>NW_026294525.1:33433596-34141096 GCF_007827085.1 Peromyscus californicus insignis
ATGCCTGTATTTGTGGGAGTAAAGGAGCAAAGGATGCCTTAAGGACTGGTTTCTGGCCTGGATGACCATTGTGGTACAGACCTGTAATCCTAGCTACTAAGGAGGCTAAGACAGGAGGATCATAAGTTTAAGGCCTGCTGGGACAGTTCAAGGCCAGACTGGAAAATTCAGGCCCTGCCTCAGAAAGAAAAGTAAGAAAGAGGAGCTTGGTATCACTCAGTGATACAGTACTTGCCGATGAGGCCTGGGTTCGGTCCCCGGTAGTGGGGAAACAAATGGGTTTCTGCTACTAAGAAGATGATAATGGGGACTGGGTCCAAGTCTAAGCCTGTTCAGTATGAAGCAAGGAGTAAGCAACCCTAGAACAGGCCAATTGACTTCCTCTGCTCTCTGTCACTTGACTCATTCATGGGTTTTCTGTTGGCCTCCCCAACTCAGTCCTCGGTTTTATGTCCACCTTCAAGCCAGTCCATCAGTTCCAAGTGCACTTTGACAGATAGAAACAGGCTTCTTTCAGGGAATATCCTCAGCTTTGGAACCACTCTCTCATAGTGTGTTAAGCAGCTTCCTTCAGAGGAGGTCTGATCTGAGGCTGCAGAGAGGGCTCCTCTGTTCAACTAGTTTATCTTCATCTCATTAGAGGCAATGGAGCCAAGTCTAATTCTTATTTAAGCTCATGCATTGAAAGCAAATCTGTTCTACCTCATCTTGTTCCTTTCTTTCTGCACTTCAGAGCTTTTTCCTTCGGGGACCCATGGATGAGTCACTGCTGTGAATGAGGCTTCTCTGGGAAGACCTAATGACTAAGTGAGGTGACAAGATGGCCAGAACTCACATTCTCGTTCCAAACCTTTCTCTGCCTAATTTCTCCTGGATGGATGAATGGTTAAAAATCTCTACAGTTTATTATATGTGTCTACTCCAACAGAAAGCAGCCCTACAAATTCAATTCACTTCAACCCAAGTTTTAAATATGTCTTCAATCATGATTTTTCCACCAAAATCAAACACTAGCCATGTTATAATGAGGAGTTTTGGTATGCATATACTGCTTGAATAAATGCTTACCAGTTTTTACATTCTCAATCTTCAGGGACATCCAACTCACAGACGCCCAGAGTTTATAATGCTCAAGGAAATTTTCAGACTGGCTGCAGTCACACACTAACCCACAGGTTCTGTTTGTGGTCACTGATTCATCAAAGTTTTGGCTTTTTCATGCATAGGCTCATGAATTCCTCACAAGAACCTAGAAAAGTAGTCATTGACATCCCTCTATACCAAAGAACTACAAGCTAAGGGGATGTAAAATTTTGTTTTAGTAGCCCCTGGCATAAATCTCCAAGGTTTGTATTCACAATATCACTTCCAAGTTGGCTGTGCCTTCAAAATGAATTGGTCTTGAAATGGAGCTAACTGACCTGACTTCAATGTCTCTTGCATTGGAATATACTTATACGCTGTTGTGATAAAATACCTAGCAGAAAGAAAACTTAATACACACAGACACATGTGCACACACATGGACATGTACACACACACACACACACACACACACACACACACACACACACACGTAAAAGTCCTGGACTACTTTTTCTATTTTCTTTTTTTTTTTTTTTTGAGTAATGAGGAGGACTCTCTTCCTTCTGAAATCTGCATAAGGTAATGAAATAACACAATTAAATAAAACAAATAGTGTTTCTAATTCTTGCACAACAATTTAACTTTCATGTTGAACATATACTTCAGTATACTTGCCGACAGCTAACTATGTACCACAATGGAATCTGACATCCTCTGAAATCCTGTAGGGCAAAGCTCCCAGGGTGTTCTAGGTATAATGAGGGAAGAAATTGTGCAGCACAGAAAGAGCCAGAAGGAGGCAGTGGCTTTTGAGGATGGAAAAGGCTTTTGTTTTCATAACGGGGAGGAAGAAAAACAGGAGGAAAGATAAGAATTTCCCAAGGGGGGGGGGAGAGACAGAGAAGATGAACCATGAGCACAGTCCTAATTGGCTAGTCTGAATTAAGAATGGTCAGAGCTTAGCCCTCAGAATCACAACTGTTTATCAATGATCTCCAAGCAGAACACAGGATTCGGTAGTAAACTCTCTTGGTTTTGCTTGATAGGGATGTTAGTTTCCTTCATAGCTCCCCACTCAGCCCTACCTGCTCTTTTCAGTGAGCTGGGATAGGAGTTCCTTCCTTTCAAATGAGTTGAGGACTAGCCATTGCTTACAAGGTCATTAATTTTTTATTTATGTGTCTGAGTTTGCCTGTGTGTAGATGTTCTGCATCCATGCTTGATGCCCTTGGAGGCTGAAGAAGCCAGATCTCCTGGAGTTGGAGTTGGGAATGGCTGTGAGCTGCCGAGGGGGTGGTAGAAATTCAAATCGGGTCCTTTGCAATAGTAGTAAGTGCTCTTAACTGCTGAGCCAACTCTCCAGCCCCTGAAAGGGTCATTTTAGGACTTATTTAGACACAGGTGAAATAAATTTGACTAAACTTAGGCCTACATCTGAGATCAAAGTAAGGATTATTTAAATGGCAACTTTCTAAAAATGATAGTCACCTTAAAGAGAGTTGTCTGGACGTATCTGGGATATTCCTTTCTCACTGGAGTCCACCATCCAAAAAGTTCAAATTATTCACCTGGAGACTTTGGTGAAAGCATGAAACTTATAAAGAAGAGTGGAAATGAGAAATGAGACGGGATCCCTGATTATTTTTTAGGAACTCAATATTCATTATTGTACCGAGGCTTCAGGAAAAGGAGGAAGGAAAACCTGTCCCATTTCATTAAGGCTCAGAGGCTCTCCATGATTCACTCAATGTCACCCAGTCCTATAGTAGAAGAGCAGGGTTTCAAATTCGGATTCAGTCTTCTTAAAAGATGTTCGATTTCTCTTTCATAGTATAGCACATTAACAGGAACGGAATTAGGGAAAGGGAGGCACAGTAGAAAGAAAACATTGAGAGAAAACAGATGAAGGGAAGGAAGGAATTCATTATGATTATGAATTTAGAACTCAGCGAGGAAAATCCAGCTATTTAAGGAGAGAAGTAAAAAGGTTATTTAAAGAAAGCAGTCCTAAGCATCCCTGACTGCTGCACGCGGTGCCGTGCCCTCAAAGAGGTGCAACAGCTGCTAACGAAGACAGAATGAGTTCAGCTTCTAACCCTTATTCCATGTCTATAAAAGTATCAGGTCCGCGTGTGAGAGATTACAAAACACCCCCAAACAAGCACACACATGGCCAACGTGCGGCTGGAGAATGTTGCTGTATAAAACCAAGTGATGGTGGCACCATGGGACCTCTTCAGTGTCTTATGCATCTTTGCATGTTGAGGCACAGTTTCTGAGAGCTGATCTCTTTATGCTATAGTTTGGATTGTCTATCTCCAAAGCTGAGGATATTAAAAAAAAAATGGCTATCACCTCAAACTCACTGATGACATGTTCACACCCAATCAACTTAGAGATTTTATTTTTCTTAAATTATTTTTTATTTATTTAACACACACACACATACACACACACACACACACATACAGAGAGAGAGAGAGAGAGAGAGAGAGAGAGAGAGAGAGAGAGAGCATGCACACACCATGGCACATGCACAGAGCTCAGAAGATGACTTGCAAGAGATCAGTTCACTCTTTCCATCGTGTAGGCCCTGGGGATTGAACTCCTACAGTTAGGTTTGGCAGCAAGTGCCTTTCCCTGCTGGACCATCTCTGCAGCCCAAGACTGTATTATTCTTTTTTTTTTTTAAATCATTTGTTATCACATGACAAGCACAAAACAATATACTGTATCACTTGTTAGCAATGCTTATATAAAACGTTCTTCTTTCTAATTTTGATTATTTCAACAAGTAGGAAATCATTTAGAGACAGGAAGAAATGTTCAATAAATGCATTGATTGCATAGAAAAAAAATCCAGTGTGGTAAGCTATTTTTTTATTTAAAATTTTCACACACACATACATACACATGAATTTCTGAAGAACAGAAGCCAAATGTGCCCAGCTGTTCATATTCTAAAGTTGATTCAGTAACATGAATGCCCCTACTGTAACTACTGACATCCAGGAGTATCTTTATAGAGAAAATACTCAGGTAAGTCAGTTGGAAAAGTGTTCCTTTTATGATCTAACTAAATGTGATTTTAATCTTCATGATCTATTTTTTTAAAGTCCCAAATAGATCACTTAGAATGTAGCCTTTCCAGTTCATGTACCTCTTTCCCCTAAGAGTCAAATTATTTTGTTGTTAGATCAAAATCAATTTAAAAGCTGCAGCCTTGTGTGCTCGCTTCGGCAGCACATATACTAAAAGCTGCAGCCTAAATGTAAAATGAATTTACAGCTTGAACTGACCAACTAAATGACACAGTTCCTTGTATAAGTTAGATACTTTACAGCTGAAGCAACTCTTGTTTAGCAATTTCCAAAAAGCAAACCGACTACTTAGACACCAGGAGTATAAAAAAACACAGTCGTGTACAGTTTTCAAATAGTTGGCTGAATGAATCCAAATATCTTTGCTACAAAGGAATCAATTCTTCACTATTTTTCCAGACACAGACTTTAAAAGATGTGTCGGTGACCCCCTTGGATTCCTGTATCTCTTGTTTTGGAGTATGGCAATCCCTACACTTAGTAATCTTTTCTTCTCAAGAGCCAGAACAGCATTCACCCAGGTTCAGAAACAACGGCCTTACAGTACCAGATGGAGAACTCAGGTCATTCCCACCATCCAAAAGCCACACTGAAAACTGCTATGGGATGTCATACCACAAGCTGCCAGAGTGGCCGTCATGAAAAGATAAAAAGACAAGTGTTGGAAGGATGTGAAGTAAAGAGAAGCCCTGTACACTGTTGGCAAAATTGTAAGTTGGTATACCCACCAAGGACAACATATAGAAAATCTAGAATAGGAGTATGAGAACCACAGGACCCAGCGGCATCTCTTGAAAATATATCCAAGGGAAACGAAGTCAGTAGGTTACTCCCATGTTCCCTGTACTGTTATCCACAACAGCCAAGGTATAGAACCCACTTAAATACCCACTGAACAACCAATGATGAAGAATGAAGAAAACTCAACACGCACACACATGCACACGCACACGCACACGCACAGCAGAATACAGAAGGAAAGCCTTCCATTCATGAACATAAGGTTGAGCCTGAGGAACATGATGTTAGGTGAGATGACACAGAAAGAAGATGCTGCGTAATTGCACATATATCTAGTCTACAAGTGCTGAATGTACTGCAGAAAGTAGAATGGTGGTGGAGAATGTGAGTCATAAAGTAGAAGGAACGGGAGATGTGAGTCGAAGGATGGTTTTCAAAATGCAGATGGCACTTCCTACTATATAGCTGGAGTAGCCTATGCATGCACCTGATACATAGAGGAGAAATAAAATCGCGTATATGGTTTACATATATGATACCGTATAGATATGGTCCTACTGATCCTGATGAACAACAGCAGGAGAATGAACAACTATCGTGGAAACTAACGTAACCAAGAGGCTTTATACTGAGATGTGTGAGGAAACTGTTAACACAACATACCATAGACTAAATTTATCTGCAGGTAGATGGGGTACACTCTAAAATGACAAAAACCACAGCATAATGAACGCATGCACTAGTAACATAGTTACATATCATCATCATCCAGCTTTGTACACAGTGACATGGGGCTACAATGTCACTAGGTAATAGGAAATTGCATTCCATTGTAATGCTATGAGAGCACTGTGATGTATATGGCCCATGGCTGACTAAAATCTCACTGCTTGGCACGTGGCTATACACACACTTTCAGCTAAAAGACAAAGCTAAGCCAAATGAGGGCCTGAAAAAGAAACAATCACCAGGAAACCCTGGAACATAAGAGGAAGGGAACAGAGAATAATTTAAATGAATAATGCTACCTGAAAATACATGCTCAAGATGATGACATTGAGATAGCCTGGAAACTCTTCAGACATGGGAGCCCATAGGCGCATGCCCATCTAGCACGTGTCACAAACTGGTAACATCCTCTAGTTCTCCTGAATTACCATTATGACCACAAATACTGGAGGAATAAATCAGTAAGAAGAAAACACAACAAGCAGAGGACTTCTGGAGACCCAGCACCAAGAAGCCACTGTGCTTTCCCTGGGCCCCAGCACAGTGCTTCCGCATACCACTCCTTTCTTCCTGTTACTCAGAAACTAAGTTTTAGGCATTGCTAGGCACCGGCGACAAGGCTTAAGAACAACAGAGTAGAGAGCAAGTTTAACACACAGTAAATACCTGTAAGGCAATTAAAAAATAAAAAGAATTTGAGCACTCTTAATGGTATTCTAAACAGCCCTATTTCAGAAGGCCATGTTTTCTCCAACATATATACATACATATGTATTGAGGGATATATATATATATTTATATGTATATGTATGTATATATCCAATGTGTATTTATATTTTCTCCTATATATGTATGTGTATTAGATATATTTATATGTGTATACATACATATTTATAAATGTATATGTACTGGAAAAATATAAACATATAAATAGGTAAAGGGGCTTTCTGCCAATCCTGACAAACTGAATTCAATCTCCAGGTCCTCAGAGTGGAGATAACTGACTCCCATAAATTATCTAATCTCAGCTAACCTCAACTAACATATTCGAAGACCTTGTGGGAAAATGTAACCAATTAATTATTAACCAGTCAGCGATAATGATGATCCTGTCTTGTTTCGGCCATGTCTATTCTAGCCCATAGGTCTATCATTTGACGAGAGCCTCCTAGACCCATGGGACCGGCCAGAGAGGGTGGGCTTGCTTTAGGCAGTGATTGTGTGGGAGAGATGTCACCTTTCTTGGAAGACAAACTTCTAAGAATAAGTATACAATTTCTCACCAGCCTTTTCCTGTTGCCATGGTGACCAACAACACCCTGCATGGCCCAAAGCCACTCTTCCCTGGTTCTTGGGTCAGGATAGCACAGAAAAGCTATCTGCCAAACCATAATGATCATGAATGAGTGAGAAAAAAGGTTTGGTTGTTTAAGATCACTGAGATTTGGGGACTGCTAGTTACTACAGTACTCCTTGCCTTTTTCCATACTGTTTTGTGATCAGATCACCTGATGAGAGACTGTCCTCACTTCAAGAGATTGAATGCATTTCGACTCAACATGTGACCAAAGGAGTGTGTAAGCCTGAATCCATGCCAATGTCTGTGATTTTTCACAATACCGCTAACACTCTGAATTGACTAGACAATTTGGTCCCAAATCTTACAGCTGTGACTCCAAGGAAATAACTAGCCTATGACTTCAGAAATTAACTTGTAAACTGGGAGTCTTAGACCTCTGCTCCTCCCAGGTTGCTAGGAGTTATGCTGAGTTTAATCGATTTGTAACAGCCCATCAGTAGAATTACTAACTTCAGCTCTGTGCTCCTTGCTGGATTATGAGTGGATCTAGCAGGGATAGGGGTCGGGGTATAATAAATTTATACTCACCTTTCTAAGGAGAAAACCATTCTACTTTGGTTATTTTGGGCTAGATGGAAATGTTTCTAAATATAATACTTGTAATGGAATTCATTGTTCCAGACTTCTCAAAGAATATTAAACAATAATTTAATTTTCTCTTCATGACTCAGAGTGTTTCCCTTTGTTTTGATTCTGAATATCAGCTATGACATGGATTTCTTCAGTACCCTAAGAGCTATGTGAAAATCCAAGATTCCTGTAGGAGCTTGCCATCAAGAAGAACAACTGAGACTGGGGAGGAGCTTAGAAGTAGAGAATGTACTAATGTACTAAGCATGCATGAGGCCCTGGGTTCAGTCCGCAGACCCAGCATGTGTGTGCATGCATGCATGTGTACAACACACACACACACACACACACACACACACACACACACACACACACACACACTAGTAGGCAGTGCTATAATTCTACCACCAGTCCAATGTGGTCTGTTATTCATGCAATTAAAGGTCACAGGTGTCAGAAGAAAGCAAAAATGAGCTTACCGGGTCAACACAACCACTGGTGCTGACTGCAGCTGCCCTTCACTAGTAAGCTCTCATTTTAGTGTGCTAATTTGCTGTGACCTGGAAATGCAATAACCAAATAATGGATGTTGCAATTGTTAGTGTTAATTACTAACAATTTCCTAAGAGATGGGGCTCTGGGGGATTATCGTAATTGCTTTAATTGAGGTGGGAGGATCTGCCTATATGGGTGGGGCTGTTTCTTGGCTGGTATCCTGGACCAAGCAAGTGGAGAAAGGGATCTGAGAAGTCATATATATTCACCTCTCTCTGTTCCTCATTACAGATAGGACATGACAAGCTACTTCAAGCTCTTGCAGCCTTGGCTCCCCTGCTATAATAGACAGTTATATCCTTGACGTGTGGGCCAGAACAAACCTTTCTCCCCTAAGTTGCTTTTGTCGGAATATTTTACCACAGCATCAGGCAAAGAAACTAAGACAGATACTATGTGAAAATTAAGAGAAGCAAAGTAGAGGTGAGCGTTTTGGAAATACATCTATTTAAGGTGTGTGTGCATACACACACACACACACACACACACACACACACACACACACACACACACACACGCATGTCTACTTCCTGCTGTTGCTTCATCTAATGAATAAAACCTGAAAATGTGGTGATAAGAAGCATTTATGCTTAAGTGATTAGAGACCTTAGAAACAGAGGTACATAGCAAGAACACAATAGAAAAATCTGCTCCAGATGTCTGCATTTTATATACATTCCCTTAAAAAATCCTTTCCATTTATTCAGAACATATGGATATATTTTTTGACTGTAAGATTCTCTATGCATTCATACACTGACAAATCAATTTCAGTCTATGTAGACAAAACTATTGATAACACCACCATCTATTTGTGCTCAAACTTGCATAATTTTATTTTTTGACTCAGTCATTAAAATAATTCAACACCAACAGTATCTGAGTGAGATTCAAACCAGTATTCCACTTACATATTTTCATCTGTCTAACAAATATTTATTGCATGTATACTATGGGTTAAGGATTCTGCCAGAAGATTGGGATAAAAATGACACGATCTTTATCTCTTTGGGTTAAAATACTGAATAGAGAAAAGAGATTGAGAAACTAATCACAAAATTATATACATACACACACACGTGCACACACACACACACACACACACACACACACACACACACACACACATATATATATATATAAAACAAAATAGCATGGAATTAAATGTCAAGGTGGCATAAATTAGTCTGAGGGACTCTGGAAGTCAATTTTTAAAATGAGCTAGCAAGTGAAGAGAGGTAACAACATCATGTGCCAGGACTCAATTGGTATAGCATTGGATCTAAAGAAATGAGAAAAACCAATGGACTTGGATAGTTGGGGAGGGGGAAGTAAGGAGAAGATACCAAAGGTCATAATTTAGGTTTTGAACTCTATTTCAGAGACATCATAAGTAGGCTATATATCTATATAGCTAGAGAAGTATGAGATTTGCATTTCTGCAAG
This sequence comes from Peromyscus californicus insignis, assembly GCF_007827085.1. NCBI lineage: Eukaryota > Metazoa > Chordata > Mammalia > Rodentia > Cricetidae > Peromyscus > Peromyscus californicus. Next base: position 33,443,185 of record NW_026294525.1, read on the forward strand.
AATCCTGCTGTTGCCTGGTGTGGTGCTGCATTCCTTTAATTCCAGCACTGGGGAGGCAAAGGCAGATAGACCTCTGAGTTTGAGGCTACCCTGTTATATAGAGCTAGTTCCAGGACAGCCAAGGCAGAAGAAGAAGGAGAAGGGGGAGGAAGAGGCAGAGGAAGAGCAGAAGGAAGAGGAGGAGGAGGAGGAGGAGGAGGAGGACCCTTGCTACTGTGTGGGATGGGAGGCACCAGCATGGCCTTCTTAAAAGGAGGACTCCTATGCTCTCTGCAGTAATTCAAGCATGACAGATGAGTCACGAGAGGAAGGAGAGTGGAAAGACCATGGAGCTGTTTAGAAGACAAAGTAGAAAGACCTTGACATTAAATCCGAGTGGTCACATAGGGGAAGCCATTAAGATAATGCCAAGGCTTTTGTAACTGAACAGATAAGGGCCTGCTTACTGAAATATGAACAAAAATAAGGAACGAGAGAAGCTTGCCTTTGAATGCTTTTGGTCTTCACATTGTTATAGATTTTTCTGTAAACTGCCTATATGCACAGGCACACACTCATATCAAACCTGTGATCAAAAGATAGACATTCAGCCGGGCGGTGGTGGTGCACGCCTTTAATCCCAGCACTCGGGAGGCAGAGCCAGGCGGATCTCTGTGAGTTCGAGGCCAGCCTGGGCTACCAAGTGAGTTCCAGGAAAAGGCGCAAAGCTACACAGAGAAACCCTGTCTCGAAAAACCAAAAAAAAAAAAAAAAAAAAAAAAAAAGATAGACATTCAATCGACTGATAAGAAAACTTGTTCCTTGATGACTGCAAACCAAAATCATGTTGATTTTCTTAGTGAAAAGCAATCTTTAAAGAATCTTTGATTCTGCACACTGGAGTTAAAAGCTGACTGATGAATATGATTTTGGAACTAATACATGTTCTCTTGTGGTACTGCTTATTTTGTAACTTGAAGGAGCACTGCCGTAGTAATTAGTATGGCCTTCTTGTTTACTTAGACATTTCTGACATAGGATCTCAATACATAGCCTTGGCTGGCCTGGAGCTTGCTAGTCTCAACCTTGCAGGCATTCTCCTGCCTCTTCTTCGGTTGAGCTGGGATTAGAGGCATGTACTAACATGCCTTGCCTAGCATGTAATATTGTTATCCTATTAAGAACACATCAGTAACAAAAAGACTGCTTCCAGCTGGGCACATGCCTTTGGTCTCAGGAGGGAGAGACAGGAGGATGATCTCTTTGAACTATGAGTTCGAGGCCAGACTGGGCATGCTCCAGGCCAGTGAGACCCTGTCTCAAGCAAAGCAATGCAAAGCAGCAGCAGCAACAACAAAAGACAGCTTCCAAAAGAAAAGTCTTAAGTAAATATCAATGTGATCATGAATGACATTTAAAATATAAAAGGAAGAAAAGAGCATATCTGTAAAAGCAGTTTAAGAAACATTTGGGCTGAGCATGGTGACACACAGGTGTTATCCTAGCCCCTGAGAGTCTGAACAGGATGATCTCAAGTTGGAAGCTAGCCTGGGCTATGCGACAAGACCCTGTGCCAAAAGATAAAACAAACAAACACAAAATCAAAATGCTGGCCCCTCGATGTTACCAATTCCGTCTAATTTGGTTTTCAAGTGACTCACCCCTGTGAAAATGAGGAATGTTCAATAATGATTCATATAGATGTTATATTTCCATATACACACGCAGCACACGAACTCACCCAACCTAGATCAAAATACTCCTACTAAACATGTGCACAACCTCAGAAACCCTCCAGGATGGGTCTTATAGGCAGCAGAAAAAATAAGGGGGTTTTGCCACACCCAGGTAGAAGAAAGATTATTCCATGAACAGGAAAGAGGTGGGGAATTTTCTCATAAAGTATAAAAGTGAAGTTCAAAGGGGGTCTCCATGGCCTTTCAAAAATTAAAAGCCATCATGTTATGGAGACTCTGCCCCCCACCCTTGTTCCCCAATGCCTCACTACTGATACACAGTGTCATTTCACCAGAGAGTATTCTCTACCAGTGAGTGACGCCGCTCATGAAGAAGGACACCAGCTATTGACAGGTCACACACACAAGGATGAGAAGTACTTGTCGGATGGCTCATCCCTTCAGGTTTAAACTAGACCTTTTTGTCTTGACAGGTCACAAAGAAAAATGGCCATGTCTCCTCCGCTCATCTTCTCAACACTGTAAGCCTTGGTGCTTCATCACAGGCTTAGCAGAGGAACGGACTTGTCCCCTCAGGGCAGACCTTTCTTCTTTCTACCCTCCCTCACACTGCCTATCTCCCTGGCTCTGTTCCTCCCACCTTCCCTAAAGCTAACTTGCAAACACTCCATTGAAATGTACTTGGAATGTGTGGTGGAGGTGGGCTCTCAGTTTCGTCAGATTATCTATGAAACAATAAAATCTTTCACCATGACTTCAACGAAGGAGTGAATTTACTAATCCCAGAATTGCTTATATCTCATGTCCAGGGGTTAGTTTAGAAGTTCAGTATATGTGGTGGAGACACGGGTTCCTTGGTAAATGACCTGACAAAGAAGCATGAGAAGCTGAGTTTGGATCCCAGCATCCATGTAAAGGCCAGGTACTGAGGATCCCAGCACTCATGTGGAGGCCAGGTACTGAGGACCCCAGCACTCATGTGAAGGCCAGACACTGGGGAGGTAGGGGCACAGGGGTCTGCAGCTCATTGACCTTCTGCTCCAGATATTTTGTGAACTCCAGATTCAGTGAGAGGCCCTGTCTCAAGAAATAAGGTGGAGAGAGAGCCATTGATAAGCCATCGTCTACATTAGACCCTCCTGCCCCCCATACACACGAATGTTCTCATCCATCTACAAAATCACATATGTATATGCATGCACCAAAAACTAAAAGTAAAGGAGGAGGAGGAGGAGGAGGAGGAAGAAGAGAAGAAGAAGAAGAAGAAGAAGAAGAAGAAGAAGAAGAAGAAGAAGAAGAAGAAGAAGAAGGAGAAGGAGAAGGAGAAGGAGAAGGAGAAGGAGAAGGAGAAGGAGAAGGAGAAGGAGAAGGAGAAGGAGAAGGAGAAGGAGAAGGAGAAGGAGAAGGAGAAGGAGGAGAAAGAAGAAGAAGAAGAAGAAGAAGAAGAAGAAGAAGAAGAAGAAGAAGAAGAAGAAGAAGAAGAAGAAGAAGAAGAAAAGAAAAAATGTCCTAGGCCCCTGAAAACAATAGGTACAGAGTAAGAAAAAAAATCCCTCCAAAAACACATTTATTTTCTGGCTTATTGACTTACTTTACATTTCTTCAATTAGATTAGAAATGCCAGGAACACTTGTTGTTCACAATTTCCTGGCACAATGGCTGGCACAGGACACACACTCAAACAACACTGACAGAGTAGAAGTGGAATCCAGGGATGTGGTCGCAGCCTGGAGACTCTACACAAGCCGCGCAGCCCCTCTGAGCTCCAGAGGTTGTGACTGCAAGAGCAGCAATGTATGCACACACCGCTGTGTGTCTCACGATGAGAGGAATTAGTGGAGAATTACGCACCCTATCAGTGGAAGCCCATCCCAGAGAATCATTTGAAAGTTAAACTGCTAATGAGACTTGGTCATAATAACATCTGCATTGCCTTTTCTTCCAAGAGTTTCAGAGTGTTTCATATATCAAATCTTTTCTAGGTCTTGTAACTTTTCTTTTCTACATTTTTGACGTCATCATTACACTGACTTTATTGAGACTTTCATTTAGAAGCTTTTTCATCTTGTTTTCTTCATAGTAAATGAAGTTAAACACCTTTTCCCTGCTAATTGCTACAGATACTCTCCTGCAGGTAGAAAACAAACCACACTATAAGAGAAAAGAATTTAATGCCCAAATCGTATTTCCTGGGTAGCATTAGGCCTGCCTGTGGAAACTCAGGCTTCTATTCCAGGGACAGACGATAATAACAGCAGCCTAAGCAGATGATGTTGAAAAGCTTTGGGTGGCAAAAGTCTGAATTGTTCTAGGTTCAACAACAAAGTCAAAGTGGCTGGTACAGAGGCAGTCACAAGATGAGGCCGAGGAAATGGGCAGGGCTGGTTGCTTGCATGTGGTGTAAGAATCCCGAGGTTGGCTAAGTGTGGCAAAGCACATTAATGATTTGATCTGCTACACAGGCATTTCTCTGGGATCTTTGAGGATAATGGATCCCAAAGTGGCAAAGATGGAAGCCAGACTTAGATCAGGCGAGGAATGGTGACTGATACAGGGTCGTGACAGGGGAGGCTGAAACGAACAGAACAAACCACATGATGCAATGAAATAGACTCCAGACGGATGCAAGATGAGACTTGGGAGACAAGGGATGGAGGATGATTCCTGACATCGACATCGGGCTTACATACATACATGTCATACATACATACATACATGCACACACAGATGTGCCTTTACACATGCAAACAGGTACACGCATATGCATACCACACACACACACACACACACACACACACACACACACACACACACAAAGTAGAAAGAGGAGAATCAAGGCTATTTCTAGAGTCTTGGCTGGGGGCAGTTGTGACATATATTGGGGAAGACAGGGAGAGGAATATTCGTGTTTGGGGATAATAAAGAGAAGTCGTGTGAGGAAGACAGAAATTCAGGTGTGAGCTTGCTGAGTTTGAGAAGCCATTTAGACTTCAACCCAGAGAAGTCAAGAGGATGCTGGCAGCAAGGCATGAAGCCCAGAGGATGCCGCTTGACATCTGTGCTTTGACGGCTCACAGGCTTCACGACAGCAATCTTTCTTAACACAATTGAGACAAAGGGACAACCAATGTATGACTCTGGGGCAGTTCCAAGACCTGGACAAGAATATAAATTCCAGACCACAAGTATGTAGTCCACGTAAAAATAGAAAGGCCCCTATCAAGAATAAGGAAAAGAAGAAGAGGAAGAGAGGAGGAAGAGAAGGAGAAAGAAGTCAAGGACTGTCAGGGTGGCTTGGAGGGAAAAGCACTTGCCGTGCAAGTCTGGCAACCTGAGTTTGAGCCTCTGCCCCAATATGAAAGTGGAAGGAGAGCACTGACTCCCCAAGATGGTCCTTTAACTCTGACGTGTACACTGTGGCACTTGCACTGTCTCCCACTTTAAAAGGAGGAGAAGGAAGAAGCAGAAGAAGGAGATATTTACATAAATTCAACGTACCCCTTGGCTGTTAAAAACGGAAAGCAAGCTGGGCAGTGGTGGCGCATGCCTTTAATCCCAGTACTCGGGAGACAGAGGCAAAGGGATCTTTGTGAGTTCAAGGCCAGCTTGGTTACAGAGCAAGATCCAGGAAAGGTGCAAAGCTACACAGAGAAACCCTGCCTCGAAAAACAAACAGACAAACAAACAAAAACAAAGCAAGCAAACAAACAATCAAAAAAACAGAAAGCAATAGGAACCTTTGCAGAGACAGGCTCTTCTGAACCAAGTGATTACAGTGAGCATCGTTATCCTGACATGGACTGAATTATTCGCCGAACAACCTGAGGACACAGCACCACACTGGTGAGGGTCTTGACAGCCTGAATCTGAGAGCAAGAAGGCATCAGAGACACTCACTCTAAGAGAACGTCTATAAAGTGAACATTTGGGTTCAAGAAGTCAGGACAAGAAAACATTTAGGGACAGTTAAAAGAAATGACAATAAAATGGCTCTAAGCTGGATGCTTTCATTATAAATGATTAGTGGGGCAACCAGAAAAACTCAAGTGGAATCTGAGGATTACAGGACAGCAGAGCCCCATTGTGAATCTGGTGCTGATGTTTGCAGTTCAGTAGAAAATTTCTCTGCAAGACACACACACAAGATGAAGTCCGCAGAGCTAAGGGCCAGTTGCTTTCAAGTTACTTTCCACTGTCTGTGAAAACATCTTTTCATCATATTTGTAAAGTTTCTAGAAGTATCACATAAAAACACCACTTTAAATAAATGGCAGGGGTGTCACTGCACACCCCACCCGTTCATTCCTGCACAGCACTACTGATTCAGAATGAACCTCAAGTGCCAATGTCAGATGCCAGCTTGATTTTCCAAAACTTCTCCTTGAAGCACACGGTGTCTCTGGTGCTGTAAGAACACTGATAACTTACTCTAAATAAGAGGGTCATGACCCCCAAATTCAATCTTATCACAATTAAAGACATAAGTTCATTAGCATTTCTCTTGGGCTTTCCAAGCAATCATTCTTGTCATATTGGCTGGTTACCAGGTAGCTCTGTTTAAATAGAATTTCCTGCTCAAAAGGAGTAAAGCCTTGATTGTTGGGGAACTCCAAACATCACAGAACTATGGGTTGGTAAAATGACTCAGTTGGTAAAGTCACTTGCTGCCAAGCCCAATGACCTGAGTTTGATCCCTGACCCTCACACAGTAGGAGAGACTGACCTCCGAAAGTTGTCCTCTGATGCCCCCACGTGCACTGAGGCATGCAAGTGCCCACATACATGTGCACTCAAAACAAATGAGAGTAAAAAAATTACATATTACAAAATTATGAAATTTTGGTGAAATTCTTTCACCAAAAAGATTTATTATGACTATTAGTGTCACAGAAATAGAGGTTTTCCTTCTGTACTTAAGCACCCGCAATATATTCTCTTTGAACAAAAATTTAATAGAAAACACCCATGATCACCATGAAATCATCGGGATTTCAAACAGCATTTTCCTATATTTAAAAAGTTGAGGCTGGAAGAAGGACTCAGTTAAGCAGACGAGCCTGAGCACTGAGCTGAAATTCCCCAGGAGCCATATAGATTCAGGCAGGGCAGAGTGTCTGTAAACCCGGCATTGGAGATGTAGAGGCAGGATATCCCAGGAGCTCCTCAGCCAGTCAGTCAAGCTGAGTCAGCAAGCTCCATCATCAGTAAGACGTCCCATTTCAAAGAATAAAGTGGAGAGCTGGGCTGGATATCTCAGGAGTAGGGTCCTTGCCTGTTCTGCCTGAGGCCCGGTGTCCAATCACTAGCACCACATAAATCAAACTCATCTTACAAAGAGTAAAATATTTCTAGGGCTGGAAAAATGGCTCAGCAGTTAGCTCTTCGAGAGGACCCAAGTTCCGTTCTCAGTACCCATGTTGGGTAGCTGATAACCATCATAACTCCAGCTCCAGAATTCTGTCTTCTGGTTTCTGTGAGTGCCAACACACACACACACACACACACACACACACACACACACACACACACACACACACACACACAAAAATAAAATAAGGTAGAGAGTGATCGAAGCCACCTTATATTGACCTGGACGCTCCACACATAAGTGTTCATCATATACACATATGAACCTCTGCATATTTGTGCCCATATGCATGTATACACATGAATACACATATATGCATATACCACATGGAAGCATACACACACATAGACATACACATACACACACATAAAATGGAAAAGTTAATGGCATGTCATTCTCAGATTTGTAAACTCTGAGTTTTTCTTGGCCTTTTAGCTCGGTCTTTCTACAGAGTTTCACATGAATAAGATGAGAGGAAAGCTGTGAAGCCAAAACCAGCTTGGTCTCCTGCCCCTGCCTCCTCACCCCTCTCTCCTCATCCCTCTCGCCTCATCCCTCTTTCTACCAGCTGGACCACATAGATTCCTGAGACTCTGAAGACAGAAACACGTGACCAAGAGTCTTCCCAGGAGATAAGATGAAGTTCAACTTCGCAACGTCGCCCGAGCATAATTACTTTCATTTTGAAATACAAACTTTCCATTTTTAAGAAAACGTGATGCGCAAATTTTGCTGTTACAGTTATTATATGCCCTGAAACCAATGGGGCAGAACCTCTAACAACTGAAAATTAACTTCTATATACTCCTGGTGTTTGGAGGTTACAATCTACTTCTAGAACATGGTACATTGTTTTCACTTGAAGAGTGAATTATTCTCATAGTTGTTATATGGAGGGGAAAGAGAGAGGGGAAGGAGGAGAGAGGAGGCATCGTTTCCATAGAGAAAACTGTCTAATAGATCTCACAGATTCACTGTAATTAATGCTAGCCTCTGAAATGATAGATCACTGGCTTAACCACCTGCTAGTCAAGAGATATAAAAATACTTTGTATTAAAAGAATGACAGGGGAAAAAAAAACCAGTCTGTCTGAAGAACTTGTTCATCAACTCTTTGAACTTCAGCCAACTTTGCCATGGAGAAGAGATAAAGGCATTACTAAGGAAAAGTGAGTGAAGCTAGTACCTCCACACTGACCCCAGAGGCCTGTCAAATCCCAGGTGGCTGTAGGGGGAAATCTGTAAAGTCTAGGCAGGCCAAGGGGTCCAATATATCCTGAAGTCACACATTGAAAATATGTCTGGCTTCATAAACACAAAACAAAACAATGTTTATCATGTGGAAAGGAAGCCTGCTAGGGAGGGAAACACAAATAACCACTTAAAGCTAAGAACTAAAATGCAAAAATAAACTCTGAGTGTGTCAGTTTACAGCTTATGGGAAGCAGATGTCAAGACAGAATTAGAAATAGAGGATTACTACCGAGGGACACACCGGTGATCAACTGGCCGACTAGAAAAGTCTGCCTGAGGAACAACTGTCAGACCCCACCATGCTCTGTCACCAGAGCATTCCAGGGATAGTGCAGCCCATGAGGACATGCTGGTGGATCAGGAGATGTGGCACCTGCAGGCTGATGACCAGAAACTCCCATAGCATCTTCTATGGTGATATTTTATTTGTACTGAAATGTGATTTTATTTGTATGTTAATAAATAAAGTTGCCTGGGGGTCAGAGCTAATAGCAAGCCATAGCAGAAGCTGGGTGGTGGTAGTGCACACCTTTAATTCAGATCACATGACAGATCTCTGTGTGTTCAAGGATACAGCCAGCATGGAGACACACGCCTTTAATCTCAATACCAACCATAGAAGACCTGGAGGTCTGTATAGACAGGCAGTGACGAGAAGGTCATGTGGTTGGGTTTATAACCAATGAGAAGGCAGAACAGAAAGTCAATAAAAAAGACAGATACACAGGAAGTAGGTCTCTTGCTGAGGGGAAGGACAGCAGCAGCAGGAAGGGTAAGAAGGTGGTTTTAAGTCTCAGCTCTCAGCTACTGCTCTGATCTCTTGGGCTTTTAACTCTGCATTTGGCTCTGTGTTTCTTTTTTTTTTTTGGTTTTTCGAGACAGGGTTTCTCTGTGTAGCTTTGTGCCTTTCCTGGAACTCACTTGGTAGTCCAGGCTGGCCTCGAACTCACAGAGATCCGTCTGGCTCTGCCTCCCAAGTGCTGGGATTAAAGGCGTGCGCCACCACCGCCCGGCTCTGTGTTTCTTATTTAATAAGACTGTTCATCTGCAGTGTTCTGAACTGTGTTCCCAGCAAAGCACCCCACACAGAAGCGAGCTAACAATGTAGTTGTTATAGAAAAGCAAACAGGGCGGAGAGTGAGAAATCCAGAGGTCAGCTTAGATGCAGCCTCCTCTCACACCTGCTTCAGAGGAGGATAGATTGCCAAGCTGCTAAGTCGAGCTCCCCACATGTGACTCTTTCTATGCCCTTTCTGTTTCTTAAATGTTACTTGTCATCTCGTTTGCAAACTCAATTAGTTTTCTGCTTGGTCGCTCTCCCTTTAGATTGAGGACAACTTGAAGGCCACGTCTTACTGTCCCCGTGTGAATATACTGGGGCAGCTGTCAGTGCTTTAAGCACGGGAGGCTTTATGGAACTGACAATCAAGTGTCTTCGTATGAGCAGAAAAGTGAAGGGACATGAGCAAATGATGCTAAATTACTAAGGTAATTACTCTGAAGAGAGTTAATTGAGGCAACAAAGGTTTGGTCTTTGAGTCACTTGGGTTATCATTTTAATTCCTGCTTCTAAAGTTGTGCAAATGCAGATGAAATGCAGTTCCTGACCATCAACCCTCTTGCTGTAGCAAGATCCTTGCCCCAAGGAGAAGCTGTTGACTAGTCCTGTTGGCCAGCAAGTGTGATGTTTCACAAGCTAGATCCTTGACTACATTGCTGAACCAGACATCTGGATGAAACGAAACACTGGGTTGGGCTTTTTCCCACTGATGATGCTTCTATTGCTATGTTGCCAAAGTTGCTAAAAACAACTTTTTTTTTTTAGTTGTGTTCAGATGCAAAGTTTTCCTCCTTTCCCGGTCTCATAATCCACAGAGATTTATACAGAATTTTGAGACTTGCAGAGAACAATAATTCCAAGAACCATCCATGGTATGCAATGGAATTTTTCACTCTTTCCACAAGGAAAGAAAAAAAAGCAGGGTAGGGATATACTACAGTAAAATAAAAGATACTGTGCTCAAAATTAAGAGCACCAGACTCCAAACTCTTTATGGCTTATTTTAACATTTAATAGAGGACCAGATAAGGAAAATAGCCTGCTATGAACTTTGTTAAAATTTAAAAAGCATAGATGATGGTCATTGAGATGTCAACAAAGGCCTATATGGTGGCTAAGACACAGGGACAGTCACAGTGAACTATTTCTAAGATTTTAATCTTAAGAGATTGATGCTCAATTTTGAAAAGGGGTTTGTTTGTTTGTTTAAGACAAGAATTTGGGAAATGAGGCCAGAAATGTAAAACCAGATGAACTTGTTTTTTTGTTTGTTTTGTTTGTACTTAAGACATTATACATAATTACAGAGACTACATCTGTGTACCTGGAAAGGGAGCAAGATAGAAGATAAGGTGAGATTGGGGCCATTGGCAGGTGGCCAAAGATGATCTTAAGTTTAAGGCCAGGTCCAGTCTCAAGAGGAAAGCATATGGCTGGGGATGTAGCTCAGTTGTAGACTGCTTGCCTAGCATGTTCATGGTCCTGGGTTTAATCTCCAGTTCAGAAAATAAAAACAGAACAACAACAACAACAACAAAAATATATAATGATGAGTGAAAGCCTGCTTTCCAAGACTGTGCATTTAGAGCACGCTTACACTGAAATGTGTCTAACACGCTTTTTCACTTAAAATGTGAGACAAACAAATGCTTTGGGACACGTGTTGAATTACAGAGCGAAGCAAGGAGAAGAAGCAAAAAGTCAAGGCATTATCTGGAGGTGGAGAGAAGGTGCACACAGGGGCATCATAACCTTGGCAAGGGTCTAGTTTTCACTGAATAGTGATCAGTATAGACTGCACCGGTATTTTATATGACTTCTGTGTAGGATTAATAGTTGCTCTTTCAGGAGCCTGTCCTGGAAGAACAACTATTAATGGGATCCTCCCCTGATGAACTAATTTTGAAGAAAAAGGCCATCTTTTCCCAGAAGTTACTGAATGAGCAAAGACAAAGATGAACTAACGTTGGTTTAATTTAGACGATGTTTCTAGGCAAAGCCAACCAAGAACAATGTCACGGGTGAGTATATGTGGGGAAGCCACTGCCCAATGAGGAGTTAACCTCATGTAAGGCCATCATCTGGGTTGGGAATGGAAGTAGGGGGTTAGGACACCTGGGGACAACATAGGACTCAAGACAAGGAGGGGACTGCAACTGAAAGCACACCCTGGCTCTAAACTGCTTGTTATGGCAGCAGTCTATGATATCACACTGTCTTCTTCAGTAGACCAAGCAACCCAGGTTCCTTGGCAAAGTTAAATGACAATGATTGTGGGTGTGAATACACTTATTTTCCCATTCTCTGTCAGAATAGTTGTTGTGCTTTCACACAAATGAAAGATGAACTCAAGCAGAGGGCAAAACAGAACTGCTGCAGGAGACGGAAGAAGAGCAATGCCTACATGCTTCTGAAATAAGGATCTACTAAAAGCCCACACAAGGCTCTGTGCTTTTCCACTTAAAAATACATGCTGTCAAAGTTGACATCATTTCGTCTGAATTCTGCAGCTTTAAACAGATCATTTGTTTTCTTTGGTGATACTCTGATGATATGCGTGATAATTTCTAATTATGGAATGTTGAGGTGGGTAAATGAGCCTCGACCCCTCCTGGTAGCTTGGACGATGTGGACAGAGGCAAGGGGAGAGAAGGAATAAGCTATGATCCTCATAGATTGCATTAGATCAAATTGCTGATACATCATGTTGAAAGTGGTCAAACATCAGATATTTTACATAGATCAGTCTAATAGGTCAAAATTATCACCCACAAGTTATTGAAACACAGTAAATAAATCGTGCAAGCTTACTGAACAGTGAACTCAACAGTTAAGAGTTCCACAGGGCTGAAAAAAATCATCCAGGCATCTCTTATAACTATAATCTTTAAAAAGTTCCTGTGTAGATTTATCTAGTTAAGAAAAAAATTGTGAGAAATATTGAGAGAGACTATTTGATTGTGGGTTTGTATGCTTTCTTCATTTAGACATCCTGAATCTCATTTTTTTCCCATTTCATACTTAAGTAATCCTCCTTTTCCAAGCACAGTACTGTAGTTCCTCCATTGGATACACAAGAGTTCAACTTTTGCACCTTGAAAGTTGTTGTTTCTTTAATGTTTTCATAATTTTAATTAATCTAGGTACATACGCTTTTTTTTTTTTTTTTTTTTTTTTTTTTTTTTTTTTTTTTTGTTTTTCGAGACAGGGTTTCTCTGAGTAGCTTTGCGCCTTTCCTGGAACTTGCTTTGGAGACCAGGCTGGCCTCGAACTCACAGAGATCCGCCTGGCTCTGCCTCCCGAGTGCTAGGATTAAAGGTGTGCGCTACCACCGCCCGGCTGGTACATATGCTTTTTAATTGCCTTTTCCTGGGATTATTTTGCAAAATACTCCATTTGCAGATATGAATTATTCTAATGGCAAATTGTGTTTTCCTCTATCACAGCACTTCATAAATTTTGTTGCTTGGGGTTTTATTTGTTTTGTCATGGTAACAAAAAAAAACCTTAAGCATGTTTTTCAATGCAGCCATCAACATGTAAAATGTAAAACTCCCAAAGTCAACCAACCACTGTCAGAGTTAGAGCACAAACAGCCAACAGGGACAAATCACAGTCCATGTGGGAAGCCAAGGGACACTGCCTCTCCCATTTAGAGGTTTCTTTTAAAAATCGATGGTTTTTGGAAATAGAAAATAAGTCATAAACAAGCATTTTACAAAAGAGAAAAATTTAAAGCTTATAAACATACAAAATACCTTACGAATAAAGAAAATCTATAAGAGATCATTTTTTAACCTCCCAAACTTATATATTGAAAGGCATTGACAAGACTGTGTGGGAACCATGGGCTGGAGACACAATGGGAAAACCTTGCAACAATTACTGTATTTATCAGATCTGCTGAAATGTTTAAACCCCAAGACCCACTGGATCCAATTTTATAATCATTTAGCATGCAAATTTGTTTGAAGGGTATACAAAAAATTGTGCCAGGATACATATTTTCGGCATTGATTGATATATTGAAAAATAGGACTAATATAAATGAACTATAATTGGGATTAAGCACCTTATGGCTCAGCTGAATAATGGAATTATTTATTAGACTATGAGTCTAATAAAAACAATAATTATTAACACAAACAAGGGCCCAAGGGCCTGGAGGATTGTTTAATCAGTAAAGTGCCGATCATGCAAGCATGAGGGCATTAGTTCAGATCCCCAGCACCCATGTAAAAGCTGGGCTCAGTAGCAAACATCTAAACATCTGCTGACCTGCAGAGACATGAGATCCCTGCAGTTCATTGGCCAGGCAGCCTAGTTCAATTAATGAGCTCCAAGGTCATTGAGGACCTGTGTCAAAAGAAGTGGAAAGTAATCAAGGAAGACATTGATCTCTAGCGCGCGTGTGTGCGCGCACACGCGCGCGCACACACACACACACACACACACACACACACACACACACAGAGAGAGAGAGAGAGAGAGAGAGAGAGAGAGAGAGAGAGAGAGAGAGAGAGGGAGAGAGACCCATTAGGTAAGTCACTGGAGAAGGTGATCTGGAGGTGGCACCGAGTTAAGATGGACCTCTGTACTCCTTGCTAGAAATACACAAGTAATAACAAGAAGGGGATCATTTAGAGCCCAGTGCTCATGAAAGAGACTCCCACTCTCTCCCTGACTCTAGAAATGGAAAGGCATCAGAGCAAGAGAGAGAATTTTAGCTGGTGGAAGGGCAATTTCAGAGCTGTATGCAGGCTGCCTTGTTTAATGACTGGGTTTTGTTTCTTGAGACTGGGTTTCCCTTTGTAGTCCAGGCTGGCCTGAAAGTCATTCTATAGTTGAATAAGGCCTGAAACCAAGAGTGAGCCTCCTATCTCAGTCTCCAGAGTGCTGAGATTACAGGTGCCAACTGCCTCATCCAACTATCTATTATCTGTTTTGTTTTGCTTTCCATGGTATCTGTATGAGGTTGGGTGATATGATGGGAAAGCCACACAAGCACACGGGGCAGAGATCGGGCTTGGAATCTTTACATAGAGATTAGGCTCCAAGAGATCATCCATGCACACAGCTAGGGGACTAGCTCAGTGGAAGAGTGCTTGCTTAGTATGTGTGAGACCTTGGGTTCCATCCGAAATATCACAAAAAAGAAAAGAAAAGATTAACCTTGCTGAGAGGCAGAAAAAAAACAACTTCAATCGTTGTCTCAGTGACATGACAAAGAAGCTTATCTTTGTGTGGCGTTCCCAGATTCACTGTAGAGAAAAACCACATTAAGTCTTCGATGGGTCTAAAAGTCCTAGGAACTTATAAGAAAATACTTCTCCAGGTCTATCGAGACCTGTGAAAACACAGCAGGATACACACGAACACCTGTCGAAATAGCTATAACTCAGGGCTCACAGAAGACGTGATCTGTCAAAGATGAGCGCATGATTACTAAGAAAAACAAACATCAACACTACATGGTCACTACAGTCAGGAAAGTCCCCAGACAGCAGGACTCACAACCCAAGGACTGAGGATAATAGAACAGTAGGAAGGGAACTTTAAAAATTAATTTTGAATTGATAAAGAAGTAAAAGACACACTAGAGTTCCTGTGATGGGATGCTTGCAAGAAGAGACCCTGCAGAAGGAAAGGAAAATACTAGATTGTAACGTCCATGGCATGGCGGAGCTTCAGAGTCTTCACTGCTAGAGATGGAAGGGTAATTGGATGATGTTTCTCAGTCAAATATGAATAAGGAACTGGGAATAAGAAAGGGTGTATTGTATGGAGTTAAAGGACCCAACTGGCCTCTTCAGAGTTCTAGAAGGAGAAATTATAGGCAGAATTAGAGAGAAAGAATTCAGAGGGATTATGTCGCTGGTGAAAAAAAAATACATTATCAAGCTGATAAAATAAACTAAGTCCCAAGCACAGATAAAGAAGAGAAGAAGGAAGAGGAAATAGACGAGGATGGAGGAAGAAATCAGAGGGAAAGAGAAAGAACTGTTCCTACATACCACAGAGTGAAGCTACCAGGAAAAGAATGAAAAGTTGAATACCAGGGAACAAGTTTGAGGACAGACTTCTTAAGATAAACAACAGAGACAGAAGCAAAGGGGATGAGGTCTCCAAGACATGGAGCAAAACATCAATTAAGTTTAGTCTACCCAGCTAAACTTCCATTTGGGAGTTGGGGAGAAATCGACATTTCCAAATACACTGAGTTTCCCTCGCACATCCTCAATAAGATAACTATTAAAAGATATGCTTCACGGGGAAGGGAACTGAGTCAAGAAAGAAAAAAAAAAGGAGGAGAGCCATTTGAAGCAAGAAGAAACAGATATGGTAACAACTCACTAAATAGCAACAGGAATTGTCCGTGAAAGCAGGTAATGTGATTGGATGGTGAGTCACTAAAGAAAGTGAAAAGAAGAGAAAGGGAAAGGGACAGGCAACAATAACGAAAGGGTGGAGGGCCTAGGCAGAATTAAATTGCTATAACATCCTTATATATAATTTAAATATATTATTACTTAATGGCTCCATCAAGTGATTTTACCCTTAGGATGCTTAGTTTAAAATGTATGTTTAAAGACAACCACTCAAAGAGAAGTGCAATAATATTTTTACTCCAATACCAGTAAAAATACATAAATTTCAAAGCACCAGAAGGAAAAAAAATGAATATCTATGAAGAGGCAGCCAAGGTGATGTCAGTATACAAAGGGCCCACTAAAAAGAAAACAATATGAAGGTAGAAATAAACCAATGTATCAGTTAATACTAATTAAACCAGAGAGATTGCATTTAGAGTCAGATTTTTCCAAAAGCACAAACTTAAAACATGAATAACACAGAAGGAAGAGATGGAGAAAGAATAAAAAGTTTAGTTTTAACTTTATACAAATGAACTTGAGAAAAGGAGACATTATTAAGCTTAAAAGGGCAATTATATAGGAGAAACAATTTCCCATTATAACACAGTGAAATAAATCTATATTCAGCCAATAAAAAAGGCCCAAAATACAAAAAGCAAAAAAAAAAAAAATATATTACAAAGTTTGATGTTGTTGGTTTTTCTTTTTACTCTTTTACTCTTTACTTTTTTTGCCTCTTTTGGGGGTCTGCCACCCAGCTCCCAAATAAATACACACATGGAAGCGTATTATTACTTATAAATACCTGGCCTTAGCTTGACTTGTTTCTAGCCAACTTTTCTTAACTTAAAATTATCCCATCTACCTTTTGCCTCTGGGCTTTTATTTTTATCCTACATACCTTTCTTTACTTCTAACTCTTTGGCTTGCTGTGTAGCTGGGTGGCTGTCCTCTGGTGTCCTTCTTCTTTTCTCATTCCTCAATCTTCTCTTCCCAGATTTCTCTTTCTATTTATTCTCTCTGCCTTCCAGCCCCTCCTATCCTTTCTCCTGCATTGTTATTGGCCGTTCAGTTTTTTATTAGACCAATCAGGTATTTTAGACAGCTTCACAGAGTTAAACAAATGCAACATAAAAGAATGCAACACATCTTTGCATCATTAAGCAAATGTTCCACAGCATAAACAACTCTACCACATCTTTAATTAATATTCTACAACAGTGTGATCTCTTCTACTGGGAGTATAAATTCTGTATATGCAATAATTAGTAAGTGTGCAATAATTAGTAAATAATTACCATTCTACTTGGAGGTGCAAATGCCAGAGGAAATTTCTATATGCGTGTGCGAGGAGACATGAAGTCCACTGCCCTACAATTTCAATGCAGGAAATTTGAAACCAATTAATTTTGTATCCCTAGTGTTACAGTTGCCCTTCTGCTGTGATGAAACACCCAGACCAAAATTATCTTAAAGAAGCAAAGGGTTTACTTGGCTTACACTTCCAGGCCACAACCTGTCACCGAGGGAAGTCAGGATAGAAACTTAGGCAGGGACTGAAGTAGACATGCCAGGGAATGCTGCTTGCTGGCTCGTTCAGGCTCACTCTTGGCTTTTTTATACAACTCAGGACCACTTGCCTATGGATATTGCTTCCTATAATGGACTAGGCCCTCCTACATCAATTAATATCAAGACAACCCCCAATGAACATTCCCATAGACCAATCCTTCAACCGAGGTTCCCTTTGCAGGTAATATTTAGTTGTTTGTTGACCGTTGATGCTCACTAAGACAATAAGGTTGGGCAAAATAATTGCCTAATACCTGCCAACATCCTAGTCACCCAGAGATACAGGAATCTGTCTGATAAATTTACAAGAAATAATATTTTGTGATAAAATAGACAGGAGCATATGGAATAGAAACACATGTAAAATTTAAATTATGCAAGACAATTCTCTTAGTAATCATATCTACAGACATCTCAAGTACAAGTATCTGTTATGCCTGAGGAGGGAAGTGATTCATGGGATGAGAGAGGTTCTAGCATAGTATGTTCAGTACTGGTCTGTTTTTTTTTTTTAAGAAAATGTTTTTGTACAGGAAAATATTAAATTAAGTCTGAATGCTTCCTCACCTGCTTATTTTTGTAAATTTGAAAATTTCCACTGTTAAACACAGATGTTAATAGATTGAAAAACATATAGCAGTCCAACTTTTGTTAAATGCTACAAAAGGAATCATGTCTCATTTGACTATAATAATCCCGAATTTGTAAGTCAATGTGTATACATGATTTTATATGTCTAGATTTGTGTTTTTAATATTCAGAAATGGTATGCTCACCACTGGAGGATGTAGCTCAGTTGCAAAGCACTTGCCCAGCATGCATGAGGTCCTGTGTTCAATCCCCATTACTGGTTTAATTAATTAATTAATTAATTAAAAGAAAAAAAAGCTGTGTTCACTACATAAGTTATGGGCACCCGTGGAATACTACTGACTTTTTTTTATTTCTATGTTTCTAGATTAGTTGACTCAATTTTTAAAAGATAGGTATTATTTTCATAAAACAAAAACCCCAAATTGATTTGTTTCTTCTTGACTATCTCATCAATTTGGAATATTTTTAGTTTACAAACCTAATTGGAATCCAAAGTAAGTATAAGATTTTCCAAGCTCCAGTAAAAAATATCAGTAAACAAAAATATATAAACTGTTGTAAGAGAGATTTTTGAAATTGTCTTATCTCTTAAATCATTACCAGCATTTCAGTAACTCCACTACCTGCAGGGTACAACTTAACTCATATCCATAAAAGTAGGAAGCACTAATTTAATAAATGAAAAGTCAGTGAGAAAACATTTAAGGTTTAGTTGATACTTTTAAGCAAAGAGAGAAAGAGAGAGATTCACAACTAACCTTTCTTTAAAATGATTTCAACACCAAATAGCCTTTCTCATTATTTCATATTTGCTCCGGCCAGCAAACCAGAAATGTGAGTGCTGCCCCTTGGCCATTATCATCTCCCTGACAAGGTGGTTGTCTGTCTACCTCCTCTTTTGAACTACTGTCAGGATGTGATTGGCTTAAGTGACTCAAATGCTACTGTCTTGGTGTTTCAAACTGCCATTAAATGTAATGCCTGCCTTTGATTTGATGAGGCTTCCACCCTCCTCGTGTTCCCTTCCTGGGTTCATAATGAGATCAAGTCGGGGAGACGGACAGAGCCTAGTCTGTCCTGATTACCAGCCAAGCCTCCCCAAATCTGGTCAGCCAATATACAAGTCATTGCTATCAGCAGAAATTTTGTTGCTGTGTTTTTACATTTTATTTATTTATTTTTAAAAAAATCACTTCATCATAGCAAGTTTAATAAGAACTTTTTAAAAGTTACTTGAGTACTTAAGGTTCTCAAGCAGGACGTGGAATATTTTTAGTGCCTCTCACACTCAAATCGATTGTTTGCATAATCATTCCCTCTGAAGAAACCATGGTGAGATCCGTTCTTCCTGAGCTTGCCTTCGCAAATCTGCTATTAATGTTTCAGATTGTATAATGGAACAGACTGTCCATGGCAGGCGATTAGAACTGCTTTTCCACAGCCTTAGAAATTACAGATTGATTTTGACACGTTTCAGCTGGCTGACATTTCAACTAAGGGTTCTATCCACTTGGGAAAGGAGAAAGCTACTCAAGTAACCCCTTTTCTGGGCAACTCAATCTAGCTGCAATAATTAGAATGAGTCTGACCAGCACGGCTCTGCAGCTTACCTGAATTTCTTTTTGCACTCAAAAGGAGAGGGTTTCTGAATCCCATATGCAGAAAGGAAGATGCTCAGTTGTTGCACGAATCTTAAAAGTTCTTATTAATAAAATCAAACCCGGAGCCAGGTATTGGGGTGAACGCTGAATGATCAGAGAAACAGAACAAGCCACAGCCACCTCACCTCACCAATTCCTCAGCTGATCCTGTTTCCTCAGACTGGAAGCCTCTGAGTCCTCATCCAAATGCATCTCAGCTGAACTGCTGCTAAAAGTCTAAAAGCTTAACCAGCTCTAGCTCCTGGTTTTCACACCTTATATACCTTTCTGCTTTCTGCCATTACTTCCTGGGATTAAAGGCGTGAGTCACCATGCCTGGCTGTTTCCAGTGTGGCTTTGAACTCACAGAGATCTGGATGGATCTCTGCCTCCAGAAGGCTAGGATTAAAGGGGTGTGTGTGTGTGTGTGTGTGTGTGTGTGTGTGTGTGTGTGTGTGCCACTATTTTCTGGCCTCTATGTCTGTCTAGTGGCTGTTCTGTTCTCTGACCCCAGATAAATTTATTAGGGTGCACGATATATTGGGGAATACAATATCACCATACTCAGTATACCTCATATATATTTGCAGAGTACCGACTACTTTCAAAGGACTTAGATATGTGAAAGTTACACAGGAGAATGGACCCAGATCTTGACTCTGGCCAACTGTGTGTTCTTGGGCAAATCAATCAACCATTTCTGCTCAGTTTCCACAGCTGGGAAAGAAACTCATCACATGACCGCTGAAACTTTATCTTCACACCAGTTTAGGATTCTGTGTACCAACACAAGACCTTGAGGCTTTTGTGAGAAGGCTGGGAGAGCATGGCTGCCACCCTCTCTTCACCTTATATAGTAGCCTCTATTCCTCAAAGAGAGTTTCCAACATCTTGGGCCTCCTGGAAGCTGGAGATGTGACTCCGATCTTCAATGCTTTGCGTGTACCTTTTGACATCTTCACAAATGCAAATAGGATGCCAAAAAAGTAAATTAGCAAGGGTGCTGTCAGCCAGGCATGGAGAGAAGGGGAGAATCCTTTGCCAAAAAATGTCCTCCCACATAGAAAAAAGCTGGTAATTGGAAGTTAGAGGAATCCCCCCCCCCCGCCCCGCCTCCCGGAGCAGCCTGTGTGGAGGCGGGCACCCCTACCATTACCCAAGCCTCTGTAAGAGCAGCATGAGGAAAGGAGAACGCTTCCTCATCCTCGATGTGCTCAGTATTTTCAGGGCTGCCTTCCAGTTCCCGGCAGGCAGGATCCTTCTGGCAGAAGTTAGTATTCCCTTCTGAAGGAGCGGAAGGGAATTTCAATATGACAGTTGTGAAACCGCAACTCCCATCGGTCTTTGAACCAGGCTCCTTCCTGCATATTTGTTCCCACGGCCATCCCCAGCTTTCAGTGTCAAGGCCAGCATCCAGGGTTGGGGGCTGGTGGGGAGATCTGACTCTTTCACGCTGGTAAAAGACTTCTGAGAAATGGACAGACATCCATTTCAAACCCTAATGATGGTTATGAGAACATGGATTCAATAAGAGTTAATTGAATCACTAATTATGAGCAGGGTTCTGCGTGGCTGCTATTTCACATCAATAGCAAAGCAGTGTACGAACAGTCGGAACGGCAACTCACCTGTAATTCTGATCTAATGAAGAGCCACCTGCCGTAGTAACCTGTGAGACCAAGACAGGGAGAAGAGTCCTCATTCGGAAGGCCAGATGAGAATTTCAAAGAAAAATCGTGCATGAAGATGTTAGTCTAACCATGATTTTACTTATTTTTTGAGACAGGATCTCAAGTAGCCCAGAATGGCTTTGATAAGTCAGGCAAAGGTGACCTTGAACGTCTACCTCCAGAGGGCTGGGATTACAGGTGTGCGGTGCTGGGGATGGAATACTGGGCTTCATGCATGCTAGACAAGCTTCCTAGGCAAGCTCTACCCATCAAGGACAACCCCAGTCAATCAAGTATAATTTAAAAAATATATTCACATATTTGGACAAAATGGAACATATTCCTGGGACCAAAACTCACAAAAGCTCTTTGAAGAAGTCATAATAAAAAAAAAAGTTAGGGGTGCAGCTAGATGATGTTTTAGTTGAAACTCAGTGTTTCAAAAACAAAACAACAAAACAAAACTGCAAACTGTTTCCCTGCTTTACATGACAAGTCTGCAAAATAGCCTACCTGAGAGAAGAGCTCTTGAGACCATTGTTCTGAATAGCAACCCTGTCTAAACACTGTGTGTGTGTAGAAAACGACGAAGCATGGACTTCTGGGGCAATGTGATCCGAGGTAACGCCATCTGCTGAACATGATCCCTGCATCCTTACATGCAGGTGCATTGGCACCAGAGGCCTAAAGCCTGATACAAAACAGCAGCTGCCCCCAGCACACTGCGTCTGTGCTTACCTGGTCACTTCTGGCTTACACAATGGCATCATTCCATTGTTGAAAAATTACTTCATCTCAATTCCATTGACACTCGGTACACACCCTTTAAAATGGCACTCTATTGCTGGGATTGATTTCTCTCCCCTTTGGATGTTTCTCTCTCAGAGATTTTTTTTTTAAATGGAAGGAGAATAAAAGGGAGCAGCATGGCTTAATATCCAATCCCCTTGTATTCCTCCATCTACTACCTCTATTGCTGTTCACTCACTACTATAGCTGATCTCACTGGATCCCAGCCACACACTTCTATTTATACATTTACTGATCTCCCTGTTCTTTCCAATACAAACGTTTGTATTGTCATTGCCATTTGCAGTTCTGCTGTCCAATTCCATCCATGTATGCTAATCCTCTTTTGTTCGTATGTTTTGTCAGGTTACATCACCTGGTTCCGTCTCAGAGAATCCAAGCTTTATTCAACAATGATAAGTCACTGGACACCAACTGTAGAAGCCAAAGTGAATGAGATGTCAAAAACACACAGCCTGGTGAGGCCAGCCCAATCAAGGAACGTGAGCTATGTGTGGCAAGTGTTAGAAAATACACTTTGCGGTAAGTGTCGGCATTGTGAGAGGACCGATGCAGTGTGGAATCACGAGATCAGAGATGGGTGGGTAGGTGTTGCTACTAGGCTGAGGTGATGATGGAGCTCTGTCTTGAAGATGCATAGATGTGAGCCCATACAAGAGAGAAGAAAAGGTAAGAAGGAATGACTGATAGAGAGGAGGGAACCATGACTGGACCAGGCATGATAGGATTTGAGTTGCTAAGGCATGCTGGGATATACTTGAAGGTGGGACCAAGAAGTAAGCAGGATACAGATGGGGAAGGGAGTCTATATTCAGGTTTTCTAGGAATCAATAGGAGATACTAAAGAATACCTCTATCCAACAAGGACAAAATATAGGCGGAATGAGTACCGACAGACAAAAGACAGGCTAAATGGCTACTGTGATAACCTCGGCCTACTCGAAACCATGGTACCTGAGATGAATAAGGACTGGTCACTTTGGATTAAAGTCACAGGCAGGATGTTTTAAAGCATAGGGATTCTTGATACAGAAGAGAGAAATGGTGAGGATAGAGTGAAGAGATGGCTCTTGGGTATCTTATTAAAGCATATGTTTAGATAATAATTGTGCCACCACTTATGATGCAGGCTAGACACTGTTTGCTAAGTGAGTCACATGTATTACCTCATGTATGTAACTCATGTTGCCTAATTTAATCTTCACAACAACCCAGTATCCATTTGCCAGATGAAGAAAATGAGGCAAAGAGAATGAGTCATGGAGTTATCATGAGTGGCAAAGAAACATCCTGACAATAAGATCCTGCACCATTACTGTGGGATGGTCTGTATGTCAAATGTGTTGCTGATTGGTCAATAAATAAATCACTGATTGACCCGTGGCCAGGAAGGAAGTATAGGCGGGACAAGGAGGAGAATAGAGCTGGGAAGTGGAAGGCTGAGTGAGGAGACACTGCCAGCCGCCATCAGGACAAGGAAGATGTAAAGTACCGGTAAGCCACAAGCCACGTGGCAAGGTATAGATTAATAAAAATGGATTAATTTAAGCTGTAAGAACAGTTAGCAAGAAGCCTGTCACGGCCATACAGTTTGTAACCAATATAAGTCTCTGTGTTTACTTGGTCAGGTTTGAGCGGCTTGGGACTGGCGGGTGAGAGAGATTTGTCCTGACTGTGGGCCAGGCAGGAAAACTCTAGCAACAAATGGCGTCCAACGTGGTGACAAGAGTTTCCACCTAAAAACTAAGAAAAAGGATTCTAAAACGGAGCTAAAAACAGTTCCTAATTGTCTCTCTCAAATGAGCGGCAGCTGCCGGTTTGAGCTACTGGCAGGTTCCTAAGCGTATGCGCTCGACCTGCCGCCATATGGCGGGAATGAGGCCTCTGTAAGTGGCACATTAAGCTACATTGTGGATTTAGCCTTTGCTAGTACAAAACAAAAAAAGAGGTTTCTGGGCTACATGCTGCTTGGATAAAAGCATAGACCCACGATAGCTCCCAGAGCTGGCGGTAAGCATACCGCTGCCATGTTGGGAAGCTAAGGTGGGCGGAGCCAGCAGCCACAGCTGCTGCAGCTTAAAGCAACAGATTCACAATAAGACAGATTCAGATGTAATAGTTTAAAATGTGTGTAAAATATACGTAGGCTTAAAAGAGACAAAAAAAGGTGATATATACATATACAAACAAATACATAGTTTTAAAAAATAAAAGTCTTTAAAGAGACAATAAAATTAATATAAAAAATAAGCCACGTAAAGATAAATATTACACAGAGAATCTAGATTGTGTTGTCTTTGGGATTTTTAACTACAAAAAAACATTTGATTGTAAAAGCTGTTGAGTTATGCCAAAATGTATATTTTAAAGGTACCTTGACTTCAAAATTTAGATATAAGGATATGTTACTTTAAAAAGGAGACTCTGCTTTTGTTTCCACAGAAAGCCAGAGGCTATGGATTTGTTCCAGATTAAGACACATCAGGTTTGACCAGCCAAGACCACCTGAAAGGTCTCCGATGACACCATGGCCCAGATGATCCAGCATCCAGAACCGTTTCAAGGCAACTGGCTCAGATGATACAGCCTCACGGACTACTCCATGATCCTAAAATTTTCTTTGTTTCCCCAGAAGATACAGCGCCCCCCTCCAGCAGGAAGTAGTAAAAAAAAGCTACGCCCAAATTCCCAAATATACCAAGCTGACTTTGGAGATGTATAAAGGTTAAAACCTTCCTTTTTAAGAAAAGAAAAGGGGAAGTACTGTGGGATGGTCTGTATGTCAAATGTGTTGCTGATTGGTCAATAAATAAATCACTGATTGGCCCGTGGCCAGGAAGGAAGTATAGGCGGGACAAGGAGGAGAATAGAGCTGGGAAGTGGAAGGCTGAGTGAGGAGACACTGCCAGCCGCCATCAGGACAAGGAAGATGTAAAGTACCGGTAAGCCACAAGCCACGTGGCAAGGTATAGATTAATAAAAATGGATTAATTTAAGCTGTAAGAACAGTTAGCAAGAAGCCTGTCACGGCCATACAGTTTGTAACCAATATAAGTCTCTGTGTTTACTTGGTCGGGTTTGAGCGGCTTGGGACTGGCGGGTGAGAGAGATTTGTCCTGACTGTGGGCCAGGCAGGAAAACTCTAGCAACACACCATCCCCAGGAAGGAAGAACCCCGGGGAAGGTAAGGGTGGCGTTTATTTATGTGCACTGAGCTTGTGAAAGACCCAAGAGCTCTCTCATGGTCTGGAAACAGAACTCTGGCAGTAACAGGAGCATCTAAGCCAGAGAGACCTATCAGGGAATCTTACAGTTCTAGGTGGCTGCTGCAGCCCCTGAGTGGAAGGTACTCTGGGCGAATAACTTCAGCCTGGAAGACTAAAGTCTTAGGCATTGGGCCCAGATTACCTTCCACTTTGAGAAAACACAGGTCATAACTCTGTTTTATAATGGGACATGGAGAGGCGGCGCGGGGGGGGGGGGGGGGGGGGGGAGACAGTCTGATCTGAGAAGATGTGGCATTCATGGCTTCAGGAAGGACACCAGGGGTTATAATTAATATCCAGTTCAGAAGAAAACAAAAATCCCCTGCATGGAATGGACCTATACGCTTTCTATAATCAATTACTTCTGGACTGTTTCATCCTTTCCTTATCTCCACACATATGTGTATGCACTTTAACACAGGTGAATATGCATGCATGGGTGTACACATGTGGAGGCCAAAAGTCAGCGTTGGGAGCTCCTTTCAGGAGATGACGATCTTGCTTCTGTGAGACAGTCTCTCATTGGTCTAGAGCTCCCATATTAAGCTAGGGTGGCTGGCCAAGGAGCTCCAAGTGTCTGCCTGTCGCTGTCTCGACACCTCTGGGTTTGCAAGAGCACACCACCACATCTGACATTTTCTTGTTCTTTTCTACTCTTTTTTACTGTGGGCTCTGAATATTAAACCCAGGTCTCAGCTTGCAGAGAAACCACTTTACCTGCCCAGTTACCTCCCTAGGCCAGCATGTGTGGTCTTTGAGTCTCACCATCTAACCCAGCTGGCCTTGAACTCCCAATCCTCCTGTCTCTGTCTCTGCGAGGCTGGGACAAGTTTTGGCCCGCTATGCCCGGCTTCTTTCCGTAACCTTTACATTCCTGCTCTGCAGTAGCAGCGGCTGCAACTGTAGAAAGACCCAGTGCCACACAGCAGGCTGGCAGTTGGGTAGGAAGGGGACCTAGGAAAACCCAGATTTCCATCACCAAGCAGTGACTGCCCGTAGCATGTGGTTATCCGGGTGATTATACAGCTTGGGGTAGGGCACTGCTGGTACCTAGGAGGGAAAGCTCAGAAGCGCAGCTAAGCACCTTTTGATGCAGAGGACAGGACCCTACAACAAAGACTTACAGGGAGCCAACTGTCAATAGTGTGGTGGCTGAGAAACCCTTAATGAAGGTAAGCCGACAGAGATCACAGCAGGGAAAAAGAAGTCAAGGCTACCTTGGGAGATCAGAGCAGGCTCACAAACAATGGAGCAGACTTGACCAGAAGCAATTTGCCAGGCTAATGAGTGGATAGCCGATTTTAGTGGATGTCTGCTCCTTACTGGGCAATCTTCTTTGTAGTCCGAACCTATTACGGGTGTTTGTGAGACATAAATACCACTGTATGCAATGCCCTCCCCTCTTTGTTACAGAAGAGACAATGTCGTCGTGAAAAGGACAGGGTTTGCCCCTTAAAGGGTATCAAGAACAGCAACGATCGCCAAGCCTTTCCCCCTACTTCATTATTTAGACGCCAACAGTCCTTGGGAAGCAGGCAGTGTGGGCTGTGCTTTGTAAATTCAGAAATGTCTCCTTGAGACTAAGTGGCACTCCATAATGCATGTCGCAGCACTGTGATACAGGAAAAGGCAGTGGCCGTTAGGCCGAAGTGTGAAACATTCCAATTGTTTGTAAGTCAAGTTAGAACTTGCAGAAGGCTTGGCTAAAACCCAACAGCTTGTGGGGCAGGGGAAGGGTGATGAGATTGTCTCCAGGACCCATACCACAGAGATAAACAAAAACATATAACTAACCATCCTGTCAGGTCTTCGGGTTCATAAAATCAAGAAAAGCTCCCATTGCAGTCAGTTTCTAGGAGGGTGGCCCATTTCACATTTTATGCCTTTTTTTTTGAAAGCCGATAAAGCATTGATGGTAATCCTCACTTAACCAGACTAACCCAGAAAGAGAGACACGCATCTATTTAATCTTGTACTTAATTAACATGTAAGCAATAAATAACTTTTATTCATAATTCTTGAGTGTCAAGAAAGCAGTTTTACATGGCTCAATCTTCTTAACTGTGTTTGTGAATGTATGCATTTGTGTGCACATATGTACGCATGAATGTAGATGACACAAGATTGCCTTGGTTGTCATTCTTCAGGTATCATCCATATCTATCTATCTATCTATCTATCTATCTATCTATCTATCTATCTGTCTGTCTGTCTGTCTATCTATCTATCTATCTATCTATCTATCATCTATCTGTCTATCTACCTATCATCTATCTGTCTATCTATCATCTATCTATCTATCTATCTATCATCTATCTGTCTATCTATCTATCATCTATCTATCTATCTATCTATCTATCTATCTATCTATCTATCTTTATCTATTCTGAGACAGTGTTCTTCATTAGGTGGTAACTCACCAAGTGGGTTAGACTGGCTGGCCAGTGAGCCCTTGGGAACCTCCTGTCTCTGCTTCCCCAGCACTGGGTTACAAGCATGGAGAAAGCCCAGCTTTTTAAAAAGTTGGGTTCTGGAGATGAACTGAGATCCTCATGTATGGAGGTAACACCTTTTGAAATCTGTGACCCTAAGTTCCTAGCATCTTCTTAACTACATTAACAAAGTACTTTACAAACATTCTAGGACTAGGTGTAACACTGGACATCCATTTCATGAAATGAGCTCATGGAATTTTGAACCGCAAGCCCTTCCACATAACTTACCTGGAAATTAAACTGAGGCATTCTGAAATTTCTGAGAAAATCTGAAGTTCCAAGAGTTGCTCAGAACTCTGAGAAAGTTTTTGACTGAAAGAATCTCTCAGACTCAAGTGCTGGCGTATTTTAAAAGCTAGCCTGTGAATTTCTGCATGTAAAAGCAATAAATAGATTCTCAAGATTATAAAGTGTTCTATCATTCTTTCTCTTGGCCATTTTTTTGGAGAGGGACACTGTATTCTGGGATTCATCCTAACTGTATAAATCGCTTTCAGGTTGATAACACCCTTCGCTCTCAAACTGTGTATAATATAGTGGTGACATATCGTGGGTTGGGGGAAGGGACTGCACAGTGCCCAGTAAGCCAAAGCTCTCGGGGTACACACATCCCCTGGGAAGCAGTCTCCCTTTTCCAGAACACTTACAGGAACTGTTACTTCATGTAGTACACTGAGGATCATATGGAGTACTTAGCGACGTATGAGAACCACACATTAACAAATGTGAGCCCTCTTCCTTTACTGAGGGATGCAATTTGAGTTCTAAAATAACACTTACTATACACAGCCTACCTATCATACTAGAAATGCTCTCTCTCAGAGAGGCCATTAGTGCACAATGTAATTGGCTTGCTGAACTGCATTGTGCGTTCTCTGCTCTGTATTTCTCTACAGTGTTATGACCAGCTTCTCCTCCTCATCTAACAGAAGGAGCAGTGCGAAGCATCTCATCATTAATCCCAACACATGTCTTCACTGCATCTGCTGAGACATGGACAAAATCTACAACCACGATGCTGCTCAGGTGTGACAGGGGAACATGCGCTGGGCTGAAATTCGGGAGATACCTCATCTGCATCTGCCTCGCTTACATCTTTCTGTGTGACTTGAGTCCCAATTCTAAGTCTTTTTTTTTTTCCTTTTAGAAAAATCAGAGGACTGCATTACAAGAGCTTGAGGTCTCTGTGAATCCACTTGTACCAGAGTAGCTAAAGCTGGCAGCACTAGAACTATCCCAGGAAGAATGTACCTTCACACTCTGTATTTTACACAAGACACATTTTATCTTTTATTTGCCAAATCCTTACTTTCCAAATAATAAAAATGTTTTCTCTGAGTCTGTTTACCGTCTTCTTTAATTATAGCTTTGCTTAAATTATTGCTGCACAGTGGTGTGGTAGATATCACAAATTATGTGGTATTATAAGTGCATACTTTTCAGTGGTTTATGTAATTCCCATAAATTGGAGGCATCACATATTTCTATAAGAATATTCTAAAGCTTTCCATTTTCATACCTAAAGCTTAGTAATTTTGCTGTTTACAGATGAATGACTCAAGAATTGTTTAAACCAAAGGATTATAAATACGTGTTACTCATGTAGAGGTGAATAGTCATTATTTCTAGTTACAAGATAAAGAAAGCATGATTAGCAAGCTGTGTCTCTCATCAAAAGAATCAATCATTTCATCAGAAAAAGAAAAAAAGGACATATGAATGTAGGTTATGAAATACTATGTATGAATGAAAATACACATGAGCAATAATATACACATTGCATCACTAAAAATAAGAACATTAATAAGCAATGAACCATCATACCCTGAGGACAGGGCTCATGGTCTTTAACTAAAAACACCAAAAACATCATACTGTGCAATTCATTCTGGGCCTATCAATTTAGAAAATATTTATGTAGTTAATATGCTAAACTTTTGTTAAAGTATATTGCCTTTTCAAAAGATTTTCCCCTAAGAAGGGAGATTTCAGGCCCTATATTTGAATACAAATAATAGGAACCTCCTCTTCTCCAGAAATAATACAGGTTCCTTTCACATTTTCCAGTTTCTTGATTGTACTAAGTAATTACTGTACTTCAGTGACCAAAATAAATGAAAAAAAAAATGGGCCAGGGGTATTTATTTTCAGCTCACAGTTTCAGAGGAGTCATGACATTGTCACTTGGCCCCAGGAACTTGGACAGGACATTATGACATCAGCAGGGGACACATGACAGGAGACAGTTGTCTACTTCATGGCAAACCAGAAAGCAAAGAGCAAGACAAGAAGTGGCCAGGGACTTTCAGGAAGGCATTCCCAAGTGACCCAATTCTTCTAGCTAGGCTTCACCTCCTTGTTTCTACAGCCTTCCAAAATAGTGTCACCAGATGGGGAACGATCATTTCAAATAGGCCTGTAGCATGCATTTTGCATTTCATATTCACTCAGTAACATGTATTAGACTTATTATATGCCTAAACCCTCAACTATTTCATTTGGGGTTTTGTTGTTGTTTCAGATTATGGAGCTAGGCCCAAAGGATTGTAATGCCCACTAGTACTCATTTAACAAAAAGAAATAAATTCTAACGTGTTGTGTCTCTCCTTTGTAAGTAGTAAGTGACATTCTCCACTCAACTCATATATATATAATCTGAACACTTTCATCTTGGAAAGGAAAACTTAGAATTAGAAACTTAACCTATAAATTTTCAACTCCCTAAAACACTTATACTTCCATTCTTGTGTTCTTTCTGACCTCTTCAAAGGGAAGCCAAATTCCAAAATCTTCCAGAGGGGAATCCCTCACTCCCAGAACCTGACAGAGCTCTAAACTGCTATAATCAGAGAGGTGAAACTTAAATATTCTCAAGAACAGCTACCAGAGAGTTTCACGATCGACTAGACTTACAGGAAATACAATCTGAGTGGAAACTGTGTCTCTCACATTTTGGTCTAGAAATCCCCTGCAGATCGGAGTCCTGTGGACTCATCTAACATCTGCAAATGCTTGGGAAACCGTGTGGCCAAGTCAAATGATCAATCTCAAACTCAAAAAATAGAAGATGAGTATTTCTACCCGAACACAAACCTCCATTCTGCTCCAAAAGAATTATGGGAATTTTTATAAATGCCTGTAACAGTTTCATATTATTTTCTTGCAAACTCAGATGGTTGGAAGACAGACACAAGCAGGTAACTTGTCTCTCTTTCTCTGAAGTATCTTGGTGTACTGTCCCGCCATCTTGGTGTAAGAAAGGCATGTTGTCATACACCGGTAAGAGTTAGAGGGGATCTTAAAGGTCAACTCCCCTTGGAACTGTTAGCTGAGGAAGTGGATGTCTTCTATCCCCTTCACCAAAAAGCACTGAAGGACCATTGATGAGTGAGCAAATTCCACCACTGCCAAACTGCTTCAGAGTTAGCCAGGTTCTCTAGGAATGGATGGCGTGGAGTGCCTTTGGGGCCCTTCCAGGGCCTGGCTTTTAGAAACTACTGGTGAATATCAGGGAATACTGCCTCTTAGCAGATTAAAGGGGGGAAAACACATTTATTAATTAAAAGAAAATTTGCTTTCTTGAAAAGGTTTCAAATTCATATCTAGTGATATAATTGCATTGGGCTTATAAGGATTTTTGTTTAGAATGACAAAAATAACTTAATGCTAATACACCCCACTCTCAACATATGCATACAAATATTTTTAAAGATTTATGGTTCTTAACTGCACTGGGTATTGATATTTGGAAGGCATGTATAAGCACTGAGGCAATTTTCCATTCTTCTAACGCAAAACAGAAAATAAAGGTGACATGATTGGAAGACGTCTTGACGTTCACCACTGGTCTAAAAAGTTCCTAGTTCCCCTGTTCCAATCTTTATGGCTGACACTAACATAAATACCCTTAGCGACTCTACCATCAGCTTATAGAAGGTACACATTTAGGGCAATCATCTCTCACTGCGACTGCAGCAGCTTGGACCACAGCAGCATTTATTCCTGCTCCAAGACAACTCTACAGCAACTCACTTTGCCAGAGAAGACTTCAAGGCATGCAGGTGTCACCTGGTGACTCTCCTAGTGGCCCCATCCTTTCCTCTGTCATCAGTACTGACCCTCCCTAGTCCCTGAGCTAGGCTGCTTTAGAAATCATTAATCTTTCATGGAGAGGGCTATGGTTCCCTCTGAATGCAAAGTCCACAAATCTTTTTCAATACAACAGATAACTTTTTTCTCTCTCTCTCTTGAAAGAAATGTTGGTTGTTTTCTAACTTAATTCACATCCAGATACATAGATACTGGGAGAAATAAAGAATAGAAAATTCTAGATACTTCAAGTTTAAGCATGCCTTTATAAATGCAAAAATAATTGCCTTCAGAATAGCAACATGGTTTCAGAAAAATGGGATTGCCTTTCTCAACAGGGGGATAATTTCTCAACTGCACATTTTGAATTTCAAAGCACAGCCAAGAGCCCGATGGCTGACCTTAAAAGCTCACCGGAAAATCTTTCCCGTTTACTTATAATGATGTGAGAGACTGTACAGTATTCTGTGTTGGTCAATGCTTGGACTCTTACAACAGATTTGTAAAAGAGAAAATGAAATGAGGGACCCCAGGTTACTAGGTCAGAAACCTCTTTTTATTTTAAACAGAACACAGTGTGATTTTAAATTTGCAGAACAGCGAGGATGCTTCTTTTTTTCCTTTAGACAGTGAACTTTTCAGTAAGGGCCTTCCTTGTCTTTGGGGTGGGGGGTGGAGGAGGAAGAACAGGAGGCGCAGTGCTCAATCGTGCTGACAGTTCTCTCTGCACACTGACCTGCCAAGGTGACTTTACAGTGCCATCCTGCAGCACAGGTGACCTGGCACTACTTCACATTTAAAAGTGTTTCTTGCAAGAAACTTACCCAATCTATAAAAGAGATGGTCTCATAAATTCCCAACAATAAACTCCATTTAGAATTCAAGTGAACTCTGACAGATTAGCAACAGAGTAACCATTACAGAGGAGAGAGTAAGATGGCTAAGAGCCAGAGGACCAGGGACACTTGCTGTGTGACTGTGTCTTCTATATAGATCAGGGAAGCTGCATCCACAAAGTTAAAATGATGTAGCTGCCTAGCCAAGACCTAAACAGTGGACGACACCAGTTGACATTCCAATGTGCGTGGGGGGAATATCACAAAACTCTACCCTTAGTTGAAGAACCACAGGCAATTAATAATCGTCAAAAGAGGGAAAATCAGTCTTCCCAAGGGGGTGATCTCCTCAACTGGTTATCCAATCAAATGGTCAGTCCTAAAAACACATACATATGAGCAACACTAAATGTACTGAGTGGGTTATATTTGCATATTGTATATATACAGTTATAAATATATATAACATTATATATAAAGGAAAAGAGATAAAGATTAAGATTTTTTTTTAAAAAAAAAGGCCACCATCTGGTTGGTTTTTGAGTCTCTGGGGCCTTGACCTGAGGCCTGGCTGTCACTCAGCTGTGGAACCCAGTGTCACAGTGAATAGCCCTGACACTTTTGGTTGGCTCCAACACGGAGGTTACAGTGTCTTCTGTGCTAACCCATTGAGAGTGTTTATTACATGGTCTTGTAAATGAGTCTCCCAAATGCACAGGCAGGTAGTACCCTGTTAAAAAGCAAGTCCCTCTCTAGAGGAGCAAGGCTTTGTTCTCACATCACTGCTTTCTTCAATATGTGTAGCCAACATCCCTGAACGGTCTTCACAAGTTTTTACAGGTGGACAAGATGTGGTGGCAGACAAAAAGCCTCTCAGCAAACAATAATTCACAAAGGTACTCCACATGCAAGCTGTATTGTCAGAAGAGAAACAAAACCAACAAGAAACTAATACTTTCAAGCTTTTGAAAAGAAACAAACACACATACCAAAATAAGTAAATAAATTTAAAAAAAATAGAGAAAGGAAAGAAAAAATATTCCATCAGAAAAATTTACAGGGTAGTTACATGTCCATGGCCAAACTCACTGAATATCACCTAATCATCACCTCAAAGGTTGTACTTGACTTTAGAGAGAATATATACATTTAATAATTCATCCAGGAATTGTGTTGTTCCTTTCTGAATCAAAGACATTTATGATGAAAACTTTTAGTTGTCACAAGTATTAATGTTCCTTTTTATTAATTAATACAGCAGGTGGGAGAATATCATACCATCTTTAGAGAGGCCTGCTTTAAAAACTCCCACAATGGGAAAAAAAAAACTTCCTAATGTGACAAGCGCTTATAATTCACTAAAAAAAAAGTATTCATGAAGGATAAATTTATTTCTTATAAAAGCTGATTCAATCCAATTTGTATGTAGAAAAAGTACTTAAGGGTTTCTTCTTTTCTCATATTATTGGAGTAAATTATTCCCATGAATTTCTTTTTAATAGTTTTCAGAGCTATCAAAAAATTACAAGGAGAAAAATAATCTTGTGCATTTGCAGTGTAGACAGTACCCATCACTTTCTGATATTCATTTCATTCATGTCTGTGCTAACCAACACTAAAAAAAAAAAGAAAAGAAAGAAAAAGAAAAAATACTAGAAATTAAAAGAAAATTGGAATAAAGAAGCATGGAACTGCAAGTAGGAGAGCTCATCGTTTATTGAGCAGTATTTTCAAAGGGACTTAGGAAGCAGTGTCTGGGTCCAAAGCTGAGTTAGCTCAGGGAGTCAGCTCCTGTGCTGTCACAAGACATCAGGATGTTCCACTTACAGTTTTACCGTGGTGGGCAAGAATGTTTAAAATTCCCACAATGAGGCCAGGAAAGGGGCTGGCTGTCCACTGTTGCTGGCTCTTCTAAGGTGCTGGCTGTCCACTGTCCTGGCTCTCCTAAGGGCTCGCTCTCCACTGTTGCTGGCCCTCCTAAGGTGCTGGCTATCCACTGTTTCTGACTCTCCTAAGGGGCTGGCTGTCCACTGTCCTGGCTCTCCTAAGGTGCTGGCTGTCCACTGTCCTGGCTCTCCTAAGGTGCTGGCTGTCCACTGTTTCTGACTCTCCTAAGGGGCTGGCTATCCACTGTTGCTGGCTCTCCTAAGGTGCGGGCTGTCCACTGTTTCTGACTCTCCTAAGGGGCTGGCTGTCTACTGTCCTGGCTCTCCTAAGGGCTTGCTCTCCACTGTTGCTGGCTCTTCTAAGGTGCGGGCTGTCCACTGTTTCTGACTCTCCTAAGGTGCTGGCTGTCTACTGTCCTGGCTCTCCTAAGGGCTCGCTCTCCACTGTTGCTGGCCCTCCTACGGGGCTGGAGTCATGCACACAATGGTGAGTCACACCCAGCTTTGAAGAGCACAGCAATTCGTCTAGTGACTGGCCTCCTAGTCTAGTCACTAGGGGGACAGGGTAGGGGTCTGGAAAACTTACTCGTAAAGGTATGACTTAATGATGCCAAGAAGACAGAAAAAGAAGTTCCTGGAGGTATGGGATGGGGACCACCACTTGTCCCAAAAATGAGTCATTCATTTCAACGCTAATAGAGTGGAACTGGGCTCTACTTAGTAACACTGCCAAAGATATCGTTAAAGGAAAATCATTCCTTTTGCACTCTCCTTTCAACTCTTCCTATTGTCCTAAAGGAGGAATTAGGTCTATTTTCGTTCATTACACTTCTAAGTCTGTGATAGACACAGAAGGCAGATAAGTCCCTGTCACTGCATATAGATAGTCCTACTGATGTGAGCAAACCTCCCGGAGAGTGCAAGACGGTACTAACTCTCCCAAAAGAGGTAGGCAAAGACTTCATAGGAGAAATGCTGCAATTGGAAATGGCTCCAGAAGAGTGGGAAGTATTCAGTAAGGATCTCCCACCCAGGGAGAGAGAACAGCTGCCATGTGTAGTGTCTGTGTGCAGAGCAGAGTGAAAGGAGAGATGCAGTTAGAACCAGGGGTAGGGAACCATCCCCTCCAACCCACCCACTGCGACCGTTTGCTTACATGACCTTTGAGAATCCCTCCCCATCAGTCCTTCCAAAGAAGTCACCAGAGGTCACAAGCTGAACAGGAGCTCAGTGAAGTCAAGTCATTTGCCTCTTTAGGTGATCATGCTCAAAGTTCCCTGGTGATTTCCAGATTATCCCTGGCAATGAACTCTTATTGCAAACAAAGATCTTGAGAAATAAGCAACTAGGCAAGCCCAGAGTGGACTCGGTATTTTTAAAACTGTCTTAGAAGGAGTGTCACCTTGATAAGGCAGTCAGGTGGTGGTAAATTTTGGAAGAGGGGAGACTGCAGAGGGGGTCCCATTCACAGACAGTCAGGAAGAGTGGCTAAGCAGTCTTCCCATATTAAGCTACAATTAGCCATTCCTTATGTCCTACCACGGTACCAGCAGAGCTCAGTGATGAAACCCAAGGAAGCCTGTGTGGTCCTCAGGCTTAAAAACGTAAATGATAACTCTTACTACGGAGGGGAAAAAAAGATTGTTTCCTATTTTCCAGGTATAATTATCAAGTCCTTGTGATTGTCTGGCATAGGGCAAGGCTACTCAAGGACTGTCCCTGGCTGGATGTTGCCACAGAAGATAGCTCTCGCATTCTTGGGACCACTGTATTTGGAGAAAGTTAGTCTCCTCTGGCACAATAACTCAAGGCTGACTGACTTCAGCAATGAGTATACATTTCTAACTTTAGCAATGGGTATAGGTTTCTAAGAGGAAATCAGCTTCCACAGACATACAAGTCCTCACTCATCTGGAAAAGAGCTCTGTTCCCTGCCTCCAGGTTCTTCTTCAGGGATGGTTAACAGAAAGGGACAGGCTTCAGGGGGGAAAGCAGTAATTTGTCAGCAGGAGATTGTCAAGCCAGCATGTGGTGTCTACTGCTGCCTCACACACTCTTCTGCTGTGGGTCTTTCATAACTGTGGACACTTCTGCCACTGGTCAATTTCCCTCCCAAGTACCCACATAAGATAAGGAAAGTTCCACTGAAGACTGATCAACAGGAGACCTAGGGCAGTTAACTTCCACAGACTCAAGATCCAAGAAAGTTTTCAACTCGTGTGTGTGTGTGTGTGTGTGTGTGTGTGTGTGTGTGTGTGTGTGTGCGCACACTTATGCATGAATGTTTGTGTGGAGGTTACAGGTTGACATTGGGTCACTTCTACAATAGCTTTCCACATTTTTAAGGCAGTCTCTCACTGAACCTGGAGCTTATGGAATCAGCTAGGCTGGCTGACCAAAACACTCCAGGGATCTGTTTGTCTTCACTTAGCTGACCCCAGAACCTAGGCTACATATAGCCATGCTCAGTGCTTATAGAAATCTAAACTCAGTCATCAGGTTTGCGACAGCAGACTTTACCAACTGAGCCATCCCCCCAGCCTCACTTTATGCTTTTAAATCATAACTTCAGAGAGGACTA
Source organism: Peromyscus californicus insignis (assembly GCF_007827085.1). Taxonomy (NCBI): domain Eukaryota; kingdom Metazoa; phylum Chordata; class Mammalia; order Rodentia; family Cricetidae; genus Peromyscus; species Peromyscus californicus. Next base: position 33,480,356 of record NW_026294525.1, read on the forward strand.
GGAACATAATAAGCTCTATTAAGTGCTTTGAAACTTCATTGTACAAATTAGGCTAATTTATGAATTTCAATATTTTAATATTATAACTTTCTGAAAAATGAATAGACTATATTAGATTATGAGAGCAAGTGTAAAATAAATGTAGCTAATCACCTCTGATTGACAGCGCTCACACACGGCTGACTTTCAATTTATGTACATTAGTTTCATGTACTTCTGGTGGCTCTTCGCTGTGTATTTTCCTGCAGGAACATGAGAACAAGGATGTGATGTTCTCTTAGGGTTCACCACCACATGGAGTAGATGCGCAGGGCTCTCAAATGGAGATGCTAGACCCAAGCTTCAACAACAGGTTCCTTCTCCATTTTAATGAGCTCAAATGCATTCATAATAAGTCTTCTGCTGGCTACACAAGCCTTTCTCTTTGAAATCATATATTTTCCTTACACTGTCCTAGAAAAAAAATATTCTACTTAGAAATGCTTAAGATGCTATTGGTTTAAAACCCATGTATTAAAAAAACAATACAAGAGCTAATAATAAATATTCAAATGCTTTAGAAGCGACAGTGCTACTGCACTGGAAAGAAGTGATGGGGTTGACAGAGGGGATGAATTAGTAATCAGCATGAGTATGAAACTGATCTTCAGATGTACTATTCTGCCATTTTATTGTGATGGTATGACCTGTGTGCCTGTTCCATTCCAACAGCGTCATAACTATCACACTGACTAAAACAAAACAAACAAACAAACAACCCAAAAGATTTTTCAGTAATTTCTATTTACATTTCATTCAAACCATTGAAGACTACACCACACACGGGTTATAATGGTAGATTTAGTTGGAGAGGGAAACGGTACCCTATCATCACAGAAAACCACGTGCAAACAACGCTGTCATGTGTCTTTTACTGATGACATCACACCCAGCTCTTCGCCTACCTGCCCTCCCTGAAATACGCTTCAAAGCATACTCCCAGGCTTAGTCTTACTCTGCGGCTTTATTGCTAACTACACCCTACTGATGTAGTTTTACATCTCCATGATGAATTCCTCCTTTGTGCTCCAGGCTCATCTGTCCAAACACCTATCATCTCTTTCCTCCATGCTGCTTTGTAGGCATCTTAAATATAGTGTATTCCAAAATATGAACTCACAGACAGAATTAGGAAACCCTGTCTTCCTCATCTCTGGCGTGTACCCACGTCCATCTACTTGTATCAAGACCTTGGAGTCTCCTGGACCACTGCGCTATCCGTTACTGGTGTCTGCCAGTGCTGCCACCACAGCCCATCCATTCTATCCACTTCTCTCCAGCATCACTGCCACAATCAGTGTGAGGCGCTGCTATCCCTTCATGTATTCTTTTCTTCTTTTTCTTTTTTGAGACAGGGTTTCTCTGTGTAGCCCTGCCTGTCCTGGATCTTGCTTTGTAGACCAGGCTGGCCTCGAACTTACAGAGATCCTCTTACCTCTGCCTCCTCAATGCTGGGATTAAAGGCGTGTGCTACCACCACCCAGCTGGCTTGTGCATTCTTGTTTCCTTTACTCTTTCACCACAAAACTCCCAGAGTGTGGGTGTTGATGACTTTACTCATTGCTGTGACAATCTCTGACCAAAGCAAACTTCTGGATTTGCTTTAGCTCACAGTAGGAGGGCAGTAGATGGAGGTCAGGAAGCCACAGCAGCAGGATCACCTGGAAGCTGCTAACACTGCCTTTGCAATCAAGAAGCAGAAAACAATGAATTTCTCCTTTAATAAAGTCCAGGAACGCAGCTCACAGAATGGTGCCCCCCACCTTCAGGGTGAGAACTTCCTACCTCAGCAACTCTCCCACAGATAAGACCAGAGGTTGGTTTGCAAGGTGATTTTTTTTTGATACTATCAAGCTGTCGATGAAGACTAGATATTACATGTACCTCATATCAATGCACATCATTTCTCCTTTTTAAAAGTCTTTTATGCTGGTCTTAGGACAAAGTATTAGATGCCTCCACTGCCCTCACAAGACTCTGGATGAGTCCTTGTCTTCTTTACACTGTTCTCTTCTGCTCATTCTGATGCAAGGCTTTCTCTCTCTCTAAAAAAAAAAAAAAAAAAAAAACAAAAAAAAAAACAACCTCCTTCTATCCTCTGTCTTCCTGTGAAGATCCCTGCTCCACCCACCCTGGCTCTTACCTTCTCTAGACAAGATTTCTGTCCCCATCTCAGGAGTGTTTCTTGGGTGTCAGTCTCTAACAATCTTCATTGCAATAATCATGCTTATCACATCATTATTGGTGCTTTCTTTTCTTGCCTCTACTCTGCTGTGGGATGTCTTTCTGTATGCTGTGAATATGTGTGGCTCCCATTGGATAATAAATAAAGCTGCTTTGGCCTATGGCAAGAAAGCTTACAGCCAGGTGGGGAATGCAAGCAGAGATACAGAGAGAGGAAGGGCAGAGTTGGGAGAGACTCCAGCTGCCACCAAAGGAGCAACAAGATGCCAGTAGATCGGTAATGCTGTGGCCACATGGCAACATATCAATTAATAGGAATGGGTTAATTTAAGATAAAAGAGCTATCAAGCAAGATGCTGAAGCCATAGACCATCAGTTTGTAATTAATATAAGCCTCTGAGTAATTATTTTATAAGAGGCTGTGGAACCGCGGGTGGGAGGGATTCATCCAGACCGCAGGGCCAGGCACGGGACACAGAGAAACTTCCTTCTATACTACTCCTGAACTACATAAGCTCTCTGCCACCAGATTTATCAAGCATCACAAACAGTCATGACTGGAACCCAGGAGCTCTGCCTGGGTCTCTGTTGGTCAAATGAATACCGATCTAAGGCAGCTATCCTGGGCATTCCCCAAGGTTTCTGTCCCTTGATTCTGAAGGGTCATTAACTTCAGTCTAAACATCAGTTGTTTGTTTTTTCTTCCTTTCTTAATACATGCCTGTCACCTACCTTACTGAAGGACCATGATAGAAGGAGAAAGGCCTATGCTATGGGCATGTCTCCACACTTAAGTTGGGATAATGCCTTTGAAAAGTCAATGGTAGCCCCAGACTTCAGCTTTTAGACTCTGCACAGCCCTCAGGTTCTCAGTCCGTGATGGCACACTCTACAGCCTACAATGAAATTTTGCTCATGAACAAATGAAAATGTCATCAATTCAGTTTCTCTGGGCTACTCTTGCTTCCTGGTCTTTATCAGTATGTTGTTCAATGACATTTTGTCTGAGAACCTTGGGTTAGAGATCAGGTCTATCTGGCAGGACAAGAAAGCTGCAGGCAGACACAGGATTCCTCTCGGTCCCTGGTTCCTTCTGAGACTAGTACCAACTGTGAGGATGAAGACCAGCAGAGCTTCTGCTCTGGGTGAAGATTTCAGGTTTGTTCCTCAGGAGAAAGCCTGTGGTTTCCTTCTGGCTACAGTGGCCTCTGTGAACTCCTACAGCGTTATGTTGCACTGACTTCCGAGGACTTCAGCATTCTAAGCCACCTGCCCTCCAACCCTGCATCCTCAGGGCCTCTGCACTCCCTGTCCCGCTGTCTGGAATATTCCTCCCCAATATACTCTAACAGCTTCTTCCTCAATTCACTAAGGTCTCTGTTGCTTGTCAGACCTCACAGTGGTCTCCCTTCATGGGCTCCACTACCCCCATCTCATTGAGTGCATTCTGTCCCCAGACCTACTTCATTCCACCCCTGTTATAATAAATTACATCTGTGCTGTCTCCTCCAACTAGAATAGAACTTTGTTTCCTGTCACATTTCCAAGGCATAGGAGTGTAGATGGTGAACACTCAGAACAAACAGGTAAAAGAATGAATGAGTGACCCTCTGATAGAATTGACCACCAAGCAGGGTTGAAACTTCAATTCCAAAGTGAAAGAGTATGTGAAGAGCAGGGCGGTAGGGAGTCTTTGGGGGTGGGGGTGGGGGTTCAAGGAACTGCTAGATTGCTGTTCCCCTACAGAGATCTAAGGTACAGCCTGAAGAATGAGGATTAAGTGGGGGTGAGGCTGGAAGGCTTGTGGATAGCATGAGTCTCTGGGCCTGCCAAGCATGGCAGCCTCGGGCAGCTGTAGCAGAGGATCCCCAGGGTAATATCTGCAGAACAGAGGATCTGGACACAGGTGGCATTGTTACCTGGAGGAGGTTGCCATGCATGGCCCTTTTCACCTGTCTTCTGTAAGACGCCTCGGAGTATCACGTGGCAAATTCGGAATTGCAGCAGCTGTGAATTAAGCTCCATCTTCTGTCCCCCACCCCTCCTTTTTAGACTAAGACTCAAGGGGTCCTGTGTAGCATCTTGTTGTAAGTCTTAGTCTTGCTGAGGACACAGTCTCACCTGATGGTTCTTGCGACGCTGAGTTCCTTGGATAGAAACCTCTTAATCTTCTAGTACAAGCACCATGGGAGACACTTAGTATTCTCTCAACAAATAGCAGGTATCGCATAAGTCTACTTGAAAACATCTCCTCAAAGACATTGGACTAAATATTCATTAACAAACATCACTGATTGTGCTGTGCCATCCTTTAACATTCTGCTATGCAGGTGTTAGCAGAGACATTTTGACTAGAGGTCAAGTTTAGGACTGGGAAACTCAGAAGATAAGTAATTTCCACATGTTGAGGAAGATATGACAGGACCACATGATGCTAATGAAACCTTTTTTATGTTTTATTTTTATTTATTTATCTTTGGTATTTTTGTTGTTGTTGTTGTATGTTTTTTTGAGATATGGTTTCTCTATGTATCCATGTCTATCCTGGAACTCATTATGTAGAACAGGCTGATCTCAAAATCACAGAGATTCTCTTGCCTCTGCCTCCCAAATACTGGGATTAAAGAATACACCACCACATTCATTCCCTAAAACCTTTTTATAAATGTGGGATTTCCAAAGATTTCTACCCATCTGGGGCTGGGGAAGAAAGGTACATGGAATGGTGATTGTTTCTGTGTGGTATATTTTTATTTTCAATATTTTAACTTGTAACATTTTGATTACAGTTATATTACTATGGAATTCAAAGTATAGTTAATGGATATAAATTTTCAAACAACTGAAATGCAGCATCTTAAGAGTGATTTCATATTCCACTATGACTTTTTCTTACAGTATAAATTATTCCATGTAGTTAATTTGGCAAACATTTACTAAATAGGTATAATAAACAGGCATTATGTTAGACAAAGTTAAACAAATATATGTTTTACATTATTAAAAGCTCTGTGGTAGGTTGGGCTATCCCTGAATCTCTGGGATGAAGCCTATTGGTCATGGTGGATGATTTTTTTATGCATTCTTGGATTTGGTTTGCCAGTATTTTATTGAGCATTTTTGCATCAGTGTTTATGAGTGAAATTGGTCTGTAATTCTCTTTCATTGTTGGGTCTTTGTGTGATTTGGGTATCAGAGTGACTGTGGTCTCTATAGAAAGAATTTGGCAATGTTCCTTCTATTTCTATTTTGTGGAATAATTGAAGAGTATTGGTATTAGCTCTTCTTTGAAAGTCTGGTAGAATTTTGTGTTAAAACTGTCTGGTCTTAGGCTTTTTTTTTTGGTTGGGAGACTTTTTAATGACTGCTTCTATTTCCTTAAGGGTTATTGGTCTATTTAAATTGTTTATCTGATCTTGATTTAACTTAGGTAAGTGGTATGTATCAAGAAATTTGTCCATTTCCTTTAGACAATCTTGTGAAGTTCAGGCAAGTGGAACCTTCCCCCTTTGCTTGTGGGAGTGCAAACTTGCAGTGTGGTGGTTCCTCAGAAAACTGGGAATCAATGTACCACAAGACCTAGCTATACCGTTCTTGGGCATATACCCAAAGTACGTTCAATCATACAACAAAGGCACTTGCTCAACTATGTTCATAGCAGCTTTATCTGTAATAGCCAGAACCTGGAAACAACCTAAATGTCCCTCAACCGAGGAATGAATAAACAAAATGTGGTACATGTTTGCAATGGAGTATTACTCAGCTGTAAAAAACAAGGACACATTTGCAGGCAAATGGATGTAACCAGAAAAAAACCATCCTGATGAGGTAACCCAGACCAGTGCAGACAAACATGGTATGTACTCACTCATAAGTGGATATTAGCTGTAAAATAAAGGATAACTATGCTACAGTCCACAGATCCGGAAAGACTAGGTAACAAGGAGTGTTCATGGGGGACACCCAGATCTTCCTGGGAATGGGAAATAGAAGAGATTTCATGAGTGGACTGAGGTGGGTGAGGTTGGGGACATGAACAATCAGGTTGGGGGGAGGGATGAGGATAAGACTGATGAAAGGGAGTGCTAAAGTGGGGGGCATTTGGGAGTCAGGCAGAAGACTGGCACAGGGGAATCTCCAAGGAGTCTATGTGGAGGACTCCAGCTTAGATTCCTAGCAATAGTGGATAAGTAGCCCGAACTGGCCATCTCCTGTGACCAGACTTGTGCCTGGCCCAAATGTCATCAGAGAGGCATCATCCAGCAACTGATGCAGGCAGATGCAGAGACCCACAGCAAAACATTTGACAGAGTTCGGAAATCCTGCTAAGGAGGAGGAGAAAGGAGTGTAGGAGCCAGAGAGGTCAAGGATGCCACAGAAAGGCTCACACAGTCAACTAACCTGGTCTCATAGGAGCTCGCAGAGACTGAATGGACAATCAGGGACCCTGTATGAGACTGACCTAGGCACTCTGCATATATGTTACAGTTGTGTAGTTTGGTCCTCTTGTGGGACTCATAATAGCAGGAACAGGGGCTGTCTCCAACTCTTTTACTGACTTTTGGGACCCTGCTCCTCATATTGGGCTGCCTTGCCCAGCCTTAATACATTGGTGGTGCTTAGTCTTACTGCAATTGGATATGCCCTGCTTTATTGATACTCATAGGAGACCTGCCCTTTCCTGGATGGAGATGGAAGAGGAAAGGATTGGGAGGTGGGGTGGGGTAAATGGGGGAGAGAGATTGAGAGGGGATGATAGGGAGAGGAGGCTGCAGCCAGGATACAAAATAAATAGATCAAATAAAAAGATAAGCTCTGTCTATGTACATTCTACATATATATATTAAATATGCATACCTATTCACTTATGCTAATTTATACATTCTGTCTATACTTAACTTGGAAGGTGAACATTGCATATGTAATGTCTTCAATCATAGAGCACAGCTCATTTTAAGCATAACTAGCAATTATAGAAAAATCTCCTAAATAAATGTTGCTTTTGTTCCTATCCCAATATCCACCATCACAGTGACATACCGTTTTGCATTCTTTCCCTCAAGTCCTGTGTTTCATTGCTCCACCATCACATCCCAAAGCACAGCCTTATAGTGGCTTCCCAATGGTCTTCTATAAAATTTATCCCATTCCTCTCAGATGCAGGGGGCAGGCCCCTCATTGTCTCACAGGTCTCAGCTCAGGGGCTCCAGCTGTCTGCTGACCATGACTCTGTACGTTAGCTCCTTCCTCAAGTCCTTCCTACTACCTGAAACTTTGTCTGTTTGTGACCGCTGCTTCCTCCATGTCCAAGTTCAGTCACCACTTTTATTTTTCTCCCTTCCCCATCTGCAGTTGCCAGCATACACTATTTATCGACTCACTTACTAATTAATGACATACCTGTTGAGTTCATATTTACTGTTTTATGTATGCTATCAGAACCTTCACATCTTATCACTAAGAGAATAATAAATATATAGGACATGCCTTTGTACACAGTCTCCTGAATCAACACTGTATAAGAAGCTATCTCAAGCTGGGAGATGGATTACTTGGTAAAGAACTTGCTATCCATGAGTGAGGGGCTGAGCTTGATTCCCAGAACCCACATTAAAAATACTGGGCATAGTGGTCCATGCTTGTAATCCCAATCCTGGAGAGGTGGAGGCAGGTAGATTCCTCGTGCTGATTGGCCATGTGGCCTAGCTATATCAGTGAACTCAAGGTTTAGTGAGAAACTTTGTCCCAATATAGAAGATGGATAATGATTGAGTAAGACACCCAGGGTTGATTTCTGACTTTATGAGTACACTTGTGGAACATATAAACACATGAACACACATAAACACAGTAAGATGGCTCACATTTGATAAAATGGCATCCACTGAATAACATTCTCTAGGTAATTATTTCTCAAATAAACATAAATGACTTTGTCTAAAGTTGATTGAAGCCTGCAAAACAGTTGTGATATTTTCCTTTGTAAGAAAAACAGACTATTTTTATGGAGAAATGGTAGCTGTTGATAAGATGAAATTGGCATTTAAAACCCACCTCAGAGTAATGGGCACAGAAAGCTTAATAGTTCCCATGTATGGTCTTATGCAGTGTATCAAGAGAACAAAAATATCTACAGAAGTTTAAGTATATTACAAATCACCCCCTCTTATGATAAAACCCAAAATTCATGTCTGAAAATACAATACTATATCATGGTTGGTTTTTTCCTTTGGAAATGTACAGAATCAGAATCTTCACAACTCAGATTTATCATTTGCTTTTTCTTGGGGGGAATCAGTGGGTAGAAACAGTCTTCAGGGAAATCCTGGGTGTTTTTGCACCCTGCTTCCCAGGATAATCTTGCCCCAGTCATTAAGCAGGGCACTCAGGAATAAAGAACACAGGCCTGCCCTCTCTTGGTCCCAGCTTGATGGAATTATGAAGTCATGAGCACAATGCAGGCTCTCCTGGTTAGCTTTGGCAGTGGCAACTTGACACAGCCTAGAGTCGTCTGAGAAGAGAGCTTCAGTTGAGGAACTCCATGTCTGTGGGGGTTTATTTTGATTGCTAATGAGGTAGAAGGGTCAAGCTCACTGGTCATCGCCTTCGGGCCCAGTCCACGGAGGTCATCACCACTCCCTAGGCAGATGGTCGTGGACTATATAAGAAAGCTAGCTGAGCATGAGCCCGAGTGAACCAGTTAGCAAGCAGCATCCAGCATGGCTTCTGCTGTGCTTCCTGAGCTGAGAGGGCCTTGGTTAGATGTCATGCTGTGTGGAAGAGGAAGCTGGGTTGGCTTTAAGTTCCCGCTTGCATTCCAACCCTGACGTCCCTCAGTGATGGGCCATAGCCTGTAAGCTGAAATAAATCCTTTCCTCCTCTGAGTTACCTTTAGTCAGGGTGTCTTCATCACAGTAACAGAAAGGAAACTAGCACACAGGGCATGGTCAACACCTGGAACACACTGCCCGGTCTACAGAGTGCCTCCATCCCCTTTATCACAAAGAAGATATTACTCACTTTCAAAAATTCATTTTCCCACTCATTTTTTTTCTCAGTAATGGGTCCCTATCTTCTTGGTCAGGAACACTTGTAACATTTTTAGTACACTTGAGTGCCTCACCGAAGTATTTGGTAAATCTATATTCAAGAAGAGTGCGTGTGGTAATGAAAGAAATCTGCAACTGACGTAAGCTAGCAGCCACCTTTAAACCAAGGGTTCTTTGGTTTAAAAACAATGAACAAGGGGCTGGAGAGGTGGCTCAGTGGTGATGAGCACTTGTTGCTCTTGCAGAGGACTCAGATTCAGTTTCCAGCACCCACATGGTGGCTCACAACCATCTGCAACTCCATTTCCAGGGGATCCGATCCTATGCCTCCTTCCATCCTCCTCAAGTACTTCACACGTGTGGTACACAGACACACAAGCAGACAAAACATCCATGTATTTATATATATTCCTCTATATCATATACACATATATAATATACACACACACTCAATGTTGGGAGGGCATGGTGAAGGGCATTTCCCTGCTACATCAATCACAACTTCACTTCCTATGATAATCAGTTAACGTATTAAATACCAAGCGTCTTATAAATTTATAGCCTTTCTCAGAATTGTCTATCCCTCCACATTGTTTATTAAATAAATAATCTGCTAAAATATTTTTTAGGTTTACTCGTGTACATAGGTATGTGCATGTGAGCATGTGTGTGTGTGTGCATGCATGTGCATGTGCGGACCAACAAGATGGCTCAGTGAGTAAAAGTGTTTGTGTGCTTAAGCCTGAGGGCCTGAGTTTGATCCCTGGCTATGTAGCTGGAGTATTCCCATGTCCACCTGGCTCCTGCATTTCACAGCATACAGAAAGACATCTCCAGCATGGCTATTATAAGGTGGCGGGAGAGAATTGACTCTGAAACTATCCCCTGACCTCCACATGAAAACCATGGCATTCATCTTCAAACACACACACACACACACACACACACACACACACACACACACACCTATCTATAATGGAATGCAAACTAATGTAGAACATTTCTTTAAAACTAAAGAAATAGTCCAGTCTGATGGCACATGCCTTTAATCCCTAAACTTGGGAGCAAAGGCAGGTGGACATCTTGTCTGCATAGTGAGTTCCAAGCCAGCCAGGGTTACATAACTTAGACCCTGTCTCAAAGAGAAAAAAAAATCTCCTGTTTGAAGAAAGGGTTCATCAAAGTACTATTTATAATGCCAAATGTTTGGAAATAGCCTTGAGGTCCAAGTTTAAGGGTATGATTAATAAACCATGACATACACCATGCAACCCAATATTACACAGACATTATTAAAGTTGCCTAGAATTTGGAAAGTATTTAACACATAAGGTTAAGCAAACAGAGCAGGTTGTAATATTAAGTATGGAAAAAAACTCATTAAAAATGAGGAGAAGAAAATGCCAAATGTTATGGGTGCCTTTGGGTTATAGGATTATAGTTAAGATTTCTCCCTAGATTTTTTAATCCTTCATGTATTTTCCAAAATTTTAATTGAGAGTGGGCTTTGCTTTGCAATTAGAAACAAAAATAACTCTTCAGAAGTACTGAGTAACTGTTGTGTTATAAATATGTGCACATGTATATGTTCTCTGGGCCCATCTGACTCCCATTACTAAGAAAGGGAAAATGTGTCCCTTTGACACTAATATCTGCCTGGATGGAGTATTGAGGATTTTTTAATTCATGCCACATCTCAGACTAAAGATGATGATTTTTAAAAAGAAAATGTTTTTTTCTCAACACTTCTGGAATTAGTTCACTCTTCATAAAAACAAAAACAAAACCTTGTATTATTTTGGTTTCATAAAACTCCAATATTCTTCTCGTTCACAGCTTTAATTCCGTGTCTCTCAATCATTATTTATATGTGGCTGTCTTACTGTGTTACGGGACTCAATCCCTTACCTCAAGGACCGCTTAGTCCAATGGGAGAAAAACATGAACATTGTCTGACCCGAATAATGACAAAATATCCCCTGATTCGGGGTGCCAGAGGCTGATGTCAAGTGTCAACTTTCCTCCATTTCCTTCCATATTGTTTTCTGAAAGCAGACCTGAAACTGAACCCAGAGCTCACCAATTCAGTCCACCTGGTTGACCTGACCGTAGCAAACCTCTGAGGTCCTTCTGGCCCTGTGCTGAGATTGTAGGCACGATGGGGATTCAAACTAAGGTTCAGGGGTGATTGTCTGTGATTTACCCCTGAAGCACCACCCTTAGTAGGCAGCAGGCAACTGCTAGGTACCTGCCCCCTCCCCCGGGGCGTGGCCGAGGGGGGTGACTCCTTAAGACCTGGGATGTATAGGTGCTCCCTCTCTTGGCTACCTCGTGGTCTTAGATGCTGGATGCTGTTGCTGCGGATCAAGGCAGAGTTCTCCAGCTAACCGCGCTGGACCGTGCCCCACCCCTCCTTGATCCCGTGACCAACTCCCTTATGCGTGTGGTGAGTTAATCCAAAATAAATCTCCTTGATTATCAGACAGACTCCGTGGAATTGCCTCACTAAGGTCCCCATGCTTGTGACTCACAGTTCACTGACTGAGCCGCCTCCCCGGCCCCAGTCACTGCTTCTCTATCAACTCCAGTGTTCGCTTCTCTAGCTCTGCCTCCTTCTAGATAAGCTTTATGAAGATACAGAGTCACAGGATTTACGCCACTGCAATCCCCATTCCCAAACCCCACAACCCTGGCCAACATCGTATCAGTAATGCCCAACTCTCTCCCACTGAGACACCTCTCATTCCCCTGTGTACATTGGCCCTCTTTTTAATGAGCAATCAATAATTTGTTCAACTCCAGGGAAGTCCTGGTGATTTCTGGCTGCAGAGCACCGGATGCCCTCCTTCTTCTCTGCTCATGCACAGTCCCGCCCTTCCCTCCTGCTGGAAGCCTCTGGTGTCTGACCTGCATTTCAGATGTCCTATTCCTTTCCGTCTTCATAGCATTTATGCTCAGCTGTTGTGGCTGTGTATTTCATAACAGTAGCTAGCTCTGTGCTCTCTGTTACTCTGAAAAATTCCTTGAGCCTCACTTTCCAAAATAGGCTACAAGATTCTCACAAATAAATTAATTTTCATATATCTCATTACTCTTCTCATGCATGTGTGTACATGAGCACATACACACAAACACACTGAGTGAATTGCACTTACATCTATCCATACATCTAAATCAATAAAAGTTTTCTTTTGCATTTGTTGTAGAATGGCAATGTTATTTATATTTCATAGTATAGCCTTTCAAGTAGGACCTTAGGGTGATACTATGTAACTAGGATGTTCCATGTATCTACTTTACTCAACATGTCATTGGTCACTTTCTCTCTCTCAATCTCTGTCCTCTGTGTCTATTTCTTACTTTCCATCTTTCTAAGCAAAGAATCTTCATGTTTGAAGGTAACTTCAGGCCATGGCCATTGGCAGAGATGTCCTTGTCTGTAACTGAAAGCAATGACTAAAATTAACCTCTCAAGCATCTAACCTGCTGGTGTATTCACCCTGCATGGTGATAGGAACTCTGTATTAGAGGAAAGGTCCTACTAGAGAATTGTGTTTTGACAAAGTCAAACACACCTCTGCAGGCCAACTCTTTACACAGTCCTGCTCTCATACTTACGAGTTTTAAAGGTCACCCACCTCACTGTCTTCTTTCATAACCAGATATCTGCAGGACTCCCTATTTGTCACTTGGACTTGAAGTTGACCTTGCCCTGCTAGGACCAGAGAGACTCCCTGAAAATCCAGGATGAATTCCAGATTCTGACAGATCTGGGATTCTGTGCCAGCTCCTTCAGATTCTTGTCTGGCTCCAGGAGTTCAGGCAAATAATATTAACCTCTCTGAGCCTCATACCTTGGCTCCAAAAGGGAATGTAGATTATACTTATCTTTCCAAGGCTGTAGTGAAGATTTAGTGAGATCCTGTACATCTAAGGTGCATGGCAAATACACTGCAAATGTCAGCTTCTCTTGGCACACAATGCCTGACAGCGAATAGAATCCCCCTCCCTCTGAGGAGATGCCTCTTTCATATTCTATTGATTTACCTAGGGAAGATGGGTAAAGTGGAGACATATGGCCGAGTTCCTGTTCTCAGGCCAACAATCAAACTGTAGCTGCTCTATTGATCTGCCCACCTGTTCATTCTTCCGGCCCCGCCCCCATCCCTGCCTCTTGCTGCTATGCCAAGTTCCACACCAAGAATCTGTACATGGGAACGCTTTGCTGGAGCCTCACCTTGACACCCTGTCTGATATGTCTGTGAGCATACATGCTTGGCAACTTTGCATAAATAATCCTGTCCTGTGCCATCTGAAGGACACTCATGTCTGGCACTTAGATTGCGTACAAGAAAGTCTACTGAGCCTGCCATTCAGTTTGGTCTATTACAATGTACCCCACATTGGCCTTGAGAAATGATATTGCACCTCGGTATAGCATAGGCTGTGGCTATCAGGCTGAGAGCTGGAATCCGGGATTTACCACTTAGTGCTTACAAAATCTTGACTTGGTAATTCGCCTCCTCCAGCTTTCGGTTTTCTCACTTTAGACTCTTGAGAAGCTTAAATACTATAATGACTTAAACCTTGCCCATGGGACCTGCCACACCAGTAGTTTAGGGCCTAGGGAGATGGATGTTAGTAAAGTGCTGCTATGCATTTATGGGGACTAGAGTTTGGCTCTCCAGCACCCCTGTAAAATGTTGGGTATGGCCGGGCGGTGGTGGCGCACGCCTTTAATCCCAGCACTCGGGAGGCAGAGCCAGGTGGATCTCTGTGAGTTTGAGGCCAGCCTGGTCTACCAAGTGAGTCCCAGGAAAGGCGCAAAGCTACACAGAGAAACCCTGTCTCGAAAAACCAAAAAAAAATGTTGGGTATAGCAGCATGGGTCTGAGGTCCATGCTGGGGTGAGGAGCAGAGATAGGCAGATTCTTGAAGTTCCCTGGCCAGCCAGTTTAGTCAATTGGTGAAATGGAGATTCAGTGAGAGACTCTGTCTGAAATATTAACCTGGAGAAGGTAATTGAGGAAGAAAGCCCAATGTCCACCTCTGGCCTCCACACACTTGCACACTTTGACGCCAGACTTGCCTATGTGCAAAGTATGCATCACTGTGTAGGTGAGAACAATTATACATAGTAACAAGTGCATTGTTTTTATCTGGAGCACCATTTTCTTTGTGTACCACTTCTCTGTGATCTTTACAGAACTGTCAATCAAGAAGCAGCCGTCGCCTTCCCATCAGCATCTGTGTGCTACCAAAAACCACACACAGAACGAGTCTGGCACATATCCTAATCCAGGTTACCACAGGACACTCTCTACTGTACGTAGGGACTAATGCTGTGGCCATTGAAGCCAGAATCTAAGAATCCTTCCAAGAGGTATAAATGAGACGTGGAAGAGACAGGATCTCTCTCTTTCTTATGGATCTCAACTTGAAAGCACAGGTTTGGAGCTACTGACAGTGACTTTCTTTTCACAAAGAAAGACCTCTGGATAAAACTGATCCAGAGAGAAATGGAGCTAAGAAATAAGGAGAGAAAGAATCCAGACAAAGTCACATGCATCTCGGATTCCACCAGCAAGATCCACTTTTAGACTTTCCATTCACATCAGCCAGCAAATCCTTTCTGGCCTAATCTAGTTACATGTGCATATAATCAAATGAATCCTTGACCAACTCACAGAAATCCTAAGCGTAGCGATGGCAGAGGTACTGGGCCATCTTTTGCAATGTGATGTTCAGAACAGGGGGAGCAGATACAGCAGGAAGGGACCTACAGTTCTCCCCTGTTTTCCTACTCTGTAATACTCGTATTTTTTGTTTTGTTTTTCTGTGTAACTTCCCCTCTAGTGATAAAGTTTCCAAAGAAGGACTTGTTCCTACATATCCTACCAACAGTGACTTGGTCCACAGATCCTCGCCTTTATATAATTTGTAGGTATTTCCCTTTTTACAGTGCACTTGGAGTTCTTGGAACAGTCTTATCAAGGACCCAGTGATAAGTCACTTCTCATTCAGGAAAGGGGAAAGGGGTTAAGTGGGTAGAAACAGGAGCAACCAGACTAAACACCAATGGTCAGAACCCAAAGCATCCCAGATGTTCTCAAACTCATAACCAGGCATTTTTGTCTTCTAGAATATAGTTTTCACTGAAAAATTCAACCCTCCATTAAAGTCAGACATCAAGCTTACCTCTCTTCTTTATTCAGGGTTTCCAAGGCATGCTTAGTGTCTCTTCTATCTCCATGCAGAGAAGCAATAGAGTGCACTTTGCTAACGTGCGTTGTAGCACCAGCCTGGCCTCTATCACCTTTCTGCTCTAATTACCTCTGGAGGTTGTTAGGAAAATCAATTGCTATTATTTGTGAAAACTCATGGAAAAATCAACAAGCACCGAGTGAGAGTTGGTGTTTGCTATTTGATTTTACTGTCAACTGGGATCACCATGATGGACCACATGCCCCGGGCTAGATTGCTTTCATTTCCAGCTGGCAGGCATTATCCTTTCCCCACATCCGGCAATCTTATACCCTGCCTTCCTCCATCCCTCACACTACAAGCCATACACCCCTCACATTCAGATTTTTCCCCCGTATCCTTAATTCCACCAGAACTCATCTTATAGCATTAGTTAAGAGGATATAAAGGTCTCCAATCCAAGGTCACTGTGCAGATGAGGACATCAGGGACCAGAAAGGCCAAACAACTTATCCAAGGCTACGTAATCCTTTGGGATCTGCCTGAACTGCTCTGGAGTCTGCACCCGTCTCCTGGTGTCCACAGACACTCCAACACTCCACATGCCTCAAAGTCTGGACTATGTTTACCAGACTCCTCCTCACCAGCCTAACTCCTGTGGGGTGTCCTCTGTTGGACGACCTCTCAGTGAGTGCTCATCGGTGCTCTGAGCGACTGGGTATGCGTCAGACACTAGCAGACAAAACCCATCTTCAGTCCAGGGACAAGCAAATAGACTTGATAAAACTGCAAGCCTCGTATTCCTGGAGAACATCAAAGATTCACCTCATCTCAGATTTGTTTTTCTTCCCCTTACATTCTGGTTGATAAACAATGTAATAACTTTTGACTTCCTGTGAACACTTTTTTAAATCCCATTTTCTTAAGAAATGCAAAAGGTGACATTTGCTTGTTTTTGCTCTTGTTTCCACAGACCGAGTATGAGTTTCTTTTTCTTTTTATTGAGTTCTGGTGAGATCTAGCTTAGCCAATCATTTCAGATTCACTCCCCCTGATGTCAGAAGTTCTCTTTCTGTGTCCAATGAGCCATTGTCAAAATCTGGAAACTATGAAAGTCCAAATGCAGCAGTCCAACTCTTGGCACATTCAAAAGCGTATCTAAAAATTGTGCTACCTTAAAACGACAAGAACAGCAATCTCCCCTCACCAGGGGCTCCTGAGCTTCCAGCCCTTCCTGGTTCCAGGTGTCATATGAATACTTTGTGTTTACCTAGGCCAGCCTCAGAAGCAACAGGTTAAGTTACTCTGTGCCAGCCCTCTGGATCTAACATTCAGACCCTTCCGACATACCAGCTCTCTCCTACTAAAGACTTTCCCAGCCTAGATACAAAGGTAATTATAGCCCTGGTTACAAATTATCTCATAATTATAAGGTATCTGGTAGGATTGTTAAAGAAAAGTTATTAACACCCCAGTATACATTTTTAAGATTCAAAATGCAACATTAAATCGCTAAAGTGTTGAGGGACCATTTCCACTTAATGGAAGCACTGGTTTTTCTTTTAGAAGAATGCCCAATTCCTCACTTGAGCTGTTTGAAAGGCAGGGAACGGCCAGCAGATGCTTTCAGTGTGGGGAACCAACAGCGTGGAAATAAAGTGGGCCTTAAAAAGTTTCAAGATACGTTCTACTTTTCAGCAAAATGATAAGATGTCCTAGTACCAACAGTCAAGTCAGAAACAAAAGGTCATTGGACGTGTTTTCATCCTGCAGCAAATGGTACACTATTATTGCGGGAAACAGCTTTCGCGCCCACTGGTAACATCTACGCACAAAACGCTGCGAAACTTGGTTTGATTGCAAAAAGGAAATAGTTCGATACAAATTACATTTGCCGATTCCTGAACCGGTTCCTGCTGTCAACCACTGAAGGTCTTCAGAAGAAAAGACAGCGCGGGGGTAAACCAGGCATATTTAGTTTTGAAATACACCAGACTAAGGTGTACAGGGACTGAAAACCCTGTTACTCAATTATCTACCTATCAGATTAACGAGTACAGATTCTGATTCAAGTTACTTAATTGCATCTACATATCTGCTGTTCTCTCTGACATTATCAATGCCTGGTAGTGAACAATGAATCATTTTTTTATCACACACACACACACACACACACACACACACACTCTCACGCACACACACATTTCAGAATTTTTTTTTAAAAAAGCAGCAAACACGAAATTCCTGTACCTTCACAACGCATAACGTTGGCATGAACAATCAATTATTGCAAAACAATCAATGGAGCAAACCTTTCGAGTCCTTTCACTTAAGGCAGACTCTGTGGGGAGGAGAGCCGTTGCTGAATCTTACGGATAATTGCCTCTCCTCTTCGCTTCTCTTATGTAGGCAAGACCACACTGAAATGCTGTTCTAAGAACCTCTGCCCACACTTTGTTCTACCACAGATTAACGCCATAGACATCCCCACAAAGAATGCTGACTCTGGAACCTAGACAAAGGAGGGTGTAGCTCGAAGACGACACGGAGCCAGGCGCTCGCAGAAGCCGGCTGCTCACACGCTGCCCGGCACCACCTCTCCTGTGCTCCGGGAACCAAGAAGTCTGGAACTGATGGCGGACTTGGTTCATTCCCCAAACTTTGGGAGTCAGTGTTTCCCCCTAACTCTGCAGGCTAAAGCGGAGGGGAGGAGAGGGGGGCTGCAGAAGCCCCGAGTACCGCTGCAGGGTTCGCCCACCCATCTCTGCAAGTCCCTCAGCGCCCCGGTGGTCCCCTCACCTGTCCTGAGCGCCGTGTCTCCCGTGTCTTGGGTGGTCTCTTGGGGCTCTTCGCTCTCGCAGCTGTCGCGACGGCGTGCGCCTCCGGGGACCAGCGTGGGAGGCGGCCGGGTCGGGGGCGTCAGGCGGAATCTGGGCAACGGCGGGCAGCCGCGGTCTCACTCCCCATCCCCGCGGGGCTCAAGCTGAGGACGCCGCGCGCGGTCACCGCGGGAGGATGAGTCAGGCCGGGGTGCGGGCGCCCTGACTCGCGCATCTGGGGGACGCGGCCGCCGCCATCGGACGCGCGGAGTCCCAGCACCCCTGCCCTCCCAGGGCACCGGTGGGGCAAGGCGAGCGAGGCCAGGCAGGACAAGCGGATCGCAACTAAGGCGTCTCCGCCCCGCTGCCAAGAAAGACAAAAGGAAAGCGGGGCTTCGGGGAAAGTTTTGGGCTCGGTTCCCGATGGATTCCAGCCCCCGAACTCTCTCCCCACCTCCCAAGAGGAGGATCGGGGGCGAGGGCGGAGACGGGCTTCCCGGAGCGTCGCCGCCAGCCGGGGACCCAGACGGTGCCAATCGCACCGCCGCCCACGACCCGTGGGAACTCCGCCGGCCCTGCCACGCCGCTGTGCCTGGAACCGCCTGCCGGATCGGCCCCTCTCCTTCCGGACCCCAACCCAGGCGCCCAGCGCCCTGGCTGCAAAGTTGTACTTCTAGAGCCAGGAGGGCGCGCACACAAAACCCATCTCGGGAACAAAGTATCGCTTCCAGGCGCTCTGCATCGGCTGAAGGCCAGCGGGCGGAAGCGGACACACCCACTCGCCTCTCACCACTGCCGGACCCGGGGTCCAGAGAGGGAGATCCCCGCCTCTCCTGTCCCAATAAGAACTGGAGATCCCCGGCCCACTCGGTGTTTTCTGGAAGCAGAAGCCATAGGACCCTCGGCTCCACGCCCCTCCGATGCTTTCTTAACAGATGCAGCCTGGGCTGGTCGGGGTCCCCCTGGCGGCTGCACGGGTGCTGTGCTAACACAATCAGACTTAAACGCCCACCTTCCCTCCACCCCAGGGATATTGCATGCTCTGAGCCCCCAGGGGATTAAACTACTTTAGCATCCTGGGAAGTTAGATCCTGTAGAGTGGACTAGTTGGTTGGGTGGGTGGGTGGGGTGCTCTGGGCATGGGGTTTTTTGGGGGAGAGGGCCGAATTGCGTCCTAAGAATTAGAATAAATGAGTCTGCTCCAGATATCAAATCCAATAAAGGCTTCAAGTTACCCAAAAGTATCAGTGAGTGGAGATCGTGTCTTGTCCATAAAGTGAAATGATAGTTACCTGCATTTCTGCAAGAGACTAAAGCGATGACGCTTGCTGAAGGGTCATAAATAAGTAAATAAAATTTCATATTCCAACAACCACATTGAAGGACACCAAGCTTAGCTGGACTATGGTTTCGTAAACCTGCAAGTTCTTTGGATGTTTTTTAGCTCATAGGCAATAGGCAAATATTCTGCTGTGGTATGTCGCTATTGCAGTGAGTCATCTACTGATCTCCTTCCTCAGGATTCCATGCCCAAAAAAAAAAAAAAAAAAAAAAAAAAAAAAAAAAAAAAAAAAAAAAAAAAAAAAGAAGGAAGGAGAATTCTACATTCCAAAATGAATGAATGTAATGCAACTCCTAGAGTCCGACAGGCCAGTAAGGTTGCATCCTACGGCAGGGAGGAGATACTGGGAAAATGGGCAATGAAAGTAAACATTTTCTTGCATCAACTAGACAATCTGGAGGTTAAACACTTTTTGTAAAATTGCATGACCAAAATGCTTTTGAAAAATGAAAGAAGATGGGATGGGGTTGGAGAAATGAGTCACCTTGCAAGCCATCTGTGGTTTCTGCTTCTCCCACCTTCATCAGGAGTCTTTGGCCCAAAGCCATTTGCTCAGTTCCTTTAGGTTTCCTAATGCATTTCTCAAGGAACCCTATTAAGAGTTGAGCCTACTAAGCTTCTACCTGTTCTGAAAGAATGTCCTGAATCTTTCCTTTTCCTTAAAGCCCCCGAGAGTGGGCACTACCCAGTAATTCTTCCTGACTTTCCAGTAAATGAGAAACAGGTTCATACCCACCCCGGGAGCATGATCTAAAACGTACAATGAGACCTTGAAAATGGCAAGCCAGACATTGTAGGCACTAAATGACCAGGCAGTCCTCAGAAACGGGTGGAGACCATGGAGGAAGATCAAAGCTCATTCTTACGACCACTGATCATAATTACCAATCCGAACTTACATTCTAATTATTCAGCCAAATCATCATAATAAAAGAAGGACTAAGTGAGATCACCAACATTAAATGATCTTAATGTATTTTTAAAATAATTAGTATTCGAAAAATTCAATAGTAAATTACCCTGTAAATTGAGGATTATCTGCAGTTCAGTAGTCTAAGCAACCACCAAGATACAATCATCAGTTCCTCTCTGGCACTTAGTGCTCAAGACAAGCTCAGGTAAATTATTTAATCTTTGCTAATGGCCAATATTTTACATCTGAAAAGGGCCCAGTGAGCATACCATGTCAGTAATGGATTTTGGACTTAGCAGCTGCATATCTACTGTAATATAATGGATGGGAATCAACTATTCCCTACTTCTCAGGGTAAAAGCTGCCGGTGCTTCACACATAATTATTTTGTGAGTGTGTCATTCTGAGATGTGTAACTTTCCATTAGATCCAGTCCACCCTAAAAGATCACATGGGTACAGAGTAGAGAAAAAGCACTGCTCTCGCTAATTGAAGTTTAATTACCTGAAGGGCATTTGAATGTCATTTCTCTTATTCCTTGAGTAGAAAAAAAATACCTGATGTTGTTATAAGATAGGTTAAAATAATATATATTAGGTTCTTATGACTTGTTATATGCTCAGTTCATTTAATTGAATACACACCCACTCACCAAATGTGTTTAATACTATGGTAACAAAAGAAAGGAGAACTTTCCCCAGTATCAAGAAGTAATGAGAAAAAATGTCTATGAAGGTGAGCAGTTTTACTCAGTACATTATAAACATGCAAACCTGATGGGTGAGAAGACACTTTTAAAGAAATATGAAAACATATATCAGAATGGAAAAGTATGACCACTGGAATTTTAAGATTAAAAAATATGTATGTGTGTGAGCCTGTATATGTACATGCCATTTGTGTACAGGTGTCCGTGGAAACCAGAAGAGGAAGCCAGATCGCAGGAGCTAGAACTACAAAATACAATTATGAGATGCCCAACATGAGTCCTCTAGAAAGGCACCAGTGGTCTTAACCACTGAACAATCTCTCCAGATGTAGATCAGGTACAAGTCTAAGAGAAAAATCATTAGACAAATTGGATGAAATTAAGTCATTTTTGCCACTCAGACCTAAGAAGAGGGTCCTCAGCATGAAAATGAAATGACCAATGAAAAGGAAATTGTTAGACTTTCGACTGAACTACTTGGATCAAACTGTGGAATAGGTCGATAGTCTGAAATCCCCTGAGCTCCACCACTAGCAGCCATGGTTACGTTTCAAAGCAGGGGCACAGAAAAATAAAGTCAAATGAGAAAATGACCTTTCTGATTCTATCCTTCGAATAAAGACATAAGTAGAAGGAACACAGGCGAAAGAAAAAGACAGTGGGACTACGTATCTTAATAGACTGCATTCACCCCATTTCCCATCGACTCTGAATAGTACTTCCTCATATTTTTGGTTTTCGCTATGTCTCGACTCTCGTTCAGAGGGGTTAGCCGCAGCAGATGATACTACTGTTCAACAAACACGCAATCAAGAGTGCTACTTCCCCTCAGGTAGATGTTTGATGATGTCAGCATCATGCCGGTAGTTAGACACTATATAAGTTCAGCATTAGTTCTGTGCTAAGTAATAAACTGCTCAGGTTCTTTTTGTCTGTGGGCGCAAAAAAGCTGAAGGGACATGTTTCCAGTTCTTTCCTCTCCACAGATATGTGCTTGTGTGAACTGGACAACCGCCACATGGACAGCAACAACCCAAATACTTAAAAGAAATCCTGATTGTGTGTTTTTGTGGTTAGATTCTGTTCACACAAAATAGAGAACTGATGCAAACAGCGGATAACATAGTAGTTTGGAACCACGTGTTCCGCTGTCCGTGGTCCTGAACCAGGCCTTGTTGGTTGGTGTCTGGCCACTCCCTGTGATTTGTCCTCGACATCATTGGACATAGACTAGCTGAGACCTCAGGATGAATAGCATAACCCTGCTGAACCTCATTCTGCAAGCCAACAATGCTCAATAGTGATTGTCTTGGCTTGCACATCGGAATTTGGGAAGTGCTGGATTAGGACACAGTCCACTTGCCTTGCAGCTAACTTACGTATGGCATCCTTCATTTCAGTCGCTTCCAGAAAAACAGACCAAGTGCTGCCACTTTTAGCTACATTCCAGTTGGTTCTGGCTGTGTGCTATTCCACTGAGAGCGTCCATCTTGAGTCAACTGAGTAGGTCAAAATCCCGATTTCTACTGACTAGCCTGAGTATTTTGAGCCCCCTTCATACATTTCTAACAGTTGTCATATGCTTTTGTAACCTGGATTTGAGTATTTCATAATAATAAAGTAGCAGTTGTAGCTTTCTTAGTCTTGCATGTGCCCTATTTTCAGCAAACCTCTTGGTCACATTTTAGCAGCACTGCCTGGATTAAGGCAGGACAAGCTCACAACAGGAAACACAGGCAAGGTATATCCTTCAACCTACTGTAAAAAGAATGTAGTCTTCAGTTTCCCCTTAATCACATGCTGCTACTTTCAATAAATTTATACAACAAAAATTTAAGCCCCACCCAATTTTCTTTCAGCTGTTTTTTTTTTTTCTGCTTGTAATTATGTTTTAGAGTAAGAAAGATGAGGTCATTGGTTGATAATTACATTAGGTCTGTTTTTATTAAATAAAAACAAGATGATTTTGTGGTTTGAATTCCCAAATGCTCATAAATATCTGGCTGTCTTAATTCTGCTACTGACAGAAACTGGTACACACATACAGTTGATTTTGTAGACAAGCAATCATTTATACTGATGTATAGATCCTAATTAAGCCACAATGTTGGTAAAACAGAGTACAGTTTAAATTACACCATTAAAGATCTCTAGGAATACCCTTTTACATATCTCTTGGGAACATGAGAAAATATTGACACACTCATTTTTCAATACAAACTTTAAACCCAATGATATGTTCTCTTACAATAACCTTTTCATGCCCTTTGAGACTAGAGCTCATTGCTCACTGTGTGGCCGCTGGTCTGGAAACAAATACATATGTGAGAACTAGAGCTAATGTGGACTTCAGCAGGCCAGATCCTATATTGGGTACTATATTTTGCTTTTAAGGCTACTGGCAAATACATGTAGAATGTGTCTATGTAAGGCCTTTCTTGTCCTTTCAATGCTTAATTTATGAATGAAGCTAATCGCCAGTTCAGCATCACATAACAACGCTAGGCCATGGCTTGAACCCAAGTCTACTTATTCAGTGCTCAATGATTACTTGACACTCATAAAATATGGATTGCTTTAAAGCTCAGATAGTAAAAAAAAAAAAATGCTAGTATCCACATATAAGCATTCCTCCAATCTAACCACCCATTCCAAAGGAAACCACTTTGTAGCAAAACATGAACAGAGCTTCAGTTTTATATTATTCATTCATTAATTTTGAGAATGTTTGCATCAAATATCTGGCTTTTCCCTTATACATTATGAAGTGTGCATTAATAAGCACACACAATGCTGATATAAGGTAAGGATTACTGTGTTCTTTGAGTGCACAATTATCAATCTTCATTGTCCATTTGATTGGATTAAGAAAAGAGTAAAGAACACCTTTGTGTGTGTTGAATGAGGGAGTTTCCAGAGAGGATTAATGGAGGAATAAAAACATGTGCTGAATGTGGACAGCACCATTCCATGGGTGAGTGACAAATACAAAATGAATAGGGAAAAGGTCAGCTAAGTGACAGAATTCTCATCCCTCTGCTTCCTGACTATGGATGTAACACTACAGGTAACAAGCTGCCTCATCCTCATGCCTCTGTGACTTCCCCAGCATGATGAGCCAGATGCCCTTAAACCATGATGATAGACCAGATACCCTTAAATCATCATCCAAAATAGACTCTTTATCCCTTAAGTTGCTTCTCATCAGATATTTGATCACAATGGCAAAAGAAATAGCTAGCATTGAGGAATTATCAAAGGCATAAGATCTCATTTCAAAGACATAGAAGACTGACTTTGAAACAACTTCCCTGGCTACATCTACAACACAACTCCTGCACCTAAGGCTCAGGGAACATTTTAAGAGGGGCAGAAAGATGGTAAGATTCACAGGACCAGGAAGTCTGCTGTGATATTGTGTCTCCTAGAAACAAAAGGGACACTTCACCTATGATACCTCAGCAAAATGGCTGCCTAAATAAGACCTGAAAGATGACAATCCCAATTAGATACACTAATGTGGAAAGGGGAAATGTCATGGGTTTTCACTGTCGGACAAAGAACTACAAGCAACCAATGACTGCTGATAAAGAGAGAATTAGTCTCTTCCAGAGATGAGTCCCCTAATTAGTTATCCAATTCAAAGTGGTCTACCATGAAATCATATATACAAAAATCACCTTAAATAGACTCAGCAGGTTGCATTTATATATTTATGCACTTACATATATGTAAGAATATTTTTAAAAAAAAGATTCCATAAATTTGGAAGAGAGTGTGGAGGAACAAAGGAGGGGTTGGAAGGAGGGGATATGGAAAGGGTTGAAGGGACAATAGGGAAGGGGGGAAGTGATGCAATAACATTTTAATTTTAAAAGTTTTAATTACAGGAATATGAATCAATGATGAGGGGTAATATAGTGTTGTATACTAAAGCATGGACATTTAGAAAACATAGAGTCATGTGATGTTTAACAAGGGGCACACACTTTTTAAAAAGGCATTGTTTAGGCAATTTTGTTGGGTGATCATTACTAAGTGTCCTTGAACAAACCTAGATGGTCTAGCTTACAGCATACACCTTGTCTATGTGGGCTCACCCGTGTAGTGATATATTGTGTCCCTCAAAAGATTGTGCACCCTAATAAAGCTTATCTGAGGATCAGAGGAAAAAGCCAGCCACTATGTTAAACACAGAAGTCAGGCAATGGTAGCACACGCCTTTAATCCTAGCATTCGGAGGTAGAGATCCATCTAGATCTCTGTGAGTTCAAGGCCACACTGGGGAACAGAGCCAGGCATGGTGGCACATGCCTTAAATTCCAACACTAGTTAGACATAAAGGTCTGGAAGTCTGTACAGACAGACAGGAAGTGACAGCTGGGCAGGAAGAGGAAGTGATGTAGCTGGGTAGAGAGAGGAAGTGAGATTGCTGGGGCAGAAAGGCATATAGGTGTGGGTACACAGGAAGAAAGTCTCTTTGGAGGCTGAAGGTTGGTAAGGTGAGGTTGGCTGTGGCTTGTCCTATTCCTCTGATCTCTCAGATAAGCTTTATTAGGGTACACAATATATTGGGGGACACACTATATCACCACACACCTGTCCTTCCTAGGCTGTCTGGCTCTGCAGAAATGCTACCATCCCAGGGACTCGAAGCGGTGATAAAACAGTGATAAACATTTGGGCATCTAAATCTACCTAAACATGGGGAAGGTACAATAAAGGTACAGTACAAAAGGTATTTTTATGACTCCTTTTTTTTCCCCCTAGGGCACTTAACATGAGTGGATTTTGCAGGAGCAGAGTGACTCTGAGTAAGTCAGCCAGCCAGTGAACAGAGCAAATGTGAAGGCATAGGGCTGGCATCACCACACATCCAGACTACATTGACTCACTAACATAAGTTCTCCTCTTACTAGTCCATGAATGGTGGCTTATGGTAGCTTCTCCATAAAACCGACATTTCTAACTGTTGGGCTCTTCTGTAACAGCTTGAAATACAGGTGCGCTGCTGAGGTATGTGAAAATGTCTTCCTTAAGTCTTTATTCATGCTATTTTTTTTTAAAGGTTTTATTTTTATTTTCGAACTTTTTGGTTAAAAACCAAGACACAAACACACACGTTGCCTAGGCTTCCATGTGTCTGGAGGATCCTTTTGCCGTCTTCCATCTCCACAGCCTGTCTCACTGGAAGGTCTTCCAGGGCAGAGGCACACGGAGTTAACACCTGGAATCCCTCCTTGCAGGAGCTGCCCAAGGCTCTTGAAGAAGTGTACTCTTTTCAGAAACAGGTCCATGATGATGTGCTTGGTTTTCTTCATTACAGATTTTCCTGTAAGCAGGTATTTTACTAATTATTTATTAATAAAACTCTTCCATTGTCGAGGTTCACAGTTGCTCCTTTTAATGTTATTAGCTTGCCTCTATGTATGTGTGTGTCTCTGTCTCTGTCTGTTTCTCTCTCTCTCTCTCTCTCTCTCTCTCTCTCTCTCTCTCTCTCTCTCTCTCTCTCTCTCTCTGTGTGTGTGTGTGTGTGTGTGTGTGTGTGTGTGTGTGTGTGTGTGTGTGTGTGTGCACCATGAGTGTAGAGGTCAGAGGACAACTTGAAGGATCTGGTTATCTCCTTCCACTGTGAATTCCAGTGGACCATCGGCCTTCACAGCGAGCACTTTTTACCTTATGAGCCGTTCTGTCAGCCCAGACATTGTCAGACATTTTAAAGAACTTGTTGAATCCCATACAAGTTTCAGCTAAGCCTTTCACTGTGAGTTTTCTTGGGGACTCTTCCATTTCATCCCCTTCCCTTTGGTCTGTCCTTCATCTATGGGATCACTTGGTGGGTGGCCATTTTTGGCTCTGTTATGATCCCATGGGGCTGCTGGTGTGGCTGCAGCTTGTCATTGCCTGACACACTGCATTTTAGAGGGCTGTATTTTTGTTGAGAGTCTCCAGCACTGGTATTCAGTGAACAGAGAAATGAATTGCCTTTTCAATCATTCCACATCTGCTAAATAGACCCGAAGAATGAGCTGGGATATAGCTACCTAATAGGATGGAACTCCTGGGTTTGATATCTAGCATTGAAAGAGAAAGAGGAAGGAAGAAGAAAGGATAAAGGGAGGGAGGGGCAAGGAAGGAGAAGGAAAATGGGATGGAGAGCGGAAAAGAGAGAAAGTGTTCTTTAGACTACTTTCACCCAGAGTTTCACTGTGTCTTCATAAATATGTAGCAGGAATCTTAGATGGTCTTATTAATAAAATCAAACCTGAGCCAGGCATTGCGGTGAACTGGAAGATCAGAGAGACAGAACAAGCCACAGCTAACCTCACCTGGCCAGCTTCTCAGCTGGTCTTGTTTCCTCAGACTGGAAGCTTCTGTGTCCTCATCCGAATGGCTCTCAGCTGAACTGCTGCTCGAAACCCTGAAGCTTAACCAGCCAAATGCTTAACCAGCCAAAATGCTTCTAGTTTCTGGTCCTCACACCTTATATACCTTTCGGGTTTCTACCATCACTCCCTGGGATTAAAGGCTTGCTTTCTGGGATTAAAGGCGTGAGTCACCATGCCTGGCTGTTTCCAATGTGGCCTTGAACTCACAGAGATCCAGAGGGATTTCTACCTCTGGAGTGCTAGGATTAAAGGTGTGAGTGCCACCATTTTCTAGTGACACTTTGTATCTAGTGGCTGTTCTGTCTCTGACCCCAGATAAGTTTTTTAGGGTGCACAATATTTTGGGGAACACAATACCACCACATAAATACTCATCTATTTAGGAGCAAAAAGTTTAGATGCATACATATAAAATAATAGATTTCGTTATTGGCTGTATTCACAAAAATACCATAGTAAACTTCCAATGGGCAGGTATCAAAGGAGAAAACTTAGGTGGGAAAAAAAGTTATAGAGCATCTCGTATGATGTAATCCCATCTTTTAAAAAGTACATATGAACATGTGTGTGTGTGTGTGTGTGTGTGTGTGTGTGTGTGTATGTAAGATGTGTCAAAAGACATACAAAACTATCAAAAGAGGCTGTGATCAGGAAATGGAATTGACGGGTGAGGAGATCCTTCTATGTATGTGTTTGTGTATGCGATATGTGTGGGTACGCGTATGTCTGCAGTGCAGGACAGAGGACAGCTTCTGGTATCATTCTGTCAGTGCATCTGTTTTGAGACACAATCTCTCTGTGTTCCTAGCCTCAACCATTAGGCTGGGCTGGCTGGCTGGCCAATGAGCCCCCAGGGACCTGCCTATCTCTGGTTTCCCAGCGCAGGTACCCATGTGTGCCCTCATACATTTCGATGTGGACTCTCAGGATCGCACTCAGCCCTTCATGCTTGTCTAAAAGCATTTTGCTGGCTGCGTTATGACCTCAGTCCATGACTTTTATTTTACATGTTTTTCTTACCAGTTTCATAGTGGTATTCCCACTTTTATAATTAACATTTAAAAGAAACACCCAGGGAGAGTCTTTTTCTTCCTGTCAATAGTGCAGCAAATGGGAGGCATCTTAGAGATACATGATGAGTTTTACAAGTTTACCTCCAAGCTAGGCATAGTAGCTCATGCTTGTCATTCCAGCTCTTGAGCAGCTGAGGCAGGAGGATTACCATGAGTTCAATGCCCATCTGGGCTTGTTGCAGAAATCGGGCCTTTGAGAAATTAAGCACCACTCAAGAGAGTTGGAGAATGCAGGTTCCTTATGCCCATGAACTTAGCCATTTGGATGCTCTGAGAAGCGGAGCTCAGCTCCATGGTTTCTTATAGCATTTACGGGCTGAACCTCTCACTTTCTCTGTTGTTTGGTGGGTTTGAATTTTAGCTTGCACAAACTGAGGACCACGAGAAGGACATTTCTGTAGCAAGCATGTTTACAGAAGTGGAGCAGATAAGGTTTTGCAAAATAAAATAAAAATAAAGAGAAGGAGATTTTAGCAGATACAGGAAGTGAGTTGACTTACAGAACTACAGCATAGCACATATGATTCTTGGCTATAGATTCAGCAAAAACTTTAACTCAATCAAATCCTCCTCATCAGGCTTCACAGAGAAGTCTAGACCAGAATGGCCTATAGAATTAGACCCTGTCTCAAATACAAACAGAAAGAAAACCAGAAGCTAACTTCCAAATTGTCAGAACACTTTACAAGTCTGGCATGAATACACAAGTGCAAATTTTCGAACTACCTTTCACCTTATGATTTATCAACTAAAAGGCAAAATTGAATTCGTGCTGAGATCTGTAGGCTGAATTGAAGCCTTCCTGAAATTTCTCTAATTTCTATACATGTGAAAATGTTTTAAAGAATTTTCTGGAAAACGCAATCAACCCACAGTTTCATTGTGTTTTCTTCGTTTTTTTCCCCCTTGGCTGAAAATAGATTTTTTTTCTCACACAGTACATCTTAACTATGGTTCCCCCTCCCTCTACTCCTCAGTTTCTCCTTGCCTCCTCTCTTATCTGCTCCCACCCCCTTTCTGCCTCTCATTAGAAAACAAATAGGCTTCTAACATAATATGATTAAAAATAACACATTGGAATAGGACAAAACAAACAGAAGGAAAAGAGTCCAATAAAAGACACAAGAAACAGATATAGACACAGAAACCCATGAAACTCTCGTGAATCCCATAAAAACACTAAACTGGAAGCCAAAATAGACAACGGAAGAACCCATGCACAGGGTTACATGCTGCCTCTGTTTGTGTGAGTTCGTATGTTCACTGATCATGTTGATTTAGAAGGCCTTGATTTCTTGGTGTCCTCCATCCCCTCTGGCTCTCATAATCTTTCTGCCTCCACTTCCACAGGTTTCCCTGAGAGGAGAAATTTAATGGAGACATCCCATTTAGGACTGAGTGTTCCAAAGCCACTCTACATAATGTCTGGCTGTGGGTCTCTGTATTTGTTCAGATATGCTGCAAGAGGAGGCTTCTTTGATGATGGCTGAGCAAGGCACTGATCCATGAGTGTAGCACGATGTCTTTAGGAGTCATCTTATTTCTATGTTCTTTAGTAGGACAGTAGTATTTGGTTTTTGCTTAGGTCCCTGGACTATCTAGTCCCTGGTTCTTGGGCAAGGCACTGATCCATGAACGTAGCATAATGTCTTTAGGAGTCATCTTATTTCTATGTTCTTTAGTAGGACAGTAGTATAGGTGTTGTCTTCAGCAATGGGATCTTGCCATCAGTTTGTGGAATGCAACTGGTAGTCTTGGCAGCAGTCTGGGTTGTTTGAAGATTCCCATGTGACTGCTTTGGCCCACAACTCAATTAGATGTAATCCAATCCTGGTACTGGAAGCTTCATTTGGTGACAAGAGATGTCTAACTGGGACTCTGTCTCCCCATTAGTTGGTAATTTCATTTAGATAACCTTCATATGTGTATATATTTTAGGAAGTTTCTACTATTTTAGGTTTCCCTGTTACCACTCTACTAACCCTTAATTTTAGCTGTCTCTCCTCATATTTTTCCCTCATGTCACTCTCCTTTCCCCTTCCCACTCTATCCTCCCATTTCAGTCCCTCCCATCTGTCCATAGCTATCTATTCTATTTCCCTTTCTTAGGGAGATCTACCTGACCCCTGTCCTTTACTCTGTTCCTAACCTCTGTGGTTCTGTGGATTGTAGCTTGGTTATCATTGGCTTAACAGCTAATATCCACATCTAAGTGAATATATCTCATATTTGTCGTTTGGATCTGAGTTACTTCACTCAAGGAGATGTTTTTTCTAGTTCCATCCATTAACCTGTGAATTTCATTTTTCAATAGCTGAGCAATATTCCACTGTATAAATGTACCACATTTCTTTATCCATTTATCTGTTGAGGGATATATAGGTTGTTTCCAGTTTGGGGCTATTTTGAATAAAGAAGCAATGAATATGGTTGAGCAAGTGTTTCTATGGTAGGATGAAGTGTCCTTTGGGTATATTCCCAAGAGTGGTCTAGCTGGATCTTGAGGTATATTGATTCCCAGCTTCCCTAGGAACTACCCCACTGATTTCCATAGTGGCTGTACAAGTTTGCACTTCCACTAGCAATGGATGAGTGTTCTCCTTACTCCACATTCTCACCAGCATGAACTGTTATTTGTTTTATTGATCTTAGTCATTCTGACAGGTATAAGATGAAGTCTCAAAGTAGTTTCAATTTGCATTTCCCTAATTGCTAAGGATGTTGAACATTTCTTTAAGGGTTTTCCAGTCATTAGACTTTCCTCTATGAGAATTCTCTGTTTAGATCTGTACCCTATTTTTTAAATTGGGTTTTTCCCTTGATATATAGTTTTGTGAGTTCTTTATATATTTTGTATATTAGCCCTCTATCAGCTGTGTTGTTGGTTTAAAAAAATCATTTCTTATTTTATAGGCTGCCACTTTGTTCAAATGATAGTGTCCTTTGCCATACAGAACCTTCTGAGTTTCATGAGGTCCCATTTATGAATTGTTGACATTAATACTTGTGCTAATAGTGGTCTCTCCAGAAAGTCTTTTCCTGTGTCAGTGAGTTAAAGATTATTACTCACTTTCTGGCCAATCAGGTTCAGTGTATTTGTTTTTATTTTGTGGTCTTTGATCCATTTGGAGTTGCATTTTGTACAGGATCATAAGTATGGATCTATTTGGATTCTTCTACATGTAGACATCCAGGTTAACCAAACCCACTTTTGATGATGCTGTCTTTTTTCCAGTATATATTTCTGGCTTATAAAAAAGTTCAGGAATCCATAGGTGTGTGGATTTATGTCTGGGGTCTTCAGTTCAATTTCATTGATAAATATATTGGTTTTTGTTCTAATACCATGCTGATGTTATTACTTTAGCTGTGTAGTACAACTTGAAATTGGGGATGGTGATATCTCCAGCAGTTCTTTTATTATTCAGGATTGTTTTAGCTATCCTGGGTTTCTTTTCCCTGTAAAGCTTAAAACTGTCCTTTCAAGATCTGTGAACAATTGTGTTGGAATTTTGATGAGAATTGCATTGAATCTGTAGATTGCTTTTGGTAGGATGGCCATTTTTCTTATATTAATCCTGTCAATCAGTGAGCATGAAAGATCTTTCCATCTTCTGAAATCTTCTTCAATTTCTTTCTTCAATGTTTTAAAGTTTTTATCATAGAAGTCGTTCACTTGCCCATTTAGAGTTACCAAAAGATATTTTATATTATTTGAGGCTATTGTAAAAGGTGTTGTTTCTGTAATTTCTTTCTCAGTCCCTTTGTCCTTTGTTTATAGGAGAGCTACTGGATTTTTTTTAAGTTTATTTTGTATCCAGCCACTTCCCTGAAGGTGTTTATCAGTTGTAGGAGTTCCCTTATGGAATTTTTAGGGTCCTTTATGTACACAGTCATATCATCTGCAAATAAAGATACTTTGACTTCTTCCTTTTAAATCTGTATCCCCTTAATCTCCTTCAGTTGCCTTATTGCTAAGACTTCAAGTACTGTATTGAATAGGTATGGAGAAAGTAGACAAACTTGTCTTGTTCCTAATTTTAGTTTTGCTTTGAGTTTCTCTCCATTTAAGTTGATGTTGGCTATGGGCTTTCTGTAAACACCCCTTAGTACATTAAGGTGTGTCCCTTATATCCCTAATCTCTCTAGTACTTTTATCTGAAGGGTTGCTGGGTTTTGTCAAAGGCCTCTTCTGTACCTAGTGAGATGATTATGTGGTTTTCATCTTTCATTTTGATTATATGATGAGTTACATTTATTGATGTATGTATATTGAAACATTCCTGAATCTCTAGGATGAAGTCTACTTGATCAGGGTGGATGAGCTTTTTGATGTGTTGTTCCTGGATTTGCTTTGCAAGTATTTTATAAGAATTTTTGCATCTATGTTCATATGGGAAATTGGTCTGTAATTCTTGTTATTTGTTCAGTCTTTATGTAGTTTGGATATCAGGGTAACTGGTGTATCATCAAATGAATTGGGCAATGTTCCTTCTGTTTCTATTTTGTGGAGTAATTTGAGGAATATTGGCATTAACTCTCCTTTGAAAGTCTGGTAAAATTTATGCTAAAACCATCTGTCCCTGAGGGGTTTTTTGTTGTTGTTGTTGGTTTGTTTGGTTTGTATTTTTGTTGTTTTTGTTTTGTTTTTGATTAGTAGACTTCTAATACTGCTTCTATTTCACTGGGAGTTCGAGTTCTGTTTAAATTTCATATCTAATCTTGATTTAATTTTGGTAAGTGGTATGTATCAAGAAAATTATCCATTTCTCTAAAATTTCCAATTTGGTGGGGTGATTTTTGAATTATACCCTTATGGTTCTCTGGATTTCTGTGGTTGTTGTTATGTCCCCCTTTCATCTCTAATTTTGTTAATTTGAATCTTCTCTCTCTTCCTTTAATTTAATTTAGATAAGGATTTGTCAATCTGATTGATTTTTCTCAAAGAACCAACTCTTTGTTTCATTGATTCTTTATATCATTTTGTTTTTATTGATTTTTTTCTGTTTTATTGATTTCAGTCTTGAGTTTGATAATTTTTTGATGTCTACTCCTTTTTTGTGTGATTTCTTTTGTTATAAAACTTTCAGGTGTGCTGTTAAATACTAACATGAGATCTCCCCAAATTATTTTATGTAGTCTTAGTTCTATGAATTTGCCTGTTATAACTGCTTTTATTGTGTTCCATAAGTTTGGGTATGCTATGTATTCATTTTCATTCAATTCTTGAAAGTCTTTAATTTCTATCTTGACTCAGCTTTCATTCAGAAGAGAGTTGTTCAATTTCCCTGAGTCTGTAATCTTTCAGTTGTTTCTGTTGTTGATATCTAGCTTTAATCTGTGGTGGTCAGATAGAGTGTAGGGTTTTATTTCAAATGTCTTATATCTGTTGAGACTTGCTTTGTGTCTGAGTATGTGTTCAATTTTGGAGAAAGTTCTATGACCTGTTGAGAATAAGATATATTATTTTATGTTTGAGTGAAACATTCTGTTAACATCTGCTAGGTCCATTTGCTTTATAAAGACGGTTAGTGCAAGCATTTCTGCTTGGTCTTTGTCTAGATGACCTGTCTATTGATGGGTGTGGGTTATTGAAATCTCCCGTTATAGTGTGTGAGGGTCCATATGTGATTAAAGCTGTAGTAGTGTTTCTTTACAAACTTGGGTGTCCTTATGCTTGGTGCATAAATGTTAAGAATTGCAATGTTCTCCTGGTAGATTTTTCCTTTGATAGTGTCCTTTCCTGTCTCCTCTGATCCATTTGTTTTAAAATCTCTTTTGTCAGATGTTAAAATGGCTGCACTGGCTTGCTTCTTAGGTCCATTTGCTTGGAATATGTTTTTCTATCTTTTTTACCCTGTAGTGATGTCTGTCTTTGATGTTAATGTGTGTTTCTTGGATGCAGCATAGATCCTGTTTTCACATCCATTCTGTTAGTCTTTGTGTTTTTATTAGGAAATTAGGACCACTGATGTTGAGGAATATCAATAAGCAATGTTTGTGAATTCCTGTTTTGTTGCTGTTGCGGTGGTGGTGGTGGTGGTGGTGGTGGTGGTGGTGGTGGTGGTGGTGGTGGTGGTGGTGGTGTGTGTGTTTCTCCTCTTTTGATTGGCTGGTCTGGGGTTATTTATTCCTTGTGTTTTCTTGGGTGTGGTTAACCTCATTAGATTAGTTTTCCTTCTATGGCCTTCTTTAGGGTTGGATTTGTAGATAGATACTGCTAAAATTTGGTTTTATCATGGAATGCCTTGTTTTCTTCATCTACTGTGATTGAAAGTTGTGCTGAGTTTAGGAGTCTGGAACGGCATCTGCATCTGTG
Organism: Peromyscus californicus insignis; assembly: GCF_007827085.1. Classification (NCBI taxonomy): domain Eukaryota; kingdom Metazoa; phylum Chordata; class Mammalia; order Rodentia; family Cricetidae; genus Peromyscus; species Peromyscus californicus. The sequence goes on from NW_026294525.1 coordinate 33,515,396, forward strand.
GTCTCTTAGAGTCTTGGAGTCTATTCCTGTTATTCTTAGGTTTGATCTTTTCAAAGTATCCTAGATTTCCTGGATGTTTTGTGTCAGGAGTATTTTGTTTGTTTGTTTGTTTTAATTTTGTTTTGTTTCATTTTTTCAGATTCAACATTTTCTTCGACAAAGGTATCCATTTCCTCTATAGCATCTTCAATGTCTGTTGGCAAATTTCTGAGGGTCCTGTTCTAGTTCCTAAATTTTTCACTTCCAGAATTCCTTCAGTTTGGATTTCTTTATTGATTCCATTTCCACTTTCAGCTCTTGAATTGTTTTATGCCTTTCCTTCCCCTGTTTGTTCTTGCATAGATTTCTGATGGGATTTACTCATTTCCTTATGTGGGACATCCATCACATTCATAAAGGTTGTGTTAAGCTCTTTGTCTTATGCTCCAGCTATGTCACAGCTCTCAGGGCCCACTGTGGTAAGGTTGCTGGACTCTAGTGAAGACATAGCATTGTGGTTGTTATTGATTGTGTTTTGAATGCTGGTGCCATGGCTTCTGAGTTTGAGATGATTGTAATTCTAGGTGCTGGGATCTGGTCTTGCCTTTGTTAGGTGGATGCTTTGTTCCGTGGTTTCTGTTGTCCTCTCTGGTTCTTTAGGAGGGCATGGTGGTTGTGTGTTGCCTGGTAGGGAATTCGTCTAGGATTCTGCTAGGTGTGGCCACTGGGGATTTTAGGTACAATATATCTTTAGGTATTTGGAACCTGAAACTTAGGAACTGGGATAGACTGATAGAGGGTGAAAGTGGTTCACGGGAGGGTGGAAGAAAGGGTGTTCCACGCTGAACTTTTTAGTTCCCTGGAATGGGGGCAGAGAGTGAGAAGAGGCTGCAACAGGTCATCTGTTACAGAGCTGGGGTGAGACTGAGGCATAGGATCGGAGAAGAGGAGGGAGAGTGGAGATCTGAAGCTCCCCTAACTGCTTTGCTGGCCTGCTTCTTCTCTGGTATGGTTGGCTTCTTAGGGGGTTCCCAGAGAATGCCTGCTGGAGTTGGGGGCTGGGGTAACAGGGTGCGTGGGGAGGAAGGTTGGAGAAGATCTGTGTGATCTGTTGGAGAGTGGGTCAGGGAGGAGGGAGAGGCTGCAGCAGATAATCTGATACAGAGCTGGGGTAGAAACCGAGGAACTGGACTTGAGGGAACAGAGGGGAGAGAAAAAGATCCACAGTCAGGCTGCTGCTACCCTGACTGAAGTGGCCTGTGGGCTCCCAGGGAATGCTTGCTGGAGTAAGGGGGTTAACATATAGAGAAGAATGGGGGGGGGGGCGGAGGTTAAAGGGGAAGATCTGTGTCACCCATTGGAGATGGGAGAAGGGACAGAGGCTGCAGGAGGTAGTCTGCTACAGAGCTGAGGGTGAGACTGGGGGATTGCATTTGGAGGAGAAGCAGGAGATGTGAACTTCTGCAATTAGCATACCTGCTTCCCTGGCCATGCCCTGAGGGCTCCCAGGGAAGGTGTTTCTTTCTTTTGGTGACAAGAAAGAATAATTGAGGTCAAGTATGAAAAGGCAAAGTGATGGTTGTTTAATTTTTTAAAAATATTTTATTGGAATAATGTTATGTACTTAGACTATCATGCTTCTGTGGCAAGAGAAAGGCAAATTTGATTAGTAACCTACAATTTTTAAGTGAACAGATGTAAAAGGACAAGTTATTGATATTAGAAAAATTAACCCTGGTTAAGGAATATTACAAATAAGTTAACATGCCTCTCCCTGCTGACAAGATAACCTCTAGTTCTCAAATGTCTTCCTAGCTCCTCCTTCATTATTGCACAGAACTAACATGTAGGAAAAACCGAGGCATATACTTTCATAAAGTTTATCCAAACATGCTCATGAACAAGGTTCTTCCACAATGTGTAGGCACTGTGCTGTACATCAGCACACATTTCCCTTACCGAGGAATGGATTCCCAGTGAAGGCTCTGGCATTATCACTGGAGGGGCTGGAGAGACAGCTTGATGGTTAAGAGTGCCTGCTGTGCAGTCTGGAGGACCAGAGATCAGATTTTAGCACTCACATAATAAGCTAGGTGTTCTGAACAGGCCTGTAACCCCATCTCCTGCATCATTGGGCTTTGCTCCATTCCGGTCTAGCCAACAAAACACAAAAGCATGAGCCTCCCTCCGGTTCAGTGAGAGTCCTTGTCCCAAACGAATAGGCAGTTGTAGAGCAAGACAACCAATGCCCTCTCCTGGCCTCCACATGCTTATGCTCACATATGTATATGCACACACATATATATATGCACACAAGAGAGGGTGGATGTGCATATACACACTCACACACATAGATAAATAAATATCATTTTGAAATGACCTTTTTAGCATGGAAAAGGGCATATATGTTTTCTTTTTTAAAAATATTGGAGCTTGCCTTGAATCTAATACACAATACACATGAAGACTAGCACAAAAACACAGTTCTCTGATCTCACTCCATTCTATTTTATGCAAAAATGTTCCACTCTGGTTTGGATACGTGTGTCCTAAAGGCTATGGCTAAAGGCTTGGTGAGACCTCAGAAGGCCAAGTTTCACGGAAGGAAGTTAAATCTTTGAGAATATTCCCTTGAAGGGGATATCGGGATCCTGGGCCTTTTCTGTCTCTTTCTTTCACTTCCTGATCACCACGAGGTGAACGGAACTGTGAATCACAGTCCTGCCATGCTGTACATGGTCCAAAAGCACTGAGTCCAGTGGAGCATGGCTGAAACTTCTGAAATCAAATCAAAATAAACATCTCCGTTTAGGTGAGTTCTTTCAGGTATGTTGTCAGAGTAATGTAAATTAACACACTCTATCTTTGGAGAAAGGATTTTAATGGAAATAAAACGATTTGCCATGGGCTTATGCAAGCCAAAAATGGGTGTTAGATGAACTCCAGCATCAGGAATCTTACTGTATGATTGAAGGAAGAGTTTCTTAACTAAAGACATAGCTTATTGTATAATTTTTTAAAATCACATGATTATTTAAAGCTGAAACAGAAAATGTTCAAGAAAATGCAGCAAGTGCATCTGAAGGGTTGATCTAGGTCTCCAGTACAATTGCAGCTACAAAGAGGAAAGTCTCCTTTCTATAACACAGGAACGTTTGATCCAAAGCAACTGCCAATCATTTGAAAGATGGAAAGCTAAGCAGCACCAAGATGAATCACTTGGGTTTGAAAGCATATGGAATGGGAACAAATTATCCTAAGTCAGTGAATTCTGAATTGTTCTCGTCTTCCTTTCCACTAACTGCAACCCATGAGTTAACATCTTCACAGAAAAGGGTAGCAACTAAATCCAGAAAAGGGCAAAGCATTGAGAATATAACTTCTACCCTTCGTGGATAAAAGAAGAAAACCAAGACTATGACTGAGACCTCTGTTACCATCTGTGGGAAGATCAGAAACAATAGCCTTGTCACAATAGTTCTTCGTTCCCCTGTACAACATTTCATGTGTTTCTGCTGCTAGGTCCCAGGCCGGTCACCTCTGTCTTTCACAGCTCAGATCTCAGAGGTAAACGAATATATAGATATAGATATAGATATAGATATAGATATAGATATAGATATAGATATAGATATAGATATAGATATAGATATAGATATAGATATATAGATACAGATATATAGCATATATATAGATATATATGCAAGTAATAAATGCTGTGAAGAAAGGTACAGTTGGGTAATGGGATAGACAATGAATGACAATGAATGACCTTGGGGAGGTAATACAAGGGCCAGACTGTGTGCGGAATAAGGCAGAGACCAACAAACATCTGCAGCAGGGTAGTTCAGGAATGGCCAATAAGTGGGGCTGGTCTTCTCAGAACTGTGAAGGCTGTCCCACATCTACTCTTGACTTGCAGTAAACCATTGTATTCCTGTCATAGTCAGCTACTAAAGACAGTATGTGTTAGCTTTCCATTGTGGTAACAAACTGCCTCCAGAGGAGGAATATGTTTACTCACACTTTCTGAGGTTTCGGTCCTTGTCTGTTGGACCTGTGGTGGCATGGTGCAGCATGGATAGACCTTGTTGCAGAGATGATCTGGGCATGGTTGGGATCAACTAGAAGGCCAGACTAGCTGAGCCAATAAGAGGGATAGTGAGTGCCTCAAAAGAGGTGAGACACAGAAGGAAGAATCTAGTGCCTGGCTAACTAGTGTTGTTGTCCATTGTAATGAACATGAGAAACCAATGGAGAACTTTAAATGGCAAATGACACAGTCTTATCTATGAGGGGAGGCGGGGAGGGGAGGGAGGAAGAGAAAAACAAAGCAAAGGGAACCAGAATTCTTCCAGGAAGCCTAGAAGACAAAACAAAATAGACAAACAATCCCCCAGGACTGAAAAGACAAATGCAATTGAGTTTTAATTGACATAAATCGTATTTTCGCCTAATATTCACCATTTCATGCTGTCCTGTGCCTCTTTTGAGGTGTTTCTGTAAATGTCACCAGGGTGAGATTCTTCTGTTTCTTCTCATACAGTTTTGACCCTCCTCTTCTTTTCTTGCTCCTCTGGCTCACCCTGCTCTCCTATCCCCGTCCCTGCCACATGCCCTTCTCTTGTTGGATGGGTCCCTGATACATACACACAGAGTCTCCTTCACTCTCTGGTGGGTTGAGCATTTTTAAAAACACGTAATTTCCCAAGACTAACTGTGTCGAGCAACCACGACTCTCTCCGTTAGAGAAGAGCAGATACGTTTCAGTGTTATGGACAACAAGAAGAACTGTGATGAGGAACAATTGTAGACGTCCTTTGTGCTTGTCAGCAGGTGTCACTGCTATAGGTTGAATCACGCTTGGCAATGCACAGCCTTCAGCACCTTCAGCTGATAGACTGTGAGGTGCCAAGTGCAGTTCCTCTTGGAAATCACATGAGTCGGAATGATTGCTGAGGAGGTAGAGTCTTTGAAGGTGGGTCTCCAGTTCTTGGCTGTTCAAGTCCTAGGGAAGTGTGGCTCTGGAGTGCCTCACTTTTAAAGAGAACTGATGTCTGAGAGACAATTGGCAGCCTATGGCATGAACGTGCTGGCTGTATGCCTCCGTCATGGTAGGGTTTTAGGCGGGTTATCCTGACCTCTCTGCACAGCATCTTCCACGCTCCCTTTAATCTCTTTCTCTCCCAAAAGGCATATTTGAGCTAGCTGGCATGTAAATAAACAAAAGGCACTTAAGACAGTCAATATAAGTTTTCTAATAAATATAAGGATTACAAAAATATGAGCTAAAGAAGGGGCAGAAGACTGGATGCAGAGATATATGTCTGTCATCCCAGCTACTCTAGAGGCTGGGGCAATAGAGTCCCTTGAGCCCAGGAGTTTGAGCATAGCCTGGGAAGTTGCTGAAAACTCTGTGTCAAAAGACAAACCATTAAATTAAAAAGAGCTCAGGAAATCTCAGCTGAAGCCTCTGTGTGTGAAGGCAAATAAGTGAGTCCAAGCCATGTCATTTACAGTTCAGCCTTTATTTCCTAATTGTGAAGATGGAAATTGGGATTTTATTTCTGGAAATCCATTTTCAACTATGGAAATAGAATTAATTAATAGCCAAAATTATATGTGTTAAATGTTGGTTTTCCTCTCCAGGCTTGGCAATCTTCCTGGAGAGAAAAAAACAAAACAAAACAAAACCAACAACCCAGAACCAAGTAGGGGCTAGATCTTCAGCTTTATTGATGGTTCTGTAAGTACGCTAAATGTTTCCAAAAGCTGCACTCCTCTGACCCATCTCATTCTGTTTCCTCTTTCTGTGCTACAAGATCCTCCATCACAGGCAGTTAAGATGAAGCAGAAAGGAAAGATGGCTGCAGAGTAGACCACTGGCCTTTCCATCTGACAGTGAGCTGAACCTAATAACAAAGGATTTACTCCTGTATGTTCACTCTTTGCTTTTAGACCATAAACATGAGGCCATGGTGGCTGAATGCTTCGACTTCCTTCAACATTATGTTCAAAACTGTTAAGCAGAGCCTGGTGGCCTGGGTCTATGATCTCAGCTATGAGGGGAGCTAAACAGGAAGATTTTTAAGTCCAGGGCCTGCTTGGCTTTATGTTAAAAAGGACTTGACATACAGCTCTGTAGTAGAGCACTATGATGCCCTAGGTTCAATCCTTATGATAGGAAATAACAAAAGTTCAGAAAATCAAAAATACACTCAAAGAGAAGAGTAAAAAATAGAAGTAGGGTGAGGCTTTGAACTCTCAGAGCCTCTAGTGACATACTTCCTCCAGCAAGGCTGCACCTCCCCTAACCACTCCAAACAGCACTTCGACGTGAGGACCAAGTGTTCAAATGCCTGAGCCAATGGCAGACGTTTAGCATACAAACCACTGCAGTGGGTCTCTGGAGTCCTGGTTGGCAGAAAGTTGTTTATGAATGTGAGGATTGGTGGTCACTAAGGGCAGGGCTCTGGTTTAATTTATGCTACAGAACCTCAGGAGGTGTGGATGATTCCAAACCTTGAAGTTTAAAGTTATCTCCATCCATTCTGTTCTGGGAAGGCCTTGTTAGCCAGAGTCCATTAAAATATCAGCAATTTCCTTACCATCATTCCAACCTGGGTATGATTCACACAATGAAACAGAGTAATTTTTTTTTTCTTTTATGAGCTGAAACTTATTCACAATTGCAGAGACTGGAAAGTTTGAAGTCAGGGACCCAGCACCTGTCAAGAACACCCTACTGCATCGCTATGTGAAGGAAAGTGGGGACATAGAAAACATAGCAAACTCCCCCCACCAAGCTCATTATAATAGCATTCCTGAGGACAGACCCTATTGACCTAGACACCACCCACCAGGCTCAAGCTCCAAGCCCAAGGCATGGGGGATTAACCTCCCACATGACTTTGGGAGGAGATAAAAATGCCAGTGTGTGACTCACACTTGGGCTTTAATAAAAAATAAAGAAAACTGCTGAAATCACTTTAATGGGCTTTTGCTCACAAAGCCTTAAGATCCTGATTCATTAATATAGTTCTTTGATTCGAGTTGATCCCCCTTTCCTACACAAATCAGCTCCATTAATTTTTAATCAAATCATTTTCTTGCCTGAAAATTTCTATTGTAATAAGATAAGGTTAAAAATAAATTTAAACACTCAGTTTTACAAAACCACTATGCTTTTACCTTTCTAGCCTTCTCTAAGCCTCTTAAATTCCTCACAGGACTGCCTTTCCAGAGTGTTTTGGAGATACTGAGAGTCTCCAAGTCCTTATTTTAGCATTTGTTTATTTTCCTCCTGAGCTCCCTGCATTCATATGGAAAGTCAGGAATGTAGTCAGAAGATTTCCTGTGTCCTGCCTGGCCCCACATGTTTCAGACAAATCTCTCTCACTTGTGGTTCCCCAAGTAGCACACAGAGGCTTGTATTAATTATAACTGCTCGGCCATTAACTCAGGCTTATTACTGACTAGCTCTTCCACTTAAATTAACCCATAATTCTTATTTATGTTCAGCCATGTGGCTTGTTACCTTTTCTCAGTTCTGCCTTGTCATCTTGTTTCCTCTGTGTCTGGCTGGTAACTCTTGACTCAGCCCTTCCTCTTCCCAGAATTCTCCTTGTCTGCTTATCCCTCCTATACTTCCTGCCTGGCTATTGGCCAATCAGCGTTTTGTTTATCAACCAATCAGAGCAACACACATTCACAGCATACAGAACGACATTCCACAGCACAGGAAAGCTAATCTATTTTGTGTCATTTGGGGAACACTAACCATTTCTTACCTCCCCACTGAGAGAAGGGGATTTTAAGCTGTTTGTTTATTTACTCATTCATTTAACACATGCCAAGGGCCTGGCCCGTGCCAGGTGCCAGTTACCAAAGGATTTAAAGGAATACCAAATCCTGCTGCCTCTCTGGGGTACCATTCTCCATGTCTCTATCTCCCCCAAATCAATCATATTCATATTTTGTCTAAGGGCTGTCTTAGGCTGGAGAACTCTCATTCCACAACACAGACCTGGTTCTGTTCCATCTGTAGCAGCTCTTCTCCTCCCCAGCTCCCAGCGGAGGGATGCCCTCGACAGCAGTACACAAAAATCAATTACGGTAATTCTAGAAATGATTAAAATTCCATTTTCATTTATAAAATTCTATCTTCTTTCAGAGTTTTCCTTGTACTCGTTTTAGAAAAGTTTTTCTCCTAATAGAAATGAATCAAGCCCCTCCCCTCCCCCACTGCCAGATCTCTAACCTGGTCTAGATGTTCAAGGTTTGAAATCTACATTACTTCCTAAAGCATGGTTAATATTCATTTCTGTCTTGGTTACTTTTCTATTGCCATGACAAAACACGATGATCCAGGCAATTTAATCTAGAGGCTTGTGGTTTGAGAGAGTTAGAGTCCACGGCCAATGTGACAAGCACATGGCTATAGGCAGGCAGGCAGGCATAATGCTGGAGTCGTTGCTGAGAGTTTACATCTGATCCACAAGTATGAGACAAAGAGAAAACTAACTCAGCATGGCAATGGACTTTTGAAACCCGAAGCCCACCCCCAGTGACACACCTCCTCCAACAAGGTCATGCTTCCTAATCCTTCCCAAATAGTTCCACCCACTGGGGACCAAGCATTCAGATGTGTGAACCTGTGGCATCCATTCTTGTGCAAGCAACCACGGTTCCCCTTCCTTTCACATTTTATAAAGCATCTTACAATTTCCTGAGACTTGAATATTTTTACTGTTGCAATTCAAGAGAGCTATTTAGCATCTTATTGTACGCCAAGAACACTTAACGTTGATTAAAATATTGAGTTACATTTGAAGTTTACCAAGAAACTAATATTGAGTTTGAGAATTATTTTTCTTTTGATAATAGACTCTTGCTTTTTCATGGGAGTGCAGGTGTTTATTTTTCATATTATAAAATCCTGACTAGATGATATGGTGTTTTAGATTATAAAAGACAGAAAATTCTTTGAAAAAAATATATGCCATAATTTACATACTCCCAAAAATGAGGGTTAAAAGATTAACTTTAATTATAAAAGCTAAATTCATGAAAACAAGTATAAAATCTGATGCCTCATGCACGGGTTGCTTAGCAATTACATTTTATGTTTTTATATTAATTTTCTAAAAAGCTGCTTCTCAGTTTATGCATGATAGATAAAAACAGCTCATTATGATTCCAAAACAATTTGTTCCTGAAGTTCGTAAGCAGTGTCTTGTTAAAAGGAAAGGAAAAAGTTCTAACTCTTTCATCCTGAACCATTCTGTTATTTATTAGACACAAGGTCCTTTGAGAATCTACTGACAGTGATACTACGGTATCTTAAAAAGACAGATGCAGCCATCTTCACCTTTTCCCCCATGTTTGTGGATTGGTTTACTGATGGTTGGATGCCTGTCTGTGGACCATCCATTTATCTGTATGCCTACAGTTACCTTATCTAAAGGTCAGGGCCATAACTGATGCTAAGGTCAAGAGATGTGTGCCTGTGTTTTTGCTTGGAAGGAATCCGGTGCTCTCTTACCAAGGTCAGTTCATTGATAGAATTACTAAGAATAGTTTATAAATATTTGAACTTTATGCAGCTAAATTTATAAAGGTATTTGGATATAAAAAGCACATGATTCCATATTTAAACTTGAGGAATTTGATCAAAGTAAACAGAGAAGACAGTCTAATATTGTCCTTCAGAGGTTCATTTCCAGAAAGACTCCCGAAGTCCGTACCACTGTGTGTTTAACAACCTGCTACAACACTCAAGAGTGCTGTCCATCATCGGGCACTGACTTCAGGATGCCATGCACTCCTCATACACCAACAGATGGGAGCCACTTCCCACTGATGGAGGTCTCCCTACAAACGCATCCCTACTGCTCATTCCGTGGCTGTCACAAACCCGGAATGTGCTCATTCACTTTTATGTGACTTGAAATTCATGTGTTTCGACGAAAGCAAACTTTGACTACCCAGAATATACTTCCTTTACTTTTGAGGCAAGTAAAGCCTGATTTTATTTCTTATTCTATTCAATAAGCCTGTTCAGTATGTTCTTGTGAAAGAAATTGGCAGACAAACTAAAGATGAATTAAAAATAACAACCATAGTAACTAGGTATTCTTGGGCATCTTCATTCTGAATCATTAAAGTGTGACCATTTTGCATTGTGTAACTGTCAACTAGCTAAAAAAAAAAAAATCAATGTATGTGATAGTCTGTGTTAAAAGAAAAGAGTTTTAGATAATATTCATTATTATCATTAAAATATAAGAGCCCTCTGTCCCTCCACTCCTTTCTTCCCCACTCTCTGTTCTTTCTTTCTTGACGACAAACTGTCCAACAATATATCAACATTAGCAGTGAATGCTTTGGACTCCAGTGTGAAAAGACTCAAGCATTTCAAAGTACCTAAAACTTTATGTGCCCCACAAATACTGGTAGCCATTTAATGTCTCTTGCCTCACTTTTTGTTCCCAGTGGATTTCACACCTAGGTGATACGCCCTGACTGCACCGGAGAAATCACACATCCTTGGAACAAGCAGCACCAAAGACATCCCAGCGACTGAAGCACTCAAGGCAGCCTCAGTTGACATCACGTGACCCCTCACGGCCCCCGACAATAGAAAACTTCACCCTAAGGAGTTTGTGGAGAGAAAAGAGCCTTCAACTGACATAAGCAAAACTATAATTAGAATGTCCAATTAGATAAGATGTAGTTTGCTTCATTTTAGATTTTCTAAGAATTTTTTTGGTGGAATTACAATATGAAAATATAAGGAGATATACTGACTGTATCCTAAGCATGCTTACTTTTGATTTATCAATTACCATTTATGGTAATCAGAATAATGCCTCCCCAGAGATGTCCACACCCCTGAGCTCTCAGGAACTAAATGTATTATTATATGGCAATGAGAATTAATGTCTTAGATGAAGTTAAGGTTGCTAATTGTCTCATTCTGAGGTGAGGCAGTTTCTGGAACATCCCAATGGGCCCACCAGGATGTACAAACAAAAGAGGGAGGCAAAGACTCTGTCAGAAGCCTAAAGACACTCTTCTTTTGGCTTCCAAGCCAAAAGACAAGGAAAACAATTTTCTCCCAGGGCCTCCAGAAGCCCTGCAGTCACCTTGTTTTAAACACACATTTTGTAGCCATCTCTATGTTACAGATGAAGCCATGGTCCCTACCTTCCATAAGTTCGATGGAAGATAGCATTAACCTTTTGGCATATTATTGACTGAATCCTGTGAGAATCTTTCATAATACTGATTCTCCTGAGTTTTGAGGTACTGTATTAGAAGACTCCACTTGGACATACAAAGTGAGGGAGCTGGATCCAGAAATGTATGTGGGTTGAGGAGTCTGAAAGCTGGCATCACGTCAGGATTGCTACTGAGCTATCCAGACTACTGGATTGTTTCCTCCACATCCAGCCACCTGCTGTAGATGTATTCCTTATAAATCTTAGTTTCTAAATTAAAGAATTGTAAAGGAGAAACAGAGAACAAAACAAAAGGGAAGAAAGTGTATGGTTTTGGATGTCAGTGCTCTGTGCAAGCAGTGAATGCTTCTGACATTGGAAATCAATATCTCCCAACGAATGTCTCAGGCTGCTCTTGCCATCTTTGATGGTGAGACTAGCTACCACCCACTCTGAGGGCTTTATAACGGAGGCATAACAACACAAGTGGAATGTTATAAATCCAGGTCCCATTGCATTTATGGGGTGGCTGGAAACCTATGCATGATCCTCACAGGGTTGTCTATTAAGGTGTAAAGGTCACATCTCACACCAAGGGACTGAGGTTTGAAAAGGAGTTCTTTCACATCCATATTCCTACATTATATGAAGAAGTCTATTGTCATCCCCTAGAAACTCAGGGCTTGTAGTGGTTATCTTTCCCTCCTGTTTTCTGAAACATCTGAGAATAGTTTCCTGTCTGTAGTCGAATGCTTCTCAGGTCCTGCCAAGACCCCTCAGTCCCATGGCCTGCTTATGGAATAATCACACAGAAGCTTATATTAATTATAACTGCTTGGCCATTAGCTCAGTCTTATTACTTACTAGCTCTTACACTTAAATTAACCCATAATTCTTTTCTGTGTTTATCCCCATGGCCTGGTACCTTTTCTCAGTTCTGCCTTGTCATCTTGCTTCCTCTGTGTCTGGCTGGTGACTTCTGACTCAGCCTTCCTCTTCCCAGAATTCTCCTTGTCTGCTCGCCCTTCCTATACTTCCTGCCTGGCTACTGGCCAATCAGCATTTTATTTATCAACCAGTCAGAGCAACACACATTCACAGCCTACAGAACGACATCCCACAGCACCTGTCTGCCACACAGATATGAGGAACAATGACAGCAGGCGCCCCTGACATCAACAGGTGACTCTTCGGGTGCCACTCTCATGGCACATGACCAGCACTTTTGACAATGAGATTGCTACCTTGACAGTCAGTCTTTCTGGGTTGTGGAGCATCTCTGGAGTACTACCCACTGCAGCAAGTCTCTGAATGCCTCTGATTAGAAATCACTACAAGGGGCCCATTTCACTTATGGCAAATATCTCAAACTCAAGCTCACTGTCAAAAATCATATTTTCCCCCACCAATAAATTCTTTACAACTGAAATTCATATTCTTTCTATTTTTTTCAGAATGAAAATATCTTACAGATGTTCCTACATACCAGTCTGAAGCCCTTGAAGATGTTATATCATGCTTAAAGACAGATTCAAATATCCAGAATCATGGGACCAGGACTTATCCTAGGTACACAAACTGACTTTTTAGAGCCCATTCCCTATGGTGCGATGCCTTACTCAGCCATGATGCAGGGAGGGGGGGGGGGGTCTTGGTTCGGCCCCAACTGTGTTAATTATCCAAGGGAGGCCTTACCCTCTATGAGGAAGGAATTCGAGTGGGATGAGGGGACGTGGAGGGGAGCGGGAGAAGGGGAGGGACAGGCAACAGGAGTTGGTATGTAAAATTAAAAAAATTGTTTTAAATAAAAAAATTAAAATAATAAAAAAATATCCAGAATCTGGTAAGATGGTCCAGTGGTTACTGTGCCTGCTACCAAGATTTAACCTGAGTTAGATTGTTGGGACTTAAATAGTGAAGGGAGAGAATCCACTCCCACAAGTTGTCTTCTGACCTACATACATACATTATGGCATGTATAACCCCCCCTTACACACACACACACACACACACACACACACACCAAAATAAATAGATATTAAAGTAAAAATACTCAAACCCCTGCTCTGCCACTGTGTTAGCCTAGGAATTAGATTATTGTTTTCATCATCTGAAAGCAGGGATATTAAAAACTATCTCCAAAGTGGTTTTTTGATAATTAAAGACATAATCCATGTAAAGTACTCACTACATCAAATTAATAAATGTTATCTTTTATTTTAATAGCCAATGCACAATAATCTGACGACACAGATATATGCTTGATAATGTTTATACATGCAAAAACTAGTCCCGTTAATGCTGGCCCAGTGGGTAAATGAATGAATAAATCTGAATCTGATCTGCCAGAGTCTGTGACACTGATTAAGTACACTGCTCCAGGACACAGGAAGATTCCAGATGTGATCGTGTTATTGGTGGTGGTTGGCTTGGGTTTTGTCATCACCTTTCTTAATGGGTTTGTCCTTGTGTCAGGTTACACACATTGAAGAGTTGGTTGGTTGGCATAAGAGCTGGCCTTGGCTTTCTTCACACAGTTTTCTGGTTTGTAGATGTATCTGTGCATAAGAGAAGGGATTCTACAACCTTGGCATCCTTTTCACTCTCCCTGGAGCATGACAAATGCACTAATTGTCTGCCTGCTGACCACTTGGCTCATCTTTGGGACTAGGAAAGCCAACTGGAGAAAATTGGCAGCTGAGAACCCAACCCTATGTTGCCATCCAGCACTGGCCCATCCTCTGCAGCTCAGACACAATGATCTCTGATGATGCCAAGTGTTTTTGTAAATGTTATAAATATTTTAAATGAAAAAAATGATTGATAAATGACACCTGATTCTTTTAGCATGAGGTACACATACTTCCTACCCTATGGCAGCAAATTTCTCTACTGCAAAAACGCTCTCTGCCTGTTCACATTCCATTGTCTTCCTTGGAGGACCACACTGATGAACAATATGCAAATGGCTGCAGCAGGAGCAGAACCTGTGTGTAGATGGAGTTTTTCTGCCTGGCCCACAGCCAGGACAAATCTCTCTCACCTGCCAGTCCCACAGCCGCTCAAACCCGACCAAGTAAACACAGAGACTTATATTGGTTACAAACTATATGGCCATGGCAGGCTTCTTGCTAACTGTTCTTACAACTTAAATTAATCCATTTCCATTAATCTGTACCTTGCCACGTGGCTCGTGGCTTACCGGCATCTTCACATGCTGTTTCTCATCGTGGCGGCTGGCAGTGTCTCTCTGCCTCAGCCTTCCACTTCCCAGCTTTATTTTCCTCCTTGTTCCGCCTACACTTCCTGCCTAGCCAATGGCCAATCAGTGTTTTATTTATTGACTAATTAGCAACACATTTGCCATACAGAACATCCCACAGCACTTCCCCCCTTTTTTTTTTCAAAAAGGAAGGTTTTAACCTTAACAAAGTAAAATTACATATAATTTGGGAATTTGGGCGTAGCTTCTCTTACTACTTCCTGCTGGAGGGGGGCGTTGTATCTTATGGGGAAATAAAGAAAATTTTAGGATTATGGAATAGTCCATGAGGCTGTATCGTCTGAGCCAGATGCCTTCAAACCATTCTGGATGTTGGATCATCTGGGCCATGGTGTCATCAGAGACCTTTCAGGTGGTCTTGGCTGGTCAAACCTGATATATCTTAATCTGGAACAAATCCATAGCCTCTGGCTTTCTGTGGAAACAAAAGAGACTCTTTTCCAAAGCAACATATCCTTATATCCAAATTTTGAAGTCAAGGTATCTTTAAAATATATATATTGGTTTAACTCAACAGCTTTTACAATCAAATGTTTTTCTGCAGTTAAAAATCCCAAAGACAACACAATCCAGATTCTCTGTGTAATATCCATTTTTACGTGGCTTATTTTTTATACTACCTTTACTGTCTCTTTAAAGACTTTATTTTTTAAAACTATGTATTTGTTTCTATAACTCTATATATCACCTTTTTTGTCTCTTTCAAGCCTACGTATCTTTTACACACATTGTAAACTATTACATCTGAATCTGTCTTATTGTGAATCTATTGCCTTAAACTGCAGCAGCTGTGGCTGCTGGCTCCGCCCACCTCAGCTTCCCAACATGGTGGTGGTTTACCGCCGGCTCTGGGAGCTATCGTGGGTCTATGCTTTTAGTCAAGCAACGTGTAGCCCAGAAACCTCTTTTTTTGTTTTGTACTAGTAAAGGCTAAATCCACCATGCAGCTTAATGTGCCACTTGCAGAGGCCTCATTCCTGCCATACTGCAGGTCGAGCACACACACACCAGGAACCCACCAGTAGCTCAAACCAGCAGGTGCCGCTCATTTGAGAGAGACAATTAGGAACTGTTTTTAGTTCCATTTTAGAATCTTTTCTCAGGTTTTAGGTGGAAACTCTTGCCACCACGTTGGACGCCATTTGTAGATGGAGTTTTTCTGCCTGGCCCACAGCCAGGACAAATCTCTCTCACCTGCCAGTCCCACAGCCGCTCAAACCCGACCAAGTAAACACAGAGACTTATATTGGTTACAAACTATATGGCCATGGCAGGCTTCTTGCTAACTGTTCTTACAACTTAAATTAATCCATTTCCATTAATCTATACCTTGCCACGTGGCTCGTGGCTTACCGGCATCTTCACATGCTGTTTCTCATCGTGGCGGCTGGCAGTGTCTCTCTGCCTCAGCCTTCCACTTCCCAGCTTTATTTTCCTCCTTGTTCCGCCTACACTTCCTGCCTAGCCAATGGCCAATCAGTGTTTTATTTATTGACTAATTAGCAACACATTTGCCATACAGAACATCCCACAGCACCTGTGCTTTGTTCAGGCTCTGCTACACACTGCGCATGTGCTTTTGAGCAAGGAGGAAGAAACCACATAGCTGAATGTCTTCTGTGCACCTGTCTCTGATAAGATTCCATGTATGTGTGGCACTGATAAACCTCCCCAATGACTCTGAATAATCACTCAGAAGGTAGGTTTCCCAAGATTGCAGAACTGGTATATCAAGGAATTCGAAAATTAACTTAGTCCTGCCAATTCCAATGCCTCTGTCGTTCCTACCACCGCATGCTGTCCCCAGGACTTGGCCTGTGAAATAAAGTACATGAACTAAATGAGATATCATGTTTTCTCAACAGGGAATTGAAAAAACAAGATCAAAATCGAAGGTCCTATAGATTCCAATCCTTCTTCCCTTTCTCTCTCCCCCCGTCTTC
This sequence comes from Peromyscus californicus insignis, assembly GCF_007827085.1. Taxonomy (NCBI): domain Eukaryota; kingdom Metazoa; phylum Chordata; class Mammalia; order Rodentia; family Cricetidae; genus Peromyscus; species Peromyscus californicus. Next base: position 33,531,823 of record NW_026294525.1, read on the forward strand.
CCTCCCCTCCTTGCTTCTTCTTTCATTCCTTCCTTTCTTTAAATTCTAAAGAATTTTCTTTAGTAACATGCTCATGCCTTATGCGGAAGTATTTGCCATTCCCCAAGGTAGAAATCTATTTAACTGTGTTGTCTTCTCCACTGGGAGAGGTCTACTTCCTTGGCTATTACGGTGGAATAGAAAACAGAAGTCATTTGCAAAGCTCTAAACTCTTTCATATTCTTATGCTACACATACCATGAGGTGATGAAGTGATCAGAGAGAAATCGGTGTCAGTGGGGGTAATGGGGCAGCAGGGGTGGGAGGAGCCTTCCCCAGAGAAAGAAAAGGACGGTGTTCCACATGTGGTACCCTGAGTGTAGCTTGCCAGGCAGACCCTCAGAGACATGGCCACATGTGAAGGAGTCCAGCTATTCCTCTCTGGGATCGCAGAGACTGTATACCAAACACAGACATCATAGCCTTAGAAAAGATCCTGGGTCTTGACAGGGTAAGGATACTGAGTGGTACAAGCTTGAAGCGGGACCCCAGAACCCAGCTACTTAAAATGTGCACTGTGACCTCATATGAAATTACACGATTGAATTGGGGCTGGCAAAAATTTTGGCAACAGTAAAAGGCTTATGAGCGCAAAACAGCCAAACCTTAGTTAAAAGTCAAGCGTGCCAATGGACATGTCAGTCAAACAATCAGTAGTAGTCCCAATCATCGGTAAGTCCTACGAACCACCAAAATGGCGAGCCCAGCAAGAGAGTCCCAATGGTGCTATACTGTCACTTTTATCTTGAGGGTAATCAGCAGCCAACTAATTGGACTAAAGGTTCACTCAGTGGGAGGGGATTTATGCCTGGTACTATAAACCTAGGCAATACTTGTAAGTAGTGATGGGTGCCCTGGAACCTATAGGACTGCTTACTGTTGCTGTTGCTATTTTTCCTAAACAGTATAATTCCTAAAAGCATTCTAAATACTTATCCTCATACCCACAGATCAGTGTAGCTCTCATGCTTCCTCAAGCAACAACAACAACAACAACAAAAACAACAGCAAAAATTTCCTGCAACAGACAAAGGCTACTACAGAGAACAACTGGTCAAAATACACAGAAAAGGTGATAGGAGGTACCAATCTCCAATTAGTACATATTCAATATGGTTCACTCTATAAAGTCAAGGAACGTAGGGGAAGAGGAAGCTGAAAGATTGTAAGAGTCAGAGGACTAGAACTTCTGTTGTGAGATAGTGTCTTCTAGATAGGGATACCGTATCCATGAAATCTCAACAATAAGGTGGCCTAAACAGGACCAATATAAGGACCACACCACTGACATGCCAACATGAACAGAGGAAATTTCATAAGGCTCCGTCATTCTATCCCTCTATGAAAAGATATAGACAGTCAATGGCTGCTGAGAAATGGAGAATCAGTTTCTCCATAGGTGAGTTTTCTGATAGGTGGTCTAATTCTAAATGGTGAGTCATAGACAGGTATATAAAAGCAACACTACATAGACTCAGTAGGTTATAGAGATTGTGTGTGTGTGTGTGTGTGTGTGTGTATGTGTGTGTGTGTGTGTGTGTGTGTGTGTGTGTAAAACAATAATAAAGAAGGGCTTGAATTTGGGAAAGAGTATTGGTCATGGAGGGGATACAAGAAGGAATAGACATGATGCAAATAAAATACTCAAGTACAAAATTCTCAAAGAAGTTTAATTTTAAGAATTAGACATGTAGTGAAGCAGATGTTTTTGGCAGTTCTCACTCATGTTGCAAGATGTAATTCACCACAGCTTTTGTTCAGAACACACAAGCTGTATCCTTTGCACCACACATGCACAAATGACACACAACACCAACAAATGCTGCCCCAAACACCTTGGCTCAGATTTGAAATGTTGGATGTTCTGAAGTTCAGTGTGCTTACAGTACATACAAAGTTTTCTACTCTTGCAGGTAAATAATGGTTTATTTATAGAAAACAAAGACAGTAATTCTTTAGCACATACCAAATTGTATTGTATTAAAATATTAGATTATGAAAGTTGCTGATCAGCCAAAGCTAGACAAAGAAACCCTGTCTCAAAACCAACCAACCAACCAAACAAACAAACAACAACATCAAAGTTGCTGATTGAGTTACTGGTGAATATTTCATTTTTAAAAAAAGTTAGGTAAATTTTGTCTTGACATTAGGACAGAAATGGACCTAAACATATTTCCACTCTTTTGTATTGTGTATTTGTGCAAAGCAGTCTCTCAGCATTAAGTTACAAAATCCAAGTATCAGTCAACTCTAAACAGCATTGATGATGTTCCATGTCCTGCAGCATCAAATGCTCATCCAAGATTTAATTCATTACGTACAAATAAACAAGCACACCCATCTCGATGATATATAAATTTGCTCTCATCTTTAATAAATGGTAAGGCTCTCTGGTGGGTCAAAGAATTGTAAAATAAATGCCTTAGAGTTTATTATCAGTAAATGATTTATACAACTCTCATCTACCTATATAGATCCAAGATGGCTTAAAGATTTCTCTGGTGAAAAGGAGTTGCCAGTGGAAAGGGCTTAAGAAGCCCTATGGAAGGAGTGTGTGATGACCTGGAGACGCAACGCTCTCCCCTCCATGTGTCAGCCCTGCGAACACTTCCCTGATGTTCTGCAGCATGACCAAGCTTGTTCTTGCAGAGCAGGAACTTCGAGTAGGCCTGATAGTGATTTAAAATAAAAAGTAAATGTGGTATTTCCTGCCACTGGTTTGCAGACTGAGTCATACCTGCATAATACTGGCTATGACTCAAGCCTGTGTGTGGTGCACATGGAAGCTTTATTGAAACCTATCTTTCTTCTGTTTATAATCTCTCCCAGTGCCCCAACCTCCCTTTTTCAAGGTGCAATTTTAAAAGGATTAAAACGGAGCTACTCAAAATTCTATGTGAAATTAAAATCAGCTTCCAGTAGAATTGCTAATAGCCCCAAGTCTTTTTTAACAATCTAATTGCTAGTAGTCATTCGTGAGGCGAGCATACAGTGGAAGGTTATGATGTGCAGTACCATTAATCCATACCCAGTTTACAAAACACGTTTCATAATCTTACTTGGGAGGCTATACTTGTGATATAGTTCAAAAACCTAGATCTTGATTTAGATAGTGAAAACATGAATCTTCTTTATTACATATGTTTCCTAACATGTGCACAATAAGCCCACTTTTATGTATTAAATATTATAGCAAAATATTTTGAATGCTAAAAGTTCTGGAAAGACTCAGGTCACAGTCTTAATATATATCAATACAAAGCCTCAGGATTTGCTTCCTTGCTCTGAGAGAATATTGATTTATTCCTTAGGACTCTAAATCTCTCACCCTTTACACACACATGCACTCAGCACACACACACTTGCATATCCACAAATACAATCTGCTGAGTCCATTTAGTGTTGCTCGTATGTATGTATATTTATAGATGAAGACTTGGGGCTGGATAACCTGTTGGGGGCTTATCTCCAGAGAAGACAGATCCTCTCTCTGACAGCAGACACTGATTGCACGTAGCTCTTCATGTAGGTGTGGGACCTTGTGAATTTTCCTCCATCCACGTTGGCATGCCAACTGGTATTGTCTTTGTGCAAATCTTGCTTAGGTGGCCATATTGCTGAGGTTGCATGGGTGAAGCTTCCCTGTCATATATGGAAGATGCTGTCTAGCAGCAGGTGTTCTGGTCCCCCTGGATCTTACATTATTTCTGTCCCTTCTTTCGTAATGTTCCCTGAGCCTTGGGTACAGGGGTTCTGTTGTCTATGTGTCAATTGTGTCTGGGAACCCCGTGGTCAGTTGTTCACTGCATTTTGACCAGTTGTGGATTTATTGCTGTAATGGTCTCCATTTGCTGCCAAGAGAAGCTTCTTTGATGACAGGTGAGAGCTATAGGTACACCTATCTAGTCATAGAAGGATAAATATTTAAAATGCGGTTAGGGAAGCTGGAGAAATAAATGGCTCAGAGGTTAAGAGCACTGGCTTCTCTTACAGAGGACCTACCGGGGACCAGCCTCAGCAGTTTCAAGGCCAGGGATGTCTGGCAGGCACAAGAAAAGACTCGGACACAGGAGTTGGTGCAAGCTGACGGGTCTTGTCAGATCTGGAGATGTGCATCTTCTCCGCCTTCTCCCGATATGACTGAATCCCAGTCTTTTATTGTAATAATACAAGGAAATAGGGGATGAGAAAATTCAACAGGTGATTGGGTTCTTCACAATAGTTTCAAAAGTTCTTTTTGTAAATCAGCAAAGTGTGTACCCCATGCCCCTTGATTGCACATAGAGGTTCCCAGGAAGAAAGCCAAAGCATACCAGCTTATTCTTTCGTAGGTTAGTAATTATCAGAATGTCTGAGGTTATCACCCCAGAGGCCATCTACTTGCCATTTCTCAGAAAGCACAGAAATACAAGCAAAGCTTTAAGGTACCAGACTGCCAGCTTCCTCTCAACCTAAGTCCTTCTTCATCACTCTGTAATTTGTCAGGTTGTCTTCTAACTAGTTCTGGACAACTCTTGTCTTATATCCTATCTATATGTCACTCCATCCACAACTTTCTGCCACCAGCCTTCTGGGTTTTTCCCATGACCTGCATAGCAGCTTTAACTCCTGCCATTGTCACAATCCCATATCATTTCTCATTTCATGGAAACCACCCCAGGAGAGAGAGAAAAAAATCATAAAGAGCAAATGGAGTAGGAGGATTATAAGAACCAGTAACAGTTGGATGGGTGAGAACATGACATGCATACTCCATAAAGTCTGCCCTCAGGACACAAGGGTTGTTTTCTCCCTGGCCCACCGAGGGCAGGCTTGGTAGAATATCCGGTGGGGCAGGCCCGGAGGGATCGATGTCCTCATTCTCGGGTACCTCCAGCACAGATTCCACTGGCAACACATCGGGCTTTTCATATGCCGTCTCCGGCAAGGACCCAGGTTCAATTCCCAGCCCCACATGGCAGCTCACTATTGTCTCTAACTACAATTCCAGGGGATCTGACATACTCACACAGACATACATGCAAGCAAAATACCAATGCAGATAAAATATAAATAGATAGATGATAAATAAATAAATAAAGAGATAAATAAATAAAGAGATAAACAAATAAATAAATAAATTTTAAAAAGGCAGTTAGGATGTGCTGGTTTAAGAAAGTGCCAGTAGTAGGTTCTTGTCTACGTTCCAGTCCCACTGGCTACAGGTTTGCCTCGGGTTATAGCGTCAGGCATGGATTCCCTCCAAATGAGCAGCTTCCAAGTCTAATTAGATGGCTGTTGGTTCCTCCCGAGACCTAAAAAACATCATTGTGCCTTTGAGAGGGTCTTGCCATGCGGATCATTGCTGCGGTGCGCAGGCTTTCCTTCCGTGTCAGATGGCATATTGCCTCTGGACATGACAGAAACTAGTCCTCAGGGAAGAGACTTCCAGGCCAGCTCCGGCTCCAAGTCCTGTGTCAGTGGGGTCTCACCTTCAAGTTCTGGGAGACAGCCAAGGGTAATGGCAATGGCCTCTATTGTCTCGGGAGTCTCTTAGACTCCCCTGACCAGAAACTCAAAAGAGGTTTCCCAGACCTACCTGAGTGCCTCTCTTTTCCCATTTACAGAAAAACTTTGTTCTAAAAATCTATTCGTCCTCACAGCCTACCTACCTTGCTCATCTCTCCCCTTCTCCTCAGTTGACCTGACTGCCTACCGCCACCCAAACCACCTGAGTCATCTACAGATGTCCTCCACGTTGTCAAATTCAACAGTCACTGCTGTGCTCACCACTGCCTTGTTCAACACGCTGAGTACTCCTTCTGCCACACTCCACTTACCTGGGTCTCCAGTCACCCCAGCTGGTGCTTTGATCTTTTTTTTTTTTCAGCACCCTTTTCTGATTACTCTCGGGTGGTGTGCAGCCTGGGACACTTCCTCCGACTTTACCTCTCATCTCACCATTTTATTGCAGACTCCTGGATGTATCTTTTTATTTCACACTTTCATCTGAATATACAAACACATCTCACACACTTAACATTTCTAAAACACAGCTCCCACTTCCCCTCAATCTTACCCAGTCCTCAGTAAGGGGCACCCCCTTCTACAAATGTAGCCACAAATGTAGAAGAAAAGCATGGGGGGGGGGGTAACAACTCATCCATCACTTGCCCTTCCCTTCCGCTTCAAATTCCTGCCACCACGCCTATTTCACCTCTGCCCACCTCCGCCATTATAGCGCTGACTTGTGTTTAGATAGTTCCTTTAGCCACTTAGCTGAGCTCTTTCTTATACTCCTGTACCCTCATAGACGACCTCAAATGACTGTCACAGATACTGTTAAGAATAAATTGAATCAAGTCACATCAGTTACGATGGAGGCCTTCTGGTTTACTTCATTTCAGCACCTTCATCGTCGACTGCTCTCACCCCAACCCAATCTGCTGCTTGTTCCCCTGTTTATTAAAGCACGCCAGCACACTAGCCCTTCATTTGGTCTCTTCTTATTGCTTTCTTGCTTGGCATAATTAGGCCCTAATCACTGTTGGGGTTATACTACTTTGATGTCTAAATATTGTCTCTAATATCACCTACGTGAGGATAACCCACTATGTATATGCAAAAACATACATGCGCAAACAAAACACACATGCATCTTTATTGTTAATTTTTTACCATTTTTAAGGATAGTAAAGCCAGGCGGTGGTGGCGCACGCCTTTAATCCCAGCACTCAGGAGGCAGATGCAGGTGGATCTTTGTGAGTTCGAGGCCAGCCTGGTCTACAGAGCGAGATCCAGGGAAGGCACAAAGCTACACAGAGAAACCCTGTCTCGAAAAACCAAAAAAAAAAAAAAAAAAAAAGGATAGTAAACTATTTCAGTGCATAGTAAAACTTGATACATGTTATATACTTATTTCATCCTAAGATTAAAAAAATTCTTGAATTTCTTATCCCAAAACCTTATTTTCTGTTTATAAACTGACACTGTCTTCTCTTTTACAATTATTTTATGTCTTATTTGCCTTTATGGTATTATTACTTTGGGCAGAAGATGTTCAACCACATAGATAGTGAGTGATGATGGCAAACCATATTCTCTTGATTTTAACAGAAACAGCTCTAGTGTGGCACCAATTACAGTGATGTCTTTACTTTGGGCTCCATTCATACCTTACTGTTTCTGCTCATAAACTTAATGTGTTAATATTCTGGATTTGGCTACATATTCCTTTCATATACAACTGTGACTTGGATTAGTTTGTGTTCCCTGTGACTTCAGTTTGCTTTCAAAGAAATAATCTATTCATTAAATTGACTTTGGCAAATGGCTATACTCCTTCATATTGTAGTCATATTTTTAGTATCAGTGCCAGAAGACAACCTCATTTTCAGATTCCTAAAAGCAGAAAGTGTGGAGGTGGTTTGGGTGTGTGTATGATATGTATGTGTGTATGTTTGCGCATGGAGGGGCGTGAGCATGTTACTATGTGTGTTGTGGAATATTAGTTGAAGATATGCTACATTTGTTTATGCTACATTTGTTTATGCCGTGGAATATTTGTTTAATGATGCAAATACGTGTTTCTTTTTTTTATGTTGCATTTGTTTAACTCTATGAAGCTGTGTTACCTTGCCTGCCTACGAAACCTGATTGGTCTAATAAAGAGCTGAACGTCCAATAGCTAGACAGGAGAGGGATAGGCGGTGCTGGAAGGCAGAGAGAATAAATAGAAGAAGAATGTAAGACAGAGAGGAAAAGGGGGGCAAGAAAAAGAGAAGAAGAGAGGACACCAGGGGTCAGTCACTCGGCTATGCAGCAGTCATGGAGTAAGAAGTAAAGAAAGTTATATAGAATAGAGAAAAATAAAAGCCCAGAGACAAAAGGTAGATGGAATAATTTAAGAAAAGCTGGCTAGCAACAAGCCATGCTAAGGCCGCACATTTATAAGTAATAATAAGCCTCCACGTGTTTATTTGGGAGCTGGGCGGTGGGTCCCCAAAGAGTAAAGAACAAAGAGTAAAAAAAACAAGCAAGCAAACATACAAACAAAAGCAACTATACGTGTGGTTGTAGAAGACAACCTTGGGGGCGGGTCCTTGCCTTCCCCCTTGTTTGAGGCAGGGTCTCTTTGATGCTCACCTCTTTATACTTACTTCCTAAGCTTTATACTCCAGGCGCATCGTGAAACCCAAGAGCTCCTGGGGATTCTCCTGTCTCTGTCTCCCAATTCCATGGAAGAATGTTGGGTTATGGATGTGCTATACTGCACATGGCTTTCTGTGGGTTCAAAGCATTCCACCTTAGGCCCTTACAACTTCACAGCAAATGATCACCCATGGATCCATCTCCCCATTCCTGGAAGGGTGATTTGGGTCATCAGTAATATATAGACTCTATAAGTGAAATGTTGGAAGACTCTCCCTCCCAGCACCCCAATGTGCCTTTGTATCTTAAAAAAAAAAAAAAAACACCTCAGCTGTGCATTTTAAGATGTATTTTAATTATTTTTAAGTGTGTGTGTGTGTGTGTGTGTGTGTGTGTGTGTGTGTGTGTGTGTGTAAATAAATGTAGTGCCTGTGGAGAGGCTTTGGAGCCCCAGGAGCTGGAATTGTGAGCCAGCTGACACTAGTGCTGGGAATTGAACTCAAGTCCTCTGGAAGAGCAGCATGCATGCTTAACTTCTGAGCCACCTCTACAGCCCCACTCCTGTTTCCCACTTACAAGCCTCTTTCTGGAATTTACCTCGTCTCTAGATAACGTCGTTTTCTTCTGGGATAACCTGACGTTCAAGTAGCTATCCTGCAATGATTCAGCTTTGCTGCACTTATTATAGTCATGGGGGTATTTTCCCTTGGTTTTTAAGACTTCATCTTCCTTACTACCCTTCAGGACTTCATGCTGGGTGTTCAAATCAAGTCGATAGCAAAGATGTCAGGCTGATTTCGCCACATCCCCGAATGAAAGTGGTTTCCTAACAGAAGCAAGTGTAAGCAGCAGAGGCGAATCCTACCAGCTCTTTGTACTGCTGTTAATCTCTTTATTTCGCCACTGGAAAGAAAGCGATGGTAATGACAGCAGCTACCATCTCAGGAGATAATAAGTTAATCATGGCCTGACAAACTGAAACAGAACGCAGAAACGAGTTAACAGTGATGCCAGGAATTAGATCACTGCTCCATCCGTAGATAGATACATAAATGGATGAGAACTGAAGTCTGGACCCTCTTCCTCTCCCACACCCACCTAAAATCAAGGTTGTTTTAGTTACCGTATTAGTTACTGTCTCATTGCTGTGACAAAATGTTTGGCCAAAGCGACTTAAACAAGGAAGGCTTATTTTGGCCTCCAGTTCCAGGACAGTCAGTCACTCAAGCAGCAGGAGAGTGAGGGAGCAGGACACATGCATGTGTAAACCGGGAAGCAGAGCACTATGGATGCTGATGTTCATCTTGCCTCCCCTTTGGATTCATTTTGGAATCCTAGCTCATAACCACAGTCAGGTGTGGGTCTTCCCTACCCAGTTGATCCTTTCCAGAAACAGCCTCACACATTTACTCAGAGGTGCGTTTCCATGGTGATTCTGAATCTTCCTCAGCTAACAAGATTAACATAATACCCTCTGACACTCTCGGCCTTGTCTTGTATGCCTGCCATATTTCTTTCATATTCTCAACCCTATATTTATTTCTCTCTTTTTTTGGCCTGGATTTCTCCTTATCTTCCCACTTCAGATCCCAAGTGGTTTTTCCATATTTTATTCCAACCATTCCCTCAAGTTTGACAAATCAGGTCAATGCTCTGCACAGAATCCTAGCAAACAAGGTCTGTGTTTGGAAGGACGGGAACAAATGGAAGCCGTTTTGGCAGTTCTGGTCTGGCAATTTCCGAAGTGAGCTTGGTTCTGCGGCACCTGTGATACCAATTCAATGGGGTGGGCCGACAGGACCAGCCGCTGAGAGGAGAGCACCCGATTTCAAATCAGCCCCATGGATAATTGTCCAGGGTGGTCTGGGAATGTCAGCTTCATCCAAGGCTAATGTGAGTATCTAGAAACTCAACTCTTATCTCTGAGGCCCCGACATCACGGGGTTCTGCCACCAGCAGTACGTCACAGTAGCGTCTTTCTCCTAAGAGAAAGGAGGGACAGAAGGTTTGAGACCTGGGCCTGTAGCAGGAATCTTAAAAAGTTCTTATTAACAAAACAAACCTGGAGCCAGGTATTGGGGTGAATGCTGGAAGATCAGAGAAGCAGAACAAGCCACAGCTTCCTCACCTCGCCAGTTCCTCAGCTGATCCTGTTTCCTCAGACTGGAAGCCTCTGAGTCCTCATCCAAATGGATCTCAGCTGCACTGCTGCTCAAAAGCTGAAAAGTGTAACCAGTTTAGTTCCTGGTTTTCACGTCTTATATGCTTTTCTGCTTTCTGCCATCACTTCCTGGGATTAAAGGCCTGGCTGTTTTCAGTGTGGCTTTGAACTCACAGAGATCTGGATGGATCTCTGCCTCCAGAAGGCTAGGATTAAAGGTGTGAGTGCCACCATTTCCTAACCTCTATGTTTAATATTGTGGCTGTTCTGTTCTCTGACACCAGACGAGTTTATTAGGGTGCACTATATTGGGGAACACAATATCACCACATGGGCCAGTGGTGCCTTTAGGTTGGAGACAGGGCTTAGCTTACTAGGAAGCATGAGTTGGCAAGGACTGAGCAGTTGTATGGCTAAAGCCATCTGTCTGATGCCAGCAAACATAGCCTAAGGTCATACAAATGCTGTGACGTGAGTAAAATGAGGGCCTGAGTCCCCTACACACGTGGCAGCTGTGGTGAAGAGGACTAGTCAACTACCACAGGGTTTCACTTGAGGGATGTGCATCAGATTTGGAGCATGGACGACAAGGTATATTCCAACGCTGTGTTTCCACAGCAGACTCAGAAAGGGAGTATAAAAATGGAAGAGCCGAGACAAGGTTAGGACAGAGCACATTAGAGGGCCAGAGCTTTCTGGACTAGCTCATATTTAATCACATTTCGAGGGATCCATGATGCTCTCATTGGTTTTCAGTGCTGACTCGACTGCTATCTACCATTTGATTACTTTTTGTTCACAGCTTCCTTAATTTCTTCTGTCTTTCCACATCTGCACGCTGTCTGTCATAGCACGAGTATTGCAGTCATGTCCTCCTTATAAACTCTGTGTGATTCGAGGGAGAACCTTGAAAGGGCTTGATAGACAGCGAAGTCCCAGACAACACACAGCCTCCAGCCTGGCAGTTATTAGAAATCAATTCCATATGGATTATAAATATCACCTATGACTTGAAAAGCCTGCCCTAAGCTTCACACCAGGTTGGTCATTTAGCTAATTTTTATTTTGATACATTTTCAGGCTATTTCACTAGTTTTATTTTATTGAAAGACCCCTCTAGTTTATTGTCCATTAATTTGTAATATTCCAGTTTCTGAATATAGAACTTCATCTCTTCAATCCAAAGTTCGAGTTCCAAAGTCCTGACTTCCTAGAGGAAATGAATGTCTTTTAAAAGCTATGAGTTTGACATTTAATGATAAATTAAATATAATTAATGTAGTTCTGAAGCTGGAGAGTGGTGCTGGTTCTTTATTACTGATTTTCTTTAAGATCAAGTTCATTCTCTGATTTCAAATGACTTTCCTACATTGACACTCTGTATGATAGGGATAATGATATTTCAAACCCGTACTTACTTTTCCTAGTGAAATCACTTGACTTATGTTTGTCTATCCAAATATGTTCCAGGAGCATCAGATCCTTCTGAGGGAATGGGTATGTAGCTCAGGAGCAGAGGGTCACTCAGCTCACAGTTTCTGAAGCACAGACTGGGAACAAGACCCCATATAAAGTCAAATAGTTTTCTTTGCAAAGAGGAGATATGTGGTAAGTTATAGCAGAAATATCTGTTCAATAATTATAGACATGAGTTTTTAAAATCAAGGTAAATCACAATTTCTAAATTTAGACATTACAGTTAACTACTATAGTTACTGCAATATTTCTTCTAGATTCATCAGGGCAGTACCTGTGGTCATTTGACTCATGAGGTAAGTGGACATTCATGTTATAGTCTATGGGACTCATTAGTAATCACTCCTAGAGTAGAAGAGGACATGATATTTATAGCCAATGGCCCTAGATACAGTAGATACATCTACATCAGAAGAAATGTTAAATTTCTCTACTATCCAAACTATTTGTCCATTCCCTAAAATGAAGAAAGTGCAAACATTTACAGACTTGCCATGTCCCCTGGGATTGCTACAGTGTTTGAAAAACAGTTCCTACTCAGGAGCTTAGCAGGAAAGACAGATAAACAGCAGAATAGCATAAATGCAGTGGAAGCAGTTAGGGAAATACATAAGGAACAAAGATACCAAAGAGAGAGTCGTTGAATATAACCTGGGACTTCAAGAAATTACTGCTGGAAACTGTTGTGTGAGCCAAAGAATAAGGATGAGTAGTGGTTTTCAAATAGAGAAAAGTGGATAGGCTGTTCTAGGGAAGAAAACACCATGGGTAAAGCCATAAAGGCAAGAAACATCAGTGTGAACGCCAGGAGACAGAATCAGCTCAATACTATTTGAACATAACACAGAAGAAAAGAGTAAAGAAAAATGAGACCAAGTATAAAGCCGATGAGTGAGACAGTGAATAGGGTCCGACAATCCGATTCTGGAGCTAAGGCAGTGAGAGACGGTGAACGTTTAAGTTAATGTTGCCATAACAAAAGTGGAAAGGAGATCCAGGAGGTAATAATTTACCATCTGTCCATTTCACAGATGTTTACTGTGCCCAAGGGACAGTCCTCTGCATTTGCAGAGGACTTCCCTTTCTGGATGGCACATGAAATCAAGTAGGCAGAACATACAGGAGGCCAAGTGGAAGGTCAGATACAGATGTGGGAAGAGAGAAAATGAAATCAGCACAGGTCTACTTCCAGATTTTTGGATGGGCTGCTAGGGAGACATGGTTTGTTCTCTGCAGTTACTACAGGAGAAGGAGGAAGCAGTGATGACTTCAGCGGTGGACAAATTGGACTTGAGGTACTTAAACCAAACACTTCAGAATTTTGACAATGCATTGTACAAAAAAACAAAAACAAAAACAACCATAAAGCAATGCATAAGCCATGCATCTGTGGTTGATTTTTGCTCTCTATGAGAAAGCTGGCCACACATTAACTTTGGGCGTGTCATTGAAGATATTTCCAGAGAGACCGACATTTGAATCAGTGGATTGAGCAAAGATGGCCTCATCAGTGTGGATGAGCCACGTCCAATCAGCTGAGGGCTAATACAGCAAAAGAAAGAAGATAAATAATCAGTCCCTCTCTCTCTCCTGGAGTTGGGACACTCACCTTCTGTGAGTGGGGTTTGTTCTAGACCATTAGGTGATGTCACCCTGGCAAGTTCTGTGCATGTACTGAAATTTTCCCACTCTGCATTTTTTTCAAAAATCATTTTTCTTGTTTTAGCTCCACCTTTTTCATTTTTAATATTTATTCCTATTATTTTAAAGTGTATATATATGTGTGAAAGGATGTGTGAACCTGAGTGTAGTACCTGTGGAAGCAGAAGAGGTTGTTGGGTCCCCTAGAACTGGAATTATAGGCAGTTGGGAGCTGCCTGACATGGGTGCTGGGAACTGAAACTGGATCCTCTGCAAGAGCAGTGTGGTGGTTTGAAAGAAAATGGTCCCCAAAGGGAGTGGCACTATTACAGGGTGTGGGCCTTGTTGGAGTAAGTATGGTCTTGTTGGAAGAAGTGTGTCACTATGGGGGTGGGCTTTGAGGTCTCTTATGGCCAAGCTATGCCCAGCGTCACAGTCCACTTCCTGTTGCCTGCAGATCAAGATGTAGAACTCTCAGCTCCTTCTCCAGCATCATGTCTGGTGCATGCCACCATGTTTCCCACCGTGATGATAATGGACTAAATCTCTGAAAGTGTAAGCCACCCAAATTAAATGTTTTCCTTTATAAAAGTTGCTGTGGTCAAGATGTCTCTTCACAATGATTGAAACCCTAACTAAGACAAGCAGTGTGCACTTTTAACCTCTGAGTTATCCTTCCAGACTCAACTCCAGTTCCCTTAAAGGAAAATGTTTAGATCTTTCGAATTTAAAAATTTATTTGACATACGTAATAGATGGTTTGTTTTTCTCTGAGCCTAATTTTCTGGGCAATCAGACTTTTAACCAGCTTCCCTAGAGGAACAAGAAACAATTTCAAAGTGAGAAGAACGCACATAGAATGTTGGTACTAATGGTCCAGGAAATGCATCACAGTTTGGAAGAAGGCTAAGAATAAAATCATATAATTAGCAATAAAGAAGGTTGTTCAAAAAATAATTATGTTTTATAGAAACTGATACTACCATGCAACAATCTAGACTTCCAAAAGTTTTCCTCATGTATATTTTTAAATTCAAAGTTATTTTTAGGGGCCTTATCTAGAGAAAACATTCTCCCTCTCTCAGCGGTCACTCATCCAGAATTGGGACCTTGAGGAATTTCCCGCGTCGTCACTGGCCTGTCCAATGATGATGTCATCATGCAGGTCTTGTCAAGGTATATTGTTGAAGTTTCACGGAGGCAGCTTCCATGTCATGTCTAGGTGACACTCTATTGCAGCAGACATCCTGGGCCTCTGGATCTTACAACCTTCCCACTCTTTTTTCGTGATGTTCCCTGAACCTTAAGCATCTAGCTTGTGTTGTAGAACTGGGGGGCTGGGCACCCTACAATCAGTTGTTCTCTGTATTTTGACCGTTATGGACCTCTGGAACAGTTTCCATCTGTTGCAAAAAGAAGCTTCTTTGACAAGGGGTAAGGAAGGACTTCACTTATTGTTGGTAATAGGTTGAGTATTGAGCACCCAGTTAGAAATTGTAGTGGTACAGGAAGGTGGTAGTGGGTTCTCCCCTAGGATCTATGACCTATCTGGCCCTAGACAGTTAGCTGGTTATCAGGCATGAATGCCCTCCTATTCCCTGATAGGTTATGCAATCCCAGTGGTCAGCCTTTAAGCACATGCACATTTGAGCAACACTAAATGGATTCAGTAGGTTATGTATATTTATGAGTATGCATGTAACAATAATAATTATAGAAAAAGAGAGTCATGAACTTTGAGGGGGAAGACACAGAAGTAGTTGGAGGGAAAGAGGAAATTATGTAAATATGGTACTTATATTCAAAGTTCTCCAAAAAATAAAAAATACATAATTTTTCTTAATCATTTAGGAGTGGAAGAGATAGCTCAGGTATTAAGAGCACTTGTTGCTCCTACAGATAACTGAGCTTTGGTTCCAAGCACTCACATCAGGTGACTAATAACCGTCTGCAACACTATTTCCAGGGGGATCTGACACCCTCTTCTGGCCTGCTCAGGCACCTGTGTGCATGTGGTACACATACATACTCTCAGGCGTGTGCACTTGTGCACACACATAAAATATGATGGAAATAACTAATGAATTTTCAGCTATTTTTATTGTGTGTGTGTTTTTGTAGTACACTGTGATCATTTGATGGAGGCATATGTGTTATGATTATATCAGGGCACTTAGCATTTTTATCTTCTTACACGTATCATTTCTTTATTGAAAAACTCCAAGAATCTCTCTTCTAGTTGCTCATGCAGTATAAGATAAATTGTTGGTAACCTTATTCCCTCCAGGAAGCCACAGAACACTGGCACTTACTTCTCCTGGCTGTGTTTGTGCACTGGTTATCTGGTCTCCTTTTCTTCATCCTGACCCTTTGCTTCCTGGCCTTGGGTGGCCACTGTCCTCCACTGCTTCTACAGAGTCATCCAGGCTTAGTTTCTGCACGTATTTCTTAACAAGAATACCAACCAGAATTAACAAAATTTTCATATTTATGGATTTTTTTGCCAAATTGAGATGGCACTCTGTTTAGGATATGTGGACAGCACTAACTTTTAAGGTCTCTCTTTCTAGTCTGAAAATAAGAGGGTTACCTAATCATCTCAAAGGTACTTGTAGCTAAATGTGCCTACCCCCCAAATGGGTTTTTTAGGATTCCACTAATTATTCTAAGCAATTATCCTGTTTAACAACATTCGCTGCATCTACATATTTACATATTTTGAATTTTTACTTATTTATAAGGATTTATTTATTTATTACTATTATAATATTTCTGTTTTTAAACCATGCAAAATTAATATGTTCATAAAAATGCTCCAGGACGTTAAATGTCAGAGCACATTTATTAACTCACCCCTTGTGCAGCTCACGTGTACCCTCATATTTTATTTCTTCACTTATTCATGCATTAATTTAAATATTCATTGAGCATAAGCTGCCTATCCAGCACATAAAGGTGCGCATGAAGCGGGCCACAAAATGCATGCTTTCTTCTCTTCCTCTTACAATCTGGTCAGAAAATTAACTCCTAATATGGTACCTAGCACTTTTGACAGCAGTCATGTCTCCCTTAAATACTGCAACAGTCTGTAAGACTGACTTTGCTATCCTATTTTACTGATAACGAAAATGAAGTCGAGAGAGGTTCAGTAACCTTGCCCGGGCTTGCACTGCCCAGCTGCTGAGTAATCATCCCTGAAAACAAGAAAGGAAAACTCACAAGGCAAAATACCAGTGTGTCTGTCCTTATACA
This sequence comes from Peromyscus californicus insignis, assembly GCF_007827085.1. NCBI lineage: Eukaryota > Metazoa > Chordata > Mammalia > Rodentia > Cricetidae > Peromyscus > Peromyscus californicus. The sequence goes on from NW_026294525.1 coordinate 33,548,525, forward strand.
GAAATTTAGGCACATACAAATAAGTAATATAGTTCGAAGAGATATTTCTCAGCATTTTTTTTTAAATAGCGTTCAACAAGAGAGCACCGAGCACCCAATAAAGAATCTAAACCGGTCTATAGGAAGTGGGGTTCAGGGGCTACAAAAGCTCCAACGGAGGCCTCGGGAAGCCTGGCTCTGGTAAGGTTTGAGAAAGAGGTACCGAAGCCGTATTCTCTCATTGGCCCGTGTTTCACAACGCCTAGCATACACTTGTAGGGATAATCATTGTAGCACATTATTACATTGATGATGAACAGCAGACATTATTTGGTGTTTTGACTTTTCATAAAATACTCCATTGTAACCGCTTGTAAAACAGGTCTATTTTATGTCAATAGCTGTTCTCATGACTCTCACTGTTTGACTTCCCATCTATTATTTCAGGAACACGTTCTATTGTAAACTTCTAAATGTCAAACGAAAAATCAGTAGCTTGAGATTCAACACTTCCACCTTCCGTTCACCTGCAAGTCGCGACCACACTGCCACCTAGTGGTCCCTAGCAGCGCCTTCCGCGATGGACAGAAATTCTATTCAAACACCGCAAACTTACACATCTCTTAACTGGTTCTGGTTCGGTTACTTGGAACACACAGCTCATTTTACCACAGAGATGACATCATGGGTGACTGTGAAGTTTTTAGTCTGTTCACAAAATCCCGCCATGGAACCCACACCTTCCATGTATTGTTATCTATTGTTACAGGGGCAAAAATAAAAAATGAAAAATTCCTTGTGAATTTACCTGCTTAAGGATAGCAACCATTTGTTCTTTTATTGTCTCCAATGGCCCTTTGCAGATGACCATCAAGATGCTCAGTTTGTGCTGCAGTCATCCCCAGGGCCAATGTGGACAGGGTTTGCCTGAGCCCATTCATGTAGCAGATAACAGCCCAGATGTGCTATGATGGAGAAATTGTTTCCTTCCTTGAATACCTCTGCATAGATCAGCCCTGTGGGTTTCAAGAAAGATGGGTGTAGAAAGCTAGGAGAATTTGCAAGATGGAAACCCATCACGGCGGTGCCACCCTCTCACCAAGTCCTGTCCTGCTACTAGTCTTAAGTCACCAAGCTCCAGAGAAACAGAATACACAAGGTGGAGAGCTCTCTAGGGTCAACATAAGACAAACGATGTTGGATGAGGGTCTACCGTGCAGTAAGGTGCAGGTTCCTGAAGACGAGTATCCGTGGGGAGGGATGTGCAAATATGCATATGTGAGACAGGAGCATTCTCTGTGTGAGCGACAAAAACTGAGGAGGCCAGTTTGCTGGAGTCTAGAGAGAAAGGATGGGGGTGTAGAAGCTGAAGTCGAGATACCTGGAGGTCAGATACTGATCTGATTTATATTAATTAGACCAGTTTGAATTTTCTATAAATGGAAAACGTACTCCCACATAGATGGCAATTAGCATAATTGTTTCAAGATTTATCTTTGTTATGGAGTTTATTAAGAGCCCATTGTTCTTCGTGTCATTGTCTCACAATCTATTCATCCACCCATCTGGAAACGGATGTTCCAGCTGTTTCTATTTTTGGATAAAAATAATAAGAGGCTCAGGTTGTTGCAAGTATTCATTTACGGATTGTCTGTGTTGATATGTTCTCATTTAATTTGGATAGTTACATAAAATAGTGTAGCTACATCATACATCCGGTCTATTATCTTTTTAAAAATTGATAAACTGTGTTCCATAGTGGCAAGACCATTATGGAAAGTAAGTACACTGTCTCCATTCAATGCTGAGTTTCAGTCTCTCCACAGTCTTCTCCAGCCCTTGCTGTGGTCAGTCTTTTTAGTTATCCCAGTAGATGATTTAATTCTATTGTCAGACAGAGCTTGATGCTTTATCCTTTGTTCTTTATTATCTTGTTTCTTTGGTCATCTTCCTATAGATTGGTTAAATTTAACACTACTCTATTTTTATACTGTCCCATAGCTTCTGGACAGATAGATGTTTTATTCTTTTTTCTCTCTTTGCCTTTCTGTTGGGGCATTTCTATTCATCTATTTGAAGTTCACTGATTTTTTTTTCCTTTGCCATTTCAAATCTAAAAGTACTTTTGGCTCCTTTACTAGGATTTTTGTTTGTTTGTTCATCTTTATACCCCTTTAATTTCTTTCTCTGGTCTTACTGATCCAGCTATAAGCACAATATTGAAAATGATTGTGGAGAGTAAACAGCCCTATCTTGCTCCTGATTTCAGTGAGATTGCTTCAAGTTTTTCTCTATTTAGGATGATATTTGCTGTGGGTTTCTCATATATACCTCTTATTATGCTGAGGTATGTTCCCTCTAGTCCTATCTACTCTTTCTAGGACTTTTATCATGAAGGTGTGCTGGATCTTGTTAGAGCATTTTTTTTTTGCTCCATAGAAATAATCATGTGATTTTTGTCTTTACATCCACTTTTGTGGTTTATTACATTTATTAAGTTTGTGTATTTTGAACTAGCCCTCCATCTCCTGGATAAAGCCAACTTGGTCATGGTGGATTATGTTTGATGTATGTCTGTATTTGGTTTGCAAGTATTTTATTGAGCATTTGTGAATCTATGTTCACCAGGAATACTAGCCTGGAGCTTTCTTCTTCTTGTGTCTTTACCTGGTTTGAGCATTAGAATGATATCAGCTTCATAGAAGGAGTTTGGGAGTGCCCTTTCTGTTTGTATTTTTTCAAATATTTTAAGAAGGATTGACTGTGGATAGTCTTTGAAAGTCTGGTAGAATTCTGCTGTGCATCTCTCTGGACCTGGCCTTTTTTCAGTAGGAAAATTTTATTACCATTTCATTTTCCTCATTTGCTGTGGGTCTATTTGGTGAATCTAGAAATCCTTCCATTTCTTTTAAGTTTTCCAGATTAATGAAGTACAGGTTTTTAAAGTAGTCTCATAATATTCTGAATTTCTTTGGTGTCTATTTTAACATTTCCCTGTTTATTTTGTTTCTGATTCTGTTCATTTGTATCCCCCCTCCCACCCCCGCTGCTCTTGCTCTCTTGGTTAGTTGAGCTCAAGATTTGTAGATCTTTCTTATTTCTTCAAAGAACCAGCTCTTGGATTTGTTGATTTGTATTGACTCATTTTGGGATTATTTAAAGACACTTCACTTAGGCACATGTGACAGCTCCTCAATGTTCCATAAACTTCGCTTTAAGCAGATGAGTATTTTAAAGAGATTTAAGTTACAAGAAGAAAAATGTTCTGCTTACCTGCACATGTAATTACATTCTAGATATCTTCATTTCTTTGGGTAGGGCCGGGTTTCCAGTTGATATCATTTCTCTTCTAGTAAAAACTGTCCTTCACCATTTCCTGGGCAGCAGGGCTGCTAGTATTTGTTTGCTTCAACTTCAAGGAACTTGCAACTTTTTTGCAAGATGTTTACCTTGTGGAAGAATTCCAGGCTGAGATTTTATTTTGTTTTATTTCTTGTAGTACTTTCAACATGTTCTCCTATCATCTCCCCTTCGCATCAGTTCAATTAACCACCATGCCCACGGCCTTTTCTTCATTCCTCTGTATGTAGTATGATTGTTGTTGTTTCTGGTTGCTTTTAAGTAACTTAATTGTGGGATGGTTTTGTATGGTTTTCCCTATGTTTAGTGTATGGTTTTTCACTATGTTTCTTGTCCTTGGGTCTTTTTAAATTATTTGACTTGAGAACAAGTATTTCATCAAATTTGATTTTTTTCAATGGTTTCAAAAATATTGTTCTATATCCTGTCATTTCATCTTGGGATTCAAATTCTCATATATTAGACTGCTGGAAATTTTCCACTGCCCAGTGACACTCTATTAATATTTTCAGAATTTTATCTTATGAATAGCTTCACTTTGGGTGGTTTTGATTACTGTCTCTTTGGGTTCAGGAATCTTTTTATCTATGGACTCTATTCTTACCTGTTTCCATTTTTTTTTTTTAATCTCACACATTATAGTTTTTGTCTCTAGGAATTAAATTTAGGTCTTTTTAAAAGCTATATCTCAGCTGGGCGGTGGTGGCACACACCTTTAATCACAGTACTGGGGAGGCAGAGGCAGGAGAGTTTGAGGCTAGCCTGGGCTACAGAGTGAGTTCCAGGAAAGGCTCCAAAGCTACACAGAGAAACCCTGTCTCGAGAAAAAATAAACAAAACAACAACAACAAAAAAAACAACAACCTAACATATTTCAGTTCAGTTTCTTTTTTATTTTTTTAAAAATATGTAATTTATTTTTATTTTATGTTCATTGTTGTTTTGCCTGCATGTATGTCTGTGTGAGGATGTCAGAAACCAGAAGCCATGACACTAGAGTTGCAGACAGTTGTGAGCTGCCATGGCTGCTGGGAATTGAACCTGAGTCCTCTGGAAGGGCAGCTAGTGTTCTTAACTGCTGAGTCATCTCTCCAGCCCCTTCAGTCTAGTTTCTCAAACATATAGAATATAGAGATTTTATTGTAACCATAGAACTGTCAATTATATTAATAATTTTCAGTGCCCTTGATTATGAATTTCCTGTGTCATTTCTATCTCATTTCAGTTGTGCATTTCTCACTTGTTTGTGAGTCCCGTCGTCCTGTGTCTTACCAAGTCTACACACTTTTCGATATGAGACATTGCAAAATTGGCTATTTTGGTTATATTATAATCTCAAAAATAAAAGAAAATAAGTCTAAAGATTTTAAATTTCACTATTGTTGGTGCTACATGCCTTCCTATAACTCTGACTATCTTGAAGTTTGCTCTGGGACACAGTTAGGTGAAGGTATATGATCCTTTCAGGTTTCGCTGTTAGGTATTCTTAGGCCCTGACAGAGCAGTGGTTAGTCTAGACCTAGTTTGGGTCCCACTACTGAGGTCAAGTTCTTCCAAGTCCTTTATACAAATGCACAGTGAGTTAGGAGTCCTTCCGCTCGGGCTGGTGGGAACAGGCTTCGTCTATGGTTGTGTGTGAGCTCCAAGGATTTCCCCAAATAATCCTGTGAGTGCTTCCCCTTCTTTGGGAGGTTTCCTGACATGTATGTGCTGCTCACTTCTTAGCTAAAGACTCCACAAAGATCGTGTGTGGGGCTGTGGTTTTTTCTCTCTGGGTGACCAGCTTGTCTTTGCAGCCTTTTTTTTGTGTGTGTGTGGCTGCTAGTCACTTTCAGCTTTTTGGGTAATCAACATCATCCATTCAACTCAGTCTGTCTGGGCTGTTGTCTGCCTGCAGTGTGGTTGTTCATATGAGACTGTGACCTAAGACACTTGTAGGAGTTCCTTGTTTAATTTGTATCTCTCCAGAGCCACTGGTGCTTAGGAGCATTGTCCTAAGAACTGCTGTTCCATGTGTGTTTCCCAGGTTTTCGTTGTTTCTGTAGAAGAGATGTCATAGCCCTATCAATCTCTCTTGGTCAAAAATAGAAAATAAAAAGTCATTTATACAATAGGTGTTTTGCATACTTTGCATTTTTTTTTGTCTTTTGAAGTTCATCTTTTGAGTGCAGATGTAATATCAGCTCTGTTTCCCCTGACTTTCTTAACGCTCCCATTATTTCCTAAAACCTCCTGCTAGAATAGTGATCAGGGTATATTATATTCTAATTATGTGGTTTGTATGTATGTCTTCTTCATTCGGATAAAACCTTTTATAGTTTTCATTATTTCATCAATACCTAAAATAGTACCTCACACATAATAGTTATTCAGCTAATACTTTGCACATGCTCAGTGAGCTCATCCCCACTCCTTCTTGGAGAGATGCTCATGGACAATCCTCAGTTCATTGTCAATCTGGAGACCAGTCTTCTTCTTATTGGTATTTCAGGAATCTAGAAAAGTGTTGGGCTCCGTCCCTCTCTTCCTTCTCCCACCCACTTGCCTCCTAGTTCCTTGCTCATGGTTGCTAGGGGATGTGATAACTCATAGTAACAGTAAGGTAGGTAGTTGGTGGTAGCTGTGAAGTAGAACCAAATGGTGTCTCCTGGGATTTCTCCTTCGTCCATCTGTGTGGAATTCTGAAATTATCATAGCCTAGGAGTCAGAAGACCCAGACGTACAATCTGCTTTTTTTGATTCTTGGCAGTATAAAGGAGAGCTATTGATTAAGCCCTGGAGCTACTTTCTCATTCATAACATGGAGTGCTAACAATACAGTTTCGCGGTCTCTTATCTACACTTGCATTATCCTAAAAGCTATGAAAACCAGATATTCTTTCATAACTCATTTGACATTGACACCTGGCCTGTGAAATAACTAACGTGGAGCCCTTTAGAAATGTTTATGGAGGCCATTACGATTGTTCAGAATTCCCTGGGTTTATCATATAATATACAGTAAAGGCACAACTTGTCTTTGTTAAAACCAAGATTATGAATCACCAAATCTGGCCCCAGTGTACATACCTTAACACAGCGTGTGTTTGGAGCACACGTTTTCTAAGAGGACCACAGCACAGGTTTGTGTGAGGTGTTGTAACACTGAGAATGAAAGCTGTTACCACAGTACCCAGACACAGTTCAGCCGTGGGGAATATCAATGTTTTCAATCATGATCCCTTTGACTCCCATATAAAGACGCAGTTCAGTCTGTCTGAAAGAATGTGTGTAACCTACAGGTCACTTTACTCTACAAAGGGCACACGTACCTCCCTTTTTCCTCTTTTCCTTTTCTCACGCGTTTTGGGCGTCCTTCCTCTCCTCCTTAAGTCCTACCGCTTTAATCTCTTGAAAACACAATGAAAGGTACAAATTCTCTCCCCAAGAACATCCCCTGAGCACAGCACACGCTTTCACAAGTACCGTGGGCAAGTCCCAAACTCCCCAAGGCCTGCATGGGATCCTGGTTTAGGGAGTTAATCATTGAGGAATAAAATTGTATCATATATCTATCATTATGTGGTGAATTGCTGTTTAGCAATACTTTAAAATCATTCCCAATTATTTCATATTTTTTAAACTGTAAAATTTTAAAATATGTTGACAAATATAATCAAAATAACTACAAATTCTTCATAAATGACTATAACAATTAAGCACCCTCTAAGGACATTACCAGCTCTGTTTTTCACTGATTTTATTCTTTCTAACAACTTAAATTTATGTAATATGCAAATTTATATTTTTACACATTATCTCTACAAATCCTCATGCATCTCTTGGGAATCAAAAAAGACATATTAACATCATTTTACAGATTTGAAATTATGATTTCAAAAAGGTAAAGTTACTTTTCTCTGGGGTCACATAACTTGATTTCTGAATGTCTGATCCAGTGGCTGGTCACCATATCCAACCATCTTTGATGGAAAGTTATTCCTCCATATCCATCCTCCATCTAGGTTTCCATGGACAACCTACCCCACATTTGAATTTGGTGTATTGTATGGGAATTCATATTCTACATTTCTGACACGATGGTGGTTCAGACCTTCTTTTCGTATCTCACATGTTCTGTTTGCTTTGCTCTTAGTTCATTTCTGTCAGTTCTAAATAACGAGTCAATGGTTACACAGCACAAAATCAAGGGCAAGAACATTGCACTCTTCTCAATGCCCACAAGCCTGAAAGTACAATATAACACACGATCTTAGGGACTCAAATATTTATTTAGTGAGGGTGTGACAAGTAATAATTTTGAGTGTAATGGTATTTTAAAAGCACTGATTATCCTTAGAATTTGCTGGGGGAATATTTTTAAATCACACCTAACAATACCCCTAGAAAGCTAAAAGACAAAGCAAAATTTCATTCATATGACATTTAATTCATTTCAGCTGGAATATTTTCATAGGTTCCCTTTCTTGGGGAAGGGTTAACACACAATCCCAGGGACATGGCAATTTTCCCAGAGCTAGATCTATAAAGAATTTCCACCTGTCACTCCATTAATTATGGAATTCAAATTCAATATCCTCTCTGAGTCCTTCTTAGGTCTAAATCCCATCTGATCTCCTTGAGTCACGAGTTGGGCTTTATCAACAACAATGGGAGTTAGGCAGAGGGGAGTTTGATACCTCAAGAATACATCCAGAGGGGATCTCAGGCAGAAGCAACCAAGAGGTTCTGCTGATGGTAGATATTAATAACAACAATAAAAAAAATCTCCAAATACCCCAGGGGGGGTGTTTAACTCATTTTAAAGCTATTTGGACTAGTTCCAGTGTTATTTTTGAGCAAGTTCAACTGTAAGAATATATATCTTCGGTTTTCTGAGTCAAGTTAAGACCTATAATCTTCATGCTTTTAAGGAAAGAGCTGTGAACCAGCATAGGCAACTACTGAAATTTGCAAAGGGTTTTTAATGCATCCTGTCTTACTCATCAAGCATATCTGTTTGGGGGGGGGGGGGTCTTTTATTTCAAAATCTCTCTAGGGATCTGTTTTCAGCTCCAAATGTTGCTTTCTTGAACAGATGATAACAGTTTGGGGCAGAAAGAAAGAAAGGAAGGAAGGAAGGAAGGAAGGAAGGAAGGAAGGAAGGAAGGAAGGAAGGAAGGAAGAAGGAAGGAAGAAGGAAAGAAAGAAATATGAAAACAATGTGCTTTGTCCTTTTGTTCCTCTAGCCTTTATCCTTATAAAGTCCATTATAAGCATCTCCCCACCTCACTGACTTTTGCCTTCTGTCTCTTTGCTCCCACCAAAACTGAATTTCAAAGGAGCATCTGGGAATTCTGGCTACCCACAGCAGACTAAACACACGTGTTTGTTGTTGTGCCTTTGCGCCATTCCAAAATGAAAATGAATGTGTAAGAAACCTAAATCTTCAAACGCAAAGAGAATGAGAGAGTAGATAACCATGGATGGGAGATGTCAACACGGCTTTGGACTTGGGAAAGCAGATGGGTGCAGAGTTACAGACTGGGTGGACAAGAGAGGACTTTGAGCTGCTGGCTGAGAGGAAACTGCTTCACCTCTTCTAACGCTCAGAAAGAACTCTTCAGGATGATGGGTGCCCCTGAAAGTACCCATGGCGGGGCTGCAGACTGGATGATATGCAGAAAGTGTGTGTGATGGTCTGTTAGACCTGCAGATCTCCTCCCCAGGAAACTCCAAAGAGAGATTTTACAGCTGGAAATGGAGAGCCAGATGGCATTGGTGAAAGGCAATACAGAAAATGAAGCAATTAAATAGAGTGTACCAAGTGAGAGATAAGACTGTCAATCCCTGTCCCCCTTTCCTGCTGGATTGCTCACAGCTGTATTTTTTTTTTTTTTTAATGTTCTAGAAAGAGACAGAAGTCCCAAGGCAGTCAGTGGTTCTCAGTCCAGGAAAATGTGTCCACTAAGGGATGTTTGACAAGGAATGGTTGTTATTGGTGTCTAATGGACAGATATAAAATGGTTGTGCTAAGAACTCTACAAATGCCTGGACCAGTCCCATACAACAGAGAATTACCCTTCCTATAATGTTGGTAGCACCAAGGTTGAGAGTTCCTGGTCTAGACTGCTGTAGTGGCGCTTACCTCTAATCCCACTGATTTGGAGCCAGAGGGAGAGGATCACAAATTTGAGGCTGGTCTGAGCTACATAGCAAAACTCTGTGTTTAAAAGGGTGGCAGGGATCATGAATTAAAACAAGGGTGCTCCAAGTGTGATCCTCACACCAAGAGCCTCAGCATCACCTGGGAACTTGTAGCAAAGGACACTCTCCCTCCCCCCATGGATCAAATGGCAGACTTTGGGATGGGGCTCAACTCTCTGGGATTTGTGATGCAGCCATAGTCTCTAGAAGAGATGCTGAACTATTGCTGTAAAGAGACTGCTGCCCAGGAGAAACATCTTACAGCTGCTGAGAGTTGGTGACTCCTTGATGCTGACCTTGCTTCACACCCTCTTCATATGCTAAACCTCTCCTTGGGTTTCCTATCATCTGCTCATGCCTTACTCTTTAAAAAGGAACAGTTTGCCTCAACAAAATGTATCTCACCCAAAAATTTGCCCCCAGACTTGTCCCTCCTTGAGTGATAAAGTTTAGCTAAAACCAACCTCAAGGCATATTAAATTGTGCCCAGTCGTGACATGTAAACACATTGTGACCTGGTCTAATAATACAAGTGGGTCTCAAACAATCACAGCATTCATGCTTCAGCCAACCACAGTTGTTGACTGGTCAGACGAGATTGACATTAAAGCCAACATTGACCACAGCCAATGTGGTTTCTGTATGTCACATCCTCCTCTTTGTGAAAGTGGTGGGTGGACATTCTGAACAATCTTCAGTCTGCAATGCTACCTACTTTCTAACTAAAAGTTTTCTTGCCAAAGTAAGCCTGATGTTTATGGTCTTTTTTCTTTTGTCTTACAATTAAAATGTTTGACAAAATAAGGTGGGTTTCAAAAATAGGACCCAGATACAGAGTAGAAATCTCAAAATCTGGCCCACATTGCAGAAGAATAACTTGATGCTAAATTCTATGTAAATGGTATAAAATCCCCTCACAATCTCCTTCTCTGTGTAGAATTGGTTCTGGACACAGGTAGCTAGAACAAGGCAAGATTCCAGCTCTGACTAGGAGAAGCTGTAAAAGGTAAAAACTACTTTCTCTCACTCTTTTCTCCTTAATATACATTTTCTTTAGTGGGTGTTGTTTTCTGCTTTTGACAAATGTCTGACAGGTCCATGCTTTCATGTTAAGACAAAATGAAGTCTCAACTTGCACTCTGAATGTGTCTGCCAATGTATCAATGGACGATGCTGTGTTTATTTGTAGAAAGATATATCTTCCCCACTTCTGCTGAAACTTATATGGGAAAAAAAGTATTTATTAGCTATGGTTTTACTCTCTGTCTTACTCTAGTTCTCCCATCCTTGTTAACTAGGTTTCATCTCCCCAGGTTTGGGGTGTGGGTAAGGGAGCATGCTCTCTGGGTGTGATGGATGTTTCTGGCAGGTTCCTCATCTCAAAAAGAATTTACTTGTGCTCTTCACATCACTCTCTAGTGGAAAATAGAACCAGTTCTAATTGCCATGATTCCTGTGGTTCCTATTGCTCTGGTGGTTCATCTAAGAGGATATGTAACCCATCCTACATTCTGAAAGGATAAGATAAAACTGGCCCAATACACTCCACTTGGGCTCTTTTTTTCTCTTCTGAAAACATGGCTGTCCTCTGTCCATGGAAAGCTCTTATGTATCCTTCTCTTGACAAACTTTGAGCTCACAGGAGTATCTTGCTGCAGCCATCTCTGTTCTGCCCAGGGCAGTCCAGCATCTGTAGCTTTGATTCAAGCACCCAGCGCCCCCCTCTCCCTCCCTCTCTGAACCCCCTTTCTTACTAAGTTGGGCTGGAAGCTTGTTATCACTTATCTCTCCTTAGAGAAAGAAGGGAGATTCCACTCCTCCAACTTCTTGCCCCAGACCCTTATGTTGGAAGTTGGAGGAAGTTCAAAACTATGAACTCAGGGGACTGAAGAGATGGGATCCGAAGTTAAGAGCATTTGCTGCTCTTGCAGAGGACCTGGGTTTAGTTCTCAGCACCCACATCAGATAGTTCACAACACTCTGTGACTCCAGTTTATAGGGATCCAGAACCCTCTTTTGGACTTGGTTGATACCTACATGCACGTTATACATATATGTATACACAGGGACACACACATACATACATAAAAGAAAAGAAATAAATCTTTTTTCTTACATTTAGTGTGCACTCAGTTCTCAAATATGTTCCCAGCAAGTTTTTTATATGAGGTTTATTCCATTTTCATTTCAGGATCTGATACCTATTGCTTTTAGGCTTTAGTTAAATGAGGTGAGATGTTTCCTATTCTTTATTTTATTTTTTGATGTGATTCATTTTTATTTTTAATGTGCAGTGGTATTTTGTTTACATGTATGCTATAGGAGAGTATCAGATTCCCTGGAACTGGAGTTATAGACAGTTGTGGGCTGTCATGTGGGTGCTGGGCCTTGAACCATAGTCTTCTGGAAGAGCAGCCAGTGCTCTTACCCTCTGAGCCATCTCTCCAGCCCCCTATTCTTAATGTCATATTAAATATACAGATGGCAGAAAAGTGGGAATCTCAAAAAGGAAGTGAACGCTAAGCTAACCAAGAAAAAGTAAATGACAAGGTTTCTCCCATGTCTGACATATATCCACTAATCATTTTCCTTGACTTTAGACTGAATTATTTGCTTATTAAAATTGAATCTTCATTAAGAAAGAAAAACACCTAGGCTTAGATGACCAATAAACTGGGCCAGCCAAGTCAATCTATGACCATACCTCGACCTTGCAATAGCAAAGGTATACTCATCAAAAACATTTCCTCTTATGCATGTTTTATCCTACTGTGATGAAAGATGGATCAAGACAGGGACTTTAAAAACAAAAAGCTGTCTCATGCATTTCCTTTTCAACACTTCCGATGTTCTCCATTTTGTATATCTCTGTCATCTGTGGGCATCTGTAGACTGTCCAGCTCCTGTAAAACACCCCTGCACTTTTTCCTTGGGAAGGCCCAGAGCACTGCTTTGTGGACACACAATACAGACTGGGCGCAGCAGCATCTGGAGAAGGACTTTGGACAGGTGCCCTCTTCTGGTCTTTTGGAAGGGCACATACCCTTGCTGTGATCCTAGACCCTCACTTCTCCTAAAATGGTATCTTCTGTAAAATTTAAATGGTTGCCAGATAACCTCCCAGTCCTAATATGTCACAATTCTGGCCATATTAAAGATGCTCTGCGAAAGGAGATGTGGTGGTGCATGGAAGGGGCCTGGTTCAACTTCACGATTCTTATTCACACCTTTGCAGCATCACTTTGCCCGCAGTTATGCAGCCAAGGCTCATCCAGATAATGCTTAAGAGGGGAGTTAGCACCTGCACGGTGCTTCTTAATTTCCAAAGAATTTTAGCTTGTTTTTATGTCTATCTAAGTCTGATCAATCCAGTATATTTCTTGGGCTACTGAATGTCTTACGTTGGAGTACCAAGGTAGCCAATGAAGTGGAGAAAATCACATCAGCACTAATAAATAGGCATTTTTCAATGAGTCATCGGTTTGTTACTCTTGCAGGATGACTCAGAGCCTTAAGCATTTGAAATATACAATCCACAATTGTAGGGCATAGGAATTCACAGGTGCTAAATTATCTACATAGAGCACATTTGTGGTCTTTTTTGGATTCAATAGAAGTACATTACATATTGCCAGGAAAAAAATTACAGCACCAAAATAGAATATAAAACCTACAGAGTCCAGGCAATTGTGCTTCCCTGCTCCTAACTAGGACCATATATGTGCACAGAATATTGCAGTTTTTGTAATGATATGGTATACTGTACTTTGCCTTTTTTAATAAAAAGAATTTAGATATTGTAATTAACCAAAAGCTATTGTTAGAAGACAGAGAAGATTAACAATGGAAAGCAAATAATTCCTTTGGTCCATGATGAAATAAAACATATAAAATATTTCTGTGAATAAGAATTCTTCTAATAAAGAGCCTGAAATTCACTAGAAATGAAATGTTCTCAGATGATGTGGGTATCATTGAGATTACATTCATGTTACAGGTGCTACGGTACCCATCAGATATGGAGGCAGTTGTCATGGCAATGGCTTACATTCTTTGAGACAATTAAAATTGATGAAATGGGAGTACTTATCAGATAATTCTGAGATCATCCCTAATATAAGAATAGAGAAACCATGAGGATGCCACTCTTATTTGTCTACGCATCTGAGGGTTGAATTTAGGACAAGAGACTCTGCTGAACAACAGGCATTATCCTAATTGAATAAGGGAATTACCTGCAATTTTGTAAATTGGACAAAATTTTCTTTCTTTCCTCTGATATTATTATGTGATTGCTTCCTGAACCAGAAGGAGAAAAGTGGGAGGGTTGAAGTATCCAATTAAGAGAGTGTTCAATGGGGAGTTTTCACCTCCCTTGGCTCAGGCTTGGCAAGGGGCTGTCAAGGACAAACACAGCAGCAGCAGAGATGAATTCCAAAGCTTTTTTATCTCCTGCTTGCCTGGGCTGGGTACCAGGAGGCTCATCCTTTTCAGTGATGTTCAGGCTTCTTGCTGCTCTTCAAGTCCTCTGCTTGGAGGCTTCGAATGCTGTGACTTAGGTACTTCCCACAATGTTCATGTCTGTTGCGCTGATTTGGTTAGCCTGTGGCTTCCTAATAACTAATTTTGAGTCTTCAATATGTACAGAAACAACAAAAATGAACTCAACATCAATAGTTAACTTTTTGATCTTTCCCTCCCTCCCTCCCTCTTTCCCTCTCTCTTTCCTTTCTCTCTCTCTCTCTCTCTCTCTCTCTCTCTCTCTCTCTCTCTCTCTCTCTCTCTCTTCCTTTCTTTTCTGCCAAGCATGACATTAACTACAGCACTATCTGGCCTGGTAACAACCTAACAACCCTAATGGAGTGAAGTTGGGGTCAGATGCTAAATTTAAAGTTTAACACTTAACCTCTTAACTCTTATAGTCTAGATTCTCACACCACAACAAATATTGTCTGCCTTTTTTGGAACATGTCAAATATGAATGTTAAGAACTCCATTCTTCCATTTTTTTTTTTATTTAAATTCCTAGATCCTCCAATCCCCACTCAGTGAACTTGGAGAAGGCTGTGTTCCTCAACCTTCCTAATGTTGCGACCCTTTTATACAGTTCCTCATGTTGTAGTGACCCCCAAACCATAAAATTATTTTTGTTGCTACTTCATAACTGTGTTTTGCTACTGTTATGAGTCATAATGTAAATATTTTTGGAGATAGAGGTTTGCCAAAGGCGTTGTGGCCCACAGGTTGAGAACCGTTCCACTAGGCTGGAACTTATAGCAGAAGGCACTGAAGTAGAAGCCAAGTCTTAGCACAAAGGATCAAGTAAGAGTATTCATTTGCCAGTTACTAACTTTGTGAAGTCACTCAAAGTTTCTAAGTCTCTGAGTTATTATCATTAAAACATGAATAATAATTGTATGTGTTTCACGAGGATTAAGGATTATCACACAAAGAACAGTATAAACTTGGGACTCAACTGATGGCTCAGAGATTAAGAACACTAGAGACTCTTCTAGAGGACCTGGGTTCTTTTTCCAGTACCCACTTGGTATCTCACAAATGTCTACAACCGTGGTTCCAGGAAACCTGATGCCCTCTTCTGACCTCTACAGGCACCAGCCACACAAATGGTACACAGCAATACATGCAGGCAATACACCCATATGTATAAATTTTAATTTTTAAAAGTTGAATAGTACAAACTCATTGTTTCAGTAAACATCTGATATTTTAATACTGACGTTGGTATTTCTTACACAAAAGGTAGGTAGGTGCCTAACCCATTCGCCCAAGTAGTTGAGACCTATTTACCTATAGTTAGGTGAAAATGTCATTTGAACACCTTGATTTCCTTCTATATCAAGGACAGCTTTGTGTTCAAGGAAAATTTGCAAATCCTTTGTTTCTGAGTCTAAACTAGTTACCTAGAATCTATTTATGAGCCTCTCAATTTATTTCACCTGTACTCATTATGAGGTCCAATGGGACATTATCAAAATTGAGTCTTGGAATTTTGGCAAGGTGGATAAATCTCCCAGGTTAGCTCCAAAAGCAGGTCCTTCCCCAGGACACTTCCCACATATGACACACAGCAATGACCATCTCTTGATCCTTGCAGGGATTCAGTGGACTCAAAAGCCTGAGATTGTCTTCTCTTCCTTAGAAGAGATGTTTTAATCCTCTGGGAACTGGACGGCCATTCACTCCAGTTTCTCAAATGCCAGAACTAACACAGATCTAAAGTAAAGAAACCCAACCGAATGAAGGAAAATTCAAACAAAGCTGTTTGATTGCAGACCCCAGGCAGAGTAGAGAATGGGCAATTTCACCTTTAGAAACTTTATTTTCAAGTACCCTTTGGCTGCACACATTTCTGTCAAAAGATATGAAAGATATGGGTCTTAACTGGTGACTCAAAAACTGGTTTCTTGCAGGTCTTCATTTTGTAATAACTGTCTCCAACATAACAGATGCTAAGCCCTTTCAAACCAAAAATCAATATACTCATATGGAATATTGACTTGGATGATTAAATTAAGTGAGCATTGTCTCACTACCTATTGTAACCAAAGAGGTTTTAAAAAAAATATTCTAACTTACAGGCATAATCATTAAGAGCCATCTATAAATTAATTTTGTAGTAAAACCCTATAAAACTGAACTCAACTTTCAAAAGTAAGTTCACTATATTTCTCACATTGTGCAGAACAATCCATCCATAAATATTAAGCCCTCTTCACCTTTATTAAATTGCAAACCTGGGCCTCCTTGGTTGACATTCTAATTTCTCTCTTAAAAGAATATTTGACTGATATTTTTAATAAAGTCTTACAAGAGTGTTTATCTTTCCAGTTACTGAACATCTTCTAGTAATTAAAAAAAGAAAGAAAAGATGGGGAATAAAAAAAGAAAACTCCAAATCTACCCTGCCCCCATGCCCAAAATGAAGCCAACTACTTAAATTGCAAAGATAAAAACAAAATAAAAATATGAAGACCTTTATTAAAAATTTTAAAGAGGCTAGAGAAATGACTCCATGGGTAAGAGCACTTGCTGCCCAAACACAGCAACCACATAAAGAGCCAGACAGGGCAGTGTGCACACCTGTAACCCCGAAACTGGGGGTGCTGGGCAGAGACAAGAGGATTGTTGGGGAATTGGATTTGCTGGCCTCCAGCCTAGCTCTAGGCTCAGAGGGATCCCCAGCTTCAAGGTAGTAAGGGTGAGAATGAGAAAGCAGTGTACCCAAGCATCCGTCACCTTCCTCTGCTCACCACAAGTGACACAAACATGTGTGCAGACATGTACACACACCCGGGGGTGGGTGGGTGGAGAGATAGACAGACACAGAGATAAAGAGACAGACAGAGATGGAGGGAGAGACACAGAGAAACACAGACAGACAGACAGACACACAGAGAGAAAGACGGACAGAGATGGAGGGAGAGACACAGAGAAACACAGACAGACAGGCAGACACACACACAGAGAGAGAGATTTCAGAATGTCAGTACAGCAGATTTTAAACCAAGTTTGGGGCCTTCTTAGTGTGGACCTGTGCAGATCTTGGACTGCTGAAGCTAGCCCTACACATAGCTCCTGTCACCTCCTAGATGATTTCCTGAACTTCCCAGATGCTTCCTTTTCTATTATTTGGATCATGTTTATAAAATTTAATCTTTATGAGTTCATAAATATCACAGGCTATTTCAGATACGTTAGTATACATCTGCAAACACAGAAGATACAGAAAAATACAATAAAAATAATTACAGTCGTCATTAGAGGAGAGAACGAAGCAGGTTCAGCAGAGCACACAACCGTTGTCACACTGTGGAAATGGAACCATAGCAGTGAGCCAGAGCTCAAATCACTGGTCTAGGGTCTTAGAAAAAGAAAGCACTTTCCTAGGTGGCTTATAGCTATTTCTACCAAAACATCTATGGACAGTTAGTGCCATATTCACCAATTCATCGAGAGAATGGAAAGAAAAAGAACATTCTCTGGCTTACATTGTAGATATAACATACATCTTGATACATGGGATTGGTCATGTTCTTTCTCTGCATGGCATTCATTATTTCTTAAGTTGAAAGCTCAGCCTATATGTGCTTGCACTAGAAAGCGGTCCTTTGGAAGATGAGTAGAAAAAGAGGGCAGAGCCTCGTAATGGCATTACTGCCCTTGGAAGAGAGATCCAAGACCAGAGATCCCAGAGAGTTTCCTCGACCTTCTCACCCCCAGGGAACCAATGAGAAGGCACCAGATACCGAGTCTGTGGGTATCTCCATCTCAGACTTCTGAGCACTCAAGGCATCAAGAATCAATCTTCTGTTGTTTTAAAGATACCCAGAAATGCTATTTCATCATAATAGTGTGTCTTACCTCTGTCGTTTCTTAAAGTGAGCTAGGTTGGTTTTAATTAGTTCAGCTTGCAATTTTTTGTTAATTGATGCCAAATACATTTGATGACACGGTTTCAATATGCAGTCATCGGAACAACTTGTGCAAAATTAAACATTCTTCGTGTATAAAAATACTAAATGTAGGACAGTCTATAACAAGGGATTACTTACCTGCAGATGCTCCAGGTGGGTGGTTAGATTGTGGTTATTGGCTATTGGAAGGAAAATTTGCTCTAGAGAGGAGAAGTTGGTGACATTCAGGGTATTTTATACAACTTTCTACAGAACCAAAACTCAGAATGTTGTATAATTTTGAGTACTCATATCACAAAAAGTCAAATAACTCATTGCAAACACCAAAAGAAATCTTTAACTAATAAGTTTGTGATGGTAATGATTCATATCCTCCTCAGTTGAATACCAAACAATATTAAAGAAGGGATAACAAGGTATTACCTTGGTGCTCAAATATTAATTCTCCTTTTTGAAGAGTCTAAACAGCTTTATAAAGATAGACATTATTAACTAGAAGCAGAGTAAATTGCTTTTTTAAATATATATGAAGTAACTTTTTAAAGATAACTTTACAATCATCTAAATGCTCTCTTTAAAAAGGCTTCTTCAAGACTCTGAAGAGATTTTTTTTCACAGTTGCAAAGAATGCATAAAGCCCTTCATAGTCCAGCATGCAAATTTATTCCATCCTTTGGGTAATCTGAACTGAAATTAAAGAAGAAAAAGAATTGTTCAAAGCAAGCAATTACTTTAAAAATATGAACCTCTGATTGAAAAGTTAATACATTACTTTTGTTCCCTTCATCCAAGCTGTCGGCCTTCTAAACATATTTTAAATATCTCCCAATTTTTCCAAGGCTTCTTGATGGCAGAAGAGTTGAGACCTAGGTTAATCTTTTAATAGAAAGAAACTCTGGAGAAAATGAAAAAGTGGATATTCTAAAATATTCTGTGATCATTTCTGAGTTTGATAATTAGAAGTTCGGCTTCAAAACTAAATTGTATGAATATAGCCAATGAAATTCAGTTCTAAGCGTGAAATGGGACCCTCGACTCAAGTCAGAGTCTAATCACCATGAGTCTCCCCAGTAAAAACCATTTCACCTGTATTAGTACAAGAGACACTAGCTTCATACTCATTTATGGTTTAGTAAACCCATGTTCAAATTTTGTCTTGAAAACAGGTAAGCAGTAGATTAGCTTTAATAATATAGGTCACTTAACTTTTATAATTTTTAATTCTCTTTATCATTCCTATTTTCATTTTCTAAGCCAAATTAATTCTTATCTAAAGAGATCTAATGTGGGGACACTAAGAACCCATAGAACCTCCCACACGCAGTTATGCTAATGGAATTGGGAACTTATTAAATGTGTAATTATGTGCCCAAAGGAAAACTCACAGTTGATTAAGTAATTCTGAGGGAAAAAAAAAACAGTGAGAGTTTGAAATGGTAAAATCACTGGGGTATTAATAAAATCACTGATCAACAAATTGCATTTAAATAGTGCTGACATGCTCAGATGCAGGGAAAGAAGCTACAACCTTCTGAGATTATAACAAGGACTTAATGAAAAACACTGCATGATATTACAAATCTACCACCAAGATATTGCCTACAAGTCAGCATGGCTTTGTAACTGACAGATGGCTAACTTTTAAGTTCTTTGTCAAGCTATAACATAAACCATGAGCCTGAGCAGTGAGGGTCAACTACCATCTTAGAAAGGTCAATTGTCTACACTTTTCATGACCTGAGTTTGATCCTCAGGACTCCCATGGTGGAAGGGAGAAGTGACTCATGCAAGTTGTCCTCTGACCTCCACACAAGAGCTGTGGCATGCATATTGGCACACACCACCATAAAATAACAGTGGTAGTCCTTAGTGTCTAGTGATAGTCATTTTCACCGTGCGTTTATTCTACACCACTTTACTCTGAACACAATATGCATATTATCTAACAGATGAGGAAGCTGAATCACAGAGAGGGTTTAGTACTTATTCAAGGGCTTTTTGTTCCCCAAGGGCAGAGGTAGGGTTAAAGCTAGCCATCCTAACTCAAAAGTCCAAATATTAATCTTCATGCTGTATTGCAAGAGTTAATTTTATAGACCTGAGTAGGCAATTGCACCTGCAGTGTGCTTATTATTTGGTCAAATACTAGTCTGTGTGCTGCTGCGAAGGTATATATTTTTTTAAGATGTGTTCATCATTTAAGCCATTAAATTTCTACCCCCTATTCCTATTATGCATGTAGGTCTCACTAGCACGTTGAAGGCCTTGCAAGCAAAGACTGAGGTTCCCTTGGGAAAAAATGATTCTGCCTCAAGTCTGCAGCCAAGAAGTTCTGTTCAAATCTTTAGACTGCAGTGTGGAACTCTGTAGATGTAGGCTTTTCTGCTTCCTGCCTGGTCCTGCAGCCACTTATAAAACAATCACTCAGAGACTTAATATTACTTATAAATGCTTAGCCTATTGCTCAGGCTTATTACTAACTAGCTCTTACAACTTAAATTAACCCATTTCTATTAATCTATGTATTGCCATGTGGCCATGGTGTTACTGGTCTGCTGGCATCTTGCTCCTTGGGTGGCGGGATGGTGTCTACCCCTGACTCTGCCCTTCTTCTCCCCGTATCTCTGCTTGAATTTCCCACCTGGCTCTTATCCTGCCTTACTATAGGCCAAAGCAGCTTTATTTATTAACTGATGGGAGCAACACATATTCACAACGTACAGAAAGACATCCCACATCAGCACATATAATTACAACTCTCCCTTGAATTTCCTGACAGACAGTCTGTTGTGTAGATTTCAGCCTGGTTGGCCTCATAATTATATGAGACAATTCTTCAAAATAAAACTCTGAGAGAGAGAGAGAGAGAGAGAGAGAGAGAGAGAGAGAGAGAGAGAGAGAGATCCTATGTATATCCTATTGTTCCATTTCTGTGTAGAACCGTGGCTAATACATGTGCATCTGTATAATCTAAAGATTATATTACATAACATTATTTGATTTAATCCTCTTTCCAATCCTGTGCGTTAGGTAAAATAACTATTGCAAACATTTTTAAGATAAAGGAAATTAAGCCAGCACTGATAGATTATGTCCATATCATAGGGTCTAGTAATAAATCCTGAACCACTTCTGAAACAAGTGTCATGCTTGGCAGGTACAAACACTCCATTTGTTCAGGGATTGAAGTGGTCTGATACCTACCGAGGCCTTATGACCACATTTCTGAAGAATCTGTTTGTTAAATCTTATTATTCCTTAAATGAGCATATACTGTTTGCCAGATAATTCAGAGGAAAATAATAAAAATGAATTAAAGCCATAAATAAATATCCCCTTCTAGCCACTTTCTGGGGCTAATATAACATGCAGAATGACACATCTGTAGAAAAGAGAATTAAGAAATCAAATTTTTCATCTGTTCATTCAGACACATATGAGGACATGACTCAACTCTGCAAGCTATGGTGACATAACAGTGTATGATTCCCAGGCCATGCTGCAGTGGGTGTACGTACGGTTAATGCCTATTAAGTATGTCCAGCATTGAAATTGATCTCAGGAACAACATTCTTAGCCTTAAGTTGATTCACTGTATGGCCTGTGTACCATGCAGAGTTTTATCTTTTATTGTATGTGAAATGTCGCATTCAAGGTGAACATTAACAGGGCTCCGCTCAAAGCATGTCACAGTTAACGCTACTGAAAAAGAGATTACAGCAGGGTACACGGTCATTAACTAGAGAAACATTGTGCAAACACTTTGAGAGATACCATTTGAGATGATGTGAAATCACTGCAAAAAGCATTTATTAATGAGGTTGAAGTCCCTCACACAACTGTAGTCACAGCCCTTAGCTCTGCTCAGTAATCTGACACTTGCTCTTGGAAACTTGTTCCCTGACCCATCTCCAATTCTGTCAATATACCTACTGTCATTCAACCCTCAGTCCTTTCCTATTACTCAGCAAGGCCAGCAGCATGGAACCTCCTAATCATCAACATCAGCACCCACTTTCCTGTTTACACCTGATCCTCCTCTGCCCGAGGTCAGATTTTCACCTGCTTCCTGGCTTTCATGCAAGAGGTGAATACAATTTTTTGGTCTACTTGGCTAGGGTATGGTGTATCCATTTGCTTGGTCAAGTACCAACATCAGTGTTGCAATAAAAGTCTCTTTTAGATACAATTACCATCTAAATCAGTAAAACAGATGGGGCATATTATGTGAGTGGACCTCATTCAATCTGCTCAAGGCCTTAAGAGAGGATAGTCACCTGGGAGCAAGGATCCACTTCCAGGCTGTCTTTGGAGTAAGACTACAACATTGAGTCCAGGCCCAAATCCAGCCTGCCACTATCCTGACCTTCAAATTTCAAACATGTCAGCCTCCACAACCATGTAAGCAAACTCCTGAAATTAACTCTCTCCATATAGATAATACATAGGTAGTTATGTAGACAGATCCATAGAAGGGTAGATGGATGGCTAGATCTCCTGGTGGATGGATTAATAAATGAACAGATCTATAAACAGATTTGTAGATAGATAATGATAGATCAGTCAGTGGTCCATCTGTAGATGATATATATATATATATATATATATATATATATATATATTATGTAATATATGTAGAGAGAGTGAAAGAGATAATATATAGAGTAGATATAAGTAAACAGATGGTGATAGGTAGATAGGTAGACAGATCTATGATAGACTCATAGACTCAAACTCTCTCTCTCTCTCTCTATATATATATATATATAGGATACATATATATATATATATATATATATATATATATATAACCTATTTGTTGTATTTCTCTGCATTCTCATCTACTTTCTTTGGAAGCTCCTAACTGGTCTCCCCAACACTGCATGCAATAATCCACCTCAAAATAGTACTAGGAGCCAGACACAGTGGCACAACTCGAGAAGGCCAATGCGGGTCACATGCTGAGAACTTCCCTCAATTTTTAATTTTATTTAAATCAGCATTTCTTTAACACACGAGCAGCCGTAGGCAGAAGCCGCTGGCTCCTGGAGCTGAAGACCCTACAGCTTCAGTACACCTGTCATTGTTGTCCGCCGAACCTTCTAGAACTCCTACTCACTCCTTTGCAATTGCTTTCCTTTGTGTGTTCTACTTCTTGGTGGATTTTCAACCAGCCAAAAGCTACCAAATTAAAAAAAAATACAAAGTTCATATTCTTCCTAAATTATCACCTTAGTTACTTCTCTACTTCATATTTTTTATAGTTATTTGATTTCTTCCATTTGTGTTTGCTGAATGAATTTTTAAAAAGGAATGATGAAGGCAGGCATGCTAGGCACTGTGTGAACTATGAAAAATGTAAATATTTCTCCATTCAAAACAATGAGGCGGGGAGGTCTGGGGATACAGCTCAGAGGTAGAGGGTTGCCTGAACAGAGGAAGGGCTGGGATTTAATTCCAGAACTGAAAAAATACATTAAATAAAGATTAAAGCTGGGCGATGGTGGCACATGCCTTTAGTCCCAGCACTTGGGAGGCAGAGGCAGGCGGATCTCTATGATTTCAAGGCCAGCCTGGTCTAGAGAGTGAGTTCCAGAACCACCAGGGATGCGCTGGAAAAAAACCCTGTCTTGAAAACCAAACAAAGATTAAAAAGACAAATATCAATAAATAAGCATATGTAAATTGATGCCATTATAAAATACGGTAAAGATCTGGATAGAAAAGAGCAGAGATTGTCCAGGGGTGTTCTAGAAGAAGAAACATTTAGATGAAGACACTAAAGAACATACCTTAAACATTCATTTGAAGGTGGAAAAAAGCAGTGAGAGCTAGATAAGGAAAAACGTATGAATATGAAACAAGGCACCCAAAAATAATTCAGGATACGAGCAAACAATTGGCAGAGATAGAAATTTTTAAAGATTCCTTTTCTAGGGGTAAATCAGGTTCCATGAAGAAGGTAAGAAAGAAAAAAAATTGAAAAGATTCACAAACATCCAAGAAAATATACAAAAGATACATTGACATCTAAACTGATGTAATTTTCAGTTACGAGATCAAGAGTAAACATGTGGAGAATGGATTTCAAAAGGGAAAGCAGGGCTGGAGAGATGCCTCAGTAGTTCAAAATATGCATTACTCTTGCAGAGGTCCTGAGTTCAGTTCAAAATATGCATTACTCTTGCAGAGGTCCTGAGTTCAGTTCGCTGATCCTGTATTGGGTCACAACCACCTGTATCTCCTATTCCAGAAGATCTGGTGCCCTCTTATGGCCTTTCTGGCATCCACACACCTGGCATTCACTCAATACACACGTGCACATAAATTAAAACATATATTTTTTTTAAAAAAGGAAAAGAATAATTGAGGCAGAGGCTAGATTGTCATTGTGAGAGTACAAATGTTAGAGGTAATCAATAAGTAGTACTTTTGGCAGCAGATACACTTTTTGTTGAATGAATTAAATACAGAGTAAATGAAGAAAATACAGTTATATAAATACGTTTATTTCTTGTAAAGGAATCTGTGCAATCTCAATGTCAAATTTAATAAAGAGAGAGAATGAAAATGGGCTACAGTTTGCCTGGGAACACCACACAACTCCTTATTTTGGCATTTACAATTGACCTAAGAAACTGTTCTGTTTTGCGGAAAGTGGCCCATTATGAGCATAAAGAGTATAGACTCATGAAAGGCAGACAAATGTCCAAAGAGGCAGACAGGGCTACAAACATATCAACCAACAGAAGAATAGAGATATTAAATATTGCATGTGTCTAAATTTTTATATTTCAGACTGCTTAGAGATGCAATAATTTCCTATAGATATCACATTTACATATATTTCATAACAGTTTAATAGATATTGTTCAAATATTTCTCAAGTCCATTTTATTGAATTTGACCTGTCACCAAAAATTTCTTACATTTAAATATGAATTTGCCTTTCAAGGAGTAAAACTCTGGCTCCATCCAAGGACAGAAAATCAAACTCCTCCATCTATATTTCTCTTGGGTTAAAGGTGTCTGTCATATTGTCTTTTATTGCCATTTATCCTAAGACCAAACTTAATTCAATGCTGCAAAAATTGGTCACATGCTGACTGGGTAGCACTTACTATGCACGGCACAGCTTATTAAAAATGACTAAGACCATGAACAAGGAACTCCTCCAGATTTCTGATTATATCATGTCTTTCCTCACTTATGCTCCCCTAGAGACAAGTCACTGCTATAGGAATGGCAATATGGGGAAGAAAATATAAGTTTATGAAGGGAGCAAGCCGAGAAGAGATGCTCCTGAGCCTTGAAATGGAGATATAGAATGAACAGGAAGAGTGAGCCGCTGTGCAACTTCAGGTAGAAAATAGAACATGCCATCCAGGACATGAGAAATGAAGCAGATTCTTAGAGTTCATGATCTGGTCATTCTTTCTAATCAGTAAACAAAATTAGTCTCCTCCTAAGACACCTGCAGCTATGTGAACACTTCAGATGAGTTTGGTTTGCAAGCCTTATCTAGCTGAGGTTCTATGAGGTGAGGTAACCCATACATGCATTGTGTTTGAACTACTTGTCTGATTCTCTTCCCGACGGCTATTCAAATGGCTCTCAATCATACTTAACTGTGCCAATTAGACATCCATTTTAGGCTACCTGGCACTCTCTTTGTCCGGTTGATCATATGAACAACCTCTCTCTTTGCCAGGTTGGTCAATAAGCCCATGATCAATACCAACTACTTTTTCTAAGAAAAGAGATCTAATAGAGGGCTAATATCCAAAGCCCATCATCCATACTAACTACTTTTTTAAGAAAAGAGATCTAATAGATGGCTAATATCCAAAACATAGAAAGAATTTTTAATTGATATAAAGACAACAAATAATCCAACAGAATTCAACAGAAATGTCTCAAAATAGGAAACTCAAAAGACTAAGAAACACTTAAAGAAATGTTCAGCATCCTTACCCATCAGGGAATGCAAATCAAAACTACTTTGAGATTCCATCTTACACCCATCAGAATGGCTAAGGTCAATAAAACAAGTGACAGCTCATGCTGGTGAGGATATGGAGTATCCATTGTTGGTGGGACTGCAAACTTGTACTAATACTAGGGAAATCAGTGTAGCAATGCCTAAGGAAGATGGAAATCAACCTACCTCAAGATCCAGTTATACCACTCTTGGGCATATACCCAAAGGACTCTTCATCCTACCACAGAGACGCTTGCCCAACCATGTTCATTGCTGCTCTATTCATAATAGTCAGAAATTGGAAACAAAATAGATATCCCTCAACAGATGAATGGATAAAGAAAATGTGGTACATTTGCACAGTTCAATATTTTTAGTCATTAAAAAAGTAAAATCATGAAATTCATAGTTAAATGGATGGAACTCAAAAAAAAAATCTTCCTGAGTGAGGTAACTCAGACCCAGAAAGAGAATAGGGTATGCATTCACTTAGTTGTGGATGTTAGTTGTTAAATCAATGATAACCAAGCTACAATCCACAGAACCACAGAGGGTAGGTATAGAGTAAAGGACTGGGGTGGAGGGGCAGCTGGTTGATCTCCTGAAGAAAGGGATATAGAACAGACAGTTATGGATAAATGGGGAGGTTGAAATGGGAGGATGGAGTGGGGAGGGAGAAAATAGGGGGAGATGAGGGAGGGAATATGGGGAGAGACAGCTAAAACTAAGGGCTATTAGAGGGATGGTATGGGAGCCTACCACAAATAGAAACTTCCTAAAATATATACACATAGGAAGGTGATCTAAATGAAATCATCACATAAATGGGGGAGACAGAGTCCCAACTGCACATCTCTTGTCACCAAATGAAGCTTCCAGTACTAGGATCAGGTTACATCTAATTGAGTTTTTGGCCAAAGGGATCCCATGGGAATCTCCAGACAATCCAGGCTGCTGCCAAGACTACCAGTTGCATTCCACAAACTGATGGCAAGATCCCATTGCTGAAGACAACACCCACACAAATCACTGAACATGGAGAGGTTGAGCTGGTGCCTACATAGAACCTTCACCCCTCTGTTCTAGTGTCTTTGGTATAGTAAGGTACTCTGCAGGCTACTAAAGGAGAAAAGCAAACACCAATGCAGCTCTAACAGCTCCAATCCCTTTGGTCTACAATGGTGTCCTGCCTGCAGGACATGCTAGTGCACTGGTGTCCTAAAGGTTATGAGGGTAACCAACCAATACCTGATTTGAGTTGAGGGCTGCTCCATCAGATGGAACCCATACTCCTCAATGCTGCTTTTTTTTTTAAACCAAGAATGCGAGAGTAGATAGCCCAGGTGCCTAGATAAACTATTGTTCTAAAGTAAATAAATAAATAAAATTTTAAAGTATCCATAAAATGACTCCTAATGATATTCTGCTATACTAATAGACCAGTGCCTTGCTCAGCCATCATCAGAATAGCTTCCTCCTCTAGCAGATGGAAACAAATACAGAGACCCACAGCCCAGCAATATGCAGAGAGTGAGAGACCTTGGAATACTCAGCCCTAAATGGGATGTCTCCATCAAATCCCTCCCCTCGGTGCTCAGGGAACCCTGTAGAAGAGGAGGAAGAAAGAGTGTAAGAGCCAGATGGAAGACACCAAGAAGACAAGTCCCTTTAAATCAACAAGATTGATGGGACATATGCGCTCACAGAGACTGAGGCATCATGCAGAGTTTGCACAGATCTGCACCAGATGAGGTCCTAGAGCTGAAAGGAGAAGTGGACACATGGTCTCATCCCTAATCCAGAAGCTACCTCCAACGGATAACCACTTGCAAATGAACATTGTTTTCTCTAAGCGAGTCTCGCTGGGGAAACAAACTATTCTTAAGGGTAGGCTGCATGCTCAGCAGTAGATGGCTGACAGAAAAGTAACTTAACCACATCTTTGGAGGTTCCTTGTCTCATAGTGTTATGTCAAGGTTTCTCCTCCATTTTTAACTTTAGTTTTATCTTATTTTTATTTTATTTTACTTACACATATTTTTTTTCTTTCTTTTTACCCTACATGTCCTTTGCATATCTATTATTGCTTCCAGTTGAGCATTTTTGTGGAATTCCTGAGGGTGTGAAAGAGTGGGTCTCTGCAGCCATAGCTGTTTCTTCTCTTAGCTTCTTTTGCTTTTGCTTGTTTGTTTGGTTCTAGTCGGATGTGTTAGTTTTTGTTTTATCTTACTATGTTTTATTTTATTTCACTATATACCTTAGAAGCATGTTTGTTTTCTAATGAGAGATGGAATGGGGGTGGATCTAGATGGGGTGGGAGGTGGGGAGAACCAGGAGGAGTGGAGGGAGCAGAAAACCTAATAAAAATGTATGATGTGAGGGGAGAAATCTATTCTTAATACAAGGAGAAACATTTAAAGGGAACAGTTACATACCAATTCCTGGATGAATTCAGTATTATTTTCTTTGTAGAATTAAATT
The DNA here is from genome assembly GCF_007827085.1 of Peromyscus californicus insignis. NCBI lineage: Eukaryota > Metazoa > Chordata > Mammalia > Rodentia > Cricetidae > Peromyscus > Peromyscus californicus. The sequence goes on from NW_026294525.1 coordinate 33,576,950, forward strand.
TAATTTTTGAAGAAAGAAAGGAATCTGAGCAACCCACCGCCATCCTCTGATGCATCACCCAAACCACGTTCTGAGAATCACAAAGTCTTTCTTGTCCTTCCTTTCTGAGTGGCTGCCATCTCAACCTTCCCTTTCTCCATCCACTGTGTCCTTTTCCCCCTTACTGATTTCCTCCTTGATGACTGCTGGCCCTCTTGGCAGGCTCAGACCACCCTGTGCTCTTCCCGAGGACACAGAGGATGGAGGAAGCAGGAGAGACGCTGTTGTGAGACCCCGGCCCCCAGACCCCAGCCCCCAGTTAAACAAGCCTAGTTTCAGACTTGTGCTGCCTTACCCTGAGAAAATCAGTTAATTACGGTGAGCCTTGGCTTTTTTCACCCATAAAATATGGTCGCTGCCTACCTTATTGATTTGCTTTAAGGCTCAAATAAAATAAAATCTATTATAAGGACAGGACTAGGCAACTGAGGTACTCATTTGTTTTCATTACGACACAAAATTCACATTTCTAAAGTATTGCCTTTAAGGTCTCACGTCTGTCATCAAACATCTTCAAGGCCCTGCCATTTCTCATGGCTTTAAGTGTAAATGTGGCATTGCACTTGATCCCAGACCAAAAGGCTGCAAGTAAATAAATGAAAATGTCTCTCTGCCATGATCTCCAGAGTGGAAAGTTGGATTTGGTCACTGTAGCAAACTCCACTGAATAGCTAATACATTCATCTGAGACCAACCATCCTTTATCTGGAAAATAGATTCTTTTTTTAAGTTGTCACTGGGACAGAAAATGCTCTAGGTGTCATGTAATAGAAAATGCGGCTATAAATGACTTTTCAGGATAGGTACCCTTCGGCTATACCAAAATTCTGGAGGTGGTGTTTCCAAATTGATCGGGAGACTCAACAGTGACAAGCGCTTCTCTGCTCCTAACCCCCAGCCTCCACATAGTTTTCCTCCTCAAATATGCTCTCCTGGCTCCAAACTGACTGCTGGAGATTTGGGCATTGTGTGACCCCATGACAACACTCAAGGCAGGAAGCAGGGAAGGTGAGCAACAGAGAGCTTTGGTCTGTATCCCCTGTGAGATTGTTTTGTTCCATTTTCGTTTTTTAATTCTTTTTTCCCCTCCCCCCACCCCGTGTGTGTGTGTATGTGTGTGTGTGTGTGTGTGTGTGTGTGTGTGTGTGTGTGTGTGTGTGTGTGTGTAGACCAAAGAATGACAGATAAATTCCTCAGTAAATCCACAGTTTATTTTTTGAGAAAGTATCTGTCAAAAACCTGGACCTTGCCAATTCAGCTAGACTGTCTGGCTAGTGGGCTCTAGGGGTCCCACCCCCTGCATCCAGCACTGGGTGATGGACATGCCCTTTCATGCCCAGCTTCTATTTGGGTGCTAGAGATCTGAACTCTGGTTCGTGTACTTGTGTGACAAGTAATTTACTGACGCAGGCATCTTCCCAGTCCTACTTTCTCTTTCTAATTTTACACATGATTGCTATAAGGCTCTGGGACTCTAAACTGTGGTGTGTGTGTGTGTGTGTATTTTACTTGATATTTATATACCATCATGATTTGAGTGTGTGTGTGTATTTTACTTGATACTTATATACCATCATGATGTGTGTGTGTCTGTGTGTGTATTTTACTTGATATTGATATACCATCATGATCTGAGTGTTGTGTGTGTGTATATTTCACTTGATATTTATATACCATCATGATTTGTGTGTGTCTGTGTGTGTGTATTTTACTTGATATTTATATACCATCATGATGTGTGTGTGTGTGTGTGTGTGTGTGTGTGTGTGTGTGTGTGTGTGTGTTTTACTTGATATTTATACACTGTCACGATTTAAAAAGATTTGTACTGCCAGCACTGATCTCTCTGAACTCCACGTCTGTATTTGGTTATCATGCCTTGGTCTCTCTTGCTTTCTTTCACTCTCTTGATCACTCATTCTTATTCTTTATCTCTCCCTCGTGTATTTAAAATACTTTTATCTTGTCCTACCTTAAGTTTTACAAAGACATCCTTCTTTCTCCTTCTCTCTCTCTCTCTCTCTCTCTTTCTTTCTTTCTCTTTTTTGACATTATAATTGCATCATTTCCCCCTTCCCTTTCCTCCCTCCAAACTCTCCCATATACACCTCCTTGCTCTCTTTCAAGTTCATGGCTTCTTTTTAAAATTAATTGTTGTTACTTTCATTTATATATTTTTTTCTAAATATAATCGGCTAAGTCTGTATAATGTTACTTACATGTTTGTTCTCAGGGATGACTATTTGATATTGGATAGTCTTAAGGAAGACCACCTCTCTTGCTCTCAGCATCCCTTAGTTGCCTGGAGAGGCTGAGGCCTCGAGGGCTTTCCCCCACCCACTTTGGCATGTGTATAGGTATCATCCTTGTTCAGCTCATATTTAGGCCACTATGTTGGTGAGACTTTATGGGTCAGTTCTTCTGATTATTTGTGCGTTTACACAATCCAGTTCCATTATTGAAATGATTATGTTGAAATTGTTAGTACATTCGTTTGAAGCAGAAACTAAGATTAATAATTCTAACCTCCTAGATAGCAATTATCCACTTTCCGGATTAGATACTATGGATCAGTTTTATTGTATCTGTTTATTTTCCCAAGCTGGCAGTCATTGTTGTTGTCCTAGCTGAGAAGTGTTTGGCACTGTCCTACAGATTTGCTGTCTGTGTCCAGTCACCACCTGCTGCCTGTTCGTCTTCACACCGTTCTTACATCCTTAGGAGTGTTTATTCATCAATTATGTGTAAAAATGTCTTTTTAATCCCCTTTCACAGATGTTAGTTTGAGCCACTTTTTCAAGACTAAGTTAATTTCCCTTCGGGCTTTGCAGACGGACAGGAGAATTGTCTTCCAGGCTCCCTGCTAGCTTCTGGGGACGCATCAGCAGAGGGTGTCTTTAAGGCAATCTACTTTTCATTTTGACTGTCCTCAAGACCTTGTTATCTTTCTCTTTAGGGTTCTGAAACTACATGCTTCAGTTTGATATGTGACATTTTAGTAGCCTGCTTGTGGCTCATAATATTTCTTTAGGGATTTCTATCTCTTACCAATTTTCAACATTCTTAGCCAATACTTTAACAAATATGGTTTCTCCTCTTTTTCTCTCAACTTCTTCCTTCTTATATTTCCACTGCACAGCACTCTACTTCTAACTTCCATGACTTTTAATTTATCCTTTGTGATGCTTTAGTTCTTTGGTTCTCAATGGTGTATTCTGAGAAATCTTCTCCACCTGTCTATTCATTATCCTTTATTTAGTTATACCTTGTTCTTTTTTAGGGCATCATGCATTTACTTTTTATTTTATCAAAATCTAATTTATATTCTTTTTTAAGAGAGAGAGAGCATGAGTGTGTTACTCAAGTAGATGCATGCCATTGAGTTACTTGTGATGGTCAGAGGACAACCTTGGCTGTGAGTATTTGTCTTTTACCCTGTTTGAGACACCATTTCTTTCTTGTGTGTCTGCTGCATTCACTGGGCTAGCTGTCCTTCAACCATTGAGGATTCTCCTGTCTCTGTCTCCCCCTCCTCTCCCTGTAGGAGTGCTGCAATTACAGAAATTCTCACTACTGCATCCAGCTTCTACATGAGTTCCAGGGATTTGAACTCTGGTCTTTGCAGTTTCTCAGGGATACCCTCTGAGCCATCTCTCCATCTTAATTATTTTTCAAATGTGCTATTTTTTTAAACAGCATCCTAGTGTTTTCTTATAATTTCAACCTATTGCAGGAACTATTGGACCCACTCTGGTTTGTATGCTCCCCTAGAATATTCCAGCAGCTGAGGTTAGACTGAGGGCGTGCTTCTCTGAAACAGTCTCATATTTGCTTTTCAACATGCCTGGTGAGTATTACCCTGGTGGGGCCACTTTTTATCAAACTTATTTCTATTAAGAACCCAGGCTTTGTGAGAAGACTGGATTTTTTTTTTCCTTTTTGGAATCACATGAAACATGGGCTGGGAGTTTGGTTTCTCAAAAAAAAAAAAGAATTGCCTTTACTTGCAGTTACACTTGCACACATCTGTCTTCTTTCTGTACCAGTGGGTGGTTGTCAATTTTATTTACAATCCTTTTTTGTGAGTATTTCCTTTGGCCAAGTATTGTGAGGTTTCCCTATTTATTTTGTTCTCAATTCAGCCTCCTCTTCTGACTACAAAGGTCTAAAAGCAGCTATTGGAAATACTAAACTGCCAGCCTGTGAATGAGCAGACAAAGACCAGAACCAAAAATATCCCAAGGCAGCCATGGCTGCTCATAGTCTCCAACACTTCGCTGACATGAGACTAGTCCGCAACCCTTCTTTTATGCTCAGTCAAAACATAAACACACATGTTTTATAACAGTCATCTATTTAAATATAAATGTAAATATACATGTATATTTACTTTCCTCATTGCTGTGAATGAAAACAGCTTAGGGAAGGAAGAGGATTTTTGGCTCACAGTGTGAAGAAGCACAGTCCATCAGGGCAAGGAGTCATGAAGCAGGAGCTTGAGCCAGATCGTGTCCACAGTCAGAAGGAGAGAGCAAGGAGTAGGGAAGCTCAGCCCCCTTCTGCCTTTATTCAGTTTTGGACACAAGTCTATGGAATGGTGTCACCCACATTAAGAGTGGGTCTTTCCACCTCAACTAACCTATGTAGAAAATTCCTTAGATACATGCCTAATGGTCTGTTTATGTGGTGACTCTAAATCTCATTAGTTTGCCAATCAATATCAATTATCACACATTAAAACATTTTAGCATCAACCAAATGTTCAATCAGTCAATCTCTGTGTTTGTTTGGTATCCATCATTTGATGGCTACAGGCATAAAATTTTGTACTTGTCTTTATCTTCTATATCTTCTATTTATCATCTTTTCTTTGTGGTATCATCATTTTGGTTTGGCTTTGTTTTTGAGATAAGATCTAACTCTCATCTAATCTGTCCACAAACTCAAGGCAATCCTCTTGCCTCAGATGCTCCAATGTTAGGATTACAGGAGTGAGCCCAGCCTGCCTCTTTATGACTAGTCTATCTCTTTAATGCTAGAAAGCTTTCCTTTTAAGAAATCAACTTTAAGCTAAAGAACAAGGCCAAACTTGAGTGTGTGTGTGTGCGTGTGTGTGTGTGTGTGTGTGTGTGTGTGTGTGTGTGTGTGTGTGTACATGTACTCATGTGTGATTTATACCTTGTGTGAATGTAAGTATGGGAAGCAATACGTATGTCTCAAAGAGGGTTTTCATGAGGAGCTGAGTCCTGAACTAGGTAGAAGACACCCTGTATGTAAATGCCTAGGGACCTAAAGGAGAACCAATTGTTTGGGTTCTGTGAGAAGGTCTGTTCTACAGGAACCTAAGCTGGCCATGAAAAAATGGCCAGAGTCAAAGTCTGGATCATGTAAACCTATTGAATTCATGCTAAAAAGCACGTGTTTTATCCTAAAGAGAATTAAGAGTCCCTGAAAGATTTCCAATAGAAAAAGTGGCACAGTTGGTTTTCCTCTGCAGAATACCAATATGGAGAACAGATGCAGGAAGGCATTACCGCACTGAGCCACATGTCTGATTCTCCAGCCCATAAAGGACCATATAGGGCCGGTGATATCAGAGCAGAGCAGGGTCCCGATGCTACAAAGTGTGCCCAGGATGCCTCATACCAAAGATGTACAAACCAAAGGAAGAATCAACCAGGAGAGAAGTTGGACAGAGAGTGTGACGTTCAAGAGACAGAGGATGAATTATGGCCCATACAAACTACGATGGAACCAAGAAACCCAGGTCAGCAAGATGTGGAACAATCAATATAAATGAGCAACATGAAAAAAAAGGAAGAAACTTGGTGCTACTGTGGTGTGCTGTTTCAATAATGATACAGCTTCTAGGTCTGTTGCTTCCACTGTTCACACAAGATGCACACATACCCACTGCCTACTGTTAATGGCCTTTCTGATTGGCTCTCTGATCCATCAACACGACCGAAAAATTCGTTCTAAAATACAACCAACAATAAAAGTGGGCCAACAGTGTATTAATAATGCATCACGTGTTTTGACTTGTGAGAGATAATTTTTCAATGCAATAGTTCTGTGTCTCTGTGGCTACAAAGATAGACCTGTCACGTGGGAGCACGGCCGCAGTGTTCCTGCCAGAAGAAGCAATCTGGGCTGTCTTGATTCTCCATTTGCTTTTTAAGAGGAGTCTGGCAAACCTCTAGATGCCCAGCAGGTGTTTATCACTCTATTCCTACTCCAAAGGGAGAAACAGCATGAAGATGTAGTCTTCCAATTTTAAAGCAAAACCCACTTTAAACCGAATGATGAGCTCCACCTGGTGACATTCCAAGAGGTGGATGTTGTTGCTGAGTTTTCATGTTCTTTTGGAAGATGCAGGCTGTGTCTTCCCCTTCTTGGCAGCAGGACGTGACTAATCCTAATTAAATAGGCAGTACACATCTAACCCTACTTAAATATCTACAGTGGTGCATGTCTGTTGGCCCTGACATTTAAATAAAAGTGAAATGATTTGATGCAGTAAAATCAAATAAACATGAAGTGATCTCTTGTACACTGCTGATTCCTGCTGTGCTGTTATGTTATGGCCCATTTTTATGTGAGCCGTTATATTGAAGTATATACTGCATGTATTATCACTATCAGACAGACTCTTGATGGCTGTAGAAATGATTGCTGAATTTTAATACTGAGAACAGAGAAAGGAAACAGAACTGGAGAGGTGAAGATATAATCTACAACTCATAGTCCAGTCAGTTTGGAATCTGTAATACGATGTCCCAGGTAGCTACAATCTACAACATTTTGCCAAAATATGAGCATGGAATATTGCTGTACAGACACAGAATTAAATTTGGGATGCATTACATTTGAAGCAGAAGAACAATACTACATGTGAAAGCTTGATTGGGCACCAGAAAGCTGAAAAAGAATTCATACAATAGACTGATGTCAAAGATGGCACTGAGGTTGCCCATGAGCAGGTGATATTCTAAAGTCTTCAGGTGATTGCCGAGTGCCAAGGGCAAGCGTGTGAGAACAGAGAAGAGAACTAAGAGATTAACTTCTGGAAGGTACTGAGGAGGCAGGTGGAAGAAAGATTTAACAATGAGAGGTGTGGGAAAGGAAAGAGGGAGGGGAGAGTTTTTTTCCATCACCTGAACCAGGGACATGAATGGGAACCAGGAGGCCACCAGAAAGACCTGCACCTGAAAGTTCTCACAAAGTGGAATAATCACAGCGTGGCTGACTAGAAACCTATGAGGGGCTGGCTTCTGAAAAGAGGAGAAGAAAAGGAAGATTGTAGTAGGCTGGACAAGGCATTCAAAAAGCAGAAAGAGATAGTGAAAAATAATACATCACAAATCAAACAAGGAGACCCGGAGATGAATATATCGTAAGAATATGTTTAGAAGAACAAGGAGACCCGGAGATGAGTATACCATAAGGATATGTTTAGAAGAACAAGGAGGTGGGTTAATGAGTTCTTGCTAAGTGAGTATAACGTTTCAGTTGTTAAGGTAAGTCAATTCCAGAGAAACACTGTACGACATAGTACCTACAACCAATAAAGCATTCTGAAAATAAAAATGTTGTTAAGTTATATTTTACGCTATGTTCTTAACATACACATATATACACATACACATACATACACACACACACACACACACACACACACACACACACACACACACACACACGATACAGGAAATTTAGGTAGACACTAGATTAACATGACCATGACCATAGTGATGGTATCACTTGTACATGCATATGTTCAAACTCATCAAAGTACACACATAAAACCTGGACATGTAGTTCAGTGATAGAGCATGTTCTTAGCATGTGTGGGTTCAATCTCAGAAACACAGCAAATTGCAAACACTAAATGTATGCTTTTTTATATAAATTAAACCTCAATAAAACTGTAAGACGTGAAAAAAATCTAGCAATGAGCAAAATGTGGTTGAATTCAGTTTTAAGCAAATAGAATATATAAAATAAAAACTTGCTCGGACAATTGGCTTTGATTTTATGCTGTTATTTTACATTGCCAGATGAATTTGTGGGTTTTGTTCTACAGTGTCATGGCTTGGCAGTGATAAAAGACAGTATTCACATGAATGAGAAATGCATAATGATATACATAAGAGTGAACTACTATTTAAACAGGAAAATGGGGATTTGAAAGTTAATAATTGTCCTGTTTCAATGGTAGATAAATGGACATCATTTCGTTTTTTCCCTATTTTTATATAGAAATATTTTTCAGTTAAAAACAAAAGCCGTGAAGGAACGGACACTAAGGATGAGGATGTTAGTTTGCTTTCTGCTCTTGTGTCAAACACCACGACCAAAAGCAACTTGAAAAGAAAAGAGTTTGTTTGACTTAGACATCCTGATCACAGTTCATCGTTGAAGAAATTCAGGGTAGGAACTCAAACGGGAGCAGAGGAGGAACCATGGAAGAAAACTCACACACAAGCTTGTTCTCAAGGTTTGTTCAGCTAGATTTCTATACAACCCAAGATCACCCGCCCTGCCCAGGGCTGGCACTGTCCTCAGTGGACTGGACCATCTCACTTTAATCAATAACCAAGAAAATGCCACACAGACCACAAGCAATCTGGTCTTAATTTAATTTAAGCAATTTCTTAATTGGGGTTCCTACTCCCATATAACTCTAGCTTATGTCAAGATGAAAAAAGCCAACCATGACAATACTGTCTCTCACCCACCAGACCATTATGCTTTTGTATTTTCCTCATTCTAATATTTTGAATCACCCACAGATGAGTAGCCATAATTAAAAGTTGAGACCCAATTATTTATGCCAATTAAAGAAACAAAAATTATTCTCATCTTGCATCGGATCAGTCTTTTTCATGAAACTTGGCAATATTTGATTATCAGCTCAGGATTATTTTCTCATCACCAACCATTTGTCTTCCTGTATTTTAAGGGAATATTTTCCTGGATTTCTGGCTATTTATTTATTGTTTTCATAAATTAGAATTAGTGGATCTGTCCCTGAGGAGCTAGTCACTCTGGGAACTATAAAGTTACAACTTATATATGAAATAATTTAAAACATATTACTTTATATTGTGGCTACCCCAATCTGGCTCCCAACTTTAAGAGCATATGAAGAAAGCAGTTTATCTCAACTATCCCTTAATTTAATCTATTTAACGTATATTGATAAATCTTTATTTGCACAAAGGTATTGAGTATATGGAAAGGGTGGCATTTCAAAATAGAGAAAAGATGGATATCTAAGAATTAGAGATGGGATAATGGTCAGCAATTTAAAAAACAAATATAGCTCCCCTTTCCCCTTACTCTTCCAGGGGAATAAATTACAGGCAGTCAAAACTTTAAGCATAACAGGACCAGAGAATTATTTATGACCTTAGAAAGGGTAAGACCTCCTAAGGCCAAACACAAAACTCAATAAACCTTCAAGAAAGGGGTAAATAATAAATTTGCCTATGTAGAAAATTGGGAATTCTGCCAACACAAAAATAAAGAATGCCAACCCTCAACTGCAAAATCTGTGAGGATATTTGCAGCACATGGGCAGACTGAAGGTTGTTCTCTAACTATGAAAGGAGGGTCTGCAAACCAAGAAATCACAGAAACAAAGCACCTGGTAGGAAACAAGCAGAGGATGTGAACAGCAAAAAGTCCCAATGAGAAGAGATACTGACTCACAGACTTAAAAATTCAAAGAGAAAAGACAGTAATCAAATCGAATTTGTAAGAGGCTCCGTGGATAGTTCATAGTGTTGGGGAGATTGAAGGGAAGCAGGGATGCATGCAGAACACTACCAAGAGGGTGATGAAGTCTTTTCAAGGCAATGTGGTTTGCTCTATCTATCTATCTATCTATCTATCTATCTATCTATCTATCTATCTATCCATATCTGTATCTCTCTTTGTGTGTGTGTGTGTGTGTGTGTGTGTGTGTGTGTGTGTGTATACACTTGCATGCATGTACATGTTCATGTGCTTCCAGGTGCCCGTGAGTAGAGGTGCATTTAGTGGCCAGAGGACAATCCCATCTGCTGTTCCTTCAGTATCTCCCACCTTGGTGCATGTGTGGTGGGATGTGGGTGTGTGCATGGGTGTATTTATTTGTTTTGAGACTCGCCAAGTATGCTTACCCTGGAGATCTGCCTACTTCCACCTTCCCAGCACTGTGAGTACAATGTAGATACTTGTTATCTTTAATGAGGATTCTGGGGCTCAAACTCAGGTCCCTGTGCATTCAAAGCAAGCATTTTACCAACTGAATTTTCTCCACAGTCCTAGAAATTTGGCTTGGAAAGGTCATTTTCTCAGTATCTACCAATATTGTAAAAATTCTTATCGTCTGATCCAGCAGAGCCACTTGCGGGAATGTGTAAAAGATATATCCACATTGATACTTCGTCTTCATATCAGGATGAATCCTGATGATATTACTAGATCCATTAGTAACGGGCTGACTGCACAAAGGAATACTTTTAGCCATTACAATGAATAAGATAGGTCTACATGTTGATGTATAGACCATCAGATGGGAAATAAGAAAATATTTGGGGAAGGGAATCTCTGAAAAAGTGATTTTTTAGAGCATATGTTTTATATTTGCAAATGAACACAGTTTCATTTCGTTTTAACTACACAAACAAATTCTTGCTTGTTTGCTTCTTACCTAACATCCCTAGAAGAGACTGTCAAGTTGAATGGAAAGACTCTGACTTAGTAGTTGTAGTATGTACTGCTCTCGAAGAAGACCCAACTTCAGTTCTAAGCACGCATGTCAGGCAGCTCACAGTCCACTGTAACTCCAGCTCCAGGAAGATCTGACACTGATGCTTCCCTCCACAACCCGGGCAAACACATGAACACTCACATGCAAATCCCACACAGACCCACACATAAACACACAATTTAAAATAATTTAAAAAATAAATCTTTTTTTAGAAAAAAAAAAAAAGAGGAGATTGTTCCAGGTTAATTAAAAACCCAGAAAGCACTATGGGCTAACTTTTATGAATCACTTGCTTGAGAATTATTAAGATAGTCAATTCAGGTCTGGGGACGTGGCTCAGAGCACTTGCCAGTAAGTGTGAGGACATGAGTTCAAGTCCCCAGTCCCCATGCTGACTACTATATCATTGGTTCTATTCTCTAGACAACCTAGCTAGAATTGGGTTGGTCTATACAAATAAAGTTGGCATATATATATATATATATATATATATATATATACACATACACATATATATTTAATGTGTGTGTGAATGATATGTATGTATAAACTCAGAATAGGGAGGGGGCACTATCTCACAAGCCTACCCCTCAAAATAAATTGTATTCTATAGTAGGTAGATATAGCTGTTTCTGAACGCATTCTGGGACTCCCTGAGGGATACTAAGGCCCACAGATACTAGTATATATATGGCATTTTTTATATAACATGTGCATTCTCCCATATATTTATAGTCATTTGTAATTGCTTATAATATGTAATATCATGTAAGTGACATGAAAAAAATGTTAAATGTTTTTGTTTAGGGAATGAGAAGAGGAAAACTCTGTGCGTGTTCAGTAGAAATGTATTACAAACTTCAGTCCCTAGAGAGTTTAATCCTCCTCAGCACCTATAGGCTCTTAGCTGATTGATAGTCCGTGAATGCTGACTACATATAACATGAGTTCTAATATTTTGAAAACCTTAGCTAACATATTTCTCTTTACTGTAAAAAACTATTTCTCCTGGGATACACTTCAGATTACATGGAAATAGAATTGCACTGGTCTGTACAAATATAGTTGCCATATATATTTGAGATATAATTGTGCTCAATTCCTATGCTCAAAGCTCTGTACCCATTAAATTCAGAATACACACAGACACTCATATGATGTTATTATATCCCTTTCAAGAATCTTAATGGGGTTGTTGGAATTTTAAAACAACTACTAAAACAAAAAATGTCTCTTTCACATATGGTGTGATTAAATTAAGTTCATTCTTTCTTAATGTCTTCTATAAGTGCAGATTTCTTTTGGTAATATTTAATGTAGCCCTATTTTCATATATTCTATCATATATATTTCTACCAATAATTTACAGAATAACTAGTAAAATCTGCAAATAATATGCTCACCTATGTTCAATTTAGGATTTTTAAGAGAATTATCTTCCAATATAAAATTTCAATTAAAAACCTGTTTGCTCTTGTAAATTGGTATATCTATTTTGAGAAAGCAACGTGGGAGTGCCTCAAAACCCTGACATCACAATTCCTCTTCTGTGTCTACATCTAAAGGAGCTGAAGTCAACACTTTGAGAAGTTTGTACTGCTGTGCTCATTGCAGCATTATTCACTACAGAACAATATGGGAACACTGAAGCATTTGGAAACAGGTACATGAATTCTTAAATTTATATATATGGCAGAAAGACAGAGGGAACATATGGAATACTATTCTGTCTTTAAAAGGCAACAGCGCCGGGCGGTGGTGGCGCACGCCTTTAATCCCAGCACTCGGGAGGCAGAGGCAGGCGGATCTCTGTAAGTTTGAGGCCAGCCTGGTCTACAGAGCGAGATCCAGGAAAGGCGCAAAGCTACACAGAGAAACCCTGTCTCAAAAAAACCTAAAAAAAAAAAAAAAAAAAACAAACCCTAAAAGGCAACAGCGTGGATGGAGCGAGATGATACTACACTAAGTGAATAAGCCAGATGAAGATGGAAAAGAGCTACATGGTCCTATTTATGAATAAAATATAACAACTCAAAGTTCCAGAAGTAGAGAGTAGAATAGTAGGTACCAGAGGCTGGATGCAAGATGAGACTGAGGAAGAGAAAGAAGTTGAGTATAACATGCAGACAGAAACGGCTTCTACAGACCTATTAGATAGTACATCATCTATAATTGTTGATAATGTATTATATATCTCATAAAACAGCTAAAATAATAAAGTGATAAATATTTGTCAACATTGATATGCTAATTAGCCTGATTTCATCATTCCACTATCTATAGGGTTTAAAATATAACATTGTACTTTATAACATATATAGTTATTTGTCAATTAAAACCCTTTGAAATTAATAGCAAAATTCTTAGTTATGAATAAATAAAAGAAATTTGCTTGCCTTCAGTGGATGAAAAAAATGACACAAAGATTTAGCTAATCAATAAACTTTTGCTGGGCCTGAGAGAGCTCAATGGCTAAGAGCACTTGCTGCTCTTACAGAGGACTGGATTCAATTCCCAGCTCCCACCCGGCAGCTCACAACTGTCCGTAACGCTGATCACCTGACAGAGGGCACTGCACATACATGGTGCACATACACACATGCAGACAGAACACCCATACACATAAATATTAAAATAAAAATAAAATAAATAAAAACAAACTTTTCCTGAATGCAGTGTATTTGGGAAAAGAAAATAATTAAAAATAACCCTGTTTACACACATACGCGCGCGTGCGCGCACACGTGCGCACACACACACACACACACACACACACACACACACACACACACACACTCATTCAGTGCTTTGAGTTGGCCCACCCCAACATTTACCTCTGCTAGAGCATGTGAAGTGACAGGTCATGTGAACCCACAACCGCTGGATCTCCGTGACTTGGGATGACAGCAGGATATCCAAGAGAAGTTTTGGTAAGGGTCCAGTGTTGATGGTGGACCAGAAGCCAGAGGTTTGAACCAAACCAAGGACCCATCACAATGAACATTTGCAAGTAAAGCTGTTTGGTGTACTGGGTGACACACCACAGCTCCCAAGGCCACTCTGACAGAAGAATATGTGATGGAGAGGCAGGAAAGATGGAGGAGTGAGATGTTTTGTTTTGTTTTGTTTTTCTTTTGAGGGGACTGCTGCAAGGGTGGAGGGCAGACACAGAAGGACTGGGAAATGAGTGGGATTGGGGTGCATGTGTGAAACTCCCAAAGAATCAATTTTAAAAATTTTTTGAAAAAAAAAAAGAACAAGAAAGCTAAAACCACTCTACTAAACACCAGAGGAAGCAGATGTGTGTGTGTGGTGTGTGTGTGTGTGTGTGTGTGTGTGTGTGTGTGTGTGTGTGTGTGTACATGCTCAAAACAGCTTTCTTCACAATGTATAAAACATCTCACTAATAGAAATGAAAAATAATGTATCATAAATTTTGTCAGTAGAATACTCCCAGTAAAAAAGGAAAAGTTAATATACTATAATGTACAATAGCAGGTATTACATGAACATGAACAACCATAATACACTGCTACAATCAACAGCTAAGAGAACAAAATTAATGTATGGGAACACAGACAGGATAATGGTACCTAAGAATGATCAATGGTGGGATGGGGAGGGGCTGGCTTCAAAGGTTTGGTACTTAGATGTGGTCAACATCTTCGTGTGCTTGATTGCTAGTTTGTAGGGTGCATATATTTACTTTAAAATTCATTATTTTGCACATATAAAAAATACACACATTTTCCTTGTGTGTAACTTCAATAGACACAAAAGTATTAAAACTCAAGAATTTGATAGTATTTTGAGTAAATTAGATAAGATGATTCCAGACATAAACAGGGAGTACACTTGGTATTAAGTAATGACAACTGTTGCTGGGCGGCAGTGGCGCACGCCTTTAATCCCAGCACTCAGAAGGCAGAGCCAGGCGGATCTCTGTGAGTTCAAGGCCAGCCTGGTCTACAGAGGGAGATCCAGGACAGGCACCCAAAAACTACACAGAGAAACTCTGCCTCAAAAAAGACAACTGTCATTAAGAACAGGTAATTACAAATTAGGACTTAGTATCTTTCTTAGTCAGCAGTTCAACTGTTCTCATTTACTGTAAAAATCAATGAATGAAAACTACTTATAGGCATCGAAGTCCTCCACTATCTGTCTACAGCTTTAAACAGGTCAATGTAGTTGTGGGACTAAAAAACATAGACATTAGGACTGTTTTCATGGAAGCCATAACAAAATACTAGAGACTGGGGAGCTGAAAACCTGCACATTCATTTTCTCACAGTTCTGAAGTTTGAAGAGCTGGTGCCAGTTTGGTTTCAGAGGAGGACAGTCTCCCGGGCTTGAAGATTTCTACTTTTTTGTGTCCTCATATGGTAGAGAAAGAAGGGGAAATCTTCCCGTTCTTCTAATGCTGCCACCCCATCACATCGGGGCCCTACTCCAGGGCTTTATTTAACCTCAATTACCTCTTAGAAACCCCCTTCCAGGTAGAGTCACATTCCTAATACAAGTGAACTCAAAGTAAGGACAAAAAGACTCAAATAATTATTTACAGGGTGGTTCCTTCCAAAAGAATGTGAGATGCTAATTTTCAAGTATTTCTGAAATACCTTCATTCCATGCCATTTCATAAGTGTAGATGTCTTACATAATGATAGAAAATTGAACTCATCTATTTAATGGAATCTGGATCAGCTGGGACATCTGGTTTTGCTGTTTAAAATAATTTGAAACCAGCAAATGTGTTGTGTTTTTATTGCAGTCCTGTTGCATTTATTTCAGTGGGGGGAAGAGCTTGGACAACAACATCTGTTTCCAGGAACACTGGGGGAGAAATGCACACAGACGAAACTGGCAATCGTGAGCAGACACATTGGGGACAGAGACTCCACTAGCTTAGAGGTGGAGTGATGTGTAGCAGTCTGAGCTCGAGTGGTTTGTGAGCAAGGAAATTCGTTTCCGAGAAGAGAGTCTACAGTGAATAATAATGGCTGAGCATTCAAAAACAAACCCAGACAAACCAAAAACTCAGTCAAGATTGAGAGCAGAGCCCTCACTGGTCTTAAAAAACCTTCTGGTATACTGTTACATAGAGTGGCCTTAGAGTGAAACATTTAAAGACTCTAAATAGTTCAGAATGAAAATTGATCCACATTATAATGCTGTAGCTTTTGGCTACAGGAGACACTGCTGTAAGGATCTCATTCCTAAATTGTGCTAAAGTGTAAGAAGTCTGGCCTTCCGTGGTTAAGAAGTCCATGAATGAAAACAAGAATCCATTCTCTCTCTCTCTTTGTCCACCTTTAACTTACCTGCTTGGTACATCTACCCATTCTCATGATTAGAAACTGGTTGTTTCCATCCTAAAGATGCACATACATCGAGTGAAGAGGAAATATTTCTTCCTATCACATTACCACTTGGTTGTTGTTTTGTCTTTTAGACAAAATCTTCTCCAGATATGCCCCAGAAGCTTCCACTCAGTTTCCTCCAGTAAAGGAGGTCACACTCCCAGGCCATTCACAAGAGCTGGGCGGGAAGAGACAGACCTTATGCTGCTGGTGGGAAGAAATCCTTGTCATCGTGTACAAGAAAACACGACATTGCTGGGTATGGGTATGGTACCCACAGAGTTAACAGGAGCCTGGCTTCACTGCAGATGAACTGTGTGAGCTGGGGTTAGTCATCTGATACATGCTTTGCTCGTGCATGAAAAGAACAACTATTGTGCAAATTTTAAAACTGCCATAAAAGAGATAATGGATACACAAACCTCGTGTAGAATGCTTGATATATAGCACATTCAGTAAATGATACTCATTATTACATTTTATTGAGTTGAAACAGCTCTTATTAGCACAAAACTAGCAGGAATGTACTCTTAAATGTTTCCTTATTCTGTGCAGGTTCATCCTCACATGTTTCCTAATTTCTAGGGCTAATGCTTCCATATACTGCTACACATCAAAAAGTAAGTTGCTATATAGAAAAATTCCTTAAAGTAGTAAGTTGATAAGCGCTTGTATCAAAAGGCAATGAAATATTACTACTAGAAATCCAAAACCATATTGTACCAAGAGACCTAATACATAGTGGATGTTTAATACTTGCAAGGAATGAATACAGGCTGGTGAGAGTTTCCTATGAGTTTCCAGTGAGTTTCCTATGGCTTGTAGCTGGCTACTGCAGCCAAAGGAGACTAATGACTTCCAAGTATTTATTTAATGTGGGAACTGTTATGAGCTTCTTGTACACTCCCCTTTCCCCTGGGAATCATCTCAGAACATAAAAGAAAGTGGGTATAAAAGAAACCACATTCTCCTTTCTTCTGGTGCTGAAGACTGAGCCTGGTCTGTTGACTTGATGATCTACTGCTGAGCTGCAGCCCTAGCCCAAAAACACATTTTAAAAATAAAACTGGGATAAGCCAACATTTCCAGGCCCTAAATAACTGCAAAGGCTCCTAACTCCAGCTGGGTTTGAACAAAGATCTTGAGAAGAGAAGGGAGAAAACCAGAGAGAGGAGGCTGAGGAGTAAGCAGACACCAGAACTTCAAGAAATAAAGAAAAAGAGAACTACAATTTTTTATTTCAGTAAGTGTGTGTGTGTGTGTGTGTGTATGTATGTGTGTGTGTGTGTGTGTGTGTGTGTGTGTGTGTGTGTGTGTGTGTTATGTATGCATTTATGCATGCATGCTTACATGGATGTTGTCCTCGGTCATTCTTTACTTTATTTAAGCAATGTCTCTGGATGAAACCTATTGGCTACTCTAGCTAGCCAGCATGCCCTGGGATTTCCATGTTTCTGACGCCTGAGTGCTGGGATTGCAGTCACTACTACCAGGAAGGCTTTTATGTGAATTCTAGTGAACCAAACTGCAGTCCTCAGATTTACAGAGCAAGAGCTTCATCCATCCCTTGAGCCACCCCCCAGCCCCCAGAGTGATATTTCTTGAAGACAGAAGTGTTAGCAGAATTTTCAGGGTCCAAATGTGGGCCCCAGCCAAAGTTAAGCTCAGTCACTAGTCCTAATGATGGCAATTAAAGAGGTGTAATACTGGAAAGCAGAGAAAGGAGGTTTATTTAATGTGGCCACATTGGTGAGAGAAACAAATGGGGTCCAAGGGCAACCCCCACAAGTCCATCTGACATGAAATTTAAGTTTAAATAGAGGGTAAGAGCTAGGCATAACCAAGCTGCCCTGATTGCTGTGTGGTCCCATCCAACCAATTATCTGGCTCTCCACCTACCCCTGCCTCTGTCCTGCAAAGCGATCTGGACAATTTCCAGAACTGTGTGAAATCTCTTCCTGGGAGACAGTGAGTTTCTCCCTTGGCTGACACTAAGCTTCAGCCTTTCCCTTCCCTTGGCATAAGATTCCCGAGAAATTCTACTTCCTTGTGATCCATTATTTCAATAGTCTAATAGAGAAAGGAAGAGGGACTTTATTTCTGCTAAGACAGTTACAAAAGGCTACAGTCAAAGGTTCAGAAGCTGGCCAGGTGTGGTGATGCATGCCTTGAACCCAGCATTTGGGAGGCAGAGGCAGGAGGATCTCTGTGAGTTTAGGCCAACACAAGTCCACAGAGCAAGTGAGACTCTGTCCCCTGCCCTCCCAACTCTAAATTTCAGAAGTTACTGGCAAGAGCTTTCTGTCTGTGAGGCACAGAGAATAAGGTGAGATTTTGCAAATTCATACACATGGCCATGCTGTCAGGAAGGAGTCTGGATCCAGGCAGAGGGAGAGTCTTCATATTGATTAATCTGCCTTCATCCATTATATAAGGGGAGCCAAGAGTCTTGCAAACTCATGCACAAAAAACCCAAACTCTAGTCTGCCTAGGATAGCAACTGAAACCGCTGTCCTATACAATCTTTCTCCACACATTTTTTAATTAAAGTAGTCCTTCCAAGGACAATGGAGCAAGATTTTAGCTAGAGGATGATTAAAAATAAAATTAGTAGAAATAAAGTTTAAAATTTAAGGTACATGAAAGTCGCACCCAAACACTTACATTTTCAATGAAGCTAACAATCTAATTGTGTTATACAACTGTTGTCTTTATTATCACATCTAAGACATGTAATTGAAGGAAGAAAATGATTTCTTCAAAATTAAAAATACTTGGATTTCAAAGAACACTATCAAGAAAGTTGAAAACTCAGAAATTCCAACTTTATTAGTAATTAATGTATGAAAAGATAAGTAATCTAATTTGAAAATAGACAAAATAATTAACTAGACATACCTCCAAAGAAGATAAGCAGTTGGCCAACAGGTGCCTGGAAGGATTCTTGACATTGTGATCATAGAGAAAACGTGAATCAAAAATAAAATAGAAACTCACTGTGCACTCCCTATGTCCTTAAGCAAAAGGATTGACATCTGTGAGTGTTGGCAAGGACGTTGAGAAACCAGAGCCCATATCCACTGCTGCTGGGAATGGAAAATGTCTCAGCTGCTTTAGAGAGCTGTTTGACATTTCCTCAAAAGGTTAAACACAGAGTTATCGTGTTACTACACTATTCCAAACCTGATTATATGGCCAAGATAAATGAAAATGTGTCTACATTAAAAACTCATGCATGTTTATAGCAGCATTGTTCCACAGTGACCAAAAAGAAGAAACAACTCAAACGTCTATGAAGAGGTGGCTGTGTGTAAAGAAAACAGGGAATTGTGTGATCCTAGAAAAGACTGAAGTACTCACTCATGCTATAGTGTGGATGGACCTTGAAAATATGCTAAAGTCAAGAAGCCAGGAACAAAGGATGACGTATCCTGTGTCAGTTCTATGGCTTTTCCAGGATATGTAAGTCTAAAGAGAAAGAAGGTAGATTAGTTGTTTCTTGGAGAAATGATGAGGTTATGGAGAGAGAGAAAGAGGGAAAGACAGTTCCCACAGGCAGTTTCTGGATTTTTGTTTGTTTATTTGGTTTGGTTTTTGAATGATGCAAATATTTTTAAATGGTTTTGTTTTTGAATATGCAAATACTTTAAACTTAAACTTAAACTTTCTTAATTCTACATATGCAAAAACACACTGTAGTACACACTTAAATGAGTGAATTTGATGTTATAAGACATTTCACCTAACGAAGTTGTAAAAGGGGAGATCTTATTTAGTGAGCGGAATTGCTTCCAGCAGCCTGCTCTACACCTCCTCTTCTCTGTGCATTTTTGCTGCTCGGAGAAGTTCCTTGTATCTGATGTTCTCTCAGATCATCCAGTCTCAATGCGACCGTATAGAACATGTAAGAACCAGACAACTTAGAGGCTGTGTTGTGTGTGTGTGTGTGTGGGGGGGGGTGTACTTTTTTTCCTTTGGGCGAGCATTAGTATTATGCTCAATTCTGTTCAGATCTTGTGTGTCTCTGAAAATGCTTCTTTAATAAATGTGCTCTTCCTCCCTGCCATCAGTCCATGGTCTCTCTAAGCCACAACTCATGTGGCTTCTAGTCTGATAATGTTGAGAAATCAACGTATATCGTCATAGATCTGTTGAACATAGGAGGTAATCTTGCTCAAATATGATACCTCTTCTGCTGATTTCCTCTCTTATTTGGTGCAGCTTTCATTTCATAAGAATGTACTAAAAAACGGGGGCTGGAGAAATGGCTCAGTGGTTAAGAGCACTGGTCTTACAGAGGACCTGAGTTCGATTCCCGGAACCTACACGGTGGGTCACAACCGTCTGTAATTTCAGTTCCAGGGGATCTGGCCCACTCTTCAGGCCTCCACAGGTAACACGCACACACACACACACACACACACACACACACACACACACACACACACACACACACACACACGCTACACAGGCGTAATACAGGCAAAACACCCAGACACATAAAATAATAATAAAAATTCTAAATCTCAAAATTCATTAATATGTTTTACATGTGTGTTTGTTGATAAATACTTGAGCAGGAGCTGCTGTCTGAATAGATGCCTTAGCCTCAAATCTCCTGCCTGAACTCAAGATGCTGAGCTGCCAACAATGAAATCACCTCTCCCTGGGAGGCTCCAAACACCATTCTTTTTCAGAAATTCGGCTCTATGTGTATTCAAGGAAAAATGAGAACCAAGTTAAGAGAAAACTGCCAGTATTAGAGCAGATAATTGATGTGGAAGATGCACATATAGAGTGAGTGACATGAGACTTACGGAAAGGAGCTGGAGTCCAGACCACACTAAATATTTAGGCTCCGCCCCTTGGCCTTCAACTCCTGGGAATGCTGACCCCTCCCGCCCCCCTCCGCGCACCCCCAGCTCAGTCCCAGCACCTCCTAAGGCCCTAGCCCTGCTGTATTCTGCGAACTGTCCCCGAAGAGAAGAGATATTCAGGAAGGGCGGCTTTATGCACCATTAGCTTTAAAGAAGTTTTCTTTTGTCTCTCTTTTCCAAAGTTCCCAATCCTATCCTGTTTTTAAAAACTGATATTGAGCCTCATAAAGTATGTTCTGCGAGCCAAACTTAGATGGTATCTCCGGCCCCGAGGGCTGGTTTTAATCAAATTTAGCCCTGCTAGCCAGCTGATATCAATTTAAAATTTCTTGGGCAGGATTTGTTATTAAGGTTTGGGGAGGAATCTAAGCCAAGCAGCTTATAAATGGAGCTGGGGTCATTTCTCCACAGCTTTCTCTCCCCTCCTTCCCTGTCCCCAAGGGGATGCTGGCTTATTACTGCAGGTTTCTGCCTACTGTCTGGTCCCTGCAAATCTGCGAATCTCCCCAGTGTGAGACAATGTCCCACCTGGACTGTCTGTCTTCCTTATACTTCTTTGCATGCTGAGGCCCCTCGGGGAGCCAGGGGACGAACAGGTTGAGGACGGCACAGGAAGGTATAGTGGACAGACAGCTCGGCACCCCCCACTGTGGCAGCAAGCGGCTGCACTTCCTCTTAGTTTCTCAGCCGCCAAATACCTCCCCCCTCATTAATGATCTAGGTTCCTAAGGTCTTTGAAATGGTTTTCTTTCTGCGTATTTTGGAACTCTCTCGGGGGTGCTGGTGAAATAGGAGGAGAGGAGAGAGGGAGGTACTGGAGGAACAGAGCAAGAGCAAACTCTGCTTCGTGAGCCCTGGCTTCAAAGTAGACATTAAATGGTCGCTTATTAAGGCCACTGGTTGCAGTTCATGACTGACAGTGGTTACAGTCTATAACTTTTCGTTAGTAAAGGAACAAAATCAAACCCTTTCAACTTTTCAGGTTTGATCATAAAAAATACTTGAAATGAAATGATCCATAGCAGTTCAAAACAGAGTGATCAAAAGTATATGAGATGGGGGAGGGGAGTATATGAGATGAATGTTATTAAAAGAAGCCATGTGTATGGATACTAATAGCAGCAAGGTTGAAATATTGCCAACAATTTTAACGCAGCAAAGAGCAATATAAAATGCTGCAGGGTGTATTGTGCACTAGATATGACTCAAAAGCTATACCAGCAATAGTCATAAGAGAAACAGTAGATAAAGACAGAAGTACACTTTCCAGAGGTACACAGCCATGGTGCATCTCTCTCAGACTAGGATGGATGGGTCAAGAACTAGTAAGAGACGTAAAAATGCTGAAAATTTGACTTGGATTTTGTGGCCCAGGAGGGTCTTGTGGTGGAAACTTTCCCAGGTGGTCTCTATGGGGTTCTTTAGGTTGTTGGGTATGCCATCAGAATGTAGATCTGGTGGGACATGCTTCTCCCAAGAGGGTTGTTAGAAAAAGCCTGATCTTGTTCCATTCAGTGCTTGGGTTCAAGTCATAACATTTACTTGCTCCAATATATACCATGACCATTGCTACCTAGTATGTTTCCATTTGCCAAGAAGAGAAAGGACCCCAGTACCATCCTGGAGCCTCCAAACCTGTAAGGCAGGATGAATACCCGATTGGGTGGTTGTTGATTGGCTGTTCTTATTTACCAGTTTTTAAGTGTTATGGTTGTTTTTCTAGTTTGCTTTTTATTTCTGTGATAAACACCATGACCAAAAGCAACTTACGGGAGGAAAGAGTCTATTTGAATGTACACTTCTGGATTGTAGTCCATCATCGAGGGACATTAGGGCAGGAGTGTAAGCAGGAACTGAAACAGGAACCACAGGGGAATGCCACTCAGTGGTTTGCTCACTGGCTTGTGCTCAGCTGGCTTTCTTATCCAGCCCAGACTCACCTGCCTGGAGTAGGCCCTCCCACATCAATCATCGATCATTAAGGCGATCCCTCATAGACATGGTCTTGGGCTAATCTGGTCTGGTCAATACTTCAGTACTTGAGATTCCTTCTTCCCAGAGAAGTCTAGGTTGTGACAAGTTGACAGTGAAAACTAAAGACAGTGTCTTCCATTGTTGGTCCCATGGCTGAGTTTTAAATTCTTGGTTTTGAATATAAATGCGTTTCCATCTATTACAGTTATTACCCACACTGATGCTTAACTTGCACTGTCTTTGTTCACTGAAAACCTGTTCAGATTGGTCCTTGAGTCCTTGGGGCCTGACAACAATGACTTGTAATAACTCTTTCAATTTCTCAAATAATAACACATCTCGGGGTCGCTTCATCCATTTCTTGCCTTAGGCCAAGCCATCAGCCATTTCTCCAAGGAGAAATTGTATTTAAAAATCCTAAAGTAAATCCTAGAAGTACTCTTGGCTCTATGCCTTTTAAATGGTTAAAATAATATGATTAAAGTAAACCATGAATTCACAATAGTATTTCCAGTGAAAAATTACAAACAGAGGGCTTGTGCTTAGACATCCCAGTCTAACATTTATCTGCTCTTTTTGCAACTGACATCCCATTTTCTTGCATCAACATAATTATCCACTTAATGCGCAATCATCTCAAAAACAAACAATACCCCACTTTACTGCTACCAGAGACATAATTACTGAGAACAGGTTATCATCTCTTTTTGCTTTTCTTGTTCCTTTTGTTTTCTGGACTTATCCGATAATAATGCGGAGTCAAAGGAGTGTGTTTTAAACCCAGATAATCCCCTGCCTCTGTGACTGTACCACCAACTTTTGTTTCCTTTTACTGTCAAGTTTTTATGAGGGACTTTCAAAGATTTTGTTGCTGTTTTGCTTTTTTGTTTTGTTGTTTGTTTGTTCATTTTTATATCCAGACTGAAGTTTCTCCTTCCTCCTCTCCTCCCAGCCCTCCACCCCATCCACCCCTCCTCCCTTTCTCTTCAGGAAAGGGCAGGCCCCCCATGTTGCAGTGAGACTAGATACTTCCTCTCCAAGGCAACCCAGTAGGAAGAAAGGGTTCCAAAAGCAGGCAATGGAGTCAGAGACAGCCCCTGCTCCCACTCTTAGGAGTCCCACAAGAGGACTAAGCTACACAACTGTAACATATGTGCAGAGTGCCTAGGTCAGTCCCAGGCAGGCTCCCTGGTTGTTGGTTCATATTCTGTGAGCCTCTATGAGTCCAGGTTAGTTGAATCTGTCAGTTTTCTTGTGGTGTCTCTGGCTCTCATAATCCTTCCTCCTCTCCTTCCACAGGATTCTCCGAGCTCTGCCTAATATTTGGCTGTGGGTCTCTGCATCTGTTTCCATCGGTTGCCGGGAGAAGCCTCTCTGAAAACAGTTGGGCTAGGCACCAATCTCTAAGTATAGCCAATAGCTCAAGATTTTGTTTCATTTTATGATTGTATAACATGCTTATATAGTTTCAAATTTAAATTTATAAAATAAGGTATAAATATGTATTTAAAATATTTTATGCTTGAATCATGATATTTAATATATTTTCTCAAAGCTTATTCTTAGTCTTGGTTATCTAGGATTAGCAAAGGTTTTGTGACCTACTGAAAACCATTTCAAACGAACTCTCTGCTCATTCTGCTAAAAGTGGCTTTTGTTGCCTGTCACTAAAAACTCTGGATCTGGAAAAAGAGCTAGGGTGTCCCGTGGAGTTGCCCACCAACTCTATTTGCAGGTGGACCTACATGTCCTAGCACTGGCTTTGCTATACAAATTAATGACAAATTCGGAAACTATTCAAGTTTCCTTTGAAGCATGCTCACCTCTTACTCCATTAACATTCATGTAAATAAGGAAAGCAAAAACAAGTGATTTGTCACACAAAGAAGGAAAAATGTTTCAGGTAACAGTTTCTCTTTACCTCTGGATGTCAGGAAGGTAGGAATAATGTTCAAGTGTCTGCTCCCAGCTGGCTCCTCACAGAACTTCTTTCTTTCCCTCTGTACACAGCACTACACATGGTCCACGGGCTTCATTATTTGTGTTGAGCCTTACTGTGGGATAACCCTGCTGTATGCTGTGAATGTTTTATTGCCATTGGTTAATAAGGAAGCTGCTTTGGCCTATAGCAAGGCAGGATAGAGCCAGGTGGGGAATCCAAGCAGAACTACAGGGAGAAGAAGGGCAGAGTCGAGGGCAGATGCCAGTCAGTTACCAACCAGCCACCGGAGGAGCAAAATGTATTAGAACACAGGTAAAGCCGTGAGATGTGGCAAAACAGATTAATAGAAATGGGTTAATTTAAATTGTAAGAGCTAGTTAGTAATAAACCTGAGCAATAGGCCAAACAATTTGTAATTAAGCCTCTGAGTGATTATTTTATAAGCTGCTGTGGGACTGAGTGATTATTTTACAAGCTGCTGTGGGACCGAGGGACAGGGCGGGACAGAGAAAAGGCTCCGACTACAGAACCTTCCTCATGGTTCTTCCCCAAGGAAGGCTGAGAATCTTAAGTCTAAGAAGAACCTTTCCTTCCTGAAATACGGCCACCAATGTACCCTCAGAGAGTGGTTTCTTCTAAAAGACAGAGTGCAGCCACGCCTTCCTCTTAGTCATTGAGAGTGACCTTTCCCCTGAGTGGCTGCAGTGCGCTGAGTGTGAATTGAGAGCACTCACAGAGAAGCTGCCAGAGGCACTTCCTCTCATTCTTTATTAGAGGTATGTGGTCTCTGGAAAAATATGAGTTCTGAAAACACTGTCAGTTGGAACTTGTGAAAGAATATCCAAGTGGGGATGCTAAAATGGCCTTGCCTGCTCCTTTTTCACAATAATGGTCCTTGGATAGTTTTCCAGACACTTGCGATCTTTGTGTGTTTTCTGCCTGTTCTCTGGCAACAGAAATGCCTTGTGACCGTCAAGCTGGTCTCACACCGTCCACACAACTTTTATTGTCAGAGGAGATGGTGATGGCCCAGACTGGGATTCCCAAAGTTCTGTCGAATCTTTTCCTTTGAGCTGTCATGAGTCTATGACCAAAACATCCTGAATTCCAATGGATTAGGGAAGTGATATAAAGAGTTCATCCTGAGTGGAAATTTACATAGCCCAGCAATGTGTCAGAACATTTTTAGCCATGTCGTTAATTTCCAATCATGTGAGAAGAACATTCTTTCCACCAGTGATGCCTCAAAACATGCCTTGCAAGTTATGTTAGTCAGGGTGCTCTAGTGGAATGGATCTGATAGAATGAATATATATTAAAAGGGTTTTTATTAGATTGGCTTACATGATACAGTTAGAATAGTCCAACAATGGCTGTTTCATAGCAGAGGCAGAGAATCCAGTAGTTGCTTAGTCCATAAGGCTTTGTGCTCAGTAGTTCCGATCTTGTGTCAAAGGTCTGGAGGATTCCTGGAGAGCTGGAAGTCTGAACTATCCACAGAGGAATCAGCAGCAGCAACAGAGTAGATGAACTCACACCAGTGAGAGTGGAAGCCAGGCGATCAGAAAAGCCAGGCCTTCCCTCCACATGGCTTTCATGTAGGCTGCTACCAGACGGTGCCACCCACACTTACGGTGGTTTTACTGCATCAATTAAAACAGTCCTCCACAGATATGCCTACAGGTCCACGGCAACTGACAGTTTCTCCTTGAGACTCGTTTCCCACATGATTCTACTTTATATTAAGTAAACAATTGAAACTAACCATCCCAGAAGTGAAAATAGTTGACATTTACTCGGGGTTCGGGTGCCAAGGGCCATTCCACAGCTTCGTTCTATCATGCGGTCTCACAAAGGTTCACTGCAATGACGCTTCCTAATGTGTGCTCTACTGTGCTGTCTTATGGGTGGAAAAACATGGAACTTCTAAATATTTGGCCTGAGATCACACAGGTGATAAATGAGGAAGCAGAATCAAGCCCCATTATTGTGACTTCTGTGCCCACTCTCAACTACTACATTATATCCCATTCTAATGGGAAAGGCTTCTTGATAAGTATGTAAATCACTTATACTCGATAATGACATATCTTATAAAGTTAGTGAAGCTGTAAATTACCTTTCAAAAGGATAGAAGTTTTATTCATCTCTGTCAAAGGCACGAAATACTTTCCTCTAAATCAAATCATCCAATAAAAACGAAATTACACACTCCAATTAAAATGCACTTCTAACTTGCTGGGAACAAGTTTACCAATCTTATTCACACTGAAAAGGAAGCATTATCTGAAATCTTTCCTTTATTTTGTATTGCAAGCGCATTGAAATTTTATTAGTCATTTATCTAATGAGAATTTAATGGTTACCAACTCTTTTTATCCAACATCATAAACAAATTCAAAACCAAGTTTCAGAAAGTAGATAGTCATGAAATTATATAAGAAGAAAGCAGCATTTAAATATCAGGAGATGAATTCAAAACCTTATTTTATATACCTAATGGTAGATTTGTGCTAAGAGGGTGCACATGTATACCCATGGGTGCACATACATGTGTATCACGGTGTCTGAAGGCCTCATTCTCCCTGAGAATGGACCTATGGAGAAATTACGAAGATTCATTGGGTCTTAGGTTTCTAAAAGTACTAAAAACAACTATCAGTTGAGGATTTCTGTACTTGAAAGAGACCAGAATTTTATAAAATGTCAGTCAAATCCCAGGTCTGTCCTGAGTAGTTACCTGGGAAACCACACGGAGGCTGTTTCTTAACCTGAACAAGTAGGTAAACTCTTCATCTTCCCAGAAGGCTGTGTCGATTTAAACAAGACATGTCCTCATAGTGACAGACATTTGTTCTTCAGTTGTTGGTGTTGTTTCTGGAGACTTAGGGGCGGACCATCACTGGAGAAAGCATATCACTGGAGGTGGACTTTGAGAGCTCACAGCCTTCCTCTACTTCACGGTTAATTCTCCCTGCTTTGTGCTTGAGGGTCAAGATATGCACATGCAGCACCATGTTCCTGCCTTCATGCCTGCCAGTTGCCACCATGTCTCCAAGCCATGACAAACTCTTACCCTCTGGAACCATAAGCCAAAGCCAGAATATTCCCTTCCTTACCTAAGTTGCTTTTACTTACGATATATCATAGCCATAAAAAAATTAGCTAATAGAGCGGTCTAAAGAGTAAGTGAGCTCCATGTAAAATGCATGGCTTCTGACACGTGTATGCATCTGTCTGTGTGGATGCTCTTCTCATCTCTGCCTTGTCTTTTATCTTCTCTTAAGAAAGGAGGGGTCACTCACACCTGGGGAGGTAGGGTTTGGAGGGGCACAGGTGCCATCTTCTTCAAAGGTATCTGAACGACTCAGCAAAGCCTGGTGGGCCCAGAGAAGACATAGTAGAGAGCACACATGGTGTTCAGATTGGATGCTTTAAGGAAAGAGAGAAAATAGATCTTTAAAACCCCATTCTATCTACGGTGAACCCAGGTCACCAGGACATCAAAGTAGAGGTCTGGACACAGACACGACAGACAAAAGTCTGTCCCTTGACATGGGGGAGCCACGAAGCAAGAAGATTGTGGAGTGTGTAGAACAGCTCCACCTCTGTTGTGAGAGACTAGGTGAAGAGCGGTGGGCAGATGCCTTTGCATCATGAGTGTGTGTCAAATAGCCTTTGATCCCCGAGCTCCTAACTAATAAAGAACACAGCTAGTGCCACATGCTGACAGCAAGCTGTTGATTGCTTTGATGGTCCAGCCCTTGAACTGAGTGTACCATCAAAGGATGCTGACTCAGCCGGCAAAGCTAACCGTGTCTTCTGAGCTGAAGGGGCACAATTCAGAAGCCCTTTCTGCTCTCACTCCTGGTGGTGGGAAGCTTCTGTCTTGAGCAGAGCAGTCCTGGATGCTGCAGGCAAGTCACTCCTAGATGCTCAGTCTGCAGCCTGCTCTTCCTGGGTTTTACATGGCTCCCTCTTCCTGATAAACCTGGAAAACATGAGCCTCATTTTCAGGTCGTTGTCAATCACATGGCCTATTTCCCTTTCCTTTCAGCTCACCACTGTTCAAAATATCTTTACTCACTTTGAAGTGGTTATTTTTCCTTTCTCTCTCCTAAAAACAAGCTCTAGCAGAAAAGAAACTCTGCCTATATGATTGAGGAGTTAGCAAGTTATAGTGTGGATAGACCAAATCTGACCAATTGTCTATTTTTATAAGTAAAGTTTTATTTAAATAGGTTCACATCTATTTAGAAACACACCATCTAAGGGGGCTTCTGTACACAGCAATTGTGTTGAGTAGTTGAAACAAGTACTGTCTGGCCCTCAGAGCCTGAACTATGTCTTATCTTATTCTTATTAGAAAAGTTGGCCAACATGGTTTCTGCTGCCTTATAGAACAGTAGAACAGTACTTGGTTCGTAGTAGATGATAAATAAACACTAGAGACAGAAGTGAAGCCCCAATGTTACAGAGAAATTATCTTTCTTTGGATGCAGTTGCATGGAAAAACTCAAATTAATGGAAGGAGCTGAAAACTGAAATGGCTAATATTTCGACTTTTCAGGAAAGCTTCTAGTTTATTTGCTGCTGCAGCTGGGGCTGCTGGGAAGGAGTGAGGATTGAGTTTTAACTATATTTTCAGAGGCATATTGTATAACTAGATTTGATCAAAGTCTGTATCAGTTTTCTGAAATAAAATTATCTTGCTCTATAGAGCTCATTTTAAAAGATAATAAGTATGTTTATTATTGAAAATGTAGAGGGAAGAAAAACAACATGTATCTCATTTCTTAAGGATAGTCTTTATTCCAATTATGAGAAAAAATTTTTCAGAGCTGAGGATGGAGTTCAGCTGGTTGAGTGCTTGCCCAGAGAACTTTGTTGCACACCTCCAATACCTCATAATACAAAGTCTGGTGGAGCAAGACTTGTAATCTCAGCAGGAGGCAGGAGAATTGGAGGTTCAGGTCATCCTCAATTACACAATGAGCCCAAGAACCTAAGGACAGCCTGGGTTATATGGGACCCTGCCTAAAAAAAAAAAAAATCAAAGTTGTTTTCTTATTAAGATATAGATTTTCAACAATTTATAAACAGTTTCTTGTGTATCATTAGTAAAGTTTTAATTGATATAATTTTGGACACAGAGACTATTAAGCCAAAAGTAAATTTACTGAAACTCTTTGGGGTAGAAAGCAGAATTAAATGGAAGTTTGCATAGTGGAGCAGGATCTTAGGGAGACGACAAAACAGATGAGCTGCAGCTGTCCCTAAGCTCTGCTTCCTGTCCCAATTTCTAGCAAAAAGAGTGTGGAGCATCTTGACAGACAGTCTTCCAAGGATGAATGCCCAGAAGGGAAGAGCATGCCTCAAGACCGTGAGCTGATGTAACCAATAAAGCACAAGCAGGGAAGGCAGAATCACATGTCTACTAGCTTGGTTCATTTTGTGCAGCTGTAAGAGAACAGCTGAGACTCAGAAACTCATAAAGCATAGAAACACATCCTCACAGTTCTGGAGGTAGGAGAGCCTTAGGTCAAGGCATCATCAGTGTGCCAGCTGTCTTGGTGTGTCTCTACATAGCAAAATGCAGAAGGGCACAGAAGATGCAAACTGTGTCCTCACACAGGAGAAAAAATGGAGAGAGTGAATGGATCCTGCCAAGCCCTCTGAAAGGATTAATCCATTCACAAGGACAGAGTAATCGGAATCTAAACAGCCCCCAACACAACTGCGCTGGGGATGAATGCCAAGGAGCACGTTTGTCTGCTATGACTGGCTATTATAAATTCTTCATAAATAACTTCAGGACATGTAGGTGGAGTTTTCCTGTCCCAATCACCTGCTCCCAAATAACCAACACAGAAATTTAATATAAATTCTAAATGCTCGGCCAATAGCTTAGGCTTGTTACTAACTAGCTCTTACAACTTAACCCCTTTCTACTCATCTATGTGCTGCCCCAAGGCTCATGGCTTTTACCTCTATCTCATTTTGTGTGTATGACTCATTCTCCTCTGACTCCACCCTTCCTCATCCCAGCATTCTCAGTTTGGCTTTCCCTCCTAACCTTATCCTGTTCAGCTACTGGACAGTCAGTTTGTTTTTTTTTTTAAACTAATCATAGTGACATGTATACACAGTGTACAGAAAGATTATTCCACTCCATATCATTAGTATGGCTCAATAATTTTAAATGATAGAATTTTTTTATTTAACTGATAGAACTTTAATTTAGTTGATTGCCTTTTTCTTTGTCTTGGATCCTACAGGTACTGTTTGTTACATTGCTTACCTCTGACATTTTGCCATCTCTGAGCACTCAACTTTACTCCCTATGTCCCTCTTGGATGCTGTGGATATTTCATTAAGACATTTTGAGACACTGTGCTTGTTGCTTGTTGTACAAGGTGGGGTCAGGAGTAGAGGTACCCCCATGGTACTAGAAAAACTCTACACTTTTCTATAGTGTGGGCTGACCAAAATGCTTTGTTGGGGAAAGGGCAACTTCCAAAGCCAAGGGCAGAAAGAGATCATATAAGGAGCAAGGTCCTTTTCTGGTCTTCAGAGAGGGGCATGCTGAGCCAGAGCACACAACAAGTCACATGCCAGGAGAGAGACTGGTTTCTCCTGTGCTGTGCCTTTTTATTGGGTTAGTGTGAAAGCAGCTTAATAGAGACAGGATTTGCAAGCTACCTATTTATAAGATGCCAGCTGTCCGGGGTATTAGAACTGGGTATGTGGGTCTTAAGAAAATGACCACACAATTCAAAGTATTTCAGCAAGGCTAAAATGTTGTTCAGCAGTAGGGCACTTAGCTGCAATTAGTGTGCAAGCAGGCAAGCACACTCAGCAGGAGTCCCACTGGATTTTCATTCCTAATGCAAAGGAAGTCCTGTGCCTCACTCTGGGTGGCCAGAGCTCAACTTCATATTCTTACATGACTGGCTAATTTGAAGGGGTGCAGTTGATAAGAAGAATGCAATTTTGAGCACCAAGTGCAGCCTTGAGCACATGTTTTGATTTTAAGAAGTCCTGACCCTGGAGGATTTTGAATTTCTGCCAAAGGGTGTCTTTACAAATTTTTTAAATGGAGTTTTGTCTTATTTAACCCATTGATAGAAAAGAGAGTACATTTCTTTTTTTTTAAGCTTTTAAAAAAAGCATTTATTTGTAGTATGTGCATTACAGGAAACACAACACAAGAAGCCATCTGATGATAAACTTAGGAATGCTGTACTTCATGTGGTCTGTGACTTTGTTTTCTTGTAAGCTGAGCATTGAGGAATGCAGAATTTTAATTGTAACTTCGCCAGTACTTCTATGTAGAGGCCTGCTGCCATTTTTGTCTTCTATGAAATTTTTGTTGCCAAGGAAGACAGGATTACCGTTTTGTCTGAGAGTACATTTCTTTTACACTGCCCACAATCCCATGTCATCTGTCTGTCCATTCCCCTCTTCTCTTCTTCTCCACTAGATTAGGAAGGAAGCTCTCTAGTCCCAAATAGTATGTCATTCAGACAACCTACCCTGAGTGTGTCCAGTGCCATGCCATATTTTTCTTGGGTCTACACAGAGAGAGGCTCATAGTAAAATTTCCTCATTTTCCATCTCATGGATATGAGTGTGTGGTTCTTGATCTGGAAATTGGCATAGGCTCACTTGTAGTAACTTCCACTAACTGACCTGAGACAACTGACCGAGGAACTTACTTCCTTTTTCTCTTACCTCCAGCCTTGACAGTGTTCTTCCCTAAAGTAGAGGTGGTTGGTGCTTCTTAAGCTTCTTCATCTTCTTTACTAGTATAAATCAATCTATATTTAATATAGATATAATTTGGACAAGAAATGCCCCTGCTGGCAATGTTTTATTGAATTATGTAATGTTTTAAAATACTGTTTGAGGGCCTTTTGTCTATTATCTGGGTTTGATAAAATCAGGGAATATTTGACTAGTTGTAATGTAATAAGAAGGCTAATCTCTTCTTGGTACATTTTTTGTTTGTGTTCGTGTAGGGTGCATACCAAGAAAGTCTTTCAATAATAATACTGCAATGAAAAGAAAAACCATAAAGTGTTACCAAAATATATAAGAGGTAACAGGCTAAAAGTATTGATTATGCAAACAATACACTGATGTCTTCATCCAAAGAAATGGAAAAGTAACCTAAATGCTCACTTCATAATATTACTAGCAATCATAGCTTGGGTATTAATTTTTAAAAATATTTTCTTGCTTTTCTCTTAGCCAAAGGTAGGGAAATTAACCTGAGATCCAACTTGTACTCATAGTTCAGGATGTTATAAGAAAATAACAAGGCTGTTTTGCAGAGATCAACATGCTTGAATACTCCACTATATTTAATTGAAAGTCCTACAGCATGACTTTCAAAGCCAAAAAGTTTGGTGTATAACTACAATGACAGATAACTTGGGAGACAGAGGCAAGAGGAACAGGAATCCAAGGTTGTCTTCAACTTAATAGTAAGCTTGAGGCTAGCCTGGGATATATGCCACCCTGTCTCAAAAAACAAAAACAAACGAAAAACAGAGGTTGAGGAGTTGATGCTAAGGAGCATGCCACTAAAGCATGAGGCATACTTAGACCAGAATACAGATTCCCAGAAACCCATGGCAATGCCAGATAGGCATGATAGGCTACCTGCAATTTCAGCCTTGATAGACAGAGACATCTATCTATAGCAAGATAGATGCTTTATTTGTATGTTATATAGCAAGTATGAGTCTAGCCTGGGCTGCTGAGTGTAGCCACTTTGGTGAGCTTTGTGTTTGACTAAGAGATCCAACCTAATTGGATAAGATAGAAGAATGATCCAGTATGACACCTGACATCTACCTTGGGCCTCCACATGAACATATACACATGTGTAGTCACACCCATGCCCACGGGTGCATACAGGCAAAAATGTGCATACAGATACATGAACAATGGAAAAAAGAAAAAGCAAACAAAATTCACAACAAAACCAAAAGCAACACAAATAAAAATGGTTTGCAAATAATAAAATTCATAAATAATTTACACATAAAAGTTTGGAAAATAAAATTAATGTATTCATTTTAAATCTATCATAGCATTATCATATTACTTTGAGCATTTTTGAAGTTTATCATTTAATCTAGTACTTATTTAGATGATTGTTACTGTAAGCTGACTACATCACTACAGCTCAACTATAAAACGAACACAGTCATACCACCACCTAGATTACTGATAGGCATAATTCCTGTTAGTCACTTTTTACAGTACTTGGAACACAGAAGACACTCAGTAAATGTTAATCTTATCAAGTATGAATATTCTTAAATGTGAACTGAAAAAGTAGCTTTCATGATATAATTTGAGTATATAACTGTCTGTATCTGCCTCTGTATTTCAAATGTTTTCAGGCATCAAATAGTAACTGTTCTGCTTCTAAGGAAGTGACATATTCACATTCAATTCCAAAGTCTTTTTATGTCTTCAACCCCCAAACCTCATAGCTTTAACAGTTTTAGGTGCAGTTTTGTAAACTTAAGGCCATGGTCCAGGTAGAAAATCTTCCCTATCAATTTTTTTTTTGTCTGCTGTTATCTTTATCTTTTTTTCAGTACAACAGAGATCATATACTCAAAGGTCTGGATTTCAGATCAGTGGACAGAAATTCAAAAGAAAAAATGCATCATTAAAGAGGACAATTTTAAATTCAACACTCACCACGTGTTTGAGCACAGTGGAAAATCAAGTTATTGTTTTCAAATTCAACATAAAAACTTGGAATTGGTTTGTAGAAAGCACAGAACACTGTAGACAGTGTGGGTTAGTCCTGCCAGAAAGTAACGTGATAATATATATAGGCGAGTAATATAGCTTGCATAAAGCTGCATTTATAGCAACTGACACAGTGCGCTAGGTGGAGGTATATACATGGAAATGTACATGTGTACATACCTTTTCCAGCAGCAGCTCTTTAAGCTAAAAATAGTATGTTTCCATATGCTTGTGATAAAGCCAAAATAGAAATTTGGTTTTCCAATCCAAAGAACTATCATTTCTCCACTTTCTCTTAGAATTCACTTTTATTTTAAACCATTTGTAAAAGTACATGATGGTTGCCTTTTAAAGAAAAGCTCATTTTTAATCCCTCACCTAACAGTGAGCGAATATGGAAGCACAGGTCCCCTAACAGCCAGCTACTGGCCAGCGGTTCTGGGGGTGGCAGGACAGACCTCCCAGCACTGTTCCTGCTTGAGCTTCAGGACAATCAGCTTTCCTCCTGGGTCAGGTTTGTTATGGAGATTCAGTAGTAATCCAGGGAACGAACGTACTATGGTGATGGTGAAGACACCATAGAGATATGGGCACTACTATTCATGGACATCATTCATGGACATCAAAATTCATCGTTTTGTTCATTTTTGAATGCACAGCTTACTGTATAACACTTAAACTTTTAAAAAGTTACTTTAAAGAAGTTTCTTTGATATTGGAAATCAATAATCACAGGGACTAATAGAATTGGGTGACATTATATAAAAGTAAATGGAAACATATCTTGAATACGTGAACACGTGGTTGACTTTATCGTAGTAAAACAATTAACTCTTTGCAAACTACGATTTTTTAAAAAGCCTCCAATCCCAAAGTTTCGCAACCTGCAATAGCAAAAAGGATAAAGGTGATAAGCTACTTTCCCATAATTCTGATAGTACTAAAAATAAATAAATAAAAACCTGCAGAAGGCAATTTAGAGGATTCTTCCAAAATGTCTGACAAAATGAGCAATGCATTTTGATCCAAGCAGTTAAGTTCTGTGGAATCCATTTTACAAATTCCCATATTTGAAATAAGTGACATATACCAGCATGAAGCATTGTTCTTATTAGTAAGGTATGTACCTGTAACCCAGCACTCAGGAGGTAGAGGTCTAGCCTGGGTTACATGTGACCCTGTTTCAAAACAATAAGAAAAGGGAGGGAGAGAGGGAGAGAGGAAGGGAGGAAGGCAGGGGGAAGGGAGGGAGGCAGGGGGAGAGAGGAAGAGAGGGAAGGAGGGAGAGAAGAAATGGAGTCTAGAGCTGGGTTTAGCAATACAGGCCTATAATACCGTGTCTTGGAAGACTGAGTGAAACAGATGACAAGTTCAAGGATTTCCTAGGCTAAAGAGTGAATTCTTGGCCAGCCTGAGAAAATTAGCAAGGCCTTGTCTTAAAAACAAACAAACAAACAAATAAATAAATAAATAAAATCAAAGAAGCCTAGGAATATAGTCAGTAGAGTTATTTCTTACCATGCATGAGTTCAAGTGCTCCTGTCCAAACAGAATTTGGAAACCAACCTTGGGGACCCCAAGGCCCTGGTCCATGAGGCTCTGCTCATACAATACACCTCTCAGCTGTAGCAAAGAAGGATGCTCTGTGCTCTGAGAAGGATGTATTTCTGTACCTTACTCTTCATAAAGCACTAGCTACAGATTTGGATTGCTACTGTCAACAAAAGGATGAAAACATATTGTTTTTATCACATGGTGGTAGAACGAAATAATTACCTGTGAGAAGAGGAAATTAGCCCGGTGGAGCAGAATGGGAACAAAAACTCTTCTTCATTTCTATTCGGGTTGTTTTATTTATTTTAGTTGTGTGTGTATTTATCTGTGAAGTCTAGAGGACTTTAGGTCACAAAGTGGGCCCCAAACTGGTGGTGCAGCTGACAATGTCCTAAGATGTCCCAACCCGGGCCAGATTCTTACTGGGTAAACACAAGGACTCATGTGGGGTAAACAGAAACCTACACTCAGCAGTCCTCAGACACCTTGTGATGCGACTTTCTGTTTGTCAGGAAAGCCACTACCTCCCTTCTCCACCTCAACAGTCAGCTGCCCAGGGCATAGGGCATCTGGTTCCCAATCAACCTGACCGGTGATGAGCATGTTTTCAAAGACCCTACCCTGCTGACCACCACAAAAAATCCATTTGTTTTCTCTTCAAGCTGTTCCTCTCTGCTCTTGGGACACATCCCTGCCATTTGTCCCCTGATAAAACTGTTCTTCGGCCCTTAGAGGTCTGTTGAGTGGTTTCACTGCTCTTACTTACGAGGACCGACTTGGGTGTCATTTCTCAGGAGCCGTCCGTCCACCATGTTCCATGACACAGGGTCTGTGGCTTTCCTCTTTAATTAGGCTAGGCTGGCTGCCCACTGAGGTCAGAGATCTGCCTGTCTGCTGCCCCAACATGGGAATGGCAAGCAAGTACCACTACATCCTGCTCTTCCATATGGGATATGAGGATTAAACTCAGGTCCATGTGCTTCCAAGAAAATCATTTTTGCTGACTGAGCCATTTCCCAGTGCCCCTCCCTCCGATATTTTTATTTTTAATCAGGTGAATATATTCCTAATTCAAAAACATTGAAATATTTTGATGTTTATTAATTTAAAAAAAATATGAACTATGTTATATGGTGTTTATGAGTGGGTATTTGGGTGCTAACTTAGACTTTGGGTGTTTGGAGACACATGTTAGTGCTTGGTCCCCAAATGGCCACTATTAGGGGTGGCAGAACCTTTGAGAAGCAGGCCCGAGGGAGAGCTATGAGGGCCCATGGAGAGCACTGGACCCTGAGCTTCCTCCTCACACATTGTTGCTTCCTGGCCATGAGATAACTAGCCTTGTTCTGCCATATTTTCTCTCGTCTTTCTGACTCACCACATGCCCAGAGTGGCAAAATCAGCAATCATGGACTGGAACCTCTGAACCTGTGAGCAAAGCAAGATCTGTTGTGGGATATTTGTACACTGTGTGAAGGTGTGTTGCTGTGATTGGTACAATAATAAACTGAATGGCCGCTGAGTGGCGGTGGCGCATGCCTTTAATCCCAGCACTCGGGGAGGCAGAGGCAGACGAATCTCTGTGAGTTCACGGGCAACAGAGCAAGTTCCAAGAAAGGCACCAAAGCTACACAGAGAAACCCTGTCTCAAAAAAAAAAAATGAAAAAAGAACAAACTGAATGGCCAATAGCTAGGCAAGGAGAGATAGGTGGAACTTCTGGGCAGAGAGAGAAAGCTGGGAAGAAGAAGGCAGAGTTGTCAGCCAGACGTTGAGGAAGCAGGATAGGCAGTACAGAGTAAAGGTAACTGAGCCAGGTAAAAGAATGTAGATTGAAAGATATGGGCTAATTTAAACTATAAGAACTAGTAAGGAGCAAGCCTAAACTAAGGCCCAGTTTTCATAATTAATAATAAGTCTCCATGTCATATTTTGTGAGCTGGCAGCCCAAAGAAAAATCCATCTATACAAACCTTCTACTTTAACGTTGATTATCTCAGGCATGTGTTACAGTAATGGGAAGGGAGTCAACATCGTTAATAACCAAGGAGCATAATCTACTCCTGTCAATGATTCAAAATTCACATAATTACACTCTTAAAAAATATTTCTTTTAGGCATTCAGATATTTTAAAGGCTATCATGGCCCATTTTTTATTGAGATAGCAATGTTCTGACTGGGTGATTCATAAAGAATTGAGGTTGATTTCCTGTCATAGTTCTGGGAGCTAGGGACCAGACACACAGAAGGTTTATGTGGGAACCTCAAGCTGCTTCCTTTTGTGGCCGATAGCAGAAAGGCCAGCAGGCATGTGCAGAAGAGACAAAAAATGTTAAGGGCAGCCTTGTTCGTCAAGGACCTTCTTCAGGGACCAAAGTGGAGCTGCAGAAGCCAGATCTCACTCCAGGAGAAAAGTGCCAGCCCTCTTGACATATCACATAAAGACTCTAGCTTGCAGTACTGCCATGGTGAGGAATTACATTTCAATATGCATGCTGGTGGGAGAAGGCACATTCAAATCACAGCAAGGGGCAGGCCTATGTTTATATAGAAATATAATTAAGTAAATAAATAAATAATTTTTAAATGAAAAATAAATAAATACATTTTAGTTACCACCACCACCAAAGTGTTGAACAATCATGGAAGAAACTTATAAAGACTTGAAATAGTATTCAGGTTTTAAGGAATATTGAAAGATATACACAACCTTACTCATTATTGCGATGATGATGATGATGATGATGGTGGTGGTGGTGGTGATGATGATTCAGCATTAGAGATGGAACCTGGTATCATGCATTCTAGGCAAGTATTCTTGCCTAGAGGTATACTAGCACCACAATCCTTAAATTTTATTTGTATCTTTTTTTTTACCCTTATTTATTGCGTGTATACGTGTGTATGGACAGACACTTGCCGTGGAACACATGTGGGGGGTCACAGGACAAACTGTGGAAGTCAGCTCTCTCCCTTCATTATGTGTGCCTTTAACTGCCAAGCCAGCTCATTGGCCCAACTCCACATTATCAAAGAAAATAACATACACTTTACTCCAAAAGTAATTAGCTTATATTAGAGATTAATGGTCTATAAAATTAATCTATAAAATTAAATTTATATATGCATGGGGAACCCTGGGTTCCTCTTACGTTGAGCAAGTTAGCTTCTGTGGTGACAGATATTAAGAGGCTCTGTGGTTTACCTTTTCTTAAGTTTCAAAATCTCCCAGCATACACCAAAGGGCAAATGTCACCTTCCAGCCAATCTTGATTTTTAAAGTGATTCCTTCAGAAGACTTAGTTGTTGAGTAGAAATTCAACCAGATACTTGACATTTATTCTTGCGTTCAGTGTGGGACCCTTGATGGCCTCATTTGCTTCCCATTCACCATTCTGGCAGATTGCTGAGAGGACAATGTTAATCTGAAATTTAAATCAAATCCTTTCCATTTTCAGCTCCGATTTTAAATCCTGAATGATCATTAACAATCAAGACGGAGGGCGAAGGTCGTCTAATTTTCAAGGACTTTGTATCAAAATGACACGTCTGCTTAAGGACCATTTTTCTTTCCTAACAGCCAATCAAAGCCCCCAAGCAGCCTGCATGATCTCTGTTCTCGGCAAGAACTGACTAAAAATAATTCTTTGTGCTGTCGTGGCTCCTAGCCCTTGTAGAAAAAGTGAATCCTGGGTATTATATGAAGGCAAATTGCCTTGTT
Source organism: Peromyscus californicus insignis (assembly GCF_007827085.1). Taxonomy (NCBI): domain Eukaryota; kingdom Metazoa; phylum Chordata; class Mammalia; order Rodentia; family Cricetidae; genus Peromyscus; species Peromyscus californicus. The sequence goes on from NW_026294525.1 coordinate 33,616,959, forward strand.
TACTCTACATGAGCCCACTTGGATTTTAGCAGCAAAGGGATCTTGGTTGTAGGTGCTTGTGTCTTTTAGAAAAACAGGGGAAAGGAAGGATTTGGGTTTGTCATTTTGACCCTCGCTTGTCTGAATTTTCCCCTCAGATACAGAGTGAAAATTAGGTTTGGAATTTAAAGAAGATTCTTACACACATGCCCACCCTTGTCCTGCTTCTGTGTTAACTCAGCAATATGTAGTATGGCAAAACTATCACTAGGAAATGTCTGGTGTTCTATAGTTTTGCTGTGTTATGATTGATATAGTTCTCTGTGTTTTTATTTCCCTTCTTGGCTTTTGGAACCAAAGCATTCAGAGAGGGCAGGAAGAATGAGGACACTGAGTACACACAATACGCCCTACTGCCCCAGTGATTAAAGGCTTTATGGTCCTGATGCATGTACTTTCTGGCTGGGTCACAGAGACAGAGAATTTGGCTGCCCTTTGTCCCTGGATGATAGCTGCTAAACCCTTGTGGTTTCCCTAGTGACAGAAGTAGCTTTGCTGTGATTCAGTCAAGAATGCCTACCTAAGGAGAACTCAAAAACACCCTAGGGACAAAAGTTACGGCTCAGTTGGTTAAGTATCTGCTTTCCAAATAAATAAGTACCTGAATTCAAATCCCCAATGCCCATATTAAAAACCTGCATGATAGCATGGTAATTGTAGCAGTGGGCAGGGGCAGAAGGGTCTCTGGAGTTCACTGACCATATAGTCTAGCCTAATTGATGAGCTGTAGGCCAATGAGAGAATATGCCTCAAAGGATGTGGACAGCATTCTTGAGGATAACACCTATATAGGGCTGTCATCCAGCCTTCTCATGCATGTACACACACAAATATTTATTTATTTAAAAACAACTCCGACACTGACTGGATGATTCAGTACTCTTTGAGTATTATCACATTTCAATACCAGAGTAGACCATATCACCAGGCACCAAGTGCACTCCACATCATGGCTAAAATACACAATCAACTAAAGCATCAACATATGCTAAGTGCCATTGATAATTGATTTGGGGCATTACCATGAGTCAAGCAAAGTTAATAGTTTTCTTTCTCACAGATAAGAATATTGAGCCTTAGGATGTATAATTTGTCCAAAGCCACACATCTTGATATGGCGGAAACCAAGAGCTGAACTTCAGTTGTCTGTCTCCATTACTTGACCTCCTGAACTATTTGTTTTTGGGAAATAACACTTTCAATTATACAGATGGATGGGTATGGCTTTGGAGCGAGTAATACTCTCAGTTTTTGTATCACAAGAAGCAGATCCCTGGAGAATTTGGATGCAAAGAAATGCCTGGAGAGTTGTGGAAAATGAAGCAGGAAGAGGACATGGTAAAGGGTAGATGGATTAGCTTGCCCATTGTAGATGCCTCACATGGTCGTGCTTGGGAACTCATGCAATCAGAATAGAACTTATACCTGTGTGGTCTCCGCTACAGTATGAGGTGCAGATATTACAAATATATCAAATGCCATCAGTTCATGGTTAAGACTTCCATTTTGAGCTTATCCTGCAACTCCTGGCCTCTGTTACTCGATGGTTCTGTATGTCACAGGAGGCTTTTCTCAAAGCCTGACAGGTTATGGGTAGGCAGTGACAAATCCTGTTACTCCTTCCTTGTAATTAAAGTTTTAATGACACAGAAACTATGCCCTGTAGTATCGGTTGCTGTGGTGACACATTTAACTTAATTAAAATTAAATAAAGTTAAAAAGAAATTGCTTTAGTCACATTACCCACATTTTAAGCACTCAGCAACCGCTTGTGGCCATGGGGGCTGCAAATCTGGACAACACTCCAAAGAAGACTCTCATAGCTCAGAAGCCCCACTGTGTCTGTTCCTCTAGTTTATATGACCACATAGGACCATTCTGTGGGATGTTTCCAAAAAGCCACATGAAAACAAATAAATGAATACAAATTTTTATACTTGTTTTTACCTTCACAATAGGTGAACCATTTATGAGCCATCTGAGAACAGGGTGGTCACCATATTATTTATTTATTATTAATCTCATATGAGTATCTGTGGTATACATGTGGGAATGTGTATATGCATGTGCCTATGTGGGCATGTATGCATGCATGTGTCTCATATGCAAGTGTGTATGCATGTGTCTGGCATGCTTATGTGTACACATGTGTCTGTATGTACATGTGTGTATGCATGCCCCTGTGTGGGCATATGTGAATGCCAGAGCTTGTTAGGATGTCTTTCCTCAACCACTCCTTTACCTTATTTTTTGCAATGAAGAAAAGTGACCCAAGAAAAATACAAATATAACTGTGCATTGAGTCTTCACAGTATTAAAACATATATGTTGTGGGGTTTAAATATGTTCCCCTGCGTCCTATATATTTTCAATATTTTCTAGACGGATAATGTTATTCCGATAAGTAGAAATAAAAGAAAAATGCACACATTCGTATTCAATCCTTGTAAGGTCTTTGAGGTCTTTGTTCTCTTATTAAGCCATTGTTAATATTGTTGAATGAAACCTAGCCAAAGGCTGAATTGATGGAGAAGACATTGAAGAGCTTTCCCTGGATTCAGTTTAACAGGCTACAAATGTTTTCAGCAGTCAGTTAATTTGTGTAAAAGTCCTGCGTGCTGGCACACAACCTCTATCTCTTTCTCTTGACCACAAGATGTTAATTAGACTTTTTCAACTAGAATACAAGACCACACACCGTGATGTTTATTCAACCAATATTTATTAAGGACCCCTCTTGTCCTGAGTTAAACAAGACGGGTCCCATGGTTGTGTATCCAAGAGGAGACAAAAGCTAGCTTCCCCCAAAGTGTATCAGCCAGTCACCTTGTGAGCACGATCTGAGCAGTATGACAAATCCTCTTTGTTTTAGCTGCTCTGGGGTGGCCTCAGCCTGCTCACCACTTGTATCATGTACCTCTTAAAGTTGTGGTACAAAACTCTTGAGATTGTGGTGCAAATATTTTGAATGCAAGAGTTCCAGCATAAGACCTAGAAGATAGCTCAGTCAAAAAAAGTACATGCCTTGCAAACATGAAGACCTGAACCCCTTACCTTTCCCCCCCAAAAAAATGGTTTCCATGGTACACTTCTTGTCTCAGGCTGGCTAAGCACAGATCACTGGATACTTGAGCCAATCTGCCTAGCTTTATATGAAGAATTCCAGGTCAAGGAAAGAAAGAACTATCTTTAAAAACCTAAAGTTAACTTCTGGTGTGTGTGTATACACACACACATGAGATGTGGAATGTCTTTCTGTATGCTGTGAATATGTGTTGCTCTGATTGGTTGATAAATAAAGCTGCATTGGCCTATAAACGGCAAGGCAGTTTAGAGGCATATGGGAAACCCAGGCAGATATACAGGGAGAAGAAAGGAGAGAAGAGAGAGATGCCAGCCACCACCAAAGAAACAACATGCCAGCAGACCGGTAAGCCACAGAACACGTGGCAAAACATAGATTAATAGAAATGGGTTAATTTAAGATGTTAAGAGCTAGCTAGCAAGAAGCCTGAGCCATAGGCCATCCAGTTTGTACTTGATATAAGCCTCCGTGTATTTACTTGGGTCTGAGTGGCTATGAGACCAGGCGGGACACAGGAAAACTTTCAATTACGCACACATCCACTCTAGTCCCAGTAGAATACCTTCTTCTGACGGACTCAAAGTAGTCACATTAGAGTACCAGACCTCATAAAATTCTGTGGAAATAAATCTGCACTTTTCTTTAGTTATTTGACCATCAGCATTGTTATGTATAACTTACACTGGACAAGAAAGACAGAACACCACACATCTCAGTGTGTTGTAAACATCTGATTTACTTGCACGTGTACATGACTATCTTGTGAACTGTGACTAGACGTCCCCCCACCCCAGTTGTGAAGCTCGCCCACATTCCAGAGTCTGCAGTTAGACACTTAATAGCCATTAATGGTGTCACTGGCTGAGGTCTGCTGACTTTTCTGCCCTGCACTTCCTCTTCTAGCTGCTTTCTGTGCAGTCTGCCAGCAGATCATCTGCTGAGGGCTTCTTAGGTGCCAGGCATAGCTGTAATGGCTGAGAATCCAATTGCTGCATAACAAACAGTGCTTGCCCTGGAAGAACTCAGCTTAATGGGGGAAATCACAGATCAATAACCGATTTTATTTCTTTTTTTGGTTTTTTTTTTTTTTTTTTTTTTTTGGTTTTTCGAGACAGGGTTTCTCTGTGTAGCTTTGCGCCTTTCCTGGAACTCACTTGGTAGTCCAGGCTGGCCTCGAACTCACAGAGATCCGCCTGGCTCTGCCTCCCGAGTGCTGGGATTAAAGGCGTGCGCCACCACCGCCCGGTGCACCGATTTTATTTCTACATGATGAATGTCATCATAGAAGTATAACATGACGTTACAGTGCACCCAGTTCCTACCATGTCACCTCCAATCTCTCCTAATACTTTATGACTACATTTTTTTTAAGAAGTGTCAGCACACAGGTATAAATCTCAGCCCACTAACATAAAAGTGCAAGTTGTAAATCTTTGATCATCTCGTAGTGATTTCATATGACGTTTGGAGTCTGTTTGACCCGAGTAATGAGAAAAACAAGGAGCTTCACTTCACCTGGATTTCCCTTGTCTTACTCCCTGTCACTAAGTCGTGTGTTCCATGACATGAACTTGGCATGGAAACAGTAGTCAGGGGCAATCTGGCTTTTAGTTATTGGGCACATTGTGTTCAGTCACAATACCCACTGTCTTTACTGAACCCCACTACTACATATGGGCCATGTTTAGGCACAAGAAGCTTTTTTCTTTTAATCAAAATGTATACATGTATTATACATTTTAGCTAGAGTTTTCCTGCCTGGCCCACAGTCAGTACAAATCTCTCTCACCTGCCAGTCCCACAGCCGTCAGACCCAACCAAGTAAACACAGAGACTTATATTGGTACAAACTGTATGGCCGTGGCAGGCTTCTTGCTAACTGTTCTTACAGCTTAAATTAATCCATTTCCATTAATCTATACCTCGCCACATGGCTCGTGGCTTACCAGCATCTTCACATGCGGCTTGTCATCATGGCGGCTGGCAGTGTCTCTCTCACTCAGCTTCCTGTTCTCTCAATTCTCCTCTTTGTTAGTCCCGCCTATACTTCCTGCCTGGCCACTGACCAATCAGTGATTTATTCATTGACCAATCAGCAACACATTTGACATACAGACCATCCCACAGCACTTCCCCCCCCCTTTTTTCCCCTTTTCTATTTTAATAAAAAGAAAAAAAAAGAAAAGGTTATAACTAACAAAAGAAAAACTATATACAAAAGTACAATGACTATATACAATATATACAAGTAATAAATGTCTAAACAATGTCTAGTCCATTTGTATTTGACAAATTCAGAGAAAATAATTTTATTATCTATCCTATTTTGTTAAGTCCAAAATGTATCTAATTCACTTTCTATCCTAATTAATCTTCAACTATAACTAACTAACCTTCAACTATAGCTAATTAATCTTCAACTATAGCTAACTAATCTTCAACTCCCTCAGAGACCCAAGAAGGAAATAATATTAGCTAACAAAAATAAAAACAGGAAGTGCATACAAGCAACTTCCAAAAAATTTGTGAGTTGACAGAAACAGCCAGCTGCCTGGACAGTCACCTGAGGTTTCTCCGCAATCCTGGGGCATCATCTTCAGCCTACAGGCTTAGCATATCTGACAGACTCATTTGTGAAGTAGGATGTACACAAGGTCAACAGTTCAACCTCACATTGGGTGAGAGCAGTCCATGTACCAGAAACACCTGAATTCCACTAGTGTCATGTCATGATTCAGGATTTTAAATTCTGGAAATTGTTGATGGTTTTTTAATTCAGCTGTCCATTCTTCTTGGCTGTGTATATATGGCTTCATCTCAGCATCCCGTTCTTCTCCACATCCCTCTATCAAATGCCAGTCTACTATTGAGAGGCATGAGCTTAGTTACTCTTCAAGAATAACTGTTTCAGCTGCTGTTCCATTGCACATCAGAAGCCATCGGCCCACTGCCTGTTCAGCTGCCTTCGAAGAAAAGGGCACTGTACCTTTTCGGAATTGTGAAGGCCACTTCAGGGATGGTGCCATATTGTCCTGGCCTCAGAAGATGCCTTTTGATAAAGCCATAACCACACTTGTTTTGGCAAGAATCAGTAGTCCTTTGTTTCATGTCCTGTCTGTCCATTTTGTCAGCAGTTGATTCGAGGATACTTTGTTGTGCAGTGGCTAACTTTTGCCACAATGAAAGTTAACTCCATATACAGTTTCTTCAATGCCCATATTTTCTCTGAAGTAGATTGGTACTGCCAGGAGCCGACATGTCTCATAATCATAACAAAAATGTATACATGATCATTCTCCCCTCCCTCAACTTCCCCCCAGGTCCTTTCCACCTCCACACCTCCCCAACTCTATGTCCTGTCTTTTTTTCTCTCTCTCTTTAAAAAACAAACAAAAAATCACCAAGAAACTCACATCCAAAAACAAAACAAAAGCACAAAATCTGGAAACCAAAATATACAAACAAAAGATCAAATAAGGTAAAAAAAAAAAAAATGCCCAAACACAATATGAAATAGTCTATAAAATACAGAGTTCATTTTGTGTTGTCCATCTACTGCTGGGCATGGGGCTTACCCTAAAATGTGGTTAATAGATTCATGCGAATCCATTGAAAACAACTAATTTTTTTCCCTTTGCAAGTAGTGTCAATTACAGATAGTTTTCTGGATAGGGGTGGGAGCCCCCCATCTACCTTGAGCCTGAGGCACAAGAAATTTAACCAAAGGCTTCCAGGATCCCAGACCTATGCAGATTCAAGTTCAGGAATGCTCCTTCCTTTGAAGTGCTATAAGGAGGCCAAGGTGCTTGTCCTTCAGAGGCTTTCCAAGCCAGGATTTTCTCTAAGATGGACAAACACTTAAACTTCTTTTGGGGCTCTGGGTTTTGCCTAAAAAACATCAGAAACATCCATAGTCATTTCTAGTTTCTGTTATGACATTGCTCCCCAGGAGCAATGAGTCCAGAGTCCATCCTGGAGACAGAGGACAGTGAAGAGGAGTATGAACACAATGGCCCAGACACACAGAGTAATACCTTCATGCAGCACTAGCACTCACGCTGCCTACCTGAAGGCCCCAGGGACCCCTCCTTGTGTTGACTGAATATAGCTAGTAAGGTATCTGCACGGCAAAGTCTGTTTTTGAATGTCCATGCTTCTCTCTGGCCCACTTCACACCATCAGTTCTGAACTCCAACTCATGCTAGCCTCGTCTGGAGAGCTTTTCCTAATACTCATGCCTGCGACCCACTTAGCAGCCAGTGTGGAGGATGGGTACCTGTTTATCTTTTGTGGTTCCCTGGAGATGGACATACAGCTAGAGGTACGGCTCCAACTATCCCGTGCCCATCCCTTCCTGTGTTCCTAAGCTCCATTTTCCAGCCTAGCTCTGTCCTTTTCAGATTTTTCTCATCATGGTATATATGGGGGAAAAAAATAGAGCATGATGGTCTAAATAATAGGTTGTTTGATGTCTCTAGAAATCTGGAAGAGGGTGGAACTTCGGACACAAGTAGAATCCAGTTCTTGATATAGTCCCAGATTGGAGGTGCCCAGGGAGGCCTCCCTGACTTCAGACTGTCCTTGGAAACCTCCTTCTCCCCTTTCTCACCCAACACCCTGAGGAACTTCTGCAGGCAGGGGATTTCTGCAGAGTAAACCCACATGGGTTAGGCACAGCATTGTAGGCACAGGGTGACAATAAAACAGGTGTGAGGGAGTCCTCACTCTTTACCTGGTTAACTAAGCTCAGGCACCTCTGGGAACACATAGACATCTGGCCCAGTACATATGACACCAATAGAATTTTCCTCAGAGCGCAGTCACACAGTAATTCTGCGTGTGTCTCTGCTTGAAATCTTAACTTAGTATCTTTTCTGGTTAGTTTTTAATTGTCAGCTTGACACAACCTAGAGTCACCTCAGAAGAGGGAACCTCAATTGAAAAATTGCCTCCATCTGTAAGAGATTATCTTGATTGATGATGGAAGATGCCCACTGTGGGCAGTGCCATCCCTAGGCAGCTGGGCCGAGGGTATATAAGGAAGTTAACTGAGCATTAGTCAGTGAACAAGTGGGTAGACAGCATTCGTCCATGGTTTCTGCCTCAAGTTCCTGCGTCTTGAGGTTTTGTCCTGACTACCCTTACAATTTCTAAATCATGACCTGGAAGTAAAAGCCGAACAATCCCCTTCTTCCCTTAAGCTGCTTTTTGTGGCAGTGTTTTGTCAGAGTAACAGAAAGGAAACAGAACAACATCCTTTACCAGGCTGCTGTGTGTTGAAGTGCTCATCACACAGACATAAAGATCAGCAGACACAGTTGCCATCCCATTAGAGCTCCTAGCTTTTATTGCTCTGGAAAGGCTTTATTGCATGGTATCACTGAACACAACTCATTTTATTTGCTTTACCAACACAGTAAAAGTTTATCTCGGGCTCAGTGGTTTAAAAATTCACTGCACAATCAGGAGTCCTAAGTTCAGTGCCCTATACCCATATAAAAGTCAGACATAGTAATAAACACCTCCAGCCCCAGCAATGGGAGGTGCAGAAGTAGAGGCATGTCAACTCCCTGTTAGCCAGAAAGTCCAGACAAAAAAGTGAGCTCTGGCTTCAGCGAGAGAGCCCATCTCATAAATAAATTTAGAAAGTAGATAAATAAATAAGGTGGGAGGTGACAGAGGTACAAAGTGAATGCGTGCATGCATGAGCACAACTGTACACGTGTGTACAAACATGCACACGCCATACATATACACCCAAACATTTTTAAATGTATTTTTATTTTGCTAGTTATATGTAGAGACAATATGCCCTCTTGAAATTCTTTCTCCATCTAGGAAGTGAAAGGATTTTACCAGATCATCCACATGGCTTCCCTTATGCTGCTAATGCAGCAAGAAACAGAGTGTACCAGCGATTAGTGTAAGTTCTATAGCACTAAAATCAGATTATGAAGATGGCTGTTCTGGCTCAGCCTTTAATCCCTACATTCAAAAGACCTAGCAGGAGGATGGCTACAAATTCAAGGCCAGCCTTTGTGGTAGAATGAAATCCAGGACAGCCTGGGCTGCCAAGGGAGACCTTGTTTCAAAACCTAAAACGAAAAACACACAAAGTCAGATTTCTAAAGCAGGAGTTTCAGGGGATACTTGTAGGATATCTGTAGCAGCATCATACACAAAAAGGGGACCCAAGCCAAGTATGTCCTCCCTAAGTAGCGGATAAAACATGTGATAGGCTATTAAAAAGTCCTTGGAAGAAAGGAGATTCTAATATACTTGACAATATAGATGAAGCTTCTAGAAATTATTCTAAGTAAAGTAACTAGGACTGTGAACATAGCCCAGCTGGTAAAGTGCTTCTCTAGGAAATGTGAGGCCATGGGACCATTTCCCAGCAGCACATAAGCTGGAGGCATAATTTATAATTTATAATGGAGGTATAATTAATAATCAAACCACTGGAAAAGTGGAAGCTAGAAGTTCAAAACAAGGCTATATAGTGCGTTTGGGACCAGCCTGGGCTATATAAGACACTGTGGTAGTTTTAATAAGAATGGCCCTCACGTGCTTGGTCACCAGGGAGTGGCACTATTTGAAAGGATTAAAAGGATTAGGAGACAAGGCCTTATTGAACGAAGTGTGTTACTGAGGCTGGGCTTTGAACTTTTGAAAACTCATGCCAGCCCTAGTCTCCCTCATGTTCCCTGCCATGATGATAATGGACTAACACTCTGAAACTATAAACTGTAAACAAGCCCCCAATTAAATGCATTCTTTTATAAGAGTTTCTTTGGTCATGGTGTCTCCTCACAACACTAGAATAGTGACTAAGGCAGAAACTATCTCAAAAAAGAAAGAGAAAGAAACTAGACACGCAATGATATATATATATATATATATATATATATATATATATATATATATATTTGTCTCAAATCTAGACTAGTCAAACTCAATCATGAACTCACTGCAGTTACGTTTACTCACACAAGACCTGCATTAGACTGATCCTATCACTGTTTCATCATGCATAGAGGAGGGATTCAGGAGGCTCTATCCTTATTATTTTTAGTGGGTTCTAGAGAAAAGGGTATCATTGCCTTAAGCAATGTAGTCACTAATCTGTTGCCCATGTTCTAGTAAATAAACAATCCTGCAAGCAATCCTGATTAAACTCAGTGGGTTAAAAAAAAAAAAAAGCAAATTAGGAGGGGTCTTGTTGCAAGAAGAATTTCAGAATGATGTGAAAGAGGTTAACGGGGATTAAAATGTCCAACGTAAGTACATACATGAACAAAATTGTTCAAAATTTTTAAATTAAAATTTCATAGGAGCGGAAAGTATAGTACTTGCCACCAAAGGCTGGAAATTAGAGCTATGGCCAAGAGTTTTCAATGACAAAGTTTTAAAAATGAGCAGTGATATGCTTGCAGAGTGATATAAATTTATTTCAAAGGGTTAAAACAGTAATTTCATGTTTTCTATATTTGACCACAGAGGAAAAACAACTTTATAATCAGTTTCTTATGTGCACTTTACATACCTAGGTTCATAAAACTCTAAGGACTGTTACAGGACTCACCCCAACCCAACTGAATCACAATATTTTGGGGAGAGAGATTGGGAGTCGACCGTCAATGTTTTCATGAAGAGTCCCCAGCTGACTCATATGAGATGAGCTAGAAAATACATTTTTAAAAATAAAGGTCTGAATTCAATAGGGAGAGCAGCGTGGGTCAACAGCAATCTCACCCTCTTCGGTAGCACCTCTCCCCACAGCAAGAGCCAGCCTCTGCACCCTCCCCCACAAGAAATTCAGGAAAAGGAACTGAACCCTGTGCTGGAGAAACTGGTGCTGCCCTGAGACACTAAGTCAGTGGTTCTCGCCCCTCCTAATGCTGCCACCCTTTGATACAGTTCCTCCTGTTGTGGTGACCCCAACCATAAAATTATTTTCGTTGCTACTTCATAACTATAATTTTGTTACTGTCATGAATCATAATGTGGATATCTGTGTTTTCCAATGATCTTAGGTGACCCCTGTGCAAGAGTCATTCGCTCCCAAAGGGGTTGAGAGCCCCAGGTTGAGAACCACTGCTCTAAGTACTTCTGTATTTGCGGATGGAACTTGGCACCCAGGATAAAACAATCGGATGGGAAGAGCCAACCACGGGACAAGAGTAGCAGGGTACAGAGTGATGTCATACTTTTACTTTATTATTGGTCATGTTATTTTAGATGCATTGTCCCTGAACTATATACTTCGAGGCTGTTTCTCCAAGTTGTGTTTTTCCAAAGTACTTACGATTTGCACAATATTCCGTTCATTGATTAATTCACATGCTTTTCTTACTGTTGCTACAGCACATGGCCTCATGTTCCTTTTTTGTTTATGTAATGTTAAGAAATGTTAACTGCAGGTGGGAATATTTGAATGTTTTTTGGGAATATTGATAGGTTTTGAAATTGGTTAGATTAGAATGAAAAACCACCTTTTCTTTCACAAGCTCTAAAATTTTACATGAATTGTCTCTGAAAGTTTCAGGAATTTTACCCATAAAATGGAAATAACATGACAGAAAAGCTCTCCTGATCTCTACTCCCCTAACAATGCATGGACACACTCAGAACCTGAACCCTTGCTGAGATTATATTCAAACGGAATAAATCAAAGTGGAAATTAATTATCTTTATTACAAAGAACATGAGATATTTTATATTTAAAATTTAGTTCATAAATTATATATTCTTATTTTTATCTATTGGTATATTTATCCTTTTGTTAGTTTTAAGGACTTGCATTATGTATTTTATATATATATATATTTAGTGAAATATATCCATTTTTTGTTTTATGTAATCATATTTTAAGTCATTTGAATTAATTTTCCATTTAAATGTTTAATTCATCTGAGTAACTTATTCGTTTTATAGGTGATATGAGCATTGTCTTAACAAAGCATGTTGAGTAATGCCTTCTTTCAACACTGATTTCAAATAGTGGTCTTAGCTCTCCCAGTTGTGAATTTTCATTTCCCTGTTCCCACTCAGCTTCCTGTACTTGAATGCTGCTTCCCTTTGTTCCTTTACATGACTTGTATCTTTATTATAATTTATGTATTTATAATTTATTATAGGATATGTTTTAATATCCAGCAGCTAAAGCCATTCTGCAAAGTGTTTCAGCCTCTTTTTTTTGTCCCCAAATGAACACTAGAACTTGATTTGGAATTTATAAATGGATTTTGAAAGGACTGACAGCTACAAACAGCAGTTTGAAGTTATGTCTCTGGTAAGAGCCAAGAAGATCTACTCCGTGCTCCTGATTCTTGAGCTTTGACCATAACATGACCAGAAGCAGGAACGAAACAAGTCTGATGGAAAGGCTACGTGACCCGGGCGTCTGTGACTGGAGACTCTATTCAGGGCTGCTCTCATTTGTTGTTTCACTTAAACCTCCCAGATTGTTTCTCGGTGAATGTAAGAATATAAAATTTAAGGGGGAGCCTAACCACCTGAGTTCAATCCCTGGAACCCATGTAAATGTGAAAGGTGAGAAACACTTCACAAAGTCACCCTGTGACCTCCACTGCACACTGTGATGTGTGCTCACCACCGTCCCCCACAGGTACACATACAATAATAAATACATGAAGTTAGGTAATTACTCTTGTGCTCACTCTTTTTCCTCCCCCCCCCCCCCCGATTTCACACAAGTGGTAAATTATAGACCTCTCTGATAAGATCTGCTGGAGAAAATTATCAAAGACAGTTGTTTACAAAATCAAGACAATCAAAAATTCCAGCTGTACCGTTGGGGCATCTACTTTTTTGCATGGGGGCTGGGAACTCAGCCTGATGTCTTGTGCAGACTATACAAACGAATTTCTGTTGTGTTATCTCACCAACTGGCTTCAATCGCAGACACTTATGTGTACAAAATCCGGCCAGTTTCTATACCTCATGGGCAGCCTCCGTGAGTGTATGTGTTTTACTTACTTGATGTCTGCTTGCTTTGTAGTTGTTGATGTTTTTCTGGCAAAAATTAATGGGGAAAAATGAAATATTATTCCTATAAGAGTTCAAGGCTTTAAATAAATGACTGAAAATTGATACTTATATTAATGCCGGAGGAAATTAAACTCTTCTAGTGTGTGTGACTTTTGCTTCAAGAAAGAATTCTTTCTTGCAGTTTTCTGACTTTGCTGCCTAAATAATCTTTTGAAAGATGAAACACTCTCTCAATCAATGATACTCCCATGCCCAAGCGTATCTGCAAACAGCTCAGAACTCCAAATGACACTGTCTACCATGTGGCTCCTATTCCAGAAGCAGGGGTCTACTTTCAGAGACCACACCTTTCCCAGCTCCTTCACTGTTTAAATTACACCTATCATCACATTCCAGATCAAGATTTTTTTCATTTCCCAGACACTAAGGGGAAACTCAGCAGCTTGGTATTTTCCAACATTGTTCCCCATCTCAACTGGCCCTGTCTTGTTCTGTTTCTCTGTTAATGTTGCATCTTATTTTTCTGGTAAGACCTTTGTGTATCTGCTCATGCTGATCTGAGCTATCTGCAGCAAACATCTTGATAACTGAAGTATGAAAGTATTCTAGTTGACTATTCCAGTTTGCAGTCCATCCTGTCTAGTGATAGGAGAGATGAACGTTGGTCCAAGTAGATAAGGTGCTGATTGTGAAGGTCTAGACTTGACTTTACAGGTTCCATCTTAGGGAAAGGGCCACCATCTCAGACCACCTGCTGTACTCAGTTCCAGGGAGAATATCAAGAATGTGCCATGGCAACTTGAACAGATACAGGGCAGTAAGTTTTAACAAGATCCAGATAATTTTGTTCAGTGGGTTGTAGTTACCCACCAAAAGTCTAACCCAGTGGTTTCAAATGTGGTTTCTCACCCAAAGTCTAGACCAATATTTTCAAAAAATCACCTTGCCCCATATCCCTTCTACCCAATCCCAAGCATGTAATTCCCGGCTTGTGGTTTTTCCCTATAAAAACTTTCCACACCTAGGCTTGTGGTTGCCACCACATTTCCTTCCATCTGCCATGCAGTGGCCCAGGTTGAACCTGAATAAAAGGACCCTTATGTGCTTGCATCAGAAACTGGCTCCTTGGTGGTCTCTGGGGGTTTCAAGAAACAGGTACAATACTAATGAGTACCATGATGCTGTCATCTAAAATGCTACCAAGACTGCTACTCAACACAATGGCTAGACATTAGACTGTATGACAGCTGTAGCCTGGGATACTTCTATTCCATGGCTTGTTTTGTTACGTCCATAAATTAGAAGCTCTTTGTAGGGTGGGATGAGGGACTATTCCACACGTGGACACATAGCTGTGTGAGCAAAGCTTCTAGCAATCTTCTTGTCTCAGCTTTTAGACTGCAGGAAAATGAAAAAATGAAGACAGGGGGAAAAAAGGCAAAATTTTTAAATATTTTATTAAAATATAAAAAAACTGCTCCATTGTGGTTAATACTTCTGTGTTATATTACAAATTCTAAGTCATGATCACAGCAGTCTACCTTATTATCTTCCTTGGAGTTTAACAAATTTATGAAATAAAATTCCCTCCTATGTAGGCTGCTTTACTTCAAATCTTAACCTCTTTTTGGCTTTAATTAGATAGGCCCACCCCCTTTAATATTTTATACAAATTTATTTCATGGAAGCAAAACTTAATCAAATTAGAGTTGTTGGCTGGTATGCTCACACATGGTACTAATTTTTCTTCTTTATTTTCTTGTTACTGTGTGAAGTAAGCATTTAGAGTCAGTATTTGCCCTGGTCTTTTGATGTATTTTCAGAAACTTAACCTGGATACATTTCCCCCCTCATTGGATGTAGTGCTTTTTCTAACACGACAGTGTTGAACTGGCTAGGCAACAATCATATTTTATTTGATACTCAGAAACACCAGAGTGAAAACTACCAGTTTTTATTTTCTTACATTTGTCTGAGTTCATTATTCAATAATTGTTGTGTTTTTACCAGAAGCAGAATTAGACTAAGCCCCTACCAACTAAAAATACCTGTGTTTCCAAGTACTATTTTTCTTTCTTTTCTCCTATCAATGGCTGGCTGCAGGGCAGGACCTCCTACTCTGCATACCACCTAATCTTGGTGTTTAGAGATTGCTTTCTCTCTCTCTCTCTCTCTCTCTCTCTCTCTCTCTTCTTACTTTTCTATTTTTTTTTTTCTGACTCTAACTCTTCGCAAGGAAGCCAGAAGTGTGACAGAAAGGTGTGATTTTTAATTTACACCAGAGTCTTGCAAATAATGACTTTTCACACCCCGCGATTGCTGCTTAGCCTGGGGGAGGAGTTCTGTGGCTACTGTTTGTTGAAGCAGATTAAACCCACTGTTGAAATTCAAAAGGTGTTCTTCTGTATTTAACCCTTGTTTTCGATTTTCCAGTCGGTGTTTGTGGATACTTAGGAGGATGTGGCCTGTTACCTTGAAGTTTCTTGTTTTCTAGGAAATTGCTTTTGTAGTCTGTTATTGTCAGGGTACATCTTTTTTCTTCTGACCATTCTTAGTCTGATGTTGGTAACTATAACTTACTTAAACACACACACACACACACACACACACACACACACACACACACACACACACATTTATTTTTAAAACTGCCATCAATAAAATGTAAACACATAAACTAATACTTTTTTTTTTAATCTTTCCCTATAATTCCAATTCCACCAAGGGGACCTTTTTCCTCTGTCTTTATAATATAGTTAGTATCATATAGCGAAACGATAAATCATCTGGAATGAAAGTCAATATTGGAAATAATGGTGAAAGGTTAAAATATTTTAGGATTGTTTTTTTGCTTTTGTTTTTTGTTTCTATCAGTTCCTTAGAAGTCCCTTGTATTAAATTCTAAAGACAGAAAAGGCCCTTCCTTGAGAAAATGGGAAAATCATGGAAGTTGGTAGGATAGGTTGGTGGCATGCCAATTTGGTGAGTAGCTATGAATATACCTTCCCAACCTTGGGCTATAGGGCCTGAAGAAGGCGGTGCTTCCTGCCGCTGTGCATGACCTCTTAAAAGGAGAGGGAGAAGGGTCACATGCCCCTTCTCCCTGCTCCTGCCTGCCAGGTGGATTTGCTCCCGGTCAGCTCAGAGGACGACTTCAGCTGTCTACTCCATTCTGTATTTGTGAGTGTGTTTCCTCAATTTATATTTAATAAATCCCTATGACCCATTTTTTTTTTTAAAAAATGTACCTTGCCAAGTCTGTGCTTGTTTCTTTCACTTCAACAACATTAACATTTCAATTATTTCCTAATATTTGAATCTGCCAAACTAAAAAAAAAGAAAAATGATACTAGCTGCTTTACCAGTTATAATAGTGTTTGGTACCACTTGAGAACGCAATAGAATATTCAAGAGGAACACTGGAAGGATGGGAGAATGGTACTAGAAGTCATCTTTCCCTGAGAAAGCTGGCACTGACTTCTGTTAACCCAAAACTGCCAGGGTGATGGGAAGCCCCCTTTCCTAGCTGGGAGCAGAAAGGGTTAAGCCATCCCGGTTTACTCATCTCTTGCAGTCAGGCTTTTATCTGATCCTTCTTTCCTTTCTCCCCTGCCCACCCCTCGGTAAATGTCAACCACTTCCTGATGATTTCACACCTTTCTGTTCTTTGTGAAGAAACCTGGGTGTTAATGGTACAGGATTGGGTGCCATTGTACGCACACGGGCTGTCTGTTAGTTAGACTGAGGGATGCCTGTGGAAATAAAGTAGGAGAAGGTGAAGACATGAGACTAGGCAATAGACTAAAATCCATCTTTAAAGCAAGTATTTGCTTATTAGCATCTTTTAAATGTGCATTGTAAAAAAAGAAAATATTAATTTTTTAAGAGCTAAGTATTGGAAAGAGTGTAGCAAAGTAGAGAGCTATTTAAAAAAAAAGTCAAGGACCAGAAATCAGGGAGAAAGGTAGGAAGGAAGGAAGGAAGGAAGGAAGGAAGGAAGGAAGGAAGGAAGGAAGGAAGGAAGGAAAGCAGACAGGCAAGCTATCTTCACCTTTCACTCTACAGGTTTATTGACAAGAATCCGGCAATGGAAACGTGGTCAGTTGATCAGGTCTGCACGTGGTTGGTGGAGAAAAACTTAGGTGAGCTAGTCCCCAGGTTTCAAGGTAAGTTGTTTACTCTTTCAGTGAATTTGATTGAGTCATGCAGTTGTTCAGGGGCCCTTTCTTGTGAAAGCTGCTTATGTTGCCCTGTGTCTGCCTGTAGTGTGAAAGGGGTTGTTTGGATGAAGAACTTCATTCATCTCTTTCCTATAGTCTGGGGCAGTTTCCAGTTTTACCTACCACCCTCTGACGAGAATACTATTTATAGTCAATTGCAAACTCTTGGGAGTTACGTTTGATACAGACATTGTATGTTTCTTTTGTCTTGCATAATCACATGTGTTTTATACAGTGTGGGATGTGCCAATATTAAATATCAACTAGGAGGTATTATACACATAGTTTTCTCCCAAAGACCTTCTATTTCTTTTGACTGTTAAAATTGGCCTGGGAAAGGGTGTTAATGTGCAAACAAAAAGTTTTTATTGGGACTCCATGTTCTGGTAATTTCTTAGCAACAGACATCAACTTGAAACTACGCACTTTCAGAGCTCTGACAGATAATGTTGTAACTGCCACCACAAGCTTAGATGATCCTTTTACTACTAGAACTAGTTTTATCTTTATTTTTCCATGCCCATGTTTTCCTGGGAAGTGATATGAAAGCTAACTTTCTTTTTCCCAGAGGAAGAAGTCAGCGGAGCTGCACTCCTGGCACTTAATGATCGGATGATACAGCAACTGGTAAAGAAAATTGGACACCAGGCTGTTCTGATGGACTTCATTAAAAAATACAAGCAGAGCAATCAATGGCTGAAGCCCACTGGAGGCCCCAGAGAGACCTCCCTGTTGACCCTGGCACAAGCTGCCCCCGAGTGAGTACACGCGTGAACGGGCTTGGTTTTCGTTCCTGTGTCTGCATGGCTCTTGCCTTGTGGCAAACAATCAAAGCTCTTTCAAAACTGTGGCCAATTTTCAGCTAGACAGTGTGCACAGGATTTCTAATATTTGACTAACTCTTGTGAGGAATTGTGCCAGGCTTTGTTGCTTTTATTTCCTCTGTTCTTTAAACACTGGCTGCATGCAGTTCTTAGGGCAATCCTGCAGGCAGGAACTTCCCGAACAAGCTGATGTGGAGCCAAGAGTAACCATGCATATATTAAGTGTGGAAAGGGGATGAGCTGCTGTGACCAGGCTGCCACAGGGACCTGTGGCTGTTCCTTTGTCTTGTCCCAAGCCCTTTGTTCATTTGTGTGTTTATTTGCTTAGACCTCTCTGTGGTGACTAATTCAGACTCTCTTCTCTAGGACCTTCACAATAGAATTTGCTAACCCCTTCACCACAATTGAGTTTCATAATTCTTTGGGAGTTAGCCATAAAATATGGAACACTGTGACAGAATGCTAGAGAAATCATGTAGAAAGTAAAAGTCCTAAGGTTGGAGGGTGGCTTTATTTGTTTGTTTTTACCTCAGACTTTTCAATCTAAAGGAATGATAATAAGATTTATCAATTAAAATGTTCATTTCACCAATCTATGCTTCAAGATTCTCTCAGGCACTCTGGTTTAATGTTTCCCTTTTTAAGACTTAGGAAGACTTTAAAGATTAAATGTTTGCTATTGACCAATTACAGTTCATTAAAAAAATAAGATGTGATATTTGACAGTATCATTTTCTTTTTACCTTTCCTAAAACTAGGCCTGTAATTATAAATATTTCTCTTTTTCTTAATAAGCAATATAATGTTAGAGAGTCTTGGCTTAAGTGATTTGATTTCTAGAGTACTTAGATGTGTGGGACCAGTAGCTATGAAGGGCTAGTCTTACATTGGGCTGAAGAGTAGACATGGTTGATTTGTAATTCCAGGAAAAATTGAGAGGCTGAGGCAGAAGGATTGCTGCAAGTTTGTGGTTGATCTGGACTACAGAGTTAGATGTTGTTTTTTAAAATAAAAATAAAAATAATTATAAATGAGGTTAGACTGGAAATTGTTGCAAGTGACTTATTTGAAGGATTTCTTCCATACATGGTTGCGGCATGGTCTTGGGTCTGTGACTTTTTGTGAAGTTCCCATTATAATCTTTTAATCCTCTCTAGCAAAGGGCGGGGGTGGGGTGGGGGGTGAATTTCAGAGAGATTGCAATGTCATTTCCAGGCACTTTGGGGTGGCTAGAACTTCTGAGCTGGAAGTCCCTTCCCATTGACTGGAATCTTGATCTTTCCTTGGGCACAGTTCAGAAGAAAACCAGCAGCCTGTAAATCCACTTAGACTGCTCTGCCACACACTGGAGCTGGTTGGACTGCCAAAAGCTTGGGGTTTCATCCATCCTGGTTTTACCACTGACTTGAATTAATTTTGCTCCCGTGTTGGAAATCTTGTTTCTTCATCTGCATGTTGAGAAAGTAATCGCACTCCTCACTGCCTGAATTCACACTATAAGACAACATAATCTCTGGGCAAATCTTTGCTCCACTTACCAGACCAACACAGTCCTTTGTTAGTTATGAAACTTTCTTAACCAGGTTATGACAGCTACTTTCAATTGTAGCCAAGGTTGGGCATATTGTAGCCCAGAGATTTATGAATGTGAGTTATTGCTCTATCCAGCAAGTTTCCAACTTACTTTAAGGATTTGTGTAGTCTTGTGTTTAGGTGAAAGTATTCTTGTGTGAAATCACAAGTTGCCTATTGGTTATATTTGCCAAGCACATTGTACTTAAAGAATATGTTGTCAGTTGAGGACAATAATAAGCAGATATGGATATATGCCATGGAATCAAACGTTTGTAGAAAATGCTTAACAAAGACAGGAAATTTGAAGTAACCCCACAGTTATGCAGCTAATATATGTGATTTCAGATCCCTGCTATATTTGCTACTCATCTAACCCTGGGCATTTATTTGACTTTTTACCACTTTTGGTTTGAGCCTATTCAACTGGAAGATGAAATATAGAATAAATGATTCTTTTGACTCATTCTTAAAAAAATCTATAATAGAGTTAGATCAGAGAGAGCAAATGGGTTTTAACTTGAATATTCCATTCAGTGGTTGGTTGCCTAGTATACTATTTTGCAAAGAAACAGCTAAGCAGGATACATCCTATTCAGAACTACGCAAATAACAGGAATGTGTGGCTTGCAGTGGCTTTTTGATTACTGTTTTCATTGGATCTGGTAGAGAAATCACTGAATGGGATAAATTGGAGGGGATAGGTGCAAATTCTGACACACAGTATACTATGTAGCCTGTGGCCATGAGCAAGCTTCTTTTCATTTTGGGCTTCTGGGTTTCCTCACTTGGAAGAATGGAGTGTGGTTCTAAGATGAAAAGATTTTATGATAATAAAAAAAAAACTTACTTTGAAAATAGTAGGAAGTCGGGGCACGATCTGACATGGGTAAGTACTTGTTTTTACTGTAAGAATAATAACTGAGAAAAACAGACTACTCTTACTATCATTTCTTAAAGGAAAGTCTTACGCCATTTAAAAACCTGCCGGATTGGGAGCTGAGGAGATGGCTCGGTTGTACAGGGCTTGTTATGTAAGCATGAAGACATGCGCTCACTACACAGTACCCACATGAAAGGGCAGGTATAGTGGCACACAATTGCAAGCACTGAGGAGATGGAGATACCTGGGGCCCATGGTCCAGCCAGCCTAGAGTAATCATCAAGTCCCTATTCATAATAAAACAGCAGGAAGGCTCCTGAGAAATGACACCTGAGGTTGACTTCTGTTTTGTACACACACACACACACACACACACACACACACACCCTCCGCCAGATTGATGAAGGCAATAAAGTGAACTGGCATCAGTCCACTCCATAGAGAAGCCACTGTGTGAGGTAATGTATGGGGTCTTCTTTGCAATCAATATTCTTAGCCATGAGTCTCATAGGAGCTCAGATAAGGATCAAGATGGGCTGAGCCTTCCCCCTCGAACACCCTGAGATCAGTGGCTATTGCTTTTATTTAACAGCCCATGGCAATCACACAGCTCTTCCACTTTGCTGCAGGCATGAAGAGAACTCCAGTCTCACCAGCTATGGAGACCAGACATCTTTGCATCCAGCTGAAAACCTTGATAATGGACTCATTGACCAAAGAGTATTGAAGCAGAGGTGAGACACCGACTTCATATTTTCAAGTCAAATGGTGTTTGTCTTTGTTTATGAAATTTCATGTGTTTAAATACACTATAATTTACAGCTTTTTCATTGTCCTAGAAGGTGAGCTTTTATCAAGTGATAAAGATACTGGGTAAAATATCAAGGCTGAATTGACAAAAGAGTTTTGATGATGCTATACATTTCTTTCAAGTGTTTATTCTTAGGTGGGGAAAAGTATGTTCCTCCATTATAATCCATCTAGGGTAATTTGCAGATAATGTCCCGTAGAACTTGAATTGAGTAAAAAATCTTTGGTTTTGCATTAGATTTTGGAGGCTGCTTTAACTTGACTATTCTAGAAGGAGGCGCTGTTCTCATAAGTAGTTCGTTAAATTTCCTAGTGATATTTCAGTGTCTGGGTTCCATTGCAGTAAAGGAAATAAACTACGGACCTAGAGACTCACATGTAGAAATCCAGTGCTCAGACAAAACTGATGAGGGGTAGCAGATAAGAGGTGTCTCAGCATCCTCCTCTAGCCTCTTACAGCCACCTAATCCAGGTGGTCCACGCATCCACTGTGTATGGTAAGGAGTCCCTGCAGAGTGAAACATTTCAGGTGATCCATGCATCCACCCTGCATGGTAAGAATCCCTGTAGAGTGAAACATTTTCCAGGTGTAAAGGAAATATCCACAACAATCAACCAGGACTATGGTCCTTTGTGCGTGTGTGCATGCGTGTGCGTACGTGTGTGTGTGTGTGTGTGTGTGTGTGTGTGTGTGTGTGTGTGTGTGTGTGTACAACCTCTGGCACCATCCATATTGCTTTCCCTTTTTATACATAAATAAAACTGAGAGTTGGAGAAGTCAAAGGATTTCTAGGTAGTTTCCCGATAGATTCTGTCTTACAGTCCAGCTGCCCTTATTCCATGATTCCTTTGGGGGATGGTGAACTAAAAGATGGAAGGGAGAGCTGTGCTTGGTGGCACAGGCTTGTAGTAAATAAGCAGCTACCTGGGAGGCTGACGCAGGAAGAATCACAGATTCAAGGTCACCCTGGGCAACTTAGTGAAACCCTGTCTCAAAATAAAACAGAAAGCCGGGCGGTGGTGGTGCACGCCTTTAATCCCAGCACTCGGGAGGCAGAGCCAGGCGGATCTCTGTGAGTTCGAGGCCAGCCTGGACTACCAAGTGAGTTCCAGGAAAAGGCGCAAAGCTACACAGAGAAACCCTGTCTCGAAAAACCAAAAAAAAATAAAAAATAAAAAATAAAAAATAAAACAGAAGTCTGGGTATACTATAGCATGGGAAGATGAAAGGGAGATACTAGGCAGAAAATTAGCTCCTTGGGTGTTCTTGGTTCAAAGGACGGTTCAGAAAATGCAGATCCGTTTTCAAGGCAGCTTCTTCCCCAACTTTCTGATCAGGGTGCCGTTTGATTCCTAAAGTTTTCCTTCGCCGTGATTTCCTGGATGCTCTGTGTAAAGCTGCTAGTGATGCTGTTGCTGCTCTAGAAGTGTGAGGAGAGACACGGGGGTGAGGATGAGTGCCAGTGGGATCTACCTTCTTACCACTGTCTCCATCCTCTGTTGTAAAACAGGAATAACGATCCTTGGTTTTTGGTTTTTTTTTTTGTTTTGTTTTTCGAGACAGGGTTTCTCTGTGTAGCTTTGCGCCTTTCCTGGAACTCGCTTTGGAGACCAGGTTGGCCTCGAACTCACAGAGATCCACCTGGCTCTGCCTCCCGAGTGCTGGGATTAAAGGCGTGCGCCACCACCGCCCGGCTCGATCCTTGTTTTTATCATTCTTCATCACACCTACCAAGTGGAAGAAATCAAAACAAGACTGCTTTGGAAGTTGAGAGAAATGGAAAGGCTTAGAAACCAGAACATATATGTCCATAAACATCACCTCAAAATATCTCCAAAGCTGTGGGCTTTTATATTAGAAAATAGCCTCAAATTATATATATATATATATATATATATATATATATATATATATATATATATATATATATATATGTTTGACTCACATATATGTGTATGTATGTGTATTCATCAGTCTCTCCTACCTTCAAGTACATGTGAGTGTAAGAAACAAAAATCCATGAAAACTAAAGACAAAATGTGTTTGTTGTAAGAAAAAGAACTCACAACATCTGGGGCAGAATCCTCAAGTTCCCCTGGCTTCAAGGGCCTGGTTCTGGACTCCTTCCTTCTTTTCTGCTTCCCTGCCTGCCTCCTTCCTTGGCTTTTCCTTCGGAGGATGTATTATTCTGCTAATTATGGATGTTCTGCTCCCTCCATACTGCCTCACCCAGCACCAACTCCACAGAAATTCTCTCTGATAATAACTCAGATCTCCAGCGCCAACTGACCCAGTCCTTCGTGATTGCTTCATTCATGTATCAGGGGAAGGGAAACTCACTTAGCCCTGCGTGGTCGATGGCCTTCTTCTAGGCAATGGGCTCTGTGAGACAAGGTAAAACCACACTGGTCCTGTAGACTGGAGTAGGACAGAGATAAAACATCACCTCATTCATGTTTTATCTCAGACAGTGACAGCCCCATCCAGCCGTGTGAACTAAAGTAATTGAAGGCATCTTCAGCCTTTCTCTTCTACCCTCTGCCATTCTATCCACTTGATAGTTATGTATCAAGGGCCTCCCGTGTGTCTTTCATGTTAGGCTGTGTGGTCCCCTTGCCTGCCTGCCTGCCTAACACCTACCCATCCTTTAAAACTGTTTAGCCGGCCTCCAGTGACATCCAGACCATCCAGGTTCAGCCCTTCTATAAACGCTACCTTCTTTGTAACTCTTGTTCTGCTTACAAAAGTGGACAATAACCTTGGTTTATTAAAGCCTATTCCCTCTTCAGACTATAAACACCTCAGAGGCAATGACCACATCCTTTCATTTTATAGACTGAATTTATCTCAGCCTCTGGTACCTTAAAATCCAATCAGACTTTCAAAACTGAACCAAAGAAAGACAATATGCTTTGGGGAGACAGGATAGATGTTGGAGTAGCAGCAATTTCTTTTTAGACCCTTGGAGGCAATCGATACCAAATGGGGCGATCTTACAAACACAGCTTCGGGACTTATTTCCCATTTGCTCATAGCAGGCAATGCATTTGAAGGTGTTGCCCACTAGACTTTCATGATGCCAACTGCTTTTAAGAGGTGGGAATGGGCGACGGAGCAAGCACTGGTTTCGGGACTCCGTTCCTTCCTTTCCACTTGCCTCCCCCAAACTGTTTCTGTAACTACCTGGAATGGAAACACCTGATACCCCCGGGGACTTGGTAGGAGACATACCGAAGCACTTGACACTTGTCACCAGGTCACATGGAGGCAGTTGCAGTTATTTGGGATATTTTCTCCTGTGCTTCCTGACAGGGGCTTCAACTTTTCACGCAGATAGTTGCAGGTAAAAAGGAAAAAGCAGGTCTCCTGAAGCTGCACTCTCACCTGGCTTTGGTTGTGCTCAGTCTCTGGAAAACTCTTTGGTTGCAGTCAAAATATGATGTGCGTCCCAGGGGATGAAACACCATGACACTCTGGAGCAGCGAACTTGTCTTGGGTGACAGGTGATTCTGTGATTGCTACTGAATGGTTTAAATACTTCCCTGGATCATTAGGTGACATCATCATGTGCTGGGGACATGTTAGGGGCTTCTTCTGCCATGGAATTCTTTCTTTTCTTTTTTTAATCTACATACTAAAAAACTGTTCATTTCTCTTTTAGTGCCCAATAAGGCAAGGAATCAGATAAACCAAGGTTTCCTACTTGTTACTTTAAAGACTCTTGACTTGAACTTTAAGTACATGTGCCATGCTTTGCTCCTGCCTTGGAGCATAATTACAAGTTAGTCATGGTTTCATGAATATTTAAGAATTACATTAATGACTTTTCTCGTGGTCTGGCTGCTGCTGTGAGATGGTGTAGCTTTTCCTGCCTCTGCTCTGTGAAGCAAATATCAATGGATCCTCAACATTTCTGATATTTTAGTTGCATTTTCACATCGGTATTTCCAATAAGAGACAGCAGCATAGCTGTATACGTACTCTATCCCAGACTGTAATAAAGGGAAGGCTTAATGAAGCCTGGCAGCCCAGATAGGCAGTGAGTCTTCTCAGCAATGCTGGTAAATAAAATCAGGGGCTCACACATGCTAATGGAACACTTTATCACTAGGACCCAGCCTTGTGATTAGCATTCCCAGTTCCTATATGCTTCTGTCCTCTGTTCTGTTGGCAGAGAGCCATGGGAAGTGATTATCAGAGACTAATCATACCTTTGATGTGTCAATAAATACTCTTGTAGGTATACTATGCAAGGGAACAAGTATTTTATGCATTTTCTATGGTTTCTTCATAGTTGAGTCAAATCTATATGACCACATTAGAAAAATGAAGGAATCAGGCTAGAGAGAGGGCTCAGAGGTTAAGGGCACTGGCTGCTCTTCCAGAGGTCCTAAGTTCTATTCCCAGCAACCACATGGTGGTTCACAACCATCCGTAATGAGATCTGGTGCCCTCTAATGGCTGGTAGGCAAACATGCGGGCAGAACACTGGATAGATAATAAATAAATTTTTTTTTTAAAAAAGAAAATGAGCCGGGCGGTGGTGGCGCACGCCTTTAATCCCAGCACTCGGGAGGCAGAGCCAGGCGGATCTCTGTGAGTTCGAGGCCAGCCTGGGCTACCAAGTGAGTTCCAGGAAAGGCGCAAAGCTACACAGAGAAACCCTGTCTCGAAAAACCAAAAAAAAAAAAAAAAAAAAAAAAAAAAAAAGAAAAAGAAAATGAAAGAGTCTTGCAGAAGAACCTTGTGATTAGATGGGAGGTCTTGAGACCCTCTACCATAGCTACTGGTTCACACACAGCTCAGCAAGGCAGATGAGTTGAGAAAGGGGTAAATGTAAGCATTAGATGAGCATGTCAACCCTGAGACAGCAGAGTTAATAAGGCTGGGGACCAGGGACAAGCAAATAGTTAAGAGCTTAGTTTTGGAGCCTGGCTTTGTCATTTGCCAACTAAGTAACAAGTTCTCCAGCCTACGTGAGGCTTATTTCTCATCTGTAAATGAATAGAATGGTGAGTTAATATATGAAAAGTTCTTAAGACCTGGCACACAGTTGGCATACATAAATTTTAACTATTGCTTGTGTTATAGCAAGCATGGGGGTCCAGTGAGATTCAAAAGATTCTGGTCTCAATTCTCACAGGTGGTCCCAGGTTGAAGATCAAGGCTTATACCAGGATGTTTGGGGCAGCAGTCCCTTCCCGGGACTCAGGCTCTAGGACAGAAGAGGGAACACCCTGTCCTAGAAGGTCTGGGCCGTGGGTTGAGAGTTGTAGTAGAAAACAAGACAAGGAGTCTTATAGGTCTGTGTATACAATGAGAGTTAGAGAGAATCTTCCAGACCTCGCAGACAGACATCGTTACCATTGCAAGGGCATCAGAGAGCACACAGGTGAAACACTGCCATAGTTAGCTACCGAATCCCAGGTCCGTGGAACAGCAGGATCTCAGTGGAGCCACAGGCGTTCCTATCCAAAGGTCTGTGTTGGAGACATATGACAGACTAGTCCTGTTCCTTGAGAAACTCCCAGTGTACAATCATATAGTAGAGACTATAAGGAATTCTACAGGTAAAAGATGAATTTACCTACAATTCTTTGTAAAATATCTGCTAGTTTCTTAAAGTAGGAAACACTTATCTAAAGACTGCTGACCTAAGTCAGGCTTAAATCATCATTCATTCCTCCAATATGCCAATGTCCCCTGAGCACTTGTTGTACACCAGGTACTGTTGGAAGCACTGAAGACGCAACAGGGGCACCGTCTGCTTCACTGTGCTCATCATATCTTGTTGGGCTGTGTGGTGAGTTACAGGCTGACCTGAGCTACACAGAGAGAGACCCTGCTCCAACTCCATCTCAAAAATAAGAAATAAAAAGGCACATAGACGAATAATAGGTTAATTCTCAACCAAAGATGAGTAACTATGGCCAGAAGCACAGATTCAGGTTACTCTGAGTGACATGCCCACTGTGAAATAATCTGTGAAAACTTTTAGAGTAACAGAGCAAAGGAAAGCATCAGATAGGCGGGCTACAGCAAAGCAAGGTAATCTCTTCTAGAGGTTTTGGGTACTGTAACAGTCTTGGCTTTAGGACTGCTGGAAGCCGGTGATCCTGCTAAGTTTAATAATACATTCCAAAGGTTTTACTTAACGGTCACAAAGATGTTAGGTCAGATAGAGAAGTGTGTAGCAAGTGACTATGGAGGAGACTGTTCCCCGGGGGGAGTTTGGCTTCTGGTCTGCAATATCCCATCTCTCCCCACAATCATGATTCTAGTCAGCCAACCAGTCCTGGGGGTTTTCAACAGGTGTGAGGACTTTCCAGAGAACTCCAGTTCAAAGGTGAAGAGAATTAGATGAAATGCAATGTCACATCATGGCAGCTTGGGGGACCCAGTCGTTTAGTTCAGTCCCTGGAAGCATTAGGTGCGGCTCACTTTCAGTTTTTTGGCATTAGGAATACTGCCTCTGGTGGTGGGTTCTTGTCATTGACATCCTGGGGCCTTACTAGTCAGTGGTTCCCTTGCCATGTATGCACTGTTCTAATATAATGAATGGTGTGGTGATATTTTGTTTGTGATCTGACAAATAAAGCTTGCCTGAAGATCAGAGTGCAGAGCTAAGCCACTAGTTAGCCATAGAGGCCAGGCAGTGGTGGCACACACCTCTCATCCCAGCACTTGGGATCTCATGCCTTTGATCCCAGTACCAGGGAGGTGGAGACAGGGAGTGAGTGATATGACTGGGCAGAGAGAGGAATATAAGGCAGGAGGAGATAGGAACTGAGGTTCTTTCAGGTGGAGGATTTGGTAGAGGTAAGAGCTTTAGTGGTTGGCTGCTCTGCTTCTCTGATCGTTCAGCTCTCACCCTGATATCTGACTTGGTTTTTATTAAGACCAATTAGAATTCATACTACATAATGGAAATCTGCTTTTTGAAAGATATGAATTTTGTGTACTCAGTTACAAGTTTATAGAATTAAAGACTTTCTATCTTGAATGGCAGGTTTTTAGTTTGTTTTGCTTTGCTTTGCTTTGTTTGAGATAGGGCCTCTTGTAGCCCAGGCTGGCCTCAAACTTGCTATGCAGTAAAACATCCCCGTGAACTTTCTGCCTTTGTCTCCCAAGTACTGGCTTTACAAGCTTGCACCATGATGCCCAGCTTTTACAATACTTTATATTTAACATCCCTCTTCTTCGCACATTCCTAAATCTTCTCAGAACATTGTTATCACAATCCGTTCCACACAGCAAGGACAGAAGTTACTGCAGCCCCTGGTCACAAAGACCTGCCTCGGCACCTGGCAGCTCACCTGCACAGAGGGAAAATGATGTAAAATATGTAAAGCAGACTTACTAACTTTCTTATAGTTGAGCCAATAATGAAAAGGCTTCTCTCTGTCTCTTCCTTTCCTACAGCAATGTTTATAGAAAGAATGGAACAACAGCCCGAACACACACACACACACTCACACACACACACACACACACACACACACACACACACACACACACACAATACTCACACACACACTCACTCAGAGAGAGAGAGAGAGAGAGAGAGAGATTTAGCTCTGAGTCCCTGTGAGATGAGCTGGGAGGTCACAAAAGTCACAATTATTACTTTTCAGGCTCTTGTTACAACCTCTCAGAACCCAGGGCCCTGCGCTTTAGTGGGTGGTGAGGGCTTCCTCAACTCTCAGTGTGATGTTCCCTGTGGACCTAGAAAAAAAAAAAAAAAAACCCAAAAGGATAACTTTAAAAGTTTTGCAAGGAGTTCTGTTACACAATAAAAAAACCAAGATGGGCGAGAATAGTTGCAACCCCACATGAGGTGCTGGAGCAGGCAGTGTCGGTATTTCAGCCGAGGAAGTTCACGGTAGGGCTACAGGAGTAGAGATGAATACCCACCTGAGGAGAGGGAGCCAGGGGTTAAGCTGCTTACACTGGGGCAACGTGTTCCAGACTTTTTGTAAGTCTCATAGCTTGCTGTTATAAAAGCAGAACTCCGCTAATAAGACACTCGAAGTTGTATGGTCAAAGCCCAGATTAATGTGGGAGCATAAATCATCGGGAGACGTAGATGATACAAGAGGTACAATGTAGGAAGTTTTCGTGACACCAGAGGGTGAGGAGCGAAGATGAAAGATGTCAAGGCTCAACTTGCTAAGCGGAAGATACATGGTCAAAGCCACCAGGAAACTGGACTCTGTGTTAGCCACGATTATCACAGGCTGAGTAGCTTGCACAGTACAAATTTACATTCTGATTTGAGAGTCTCCAGTTTAAGGTCACACTGGTGACCAGTTCATTCTCTGATAAGAGCCTACTTCCTGGACTGCAGATGGCCGGCCCCTGTCCTCACTAGTTCTATGTCAACTTGACACAAACTATAGTCATCTCAGAAGAGGGAACCTCAATCGAGAAAATGCCTCCAGAAGCTCAGGCTATTCGCAGACAAGTCTGTAGCTTGTTTTCTTAATTGGTGATGGATGTGGGAAGGCCCAGCCCATTGTTGGTGGGGTCACCCCTGGGCTGGTGGTTCTGGGTTCTGTAAGAAAGCAGGCTGAGCAAGCCATGAGGATTAAGGCAGCAAGCAGCACTCTTCCATAGCCTCTGCATCAGCTCCTGCCTCCAGGTTCCTGTCTGGTTTGAGTTCCTGCCCTGGCTTCCCTCAGGGGACCTTGCCTGATTCTGGGTATGTAAGCCAAATAAACCCTTTCCTCCCCAGGTTGCTTTGGTCACAGAGTTTCATCGCAGCAGCAGTCACTTTAACTAACAGTCTCTACATCCTCACATGACCCTAAAAAGAAGGTGCACTTCTGGTGTCTCTTCATAAAAGGATGTTATGTCTCAGTCAACCTCCTTTACCTCATCTAGCTCAAGTTACTTGCATAGAGCCTGTCCCCAAACACAGTCATATCATATACAAGTTAGAGGTTCAATATGGAATCTGGGGAGGAGGGAGACACAAATGAGAATCTAGTGTTGTAGAATATTATTTTAAGATGTGCTACATTTGTTTATACTGTGGAACATTTGTTTAATGATGCAAAGGTGTGTCACATTCTTTTATGTTGCATTTGTTTAACTCTTCGAGGCTGTGTTACTTTGCCTGTCTAAACCACCTGATTGGTTTAACAAAGAGCTGAATGGCCAGTAGCTAGGCAGGAGAAAGGATAGGTGGGGCTGGCAGGCAGAGAGAATAAAAAAGGAGGATAATAAATCTGGGAAGAGGAGATCAAGGAGCAAGAAACGGGAGGAAAGGAAGGCGCCAGGGGCCAGCCACCTAGCTATACAGCAAGCAACACAGTAAGAAGAAAAGTATACAAAAATAAAGAAAAATAAAGCCCAGAGGCAAAAGGTAGATGGGATAATTTAAGAAAAGCTGGCTAGAAACAAGCCAAGCTAAAGCTGGGCATTTATAAGTAAGAATAAGACTCCACGTAATTTATTTGGGAGCTAAGTGGTGGGCACCCCAAAAGAGCAAAAGAGTTAAGAGCAAAAAAAAAATCTAGTATCTTTTTTTAAAGATGATAAACTATTTCAGATGTGTTGAATGGGAGGTAAACAGAGTAAAATTGTTGGCAATATGGGTTAGAGCATGGAAAAGAGAATTCTGGGAGATGGAGAAATGGCTCAGCAGTTAACAGCACTTGCTGCTCCCAATACCTCCATTGAGCAGTGCACAACTTACAAGTTGAGTGAACAGTTCCAGAGAGTATGAAACCTTCTTACAGCCTCCTTGGGTATCCACACATGTGGCATATACTCACATATACACATAAATAAGAATAAACCATCAAAAAAGAAGGGAAACTTGATGGCAGAAGCATGATCAAAACAGTGATTGAGAAGAGATTAAGGTAAAAGGATTTAAAGAAAGGCATGAGGAGTGCTTGGAGGCATCGTTTGGAGTTTCAGTGGGGAGTAGGATGCAAATTCTTTCCACTCACTTTTCTCATTCTTTTAAGAAAAATGTCATGCATTAACCTTGCTAAGCAATGGTATCTGCACTATGCAAGAAAGTTCCTGCCCTCATGTGACAGCTAGGTCTCTTTGCTTCCTACAGATGCTCAACAACATTTTCTGTGTAAGCTTTTCCTTAGCAGGCTGATACTCCACTGGACCTGTTCCTCACAGAAATAGCATTATTACCCTATGTGAACCCCATTAAACTACAGTTAGACTGCTCTTGGAAAGAGCTGAATGAACCCCATTAAACTACAGTTAGACTGCTCTTGGAAAGAGCTGAATGATTTTTCATTCTTATTACACTTAGACAAAGTTAGAAAATCAATGAGCCTTTTATGAGAACTCCCACCTCATCCTTTAAAAAAATTAGTGCACAATTTAAAAATATAATGTTTCAGTTGGGCAGGTGATATTACTGATGAGAATTGGGAATGATGGATAGGTTAATCTGCTTGACTCAATAATTCTACATTGTATAAATATACAATAGCTATACCACAGTATCACTTTAATCTCATCAATATATATAATTATCATTCATCAGTATCTGAAACAATTTTGAAACTGTTATAATGATACTGTCATTTGTCAAATTGCTCACTTTATTATAAATTTTATTATGAATATATATTTTTATTCTGTATGAACTGAGCAGTTAGCAAGCGGTATGTTCTCAGACTGGGGTTCCCATTAACATATTTTAAGTGGCTTGGAGGTTTATTTTATATCCAGGAGTGAAAACAGAGCCGCATTTGTGGTAGTAGGCTTGTCAAAGAGCCCTGTCCTAGAAGTGAGAAATTGAAGGTTGCCTGTTGCTGTATTAAGTCCGGTATGAAATTATTGGTGTGTCTATTACCACCACATTTTTTCACCATGGCTAGTGAGTGCCAAAGGGGGAATATGTGAGGAAGCTTACCATAAAAAGAGATTAAAAAAAATGCCCTCTGTTTCCCAAGTCCCCACCTTCCACGACAGCATATGCATTCTGATCAAGGATGGCTTACAATGCTAAGGGAAGTCTAGCTTTTGAAAATGCACCTGAATTTTACTTGAACAACTAACCTCAATGTGCTCAGAGAATTAACTTCCCTAGACTAGTTTACGAAACCTCTCTGTTGACGTGTACTTGGCTGGCCACTGTCTCTTGCCTCCCATCCTACTCAATCCTGTGAGTGAACTAGCTTGACAGCTGCCTACTGCCATTGATTAACAGTGGTTTCTAAGAGTTACTTGGAAGGCTTCTTTGTGTATACATAAGGACTGGCCTCTGATTCAAGGTTTTAGTGTGCTTCTGAAGCTCAATTTTATAATCTTATCAATTTTATAAATCTTATCAATGCTTAACTTACATGGCAGATACTCCACCAATTTCAAATGTACAGGCAGTTAATTTTGGTAATTTTATGTTTAGAAGAAGTTTGTCCAGTCATCGACACAATCCACTGGGCTGCCTGCAGCCTTAGGCAGCAGATGATTGACTTTAAAGTTCTTCTTTCCTGTCACCTTCCATAGACTCAAGAATCTTGGCACTGGACTGTAGCTGGAGTTTTCTCCAGTCCTGCCTGGCCCACAGTCAGGACAAATCTCTCTCACCCGCCAGTCCCGCAGCCGCTCAGACCCAACAGAGTAATATAAGTCTCTGTGTGTTTACTTGGTTGGGTCTGAGCGGCTGCGGGACTGGCGGGTGAGAGAGATTTGTCCTGACCGTGGGCCAGGCAGGACTGGAGAAAACTCCAGCTACACTGGACTAAGAACACTGAATCTTATTTTAGTGTAGAGACCACATGTATAGCGTATAGTATATTTCTCTTATTGAAATAGCCAAGGACCAAGTCAGGTGCATCTTGGATTTTGTCACAAACAACAACAGAGTAGATGAAGAGAGTTTTCTTAACAAGGTACTAAAACTGAGTTAGTGTGGCTTCGCTTACTTGGCAGAATTGCAGTTTATCACTTCTGTCTATTAAATATTTTGTTCAATTTTGAGATATGTATTACAACTTGGCCCTTCAAGACATATGGAGTAATATTTTCCAACGTCAAGCTTAACTCTCAAACCCATGTGATTATGTGTATATAGTATATTGAGGTGCCAGGAGGTGGTTTATACCCAAGGTTTTCAGAGTGTGGTAAACTGATTTATTTCATAGATTCAACACAGAATTTTACTCTTGGTGTTTTTTATTCCACAGAAGAAATGTAAAGCATGTTCTAGCAAGGCATAAAGCATTACAATGGACTAAGTCCTATGTCCTACCAGAGTTTCCCTATGATGTCAAGTGTGTGCTGGCGGAGCAGAGGTGCCCTGATCACAGCATGAGGATAAGGATCATCGAGTTTCTCCAGGCAGATATGACAAAGTACCTGGAAGGCTCGCTGTGAGTAGTTAACAGTGAGGACGTGATCTGTGCTCAAAGGAGAGTAGAACTTGTTGGGAACCAAGTCTCCATGGTTTATGAATGACACAGTGAATAAAAATTTAACATGCAGATTTAGAACAGGGGCTGTGGTTATTGTCTAAGCTGATTCAGTGCTTGCTGCATAGCCCCCAACACCCATATAAAAATCTAGGCATGCCGGGCGGTGGTGACGCATGCCTTTAATCCCAGCACTCGAGAGGCAGAGCCAGGCAGATCTCTGTGAGATCAAGGCTAGCCTGGGCTACCAAGTGAGTTCCAGGAAAGGCGCAAAGCTACACAGGGAAACCCTGTCTTGAAAAACAAAACAAACAAACAAAAAAATCTAGGCATGACAGCACATGCTTGTGACTATAGCTCTGCACAGACAGATGGGTACCTGGTACTTGATGGGCCAGCCAGGCTTGTCTAAACAATTAGTGGGCTCAGTTTGCCATGAGGGACCCTGTCTCAGCAAACAAGGTCAACTGTGCAGGGGAACAAGGTTAACTTCAGGCCTCCATACCTAAACACACACACACACACACACACACACGCACGCACGCACGCACGCACGCATGCAGAGAGAGACAGACACCACAACAAGAGAAAGTTTAGAAGAAACCTGTGTTCTTTACACTCACCTGAATTGGGGACTGCTAGACATGAACTCCATCTTATCTGTTGTGAACAGGTACCCCACCACCCAGCAGTACAACGATGTGGTCAATGCTCTGCTGCAGGCCCACCCTTTCCTGGATGAGGACGGCTGTGGCTTTGTAAGTGACTGCGTGGCCCCACCACCCTGTCCAACTTAGTCTATTTGAAATAAGAGCTTTGCATTTTCCACTCTGGCTCTGGTATTTTTTTTTTCATTTTCTTAATTTTTTTTTTTTTTACTTTGAGAGTATAATATAATTACACCATTTATCCCTTTCTGTTGGCATAAGTTTCTGTCCCTCAAGCTAGTAACCACTCAGAGGCTTAATATTAATTAAGTTACTAGCTAAATCTTACATTTTAAATTAACCCATATTTCTTATCTATGCTTTGCCACGTGGCTTGGTATCTTTTCTCAGCACAGTATGTCCATCTTGCTTCTTTCTGTGTCTGCTTGAGACTCCTCTGACTCCGCCCTTCTTCCTATCATTCTCAGTTTGGGCTCTCCTGCCTAACTTTATCCTGTCCAGCTATTGGCCAATCACCTTCTTTATTAAACCAATTACAGAGACATATATTCACACAGTGTAAAGGAATATTCCACACCTTTCCTTTCTTTCCTCCAATCCTTTTCATATACCCTCCTCACTCTTTCAAATTCATAACCTTTTTATTGTTACATTCATATATATATATATATATATAATTCTAAATATACCCTGCTTAGTCTGCTGTGTATATGTTTTAGGGCTTACCATTTGGTATTGGATAATGAATTGGTGTATTCTTTCCTAGGGAAGACTATTTTTCCCAATCTTAGTTGCCTATAGTTCTTTTTGTAGTGTTGAAGCATTGTGGTCTTTCCCCTGTCCATATTGGCAAGTCTGGTGTTCATATTCTCTCTCTCTCTCTCTCTCTCTCTCTCTCTCTCTCTCTCTCTCTCTCTCTCTCTCTCTCTCTCTCTCACTCCCTTTGTGATTCATCTCTGTCTCTGTCCCATGTATCTTTGTCTTCAGCTGGAAGTCACCGTCTTTCTGTCCCTCTCCTAACACCATCCAGGAGCTCCTGTGTAACTCATAGCTCCTGTGAATACCCAGAAGGAGGACATGGCTTCATCAGAGCTGTGGTTGATGGAGTGTTTCTTGCTTTCTGATCTAATCAAAGGGGAAGTTGTCTGGCTTTGAGGTCTTGTCCCCCTACCTCATCCACCCTCTCACATCTCTGCTGTCTGGATTAGGTAGACTCTAAGGATGCTCTAAGAAACAGTTTCTTGGTGTTTGTCCTCCAGAAACACCAGAGATTCTGATTTAAATGATGTGATTCTGCCACCAAGGCTTTCAAAAGATTCCAAAGGCTGTGATGGATATCAAGGGTTGAGAACCAGTGCTCAAGCATGCTTAGGAACTGGCATACCAACTGAGGCCTTACCATTAGGCAGATTGGGGCAGGAGGACCAGGAGCTTGAAAGCTAGTCTGGGCTACATGAGATGCTGTTTCACATGAAACAAGAAGAACATCTTATGTCTTCATTGTAACAGTGGAAATATGTTTAGCATTACTGAATGATAAACTTAAATACTTTAAAATTGTAACAAAAAGTTGAACATTCTTGACAGGAAAAGTATGATTTAAGAAACAGTGGTGAGAAACTATAGGTATGTGTACCTGAAGATACGCTGCTACTCCCGTATCTGTCTTTATAGGAATCCACTTTGGTATCTATCTTTACATGAATCCACTGTGGTATCTGTCTCTATAGGAATCCACTGTGGCATCTGTCTTTATATGAATCCACGCTGGTATCTATCTCTATATGAATCCACTCTGGTAAACACAGCTAAGATGATAGATGTGCTTCTGTATCTCATCTTCTCAACTACATTCAGGGAAGGAATTTTTCCTCTGTCCCTCCCACCTCCATCCTTCTCTCTTTTTTTACTTTTCTTCCTTCCTTTTCCCTTTCTCTCTGTCATCTTCCCATCTTCAAGTAAGGGCTTAGTATACATAGGTAAAATCAGAAGACGCTGAATGATAGAAGGCCTTAAGGACTCTCTTTTACCCTCCAAACTCAGAAAAGTTGTGGTATCCCATGCCTGGAAATAGCAGCTAGTCAAGACTTTTGCTAACAAAGGATGAAATCCTTTTAAAAAATGTGTTTCTGTATATAAAGCATGCTACAAAAGAACCCAATTTTTCTCTTACTAAAAACAAAATATTGCAAGCCAAGCAACAGCAAAAATCTGGGATCTGACAACTCTAGTCAGGAGAACACAGGTAACACTGACCCTCAGTGCTCCTTCTCCATTTAAGATACAATATAACATTGATCATCTGATCAGTGACAGGCACGTCTCTGTCTCTGTAAATCCCACACCCTCAGCTTCAATCAATCTCTAATACTGTGCTATGTAATTAAGACCAGGATGGTGCATTTCTACTGAACTTGGACAGATTGCTTTCCTCTCATTGTCCCCCAAGCGATGCCACTCTTACCCGATATTTGCATCGTATTATATATACCAGGTAGCACAGAGATACTTGAAATTAACAGGGAGTCATTCCAGAGAGTCTTACCTATAGAGGCAAATAAATATCTGTAATATTTTTAATTCTATCTCCTCTCTCTCTCTCTCTCTCTCTCTCTCTCTCTCTCTCTCTCTCTCTCTCTCTCTCTCTCTCTCTATGTGTGTGTGCGTGTGTCATGTGGATGGATGCAGAGGACAGTTTGTGGAAGTCGGTTCTCTCTTTCCATTGTGTGGGTCCCAGTAATCAAATCCAGGTCATCAGACTTGGCACCTAGTGCCTTTCCTCACTAAGTCATCTCTCCTGCCTGCCAGTTACATTTTGACCTTTACTCTTATGGTTATTGAAGTGAGATACCTACAAAGTAATGAATAATGTCTACTGAACTCCTGTGGGCATGTGATCTACACGTTCCCACATAATTATGTAAAGATAATAGAGAGCCATGGAAAATGGCTTAGCAGGTTGTGGCCTCATTTGTACAGTTGAAGAGTATAAGTGGAGGCTGGTGCATGGATAGGTATTTGCCCAGCTTCTCATCCATCACATCTGTATATGAGGCTGTGGTCCTCATGCTAGATTGCACAATGTAGGAAATGCCTAAGAATATTGAGAGGGGTGTAGTGTGTGTGTGTGTGTGTGTGTGTATGTATGTATGTAAAAAGAGAGACAGAGGAAGAAAAAAGAGGAAGAGAGAATACTTGGTCACTTTCAGGGATGATTTATATTTGAAACTCTTTATCTTGTAAATTTTCAAATCTACACAGTGGCTTACCATAGGCCTTTCAAGATCAAAATTTCTCTTCACATGACTATACTTGGTGTAGCTTGAGTTTTCCTGACTGGCCCACAGTCAGGACAAATCTCTCTCACCTGCCAGTCCCACAGCCACTCAAACCCGACCAAGTAAACACAGAGACTTATATTGGTTACAAACTGTATGGCCGTGGCAGGCTTCTTGCTAACTGTTCTTACAGCTTAAATTAATCCATTTTCATTAATCTATACTTTGCCACATGGCTCATGGCTTACCGGCATCTTTACATGCTGTTTCTCATCGTGGCGGCTGGCAGTGTCTCTCTGACTCAGCCTTCCACTTCCCAGCTTTATTCTCCTCCTTGTCCCGCCTACACTTCCTGCCTAGCCAATGGCCAATCAGTGTTTTATTTATTGACTAATTAGCAACACATTTGCCATACAGAACATCCCACAGCAACTTGGTGCTGGATAATTACTAGTTCTCTGTAGTGAGGATCATCCTGAGCATCGTGGGACAGTGAGCAGGACCCTTGACACCCACCACATGTGTGTAGTGCCCTTTCCACTGCAATCACAAGACATGTCCTCAAACCCGTGAGATGTCTTCTGGGGAAGAGAAGGGCGCAGCATCAGCAGGCTGGTGAAGAGCTGCTGGTCCAGGTTCACTGGCTATTGAGGCATCTACCTTCATCCCGAGCGTTGTTTGTGTTACGTGATTGTTTAGAAGTTACTGGTGACATCTCTAAACACCTTTTGACTGTTTGTTGCATTATTTTTGCTGTATCAGGGATTGAACTCGGGGCTTCTTACATTTTAGGCAAGTGCTCTACCACAGAGCCACAGCCACAGTCTTTTCAGCGTAGGCCTCAGACGGATAATGACAGTTTCCTCTATAGCAACAATACTGTTTTTATGCCTATGAAAATTAATAATAGTTGCATGTCCCATACAATCTGTATTATGGATTGTATCCGATTCATCTGTTTCTGTTTTTTTCCCAATTTAGTCTCTTTGTCTTCTTTGTTTTCCCTGATATTTACTTTCTAGTCAAGTTGTTTTTTTTTTTTAATTCATTTTACATACTAACCACAGATCCCCCTCTCATCCCTCCTCCTGATCCCCCCATCTGGCCTTCCCTCTGGACCCATCTCCCCATGCCCTCCTCCAAAAGGGTAAGTCCTCCCATTCGGGGACAGCAGAGCCTGGTACATTCAGTTGAGGCAGGGCCAAGCCCCTCCCTGCTGCATCAAGAGTGAGCAAGGTATCGGACCACAGGCGATGGGATCCAGAAAGCCAGCTCATGCACCAGGGATAGATCCTGATTACACTGCCAGGGGCCCCTCCAACAGACCCAGCTACACAACTGTCTCCCGTATGCAGAGGGTCCAGTCTGGTCCCATGCAGGTTCCACAGCTGTTGGTCTAAAGTTCATGAGTTCCTATGAGCTTAGTTCAGTTGTCTCTGTAGATTTCCCCATCACGATCTTGACCACCCCCCCCTTGCTCATAGAATCCCTCCTCCCTCTCTTCGACTGGACTCCTGGAGCAGGCAAGTTGTTGTTGTTTTTTCCCCAGATGTCATTTAAGGTGATACACATGTTTCACTTATCTGAATGTTTCTTAATGATTAAATTTGGGTTTGCAACACAGGGTATGCACCCGCCCAGGGCTACAGATTGCCTCATATGCCACAAGAAGCGCGTAGCTTCAGAATGATTAGGAAAGCTGTGTTTGTGTAGGACTCTTCCCATCTTCTTTAGCTGGAGAATATGGGGAAGGAGGGATGATAAGTCCACAGCTCAAATATCTCCCACTGTGTCTACCTACCTCACACTGTTAAGCGAATAACTCACAATACGGGGCATATAGCAGGTGCTCACTAAACTCTCATAGAGTGAACACTTACATGGTTGGTCCTTTCCAGTTTGAGATATGCGTGAAGAGAGTCAGAAGGACTTGTTCATGGAATGATAACCTAGCAACTGATGGCTATAATAGCGTCTACTAGGTTCAGCACAGCTAGAGTCCTTTCTGAACTGTAGGAAACACAGAGACAAATATATTCGAGCTAGTTTATATTTCAGGACTGAGAAAAAAAGCACAAGCCATCTATTAGTTTTGTGCTGTTGTAAAACAATGGCAGAACCTATAAGCCTGTGGGAGGTGATGGAGCATCTCTGACTCACACATACCCAGGGGCTTAATCAAAGCACAAACCAGCCCCCTACTGAGCCTACGGAATGCCTCACCAGGACTTTCGAACTGTCAAGGTGCTTTATGAATAGCAGTTTATAAATATCTTCCACAAGTCACTATTTACAAGATTCTCTCTCTCTCTCTCTCTCTCTCTCTCTCTCTCTCTCTCTCTCTCTCTCTCTGATTTTTAGAGAAATGATTTCTCTGTATAGCCCCGGCTGTCCTGGAACTCACTCTGTAGACCAGGCTGGCCTCAAGATCTGCCTGCCTCTGCCTCCTGAGTATTGGGATCAAAGTGTGCACCACCACCATCTGGCATCACCAAGATTCTCTTAAAAACACAGTTTAGGAGTGTTCTCTCTCTCTCTCTCTCTCTCTCTCTCTCTCTCTCTCTCTCTCTCTTTTTCTCTCATTTAGTTCAGTCAGTAAAGTGCTTGCCACGTAAGCGTGGGACTCAAGTGTGATAGCCAACACTCACACCAAAAGCATGGTGATGCACACACTCTTATGATCCCAGCGCTGGGAAAGTGGAGAGAAACAGATCGCTGAAGACTAGTCAGCCAGCCCAGGCTAGTCATCAGGCCCCAGGCCAGTGAGAGACCAAGGTGGGTGGCTCCTGAAAAATTACACCCAACAGTGACCTCTGGCTTCCTTCCCTATGCATACACCTGCATGGAATGCACCCCTGCATAGGTACCTGCTTACACATAGTGCATTGGGCAGGAAAGATCATGCTGTTCCATTTGGTAGTGGAGGAACATAGACTAAAGGGTTACTTATGGAAAGTTACTTGGTCAGTACATACTAGATTTAGTACCGAAATCTAAATCTTCCCAACCTAGGCTACAGAGCTTTCTGGAGATCAAGGCATGCTGGAACTTGAGCCATGAAATCAGGAATGGCAATATCTGAATGCCAGATCTTGGACTAATGTTATCTCAGTGGTTCCATTCTCTCACAAGGAGATGAAGTACATTTGTTTGCTTGCTTTGTTTCCTTAGCTCTAATTGGGGGATTATAATTTGAACAGCAACATCACAAAATTGCTGTCAGGATAAATCTAAGGATAGATTTGTGGCTTCTATTATGATAATAAAATAAAAATAACTTCAGCCCTCAGGGTGATATACAAAAAATTGTGTTGTTCGACAGGATTATGCAATGTTCTTTAAGGACTGATTGGCCTGCTTTGTTATTTTACACAGTTTTTATGGAAACGAGCCCTCAAAGATCGCTTTAAATATGTTCGAAGACCCATAGAAGATGATGAACAAGTAATGAGAAATAAGTGTAAATTTGGACACCGAAGGGGCCAGACAAGGAAGTCTCTTGCCGACCTAGGATCTGATGAAATTAAAATTGTGCAGATAAAAGTTAGCCTGAACCCTAAACACTCTGACAACTACGGCTGATGAATGATGTGGCAATAAACTGTAGCATTAAAACAAGTGAGATGCCTTTTCAAAGTTACCAATAAAAAATGACGGTTTGCGTGGCTGACAGAACGTTTCTTAAAGAGGGTGTCAGTAAACATTGGGAGACCAATATGTTATTAAACATTTCATGACCAATTTTCTTCACAGACTTTGAAGAAACTGGAAAAAAAAATCCTTAAGTTCTGGTTTCCAGGGTTATCACTTTTCTTCTCATTCTATAATGCATTGCATATTCCCTTTTCCTCTTAGTTTTTGGAATGTCCCGTGGAGCTCAAACCTGTTTCAAATTCCTTATATGGCCAAAGATGACCTCAAATGGCTGACCTCCTGCTTTCACTTCCCAAATGCTGGGATTACAGGACTGTACTGTCTCACCTACTTGTGGCTCATGTTGTGATGTTCATATTACTAAAGAAAGTTGGATTCTTCTGTTCTGTTGTTGTTGTTGTTTGAGACAGGGTTTCTTTGTATAGCCTTAGCTGTCCTGGAACTAGCTTTGTAGACCAGGTTGGCTTTGAACTCCCAGAGATTTGCCTGTCTCTTCCTCCCAAGGATTAAAGGCATGCACCACCACTGCCTGGCTTGAAAGTTGGATTTTTTTTTTTTTTTTTTTTTGGTTTTTTGAGACAGGGTTTCTCTGTGTAGCTTTGCTCCTTTCCTGGAACTCACTCTGTAGCCCAGGCTGGCCTCGAACTCATAGAGATCCGCCTGGCTCTGCCTCCCAGTGCTGGGATTAAAGGCGTGTGCCACCACCGCCCTGGCTGAAAGTTGGATTCTTAATGTTAATTTATTCACTGATTTTGAGTCCTGGAGTTTGAACCCAGGGCCTTGTGCATGTTAGGTAAATGTTTTTCCACTGAACTGTGCTCCTAGGCCTAGGAACATCTTTTCTTTCTTTCTTTCTTTCTTTCTTTCTTTCTTTCTTTCTTTTTTTGAGACAGGGTTTCTCTGTGTAGCTTTGTGCCTTTCCTGGAACTCACTCTGTAGCCCAGGCTGGCCTCGAACTCACAGAGATCTGCCTGGCTCTGCCTCCCGAGTGCTGGAATTAAAGGCGTGCACCACCACCACCCGGCAGCCTAGGAACATTTTAATACTCACATTGCAGAAGTTAGGCGGTCTCCGGTCCTAAGGTTGCAGGGAGGCAGTTATCTGTAGTGTGGGTACAGAGCTCCATACTAGCTTCCCTCCTCTGCTGGTCTAGAAGGCTTCCAACTCCATGCTGTGAGTAGCTTCAAGCTGAGGACCAGGCAAAGCCTAGAGATTCCTCCTCCACCAAGAGGAGATCCTAGGAGTCTTAATATGTGTCCTTTAACTGTCTCAGAGCCCCAGATGTCCTCAGAAAAACAGACTCCTGTTTAAATTACTAATTACTAGCTACAATAATAGATTGAACTTCTTAGGAATGCTGTCCAAATTACCAAACACAGAAGCTGAATCTCTTGCCCTCCCAATTACATTTTGCACTTTACAGGGATTTTGTAAATCCTCATTCTTTACACATTTACATTATAGAATGTTTGTGATGTAAATATTCTATTTTTTTTTAGTCTAGTGTATTTGTTGATTGCTAGACTATTTGATTGTATCAGCTTTAATAGTATTTTTCTATGAACTCCAGTTTGATATCTTTTGTAAACCCTTCACTCCAGCATCATGCACCATGCAAAGTTCCCAGGCAGAGGTGCATTGCTGAA
This sequence comes from Peromyscus californicus insignis, assembly GCF_007827085.1. NCBI lineage: Eukaryota > Metazoa > Chordata > Mammalia > Rodentia > Cricetidae > Peromyscus > Peromyscus californicus. The sequence continues at coordinate 33,660,048 of NW_026294525.1, forward strand.
ATACCTTATTGCAACTGTAAATGAGACTTTCACATGCTAAGTCAGTTAAGATACTATTCATTATGTGTCTTCTTTAGCAAAATGACAAGACCACTGAATGGTACCCTGAATTTAGTGAGGCATTTTTTTTTTTTTTTTTTTTTTAGAAATTTTGCTTGCACAATTCCAGATATAAACTAAAACCATAGTAACTATAGAAGCACACACTGGTAATCCCAGCACTTAGGGGACTCAGGCAGGAAGGCAGAAAGTTCAAGCTTGGTCTGAGCTATAGAAGGAGACACTGACTTGTAAAACGAGAGAAAATGAACAGAAATCATGACAAGATAGTCACATCGTCACATATGTTTTTAAATGTTTCACTTTTTTTTTTTTTTTTTTTTTTTTTTTTTTGGTTTTTCAAGACAGGTTTCTCTGAGTAGTATTGGTGCCTGTCCTAGATCTTGCTCTGTAGACCAGGCTGGCCTCGAACTGATCTCTGCTTCCCTAGTGCTGGGATTAAAGGCGTATGCCACCACCACCACCCAGCATTTCACATATTCTGAAAAAGTCACTCTAGAAAAGAACTGTATTATGTTATTGCTGCGTGACACTATGCCTGGGGAGATGTGAACAAGCATTTCACCCCAGACAGGAAACTGGTGACAGACCAAGTATGGATGTCACCAAAGTCTAACTTGGTAAACCAATGAGTTTTATTTGTTTTGCTTACAGGAATATGGGTGAGGGGTTATTTACAGGAGTAGAAATGACTCAAAGACGGCTACATTACCAAAGCCCAATGCAGCATGGGGACAGCTCACCCAGCTGGAAACCTGGAGCTTATTGCACAACTTACAGGCAGCACCGTGGGTTAGATGGTGTTCTTTCCGGGTGGTTCATTTGGTCTGAGCCTCTCAATGGTAGCTCAGCTTGCCTGAAAGTCTTCTGGGCAGCTCAGACGGTCTCTGCTTCTCCCAAGCGGCTAGGCTTATCTTCCAGTGTCTATGGGCAGTCTTTACTGCTTATAGCACCTTGAGGAGGGAGGGACCTAGTGAATCTGATTGGTTTCAGGGACTTCCTGAAGCTATTTTAAGTTGTTTACTTCCTGTCTTTTTTTTTTTTTTTTTTTTTTTTTTTGGTTTTTCGAGACAGGGTTTCTCTGTGTAGTTTTGCGCCTTTCCTGAAACTCACTTGGTAGTCCAGGCTGGCCTCGAACTCACAGAGATCCGCCTGGCTCTGCCTCCTGAGTGCTGGGATTAAAGGCGTGCGCCACCACCACCCGGCTTACTTCCTGTCTTAATAAACATCTGTGCAATATGGAATGTTTCACCTTTCCTTAGAAAAATCCTGTTGCTTCTCTTCCCTGTAGACATTCTGTTTTTAAACTATCCCATTGTTTTACCACCCCTTTAACATTGTGTTTTTCTCTAGGATGAAAGTTTTTAACCTCAAGGATACTACTACATAAGAATTGTGCGTAAATTGATATCCTTCCAAAAACTAGATTTTTTTTTGTTACATTGAAAGTAAAGTTCCATCGTAAGTGAATTAGAAAAAAAAATTCAGTTCCATTTTCCCTCTTTTCATGGTTCATATCTCACTGAAATAATTTGGAACTGATGAGTGATAAAATTGAATAAATAACAATTGTCTCCTGCATTAAAACTTAATGTCTCCATAGGATCCGAGGTCACACTGAGAAGCACAAGTTGATATTGAAGTTTTTCTTCTGTTCGTATAACATCTTTGATTCCCTTTTTGTATATTGTCCCTTGTCAAAGCACCTTGTAAGGGTCTGAGAAAATGCTGAAGGAAGACCCCAGATTCAAATAGTATGCAAGAGCAAAGAGCGTTTATTTACCAGCATATGTGGGGGTCATTCACCTGTACAACATGGCAATGACCCTGAGAGAAGTGTGCAGGCCACTTTTAAGCACAGCTAGAGGAGTTTTAGGGATGGTTAGGATATCTTAAACACAACTGGTTAAGCAAGCAGCAGTTACATTAGTATATTTTTAGTTGGCTGAAGTTTTATCTTTGCACATACTTGGGTTCCTTCAAGAGGGTTGCAGGAACTGTCCTTGAGACATTGTGCGGTTGACTCAGGCCTTGTTTGTGCTCTCTCCCTCATCCCTGAATGCCATTTGTTGATAAATGGCCCTTTGTTAGGAGAGACACCTGTTTGACCCACTCAGAGAAGTGAAACCTAAATTTAGTTGTAAAAGTGGCAAAGTTTAAACCCTTCACCTTAGAATTGTTCAGAGCTACAGTATGTGTGGGTCTTCTCTTCCAGACCCTCAATGGTGCCTACATCATGTGATGGACCCCTCTAAGGCCTACACATGGGGATTATTTAAAAAAGAAGAGGGAATCAAAATTTTCAGGGTTAGGCTTTATTTTGTAATTAAACTTTGAGTTACCTTCCTGCCATCTAAGCTAAAAAGGTGATTGGTTATTTTTTTTTATATCTGAGGAGACAACATTTTTCCTGGGAGAGAAATCTCATTGGAAGTATTTACTTATTTCCCCTTTTCAAATGGAACTGTAAATCACTGTCTTCAAAGTCTACAGCCTCTCTGTTGATGATTGTGTGTTCTATAAAGTCATAAGCTTTTAAAGGATGGAACACATAATCCATGTATTTCTACACACACACACACACACACACACACACACACACACACACACACACACACATGCATATCCTGTGGTAATAAAAAATGTATGAATTTGAGTATGGATGTTAGAAGAATCTCAATACATTGGATTTATTTCATGGCATCTAGTATCTCATACTGATTGCCTAAATTACTTTCAATCCCCATTTTGACCTTCTGATAGCTCTCTTAAGGCTTGAACATCAAAGATGTTTGGGCTTAAATATTGTTGGGAAATTCTCATATTTAAAAGTTCCTTGACTAGGTCAATATTTACACACTATGGAAAAATAAATCTATTTCATATGCTGTAGAGATGCAAAGTATTGGTGTAGGCAAGAAGCAGAAAGCTGCCCATGCATGTAAGGCAGGGAAGAGGGATTGGTCCCTTAGAGGAAGGGATGTGGGAGGAGAAGGGATTGGTTTGATTGGCTTTGTTTTCTGCTTTTATTTTTTTCCTCCCTTTTGGTGATAGGAAACAAGAATGGAGACTATCTCAAGGAACAAAGACAGGTTTCTTAGTCCTATCACATAGCTTCCATAAATAATCAAAGTCACTTATGTGGCTCTGAACAGGGACTACAGATCCTTTGTTCCTAATCCTTACCTTCTACAGTCTCATGGTTTAGCTCTGCACAAACTATGCTGTAGCTGAAATTATCCTGTTCCTGCCTGGCTCCTGTGGCCCTCAGACCCAAGCAAACACACAGAGACATATTATTTATGTATGTATATGTATATGTTTATGTATATGTATATGTATGGCCTAATGGCTCAGGCTTCTTGCTAGCTGTTCTTATATCTTAAATTAACCCATTTCTATAAATCCATACCTTGCCACATGGCTCATGGCTTACTGGTACTTTACATCCGGCTCCCCATGACAGTGGCTGGCAGCATCTCTCTGCCTCAGCCTTCCACTTCCCAGCATTCTCCTTTCTCCTTGCCCCACCTACACTATCCTTTCTGTCTGGCTACTGGCCAATCAGCGTTTTATTTATCAATCAATCATAGCAACATATATTTACAGCATACAGGACATCCCACAACACTTTGATATTTGGCTACAGTGCCCAAAGCAAGAGTAATGCCAATGCCCCACCTGGGGGTGTGTGTGCTGGGGTACCTCTGACTGCTCCACCAACCCTTCCACTGTATCTTAAGGATGCCTTGCCTTGCCAGGATTCTAGGCGACATCTCGAGACCCATCCCTCAAGAAGCTGGGTATTTTGCCTTAAAAAATGCCTTTCCAACCTCCAGAACTCATGGTGCTGCTTGCCTGGTCTTCTAGCAGCAGCTACTCCATCACTTCCTAAGCATTTGACTTTCAGTGTCAAAAGAAACAGAACAGGAGAAAGGCTGAGAGCAGGGTCATGGTAACCTGCTGTGAGTCAGTGAACGTGTCCAGATAATCCACAACCAAATAATTTGTTGTTCCATGCATTGAACACTATGCTTCCTTTTCTTTTTTAAAAAAATTAATTCTTGGAGTGTATGTATGATGTTATGTGCTCGTGTGCATCCCACAGTGAGCGTGTGGAGCTCAGAGGACAACTTTGTGGAGTCAGTTCTCTCCTTCCCTCTTCATGTGGGTTATGGGGATTGGACTCAGGCCTTATGCAGTATGCAATTTGGCCCAATGACCCACATCACTCTCTTGCTCACTCACTTTTTAAAAATTCTGTTTAGTTTCCTCTTAATTGTATTTTATTGTATATTTCTTGATGAATATGCTGGCTAGTCTCATGTCAACTAGACACACAAACTAGAGTTATCTGAAAGGAGGGAAACTCAACTGAGAAAATGCTTCCATAAGATCCAGCAACAAGGCATTTTCTTAATTAGTGATTGATGAGGGAGGGCCCAGTCCATGGCGGGTGGTTCCTTCCCTGGGCTGGTGGTCCTGGGTTCTATAAGAAAGCAGGCTGAGCAAGCCAGTAAGCAGCACCCCTCTATGGCCTCTGTGTCAGCTCCTAGCCCCAGGTTTCTGCCCTGTTTGAATTCCTGTCCTAACTTCCTTCAATAATGGACAGCTCTGTGGAAGTGTAAGCCAAATAAACCCTTTCCTCCCCAACTTGCTTTTGGTCGTGGTGTTTCACTGTAGCAATAGAAACCCTAACTAGGGCAGTAAATTAATAAAAATGCTATAGATTCTCAAAACAGATCATTTAACCTTAGTGATTGTGCACATTGCTGATGTTTTCTCTTCTACTCCGTTGTTGCCTTGGTCTCATGACACCCCACACTGCATTTGCTTCTTCACATTTGTGACTGAATGCTTGTCACCCATGCTTCATGCAAAGGCCATGTTTATTGCCCGTGGATGACGAACTACTTCAGAATAAGCGGAAGGATGGCTGGTCTCCTATTGGACTCATCCCAGGACTGCTTTGCAGTATGTGACTTCTCATGCTACAAAAGAACCACAGACTAGGAGAGCGGTATTGCATCCAAGTAGGATCCCTGGGCCAGGAGAAGCTTCTAAATACTGGCCAGCCCAAGGAACCCCATCATCAATGCCGTCTTGCTCCTTTGGAGGCTGCTGTGACAGTATGAAGAAAGCTACAGGGAAGAGTCCTGTTTGTGTTGCTCTCATCCAGCAAGGGGGCTAGGGCACCTGCTGTACACAGAGACACTGGACCTTGGAACCCCACACAGTATCACAGGCTGAGGCTTACTCTTTTTCAGGTGTCTCTTTACCCAAAGGATCACTTGGAGACCCTCTGGGTCTCTTCTAAACACCCCAACAAGCCATTGGGATATAAACACTTTTAAAGAATTTATTGAGAGAAGACCTTACTATGGAGCCTTGGCTGGCCTAGAACTTGCTATGTAGACTAGGCTGGCCTTGAATTCACAGAGATCTGCCTGCCTCTGCCACTCGAGTCCTGCAATTAAAGGTGTGCGCGCCACCATGCCCAGCTTTATTATTTTTTTTTTCATTATGTGTATATGTGTGTGCATCTGTGTGTGGGTATGTACATGTGTGTGAAGGTGACCACAGAGACCAGAAGGGTCTGATCCCTTGGGGCTTGAGTTACAAGTGGTTGGGAGCCACCTGGCCTGTGTGCTGGGAGCCCAACTTGTGTCTTCTGTAAGAGTGGTCCATCTTCTTAACTTATCCAGCCCTCTAAACATATCCTTTGAAATAGCTAAATTCTTAATACTTTGTGGGGAGGGCATGGGGTGCTTGCTTAGTATGCACGAGTCCCTGGGTTCCATTCTCATTTAAAAAAAAGAAAGAAAGAAAAGAATGAACAAATAAAGACAATTTAGAAACATTTGAATACTATGTTTGATTAGCACACACTTTTTTTTTTCTTTTTAAGTTACTCTTGGGAGCTCCTTTTGTAGCCAATAGTGTTCTCAGTCCATTACCGGTTGGCACTCATGGCAATAACCATGCTTGGCCTGAGCAGTGCTGGGGACTCCAGGCTTCCACTTTGCTTCTCTGTGACATTTCTGTCCCTCTGTCAGCCTCCTGGAGTCGTGGATGTGTCCCCGAGGATCCGGCTGGTCCTGCCTTCCTCCACATGGGCTTCAGAGTCTGTGTCTTCGTTCTCTAGTCAGCGAGGGAGATCTGTGAGAAGCATTGCCACGTGCTGTAATAAAACTGCTTGAAAAGCAGAAAAAATTGTTTTGCTTTATATAAATGCATCCACGTTTCATTTCCCTCCCTAAGACATTTGGAAATCCTTCTCAGCCTTCAGTCGAGAGATAGATTGTTTCCATTGTGACCTTAATTTTAAGGACACTTCTCAGAGTCTGAAACATGGAAGAAAATAAAATGAACATTTGTCCCCCTGGGATGTGAAACTTGGAAATTTGGATCTCTCTCTCTCTCTCTCTCTCTCTCTCTCTCTCTCTCTCTCTCTCTCTCTCTCTCTCCCTACCTATATGATATGTAGGATAATGACATAGGAATTTAATAGATGGTTTTAATGGTGCCCTTCCATCCCAAATCTTTCCAAATATTTGCTAAATAAATGAGAAAAGCTAAACAAATTGCGACTTGTTAAGTTACCAACACTATATTTACCATTCAGCTCTCCTTAAAGCATTTTCCTATTTATTCAGTATGTACGCACCTCCTGTGTTTAAAGTTGTGAAGTGGTGTTTTGTGTTACTTGGTTTGGCCCAGAAATAAAATGGGTTGCAAGTTGTGCCAAAGCCTGCTCAGGAATCCTAGCAGAGTCCCCATGGCTGTTTCTCAGGGTATTGCTATTTGTTTCACGCTGCAGCTGACACACAGTGATTAATTGCATAAATACTCATTATTTTTATATCCGCTTCCACAGATGTTTCTCTCTTGGTCCAAAACCAAACTAGACAGCAGAAAATGGAGAAAACTGTTGACAGTTTGCTGTATTCCAGATAGAATGCAATTATTGCCATCAGCGGGCAGCTAATCCACTAATGCTGGGAAGTTTTACAAGTCAGCTGAATACTCGGAGGCACTGGGCGAGACTTATGGAGCAAACTGCTTGCTGATCGCCTGAGATGCAGGCCGGCATGCTAGCCCAGAGGCTGATCAGAATCCAGAGGGAAAACATCATTTCCAAATTCCACTTAATGACAATAAAATTAAAGACAGGCACAACTGGAACTTGGTATGAACATACCCCCCAGCTTCCAACATGGCACTCTTCAACAGAAGTACAAGATGAACCACATAGGTAATTTCTAATTTTCTAGGAACCACACTATGAAAGGTAAAAAGAAGCAGATGGGATTGGTGTTAATAGTACCTTTTACTGAACCGACTATGGTCACCACATTATCATTTCAATGTGTAATCACTATAAAAAAATCAATGATATAGTCTACATTCTGTCTTTGCATATGAAATCTAGTATTACCAGCATGCCCTTCGAATGAACTAGCCACATTTAAGGTGATCAGAAGCCACAAGTGCCTAGTGCTTACCATGTTGTGTCCTTCAAGTCCATTTAACCTTGGAAAAAATAAAGAATAAGAACATGACACTCAATATAGGACATTATAGTAGCAGACTGCATTTTACGCAGTGCCATTAAAGTACATGTTTGATAGCATACTGTACACAATGCCATTAAAGTAGATTTTTGATAGTATACTGACAGTATACTAAAGGAGAATGAGAATTTTTAAATAGCATGCTTAAAGTTTTAAAAAATTGTATATGTAAAAGTGGTTTGCCTGCTTCTTCATCTGTGTACCACATGCACACCTGGTGTCCTGGAGGCCAGAAAAGGGCATTGGATAAACTGGCATTGAAGTTTCTCAGAGCTGTGAGTCACTATATGTGTGCTAGGAATCCAACGCAGGTCCTCTGAATGACCAGCCAGTGCTCTTAACTGCTGAGCCATCTCCCTAGCCTCACTTTGTTTTTGATGCTGGCTCTGAGATAGCCCAGGTTAGCCTTGAATTCACTCTGTAGCCAAAGGTGACCTTAAACTCCCATCTTCCTGCCTCTACTTTCCAAGTGTTGGCATCCCACTTGGATGTGTACCACCACACTTGGCTTATAACAACACCCTTTCTTTGCAGAATCATTCAGACTGCAGAGTCTAAAACAAAAGTATGCTTGGAAAAAATGTAACTTGAGTTTATTCACCTCTGGGAGGAAGAAAAGGTTTAATTACATTTTTAAACCACCCTTTATCTTCCCTTTTCAAAAGCAGACTCAGTTGTCTATTGGTATCTAATGTGGACATGTTTATCTTCTCATCTCTGTCCCAGCCATCACCTTAGACTCCAACATTCTAGCTGAATCTCTAGGGGTGACAGAGACCACTCCACAGCTAAGAGCAAGGCAAAGGAAGATCTAGTGTGTCTTAATTCAACTGGAGTTCATGTGTTGAACAACTGATGGTGATTCCCTTGAGGCCACTGTCCTGTAGTGTCCTTTCCTGTTTCCCGGGGCAGGAGTGGTGTCTTCAGTCTTCTGCCTTTCTTCCTCTTCCCTTTGCCTCTGCTCTTGTGAGAGAGCACATCCCACATTGTCTTTATGAAAGACACCTCAATGACAGTTCTGTGAGCATCAGATGTGCTCATCCCCAAGTCCCCTCCGCCCGGTGTTCACTGCTAGGGAATGAGCCTTGGGAACAAGAGAAGCAGGTCTACACTGGAAGAAACATCCTCTTTCCTCCGGCCATCTCTGTGTTTGAAAAGTTGCTTTGTCTTTAAGGATCTCAATGTGCTCATTCCTAAGGAGAGAGATCTGGATCAACCAATTTCTAAATTCCTTCTAGCTCTGACAATATAAAGGTCATTAGTAGTACATCTAATAACAGATGAGTCTGAGAGCAAAGTATTGAGAACAAGAATATTGAGATCTTAAAATTCTGATGCACTCTTCTAATAAGTAAATACACTCAATCTGGGACACAAACCCTAAACGTTGCTAGTCATATTAGTAGCTCAAATAGTAGCTGTGTAGATATTTCGCTGTCATAATGGGTAAGGGATGATATAATGCATATAGTAGTTTATAAATGTCAATTTAAGCAACAACAAAATTTCATTATATTTCAATGGTGGCAAGCTGTTCCTGTAACTCAAATTTAGATTCCATTTTACTTCTTAACAAATATGACATTTTCTTTTTGTTAAAAGGTACTTTCTATGCATTTGAGATAATACAAAATGTGTGGTGTGTGGCATATACACAGTTTGTGAGACAAAATGGACACCAGGAGTGACATTCAGCTTACAAACGGATCACTGCTGATACCATTGTATGGGCCCAAGTTTCCCTCCCCTCCCCCAGCAGTCACCTTGCCAACACCACGGCATCTGGAAGTAACTGTGCCTTGGAATTTTATGTCATCGTTCACCAGCTTTTTAAGACAATGACCTTTTTTTGTCATCCTTGCAAAAGTTCCCAATGAATCTATTGTTCCATGTGGCTTATTTTTGAGACGTGGAGTCATGAATATGATTGACTTGGAAAACTTCCTGTTTTCCACTTGCTGTAATGTCTTTGGGATCCAACCAGGGTATTAAGTTCAATGGAGCATTTCTTTATTTTTATAGGGATTGGTAATCCAATGTGACAGGGAACCCTGCTGGATCTGGCTGCTCTCCTGTCCACCATCATCTGCCTTGGGTCTGGCTTTGGCTGTTAGGACATGCTATTTTGGTTCCTATGCAGGAGCTTTTGCCAAAGACTTCTGCTTATCGTGGAACTGCGGGCTTAGAGATTGTGTAAATATGCAACTTTGTGAGACAGAGCTCGATTGTTTTTGTAAGTCATTGTAGACATTTGGCTCCCTGAGCAACACTTACCATTGGATCTCTTTCGCACTCAAAACTACTGGAAATAAATCGGTGTTTTCTTGGTCCTGATTTTCATTATAATTACTTATGAATTGATCATATCTTCGTATATTTGTAAATGGCTCACATTTACTTCTCTGTAAAATTCCTGTTCATGTTTTTGACCATTTTTCCCCTGTGAGCTTTTTTCTTATTTGCAAGAATTATAAATATCTATATCTTTTATTCGTATATCATTGCTTTATCAATTATGTCCACTGTAAGTATTGTCATTCAGTCTGTGTCTTTCCTTTTAAATTTCTTTCTGCTTGTGTTTTGACAGACAGTTGTCATTTTAATACAATTATTATTATCAATCTCTCTTTTTATTTAATGTCTTTAGGAAATCTTTTCCTAAAAAGTTTTTTTATCGCCTTGAAGTGATAAAAATATTCCTCTATTTCCTTTAATTTTTAAAAAGCATTTTGCCTTTAATATTAAAGTCTTTAAACCATGGAGGATTTTTTTTTTTCGTTTGTGGACAAAATAATGCTGTATACCTTTGTAAAATAGCCCTTCTCTTCCCCAGGGACCTGTGGTGTGTTTTGTTGCTTCTCTGGTTCTGTGTCTGAAAGTGTGTTGTACTCCATGGCTCCAGCCACCTACCTCTGCAACAACAGCAGCATTCTTTGACTGCACAGCTGTGAAACATCTGGATACCTTCCCATCACTCCCTTATTCTTTTTCAGAAGAACCTCATGCTTGAATTTTAAATTGTTTTATTAGTGTGTGTGTGTGTGTGTGTGTGTGTGTGTGTGTGTGTGTGTGTGTATGTAGGCACAAGCATGAAGCCCAGAAGACAAAGCTCAGGAATTGGCTCTTTCCTGACACCTTGTAGGATCCAGGGGTTGAGGTGAGATCATCAGTCTGTACATCAGTTGCTCTACCAACTGAACATCTCATGGGCCCAATCTTGGTTTTTTTACATGTTTTTTTTTTCATGAGTTTTAGAATTTGATCAAGTTACTAGTTGTTTTTGCTTTTGATAGTTACCTTTTTTAAAAGAAAAAAAGATTTATTTTCTGTTTATTTATGTGTATGTATATCTGTGTCTATGTGCACATACATGCACTTGCATGCAAGTACCCATAGAAGGCAAAAGGGGACATCAGATCCCCTGGGGGCTGGGTTTACAGGCAGTTGCTAGCTAACTAACATGGGTTCGGGAAACCAAACGCTGGTCATCTGAAAGAGCAGTAAGTGCTTTTAACTGCTGGGTCATCTCCCCAGCTCCAGATAGTTTATATAGTAATAGGAATATTGTTGAATCTATAATTCTTTTTAGAAAAAAAAATGACTTCTTACAAGTTGAATCTTTCTAACTGTAAATGGTCAATCCACACATTTAGTTATTACTGTAGTTTTCTTCCTGCACTTTGTGAGTGCCATTTCTTAGATTTAAATTCTAATTACATTAAAAGTACTTTATTATTATTTTTTGAAATAGTAAAAATATTTCCTAGCTGAGTGAAATGGCACATTCCTGTAATCTCAACATTTAAGAGGCAGAAGTAGAAGGTTTGAAGAGTTGGAAGCCAGCCAGGGCTATATGGTAAAATTCTCTTGAAACAAAATATATTTTTTATTTGTTAGCACATGATGTTTATTGATTTGTTTTCACCAGTTCAGAAAATCTCCCTGCAGTCATAGGGTGCATCCTTTCGTGTCTTTCTTAATCTCATAACCTAGGGAAAGTTAAAATTCTTTTTTATCTCTAGATTTTATAACATATTTTTCTTTCTTTTTAATTGTATTATGGTGTGTGTGTGTGTGTGTGTGTGTGTGTGTGTGTGTGTGTGTGTGTGTGTGTGTTAGTATGACTTGTGGGACTTGGCTCTCTCCTTATACTATGCGGATTCTGGGATTGAACTGGGGTTAAACTTGCTGGCTGTGCCTTTACCCCTGAACCATCTTACTGGTACCTGTTTCTCTTTCTTTGTCACAGCAGACAGCTGTATAAGAATACAAAACAGTATGTATAGCCGGGCGGTGGTGGCACACGCCTTTAATCCCAGCATTTGGGAGGCAGAGCCAGGCGGATCTCTGTGAGTTCGAGGCCAGCCTGGGCTACCAAGTGAGTTCCAGGAAAGGAGCAAAGCTACACAGAGAAACCCTGTCTCGAAAAACCAAAAAAAACCAAAACAAAACAAAACAAAAAACCCACAAAAAACCCAGTATATTTGACATGTCTCTGATTTTAAGGAGAATCCTTTTTAAAAAATTACCATTCAAAAATGATGATAGCTTGAGGTTTTTTTTTGCTCAATAACTATATTTTTTTTTTAATTTGTTGTTTTTCTCTGATGAATGTTTTTCCCTTAGGCCATAAATAGATGTGGAACTATGTGAAATACTCTTGAACGTTATTTGAAATGATCATGTTTTCATCTCAAACTGACTCAGGCACTGTATAAGGTTTATGTATCTTTGGACAGGGCCAAGTAAATGATGGAGCTTTTAATACATTACATTTCTCTTTTATGTCTCAAACCTTTCCATAATAGTGGCTCCCAGATTGGGATTTCAGCATGACAGCGTGTGAAATGTTAGGAGAAGTCAATCACATTTCTCTTTAGTTCCATAGTTCCTTTGCAATGTTGAATGATCGCTGCATTTCAGTGATAAGTCCGTCAGTTTTCTTGATTCCTAGTATTTCAACCTCTTCCATGAGTGTGATCTGAATTCCCCTTACACTGTTCTTTCATTTGAAGGTAATATCAGAGAGGCATTGTAAAACGGCTGGAGGCATTCTCTTTTTTTCCTTAATTCTCTGGCAAAATTTGCATAAATTTAGAGCACTCAGCCTCAAATGTCAAGTAGAATTTAGCTCTAAAACCCCTAATATTTCTTTGTGGAAAGATTTCTATCTTCTAATGGAATTTATGTAAGACTGGAGAGATTTCATTTTAAGCTGTTGTGATGAATTACATTTTTCTAGGAATTCTCATGGTCTATGTCTGGCTAGCCATCCTGAGCCCACAGGCAGCGGGATGGACATGAAGTTTCCCTAGCATTTGTAACGCTTTGACGCCAGAGCACTCCGGCCCCTTAATACTGTCTTCCTCCCTGACAGGCAACAGCTGTCTGCATCCTGGTGCGCTAGACTGCTGGTTAACTTTCAGCCAAACGTAGTCAGCTGAGTTCCTCAAAATGAATTGTTATAGGAAGGTTTCCCTCCAAGCTGTTTGTCTTGGAATTTCTTAACAAGGGTATGTGAGATGTTCTGTAGCTACTCCCAACCTACCTACCCAGTGTATAATGAACAAGACTGACCCATCGATGAGTCATTGTCACAGAAACCAGTTAGTTGTTAGTTTGAATTTTGGTGACCTTGGCAACTATTAAAAAGGTGCTTAAAAAAAAAGAGCTGGGTGGACTTCTCAGTGGGTAAAGCATTTATCGAATAACCATGGATGCAGTGCCATGAACCTGCAATCTAAGTCCATTGATGGGGATGTAAAGACAGGAGGAGCCCTAGGACTCCCAGTCAGCCAGTCTAGTCAATGGGGAGCAGCAGGTTCAGTAAAAGCCCTGTCTAAAAAAAAAAATTATTGACAATGATCAAGGAAGATACCTAATGTCAACCTCTGATCTCTACACTCATGTGCATACATGTGTACATACCCCTGCGCGCGCGCACACACACACACACACACACACACCTGCACAAAAGAGAAAAGTAACAAAACCTTTATTGAAACCTTTTCCTGTCTTCTAAGAATTAAATGCATAGAAATAACACTGTGGTATGATGTGAATTTTCTGGATATTCTGAATCCACGTAACCAGATAAGTAGGACTAATGTAACGCTTTTAACCTTGTCAAGACCACAGGAGGCTGGAACGATGGCTCAGAAGCTAACAGCACTTGCTGCTATTTATTACCAAGAACCTGGGTTCAGTTTCAGCACTCAGATCAACCAGCTCACAACTGCCAGTTCAACATGGTACACAGACAGACAAATAGACATGCACGCATAAATAAAAACAAATACTTTAAAAAAAAAAGCATAGACTATAATTCCACTGTAAGTAACTATCTAATTTGCTTTCATAAATGACTGTCCCTTGGTTAACCATGTCCAAGGCCAAGTGAAATTACACATGGCACCTTAGGGATACATCATAAAGAGTGCAATAACAGCTTCTCAGAGAGCTGGGTTTCCGTAAAGTATTCAATTGCCTTGAAACATGAGATTAACTGATACTTTAAAATATTTGGCAGGAAGAATCTGTTTGTTTAGATACAGAAGTGAACGAACATATTCGCTGGTTCCAGCGAGAGTATGTGAAAACAGACAAGGACTGGAGAGAAATTAACAAGAGGATGAGTCAGAATTTGGAAATCAGAAGAAAGATGATTGGCTGCCGAACACCTCTCAAGGACATTCTTAACATGTTTCCTTTCCTGAAGTGCCCTAACCAGGCAAGCTACTCACTTAGAACAGTCTCTGTTCTTGGCATCACGTTCTTTTTTCTCCCTCTTGCCTCTGGAGTAGTGACCAGACAGCCTGGCAAGACAGTGGGTGTGACTCTCCGTAGGGTGTGAGCAGGACAGTTGAGCCAATCAGAACTGCAGGAAGTCGCTTCCAGACACCCAGCCCTGCTGTCTTGAGGATTAGAGCTTCCTGTAGAGCACACTATGGGGGTGAGGCGGAGGTATCTCTACTGTAGGGTATTTTGTCACGTGAATAATTGCGTTTTGCGTGCATTTAGACAATTAAGTTGTTTATGCTCAGAACTCTTCCCAAGTAACATTTTTCTGTCTTTTAAATTATCAAATCATTTCATAAAGCATCTTAGGGTTTCTATTTCTATGATAAAATACCATAACCAAACGCCAGTTTGGGAAGAAAGGGTTTATTTGGCTTACACTTTTACATCATAGTCCTTCACCCGGATTATGGAACCCAGAGGCAGAAACTGAAGCGGGACACCATGGAGGTACAGTGCTTATCGGCTTGCTCGCCATGGCTTGCTCAGTTTGCTTTCTGAGCCGGGATCACCTGCCCAAGGTGTGGCCCTGTGCGCAGTGAGCTGGGCCATCCCACACAAAGTGTCAGTCAAGGCAATGCCCTGCACAGGCTTGCCTATGTGCGAATCTGACAGGAATGATCTCCATTGAGTTTCCCTCTTCTCAGATGAGTCCAGGTTTGGATCATGTTGAGAAAAATCAACCAGGGCATGAAGTGATCTTCCTGCTCCACGGTCCTGTAACGACTCAGAGTTGATTTGCTGGGCATGTAGGTGCTGAGGCAGAGAAGTGGCTGTTGTGGGGAGGGGCCCTGGCAATTAAACTGATCCTCATAAACACTAGTATTTAAAACTCTTTCAACAGATTTTTTTTTTTTCAGACAGGGTTTCTCTGTATAGCTTTGGAGCCTATCCTGGATCTCACTCCATAGACCAGGCTGGCCTCACAGAAATCCTCCTGCCTCCGCCTCCCGAATGCTGAGATTAAAGGCATATGCCACCACCACCTGGCTTCAACAGAAAATTTAAAAATTAAAAATAAAATAACATTAGATTGTATAAAACTTCAACTAGGATCCTGTTCCTGGGCTTCATGGAGATGATGAAAGTCAAGTGAGGCAGGGATTTTGGAGGGAGGAGAAAAAAAATTAAACACCTGAAGTTTCTAGAGACCCTCTGAGGTGCCACGACTTTCTCCTTCCTGTGAAGCAGCCACAACAACTGAGTGAAGTGAAAGTGGGTTTTGGGGTTTGAAACTGTTGTCCCGACCAATCAGAAGTTGGAGCAAGGAGAGCCTTTTATGCTAGGGAGTTTAAGGCCAACTTGGGCAACATAAGAGACCTTGACTCAAAACCAAACCAAAGCAAACCAAACTCATAACTTCACTGAAACACCTAAGAAACAAGCTAATGGAGCATGGAAAAAGTTTGTAAAGAATCTGAGTTTTGCTTTTGCTCTAGTGGAGTAGGGATATGAACCTGGGCCTTCCACCAGCAGCATGGATAAAGCTGAGGAACCAAAACAGACATCACGATGAAGCAGTTGCCTGCAGGCCTTAGTTCCAGGCTTCCTTGGACTGGGATCTTTGGTAGGGGAGGCACTTGCAGAGCCACACTGAGATAGCTGTACTGACAGGTGGGGGCAAGCATCACTTAGTGGTCCCACTCAGCCCAACAGGAAGAGCCTGGAGTTTGGGAATGATGGACAGCTGTTGTTTGCTGGACAGGATTCCGAAAGAAGTGGGAGACATGGGAAGAAGCTCACTGTTTGGGGTCTGGTCTCCCTAATGCCTTGAAAAGTGAGGCTGCTCCATGACTGAGAAGCACTGAGAGTTGATAAGAGCTTGGGCCCGGTGTGGTGAGTCCAAGCGTACACACACTCATGTAGCATCCAGAAGTCCACGCCTTGTGAGTAAGAATCACCCCTAGGCTTGGTTTTTCCCAGTCAAGGGCAAAACTCAAAACAAACTTGCCCAAACAAATGATAAAGTCTGGCAGGCCAGGAGGAACAACCAGTTCTTCATTGACTGACAGTCCAAAATTAAGCACCCTGTAAAGGGAAACCAACTGATGCAAACTCCCTGCCAGGGGGTTGCCAGGTAACACCCAGGCAGTGAGCTGTGTTGCTCCAGTTGCTGTGCTAGATTTCTGGACTCATGAGCCCTGACTATGAAAGAGCCAGGACTGTACATTGAACACTGGTTTGGAGTGTAGACAGCCCTGCCGAGCCTTATCCCCACCTTGCTCATATGGCCATTTGATTGGTCCGGCCTGTGACCCAGCCTTCCAAAGGCCACCCCAGTCTGTCAAGTCAGTTGCTCCAGGGTGACAGAAGCATAGTAGGGCCACTCAACCCGATGCATCATGTCTGTGGGAAATCTCAGCAGACACAATGAATGTAGGGGGGAAAAAGAAGGAAAGAAAAAGAAATAGAAATTTAGAATTGAATAACATTATTTCAAGTGAGTGCCTCACTGGGTAGGCTTAACAGCATAGTGAAAACCAGAGCAAGGGTGGACTTGAAGACCGGTCAGCAGAAATGTTCCAATACATGAACAAAGGAAAAGCGATTTAAGTTGTGGAGAAGGACTTTTTCACTTGTCATTCGTTGGGAGTTTTGGTGACCGTATCTGCCCTGAAGATAGTGGCAGGCATTACTACTGCCATGTTAGAAGCATAGAAAGAGAAAGGCTAGAGAAAGCTCCGTGAACTGCGCTAGATTTCAAAGTGCCAGTGTGGTCGTTTCTATTTATGTACAGGTACATAAACAGTTCTTTGTTTTTCCGTTTCTCTACCTTGCCACTTAAATGACAGATGGGAGGTTCTCAGAGGATACTGGATTTGAAAAATGGAAGCTGCAGTGCAATTTTATTGGCTAGCCTAAGGAGTCGGCATAGCCAAGGAGGAAAAAAAAAAAAAACAGGATCTAATAATCAAAAGGAGGAAGATCACATAAACTGCTTTTGAAATATAAGCCTTGGCTATAAGGTCACTATCAAGGTTAAACAGACAGCTAGCTAAGTGTCCTTGCAGAAGTCTTTTGTGTACATAAGATTGTGGTGGCCTTTGTGCACAGTTATGGTTGTGACAGAGGTTTTGGTGGTGGCCCTTTGATGAGGCTTATGTCCATGTGAAATCCTCCTTGGTGACCTGTTAGCTTCTCTTTTGCTAGTGTTTGAAATAAGTTACTCTATTTTGATTCCAACAACACTCACAGTATATAGAACGCATTCCTCAACATTGTTCTATGCGAAAGCCTACAGCAATAACATTTCTGTAGGAAGAGGCACATTTTGGGGGTTGAAATTTTAGTTTCTAAATGGCATTTTCCAATAGAAAGAATAAGATATTTTGAGAGACATTATGGACTCTATGCCTAAGAAACACATACATACTATACATACACATATACATACTATACATATAGTATATATGATAAACCTGAAATACTGTGAAATGCTACAATTAAGGAAATGTTCACCAACTATTAGACTATGTCAAGAGGACATAGCCTCTACTGGCAAAATCTAGAAAACAAAATTATATAAATATTTTGAGGATCATATTTGTAACTCTTTGAGTGAAATTTATTAGTATATTGTGTTACAAATAAGTAAATAAATGTAGAAGAGAAAATCCTACCTCATGGTAAGTAGAGTGCCAACTAATATATTTAGAAAAGACAGATAAGCTAAATGCCACTTGGCAGTGAACACAGTGATATTTGCATCAGTGGGTATTAAATCTGGTAGATAAAGTTACATGAGCTGGCCAGGTGTTCTGGCACTCATCTATTATCCCTGCATCTGTGAGGCAGGAGGCAGGTTGGGCTACATAGTGAGCTCCAAGTCATTCTGGGCTCCACAGGCTCCCTAGCAAAACCTTGTGTCAAAAATCCATATAAAAGATAGTTTTTTTTTTGTTTTTTTTTTTTGTTTTTTTGGTTTTTCGAGACAGGGTTTCTCTGTGTAGCTTTGCGCCTTTCCTGGAACTCACTTGGTAGTCCAGGCTGGCCTCGAACTCACAGAGATCCGCCTGGCTCTGCCTCCCGAGTGCTGGGATTAAAGGCGTGCGCCACCACCGCCCGGCTCATATAAAAGATAGTTATTCTCAATACATTGTCTCATAAAATTCAACAGAGTTCAGACACTGAGGAGTGGAAAGCTGGTAGATTCCAACTTAATCAATTGATGAAAGTTAGTATCTTCAGTATCAGGACAAATTCCCATTTAGTGCTCCTGATCCATTGAGAAAGGCAAGCATTTATTACCCAAATGCATAAACCCTGGGGAAATACCGCACAAACAGGGAAGGAGGGTATACATAGTGATGAACCACTTTTCAAAAATGCCCAAAAAATCCAGAGGTTATTTCAGGCAAGAGACCTGGTTTGAGACATGGTATTAACATCACGCAAGTGATCCTGCATCTAGAAAGAATATGGTTGAAACTCCTAGCAAATCTGAATGAGACAGCAAATTAGATTCCCCAGTTTTAAGTGTCTTTGTACTTTGGAAGTGCACGTAGGAAAATTAAGGGGGCTCGTGTCTACGGCTTATTGTCAAGTGGGTCTTCCTGAAGGGCATCTGTGAGCTCTACTGATTTAAACTTTACTGTAGCTAGAGTTTTCCTGCCTGGCCCACAGTCAGGACAAACCTCTGTCACCTGCCAGTCCCACAGCCGCTCAGACCCTACTAAGTAAACACAGAGACTTATATTGCTTACAAACTGTATGGCCGTGGCAGGCTTCTTGCTAACTATTCTTATAGCTTAAATTAATCCATTTCTATAAATCTATACCTTACCACGTGGCTCGTGGCTTACTGGCATCTTCACATGCTGCTTGTCATGGCGATGGCTGGCAGTGTCTCCCACTCAGCCTTCCACTTCCCAGAATTCTCCTCTCTCCTTGTCCCGCCTATACTTCCTGCCTGGCCACTGGCCAATCAATGTTTTATTTATACAGAACGATATCCACAGCACTTTACTATCAAGTTGAAAATAAAGAAAAAACAAACACAAACACAAAAGCAAAAAAAAAAAAAAAAAGCCCAAAACCCTAGGTCCTGAGCCCAGGGAAGTTTTGACTTTCTTAACAGTTTCCTAAGGACCAGTGCTCACTCCACTGAGAGCTGCTTGACCAGAGCCACAGTGCCTTGATGAAAATGAATTCCAGCTTCGAATGACTTAACTTTCAGACCTAATCCTTGGTCCATTTATGATTTACCAAAGTATTTAAGGAACTGTGAGGCACCGTGGGTAATGTAAAATGCTACAATTATAGGGACAGTGGTGACTAAATTAATTCATACTAGTGTAGATGACTAGGGGTCTGATAGCTTCACTCTGTCAACAAAGGAGGAGGAGGGGCTGTAGGGGTGGAATTCTCTGGGAGGACAAATTTAGAACATTCTGAGAAAGGTAGGGAAAAGTAGTTTGGAGTCAAGAGGCTTCCATCGGGTTTTCTTTAACCTGGAGGTCAACTCCTCCACATGTATGTTGTTTAACTCATCGTAGACTACAGTCTCTGAAACACTCCCTTAGGGTCCTAAGATTGTGTATTTTTCAAGAGTTCTGTCTGAAAATCCATTAGTGTTTCTGTTTTGCCTCTTGCTGGATGCTGCTGAAGCTTAACAAGGTCCTAGTTTGGTTTCTGTTGCTGTGACAACACGGACCCAAATCAACTTGGCTTATTTGGCTTATAGGTTACACAGTCCATCATCAGGAAAAGCCAAGGCAGGAACCTGGAGGCAGGAACCTGGAGGCAGGAACCTGGAGGCAGGAACTGAAGCAGAAACCTTGGAGGAACACTGCTTACTAGCTTGCTCCCCTGGCTTGCCTTTCTTACAAAGCCCAGGCAGGTACTACCTGGGCCCTCCTCCATTAATTAGCAATTAAGAGGATGACCATAGACATCCCCACTGTCCAATCTAATATAGGCCACTTCTCAATTGAGAGTCTCTCTTCCATGCTATGTCTAGATTTATGTCAAGTTTATAAAGATGAACTGTAATGGTAGCAATGTGGTTTACATAAAGAAATGTATCTAGAATTCTACAGGTGTGACCCAAACAGCCAGTATCCATGTGTATTCACTTTCTGTGATCCTCATTTAGTGGAATTTATATCTAAAATTTTAATTTGTAATTGGCCTTATTTTCCGTTCTAGTATGGGAAAACATCCAATTCCTTAAAATAGAACAAGAGGAACAAAAGTTTCCCTAAGGTTTTTGTTGTTGTTGTTTTATTTTGTTTTTCAAGACAGGGTTTCTCTATGTAGTCCTAGCTGTCCCAGAAGTCATTCTGTAGACAAGGCTGGTCTGGAACTCAGAGATCATTCCTCCCCCCCACCTCCCACCTCCCCCACCCCCGCAAATACTGGGATTAAAGGCCACGCCAGATTCCAAACTTTTAATTCTGTATCCATCATTTGTTTTGCGATTCACTTCAGGCTTTCATTCTTTTCCTCCTTGTCTGCATTCATTACACTAAGCTACTAAAAACCCAGGTATATATTCCAAGTCTTTTGTGAAAGCTTAATATATTCTAAGTCTTTTGTGAAAGTTAATGAGATATCGACTTCCTTATATTATGAAAGCTAATAACCTTTACACATGGCCTGACATATGTATTCCTTCCTCCTATCAGATGTTCCGAGAAGTCCAACTTCTTACAAGAACAGATATTTATAAGAAAACAAGGCGTATTCTGGAATCCTACTCAGAAAATATTCTGACTACCTTTTCAATGGTGGACAATCCAATCAATACTGGGCTGCAAGAGGAGATGAAACACTATACAGATGAAGGAGTGTAGAAGTGTCAGTGAACGCCAGGGGTGGGGGTGGGGCCTCAGCCATTTTTGCAACTACAGACATAAGTGTTTCATTGCAATAAGTGAAATTCAATGAGACAAGGAAGAATTTTTCAAATGAGAGAGAGAAAAAGGTTTAAAAAGCACACTCAAAATTATAAAGTTATATTATGGGCACTTGTACCCTTTAATTTTATAAGACACATTGCAAGGCCAAGCACACTGAATCATCCTGGCAAGTGAACTCAGCACCGAACTTTGGCCTCTGCTGGCCATGACCTAGAGAGTTAACCTGAAGTTTGAAAGTTTTCATTAGAAAATCTTGGTTAAAAATGGTCATGAGGGGTGGGGAGAGGATCAGAGTGTTCACTGTGCAAGTGTAAGGACTGGAGTTCTGGATGCTAGAACCCATGGAAAAGCCAGGCAGGTGTTCTGGCCATCTGTAATCCCAACACTCGGGAGGCAGAGACAGGATTCTGAGGCAAGCCAGCTAACTGGACTAGCTGAGTGTGCAAGCTCCAGGTGCAGCAGGAGATCCTGCTTCAATAAGCAGAGGAAGACACTTTGGGTATCCACACGCACTTTCAAGCACACCCACACATACGCAAAGATGCGTACACATATGTACACAGACCACACATACACATGCAAAAAATGGTGGTGAGATACTCACGTAAGGAGATTTGCTCTTCACAATGAATGGAAGGTAACAACAATTTAATAAAAAGCAAGCCCAACATCTTCATGGTAGCTTTTCTTAAAACTTCCTAAAGTCCATTTCATTTACTTGGATGTGCTTGCTCCGACAGATATGAAGATGACCGCCACATGTTTACTCCTCCCAGATGTTTTTGGGGATGATCCCAGCCTTTTTGTTGTTGTAAATGAGAAGGTACACAGTATGCTTATGGCCATTCATTTTATACCTTCCTATATCTCATTTATAAGGTCAGTGGTCTGTTCAAGTCTTTGTTTCATATTCATGGTTAGTCTATATTGTAACTAGCTCATTTGCTGTAGTATTGTATGAAGTCCAGGCATGCTTTATCATTTAGCTGTTTTACATATCAGTGAGTGGTGACGTCATTCGTCTTTTCTAGGCGCACACATCCACCCCTGTGTTGGAAGTTAAAAACCCTTTCCACATCAATGGCTGTGAGTTTTCTCTGTACCTGGACAGAGAGAAGCTCGCCAAGGTGGGTGACTGTGTCACAGCCCTGGCTGCCTTGGTGGCTGCCTTTCATGTATTTGGAATTGAGCATCCGAGAAGACTGTCCCAAAACCTTTAACTTCCTGGAGACATTGATCTTTGATGTGCAGAGTCCCTGTTTCCCATCTTCGAAAGAATATGAAATCTGATCTCAAGATTCCATATTAAGAGTAATGGAATTAACCTCCAGGGCAGCTGAAGCTTCATAAACAATTGCAGATTGATTTAGGGTTGGTTGCCGTGGAGGTACGGATTGAAAAAGTCATGTTGTCTCAAGTGTCCATGAATTTTTGATGCCTCTGTCCATCGCTTAGATACTTAAGCTCTCTGTTAGGTTTGGTAATAAAATACTACTTAAAAGCTCTGAATTTGATCTGAGTTCATAAGAATTCTATGGCCAAGGTTACATGTGTGTCAGGAGTGTCAGCTTTTAAAAGACATGGTGAGGTAAAATTCTCCCAGTTAGGGTCTGACCCTGAATTTAACTCAGGGTGATGGCTTGAAAACCGTTGAGTTGGACAGCCGCAACCTGCCAGCTGCCTCTTCAGTCTCTTTGGTTAGAACAGTGATTGGAAACATCTTGAAATCCAATATATCTTTTAAAAAGTACATACTCCTCAGTTTCCTTACCGCAGATGGCAGCCTGCCTGGTCTGCTACGTTTTGGTTTCCTTCTGTCACGACTGAGCACAGGATAGCTGCAATCTTGAAGCGTCCTCCTTGGTAGGTGGTCTTTGTGGTGCAGGGTCAGTGGGCACATCCAACTTCCATGGTTCCTTCTCTCCAGGCTCAGCCCACGTGCAATGGTCACATTGGAAATTTGTTTGTTCATTCATAATAATCAGACAATACTTCTGGGATCTAACAAGACTCAGGGTGCTCTGTTTTCTGAAGAATTCCACAGGAAAAACTGTAAAACGATAGTTTAAGTGTGCCTTGATAGTGACATCAAAATAGCATGTTATTTCCTAATTCTGAAAGGTGGGGGGGAGGGGTCGTTCTGGATATTGCAGAGATTTCAATGTGTTAATACTTGCAACACAATTGGGTAAGCATTTTCTGGATTCTTTCATCAAACGAACTTTTAAAAAATGCTGAAAATTTTAATGTTTTTCCCTTTTCGCTAAAATATAGTAACTTCCTTACAAGCTTTTATTACTCAAATTACCCCTTCCAATCCATTGTTTAAAAATTTCACAATCTGCCTTAAATCTGGGTTTACTAATTTCTGAGGTACTTCTTTCCTGAGAGGGTCATAGTCTCTGTGGGAAGCTGAGTGTCTCTGTCATGCTCAGGCTGGGCAGAGTGACAGGATGGGGCTATGAGACAGCTGGGCTCTAAACCTCCCAAATGAAAGTGTTGGCACGGGCCAGTCATGTCTGTGTTACTGTCTTTCTCAGGGTGTGTCTCTCTGAGCCTGGTTTGGTACTAACACTTGGGAAACATTCAACTTTGCTTGGCTCATACACAGTTTTCTTTGGGATGTGAGCCCACTAAATGTAGATGTAAATATGGTCTGTGGTAAACACGGGTGGGTAGACAGGTTTCATCTGCCCCTGCACAGTGCGTTAGATCTTTCAGAACCCCGCGGACAGTCCCTATGCATCCCACACATGCCTCCTTCCCCGTTGCCTCATCCTAAGCCTGTTTCTACTCCAGGGATCCCTTACCATCAGTCCTTCCTATTCTTTCCCTTTACACCTAGACCACACTTCAGTGATGGGACAGTGAAAGACCACATGCTTGGAGTACAGTGAATTCTATGCCACCCAAGAATGTTCAATGCTCTGCTTTCCTTCCAACAGAACAGCGTACTGCTTAGGAGTGAAATCTTTCTCATTTTTGTTTTTCCAGACAAGGTTTCTCTGTGTAGCCCTGAGTGAAATCTTTAATAAGATTTAAAAATCACCTTCATTACAGCATATACTTTAAATTAGAAAGAAAAAAATATTCTCAATGCAGATGGAAACAACTTGGGCTAAAAATGTGGTTTTTGAAGCTTTTTGTTTTTAAATACTTACCCTACCATCTGAGTACATTGACAAAAATACTCAATCTTACAGTCATTAGATTGCTATGTTGTCACCCTGCCACACACACAGACTTTTTTGTGGTGTGTGTACTTGTTCATGTGTGTCTATGTGTGGGCCAGTGGTCCATCTCCTGTATTCCTGTGTCTTCTTGTATTACTACTCTCCGCACTGACTTCCTCTTTTTAAAAAAAAAAAAAAAAAACAACTAGGACTGTTTGTCTGCATGTGAGTCTGCACGCCATGTATGTGCCTAATGTCTGTGGAGGCCAGAAGAGGGGACGGGATCCCCTGGAACTGGAGTTGCAGACAGATGAGAGCCAAGTACTCTTAACTATTCACCTATTTCTCTAGCCTCACTAATGTAGTGGGTATTTGGTCCACCTATGGCCTTGAGGTACCAGCCCCTAGGACGTGGCCTCTTGGCTAGCTTAACACCTGGGGAGCACGTAAGTGGGCCCTTCGCTCTTGCGTTCTTGGATGGTAGGAACCGAATCAGGCGGTATCAAGCAGCATGGGACCTGTTCTCAGCCTTCCAGGATTCTGTGACTGAATCTGCCTTATCCTGCATTAGTGAGTCGTCCCCCCCCCACACCAATATAATCCTGGAATAAATAGTCCTTTTATCAGTATTCTGCATATTTCCTGCATTACACTACCTATGCTCTTTGGAGGCATGTCTTCTAACTAAACTTGGAGTTTATAAATTCAGCTACGCTCCTTGGCCAATGAGTTTCAGGTACCCATTTGTCTCTGCTCCCACAGCACTGGGAAGACGTGCCTGGTTTCTACATGGGTGCAGACCCTCATGCTGTTGTAACATGCACGTTAGCAATGGAGAAACTCCCCAGTCTTATGGTATCTTTAATGTTGTTGCTGTTGTTTGTTATTGTTTTGTAGTAGAGCAGATCAAGCCCAGAGTCTCGCAAATGCCAGGTAGGTGTTCTAATATCAACCCAAGTCTTACATAACTTCTTAGATATGATATTCCTGTTTTCCCCTTCCTCTCCTATTTAATAACTTTCTTAAAAATCATACATATATAAAAAGAATCTGTACTTAAGATTTTATTTCATTCATATCACATGTAACAAGTGCAAGTTAATGTACAAATACTGAACACAACAAAAAAGGCAAAAAAAAATAACAATAAAAAGCTTATTTAGCAGATTCATGCAAAGAAATGAATTGGACACTGCAGATGTCACGGACCCTGTTTTACCTTGAATCATGACAAATGCAAAGGACTGATAATAAACTCCTACTATGGCACATCAAAGGAAGTCCTACATCAGAAAACATTAAAGAGTTTATGGAGAGAGGTGGGACTTTCCCCAAAGTTCCGACAGCATGCTACTGAACTCTCTATTTTTAAAGCAGTCCTTGAACAAATGTCTAATCCTGGAATTAGAAAGTACATCAAAAGACCGACAAAATAATTTACCTTTCCCCTAGAAGTGCATGCTTACAAAAGAAACACCGCCAGCTATGAATTTATAAATAACCAAGGGCTTTCATTTAAAGTGCATCCAGATGCTTAAAAATCAAGGCAAAATATTTTATAGGAGAAGGAATCTTTCCACATTGGAGGTTCCCGAACCATGGCTTTGGGAACCGCTTCCTCGACTCGTGAGTATGGAGAATGTTTTGGTCTGCTGGTGTTACTCTCTCACGCCAGGTCTGTGCAGGAAGATCCACGCTCTACTTCTCAGCTCACTCTGAGGAAATCCCGTGGGTCTGGAGGGCCTGGGAGACTGATGGGATCTCTTGAACGATTAGTGTTTCCATCAACGAGATGAGTCCTTTTCTATGAAGCACCAGTTACTTGCACGTCATTGACAGAGATGCACACAATAATCTCATAAATCAAGCTCCTGATCAACATCCCCTGGAATGTAACCACACAATCCTCTGATGCTGACTGCTGTAAACACATGGGCACCATGATGTACAAAACTGATTCTGCTCAGATACACTACTTCATTCAAATCTAAGTAGGCTCATATATTTTATTTTTCAATTCCGTACTTTTATATACATTTTTTTTTTTGGTAATAACAGTAAAGATGCTGGTGAAAAGAATTTGTTTAACAATTCATAATGCGTGCAAAAGTAAAAACATGGATTCAAAGAAAGGTTGTATTTACAGTTCTTCAGTCCCGACAAAGGATGACACATAGTTAGGCAATATCGTGACTCGCAAAGTTACACTTGGCTAATGCTGCAATTCCAAATATGGCACAGGGCGAACACGACCGACCGTCGCGAGTCCCAGGCTAAACTCAGCCAGGATTCAACGGATTTGGTTTAGGTTGAAATTCAGTTATATAAAAAGGTTTCTGAAAGTATTGAAAAAAAGAGAGTGTACATGAAAGAGAACCCAACAATGTTTACAAAATGCCGAAAGTTCTTATTTTGCCCCCCCATCCATAAATAATGAAGCCCCCGAGTCCCCACCCTCCCCCCACCTCCAAAAGATTTACAAAGATACGTTTAGCTCTGTGAGCAGAACTGAAGGATGACCGCTGTTGGCCAGTAGCTGATGAGAAGCCCAGGCGTTTCCTACACACGCAGTCTGGAGGGACGGATGGGGTCCCCGAGTGCTGCTCTTGGAGTCCTGAAGACTTCTCACTCAGGAGCTAGAACCCCCCTTGTGCTTTGAATAAACATGATGAGCTTTAAAGCGAAAGCTGAAGGTACCAGAATCCCCCGTCTTCACAGTTCATTGTGGGAGTTCTTCTCCGCAGCTTTAAACATCAGGATAGAATTGAAAATTTTGAGAGCTGGGCCCAGCTTAATGCTCATAATTTTAACAATGTCCGTTTGGGTCATAAGTAAGAATGCTTCTCCATCAATTTGCTGAAAAAAAAAAAACCAAACAGACAAAGGAATATGGATTAACCAGATGCATTGTTGTGGGACTCTCCAAAGCTATGTGCTGTAATATCAGCTGACTTCACAGCGACAATAAGAAGGCTTATACCAGAGTTGATGAACACAATATTCCCGATCTATGGGTCTTTCTTACCTACAATCACACATCAACAAAGTAAAACTCAATTGTCTGAAACTCCAGTCCACAGGAAAGTAGAAAGTGGCCATACTCTCTTAAAACTTAAAATGTGAGTGTGCATGCCTGTGGGCCTGTGTGTGTGCGTGTGCGTGTGCGTGTGTGTGTGTGTGTAGGAGGCCAGAGTTCAATTGTGAATGTCTTCCTCTATAGGTCTCCTCTTTTTCTTTGAGACAGGGTCTCTTACTGAACTTAGAGCTTGCCATTCCATCTCAACTGTCTAGCCAGTGAGTTCCAGGGATCCACCTGTCTGTTTCTCAGTGCTGGAGTTACAGCCATATGCTGCCATGCCTGGCTTTCTATGTGAGTGGTGGGGATTCAAAGGTCTTCATGTTTATGCTGCAAGCGTTTCACCCACTGAGCCATTCCCCCCTCCCCAAACCTTCTTATGTTCCTCTGAATTAGGTACTGAGTCAAGAAGAAAACGTAGGTTTTTTTAGTTACGAAGATAATAATGCTTTTGGACATAAAAGAATTCCGGCAAAGAACCAGTTACACATAAACACCCAACAGATTTAGTCTTCTACCATGAGGAAAATAGAGTATTTTTGTCTGGCATGACCATAATTAGCCTCCCTCAGCAGAAGAGAAACAACAAACAGTCTGGGTGGAAGAATGTGAGGCCAGTGTTAAACATCACAGACCATAGGCTGTTTCTTCTACTATTAGGCTAATTGTGTAAATCCTCTTCTTTCTGGGCCCCTTCTAAGATGAAAAGCTGAATTACAGAATAGGACACTTTGAAACTCAAGGCCACAACATGATAAAAATGATTATTTGGTTTAGTAGGGTGACAAATGTGACAGATTTTATATATATATATATATATAAAATATACGTGTGTGTGTGTGTGTGTGTGTGTGTGTGTGTGTGTGTGTGTGTGTGTATGAGACTTTCAGCCTTTAAGAAACTGGATGGTCTTAAGACACATTAATTAATTTCTTCTTCAATTTCTCCATTTTGAACAACAACAGAAAAAGAAAGATATTTCTTTTTCTATCTCAGAGGAATTTGACCACAATGAATGGCTTGATGGGGGTTAAACTGTGTCTTCTGAAAATTCTTTTTTGTTTGCTTTGTTTTTGTTTTTGTTTTATGAGACAAGGTCTCTCTACATAGCCATGGCTGTCCTGGAACTCATCATATAGACTAGGCTGACCTTGAACCCACAGAGATCCACCTGCCTCTGGAATGTTGGGGTTAAAGGTGTGTACTACAATGCCCAGCTGCAAATTCTCTAAAAGTTTTTTTCTTTATTTTTATTTTCTGTGTATTGATGTTTTGCCCGAATGTATGACTGTGCACCGAATGTGTGCATTGCCTGTGGAGGATAGAGGGTGTCTGATCCCGTGATACTGGAGTTATAGACGGTTGTGAGTCTCCATGTGGGTGCTGGGAATCAAACCTGTGTTCTCTGGAAGAGCAGTGCTACTAACCACTGAGCCACCTTCCCAGGCCCTCCTTTGCAAATTCTGTGTTGGATCCCTAAACCCTAGTTGCTCAGAATGTGAACTTATTTGGAAATAGTGTCACTGCAACCGTTAAGCAGCAACTGCCTAAGATAAGGTCACACAGGTCAGGTGAGCTCCTGGTCCAGGAGGACTAGTGTCCACCAGATAAAATCTCATTCAGCCAACAAAGAAAAATAAAAATATGAAATTTGCAGGAAAAATAGTTGTGTCTGGAAATGACCATATTAAGTCAAGTAACGAGGCTCAAAGCTGAATACTGCATGCCATCTCATATACAATCCTAGCTTCTAATTTGAAGAGGTATTAAGGAAGCAGGATGGGAAGGGTGATGGACTATATGTGACATGAAAGCTGAATGAGGAATACTGGGGACAGAATGGGACAAGGAGGGGGCATCGAACACGGAGATGGGGGAAAGCCCTGTGTGGGAAGGCATGAGCCAAACACAGTGTATGTGAAAACACCACAAGGAAACCTGTTACTTCGTACACTAACTCGAAATAAATAAATGCTTTTTCAAAAGATAATCTCAGGGTAGATGGTAATAAATTCCTGTTCTTACACATATTACTGAGACATAGGTAAGATCTAAGCCTGCTCCTGGCTCGAATGGTAGTCTTTATTCTGAGCATCAAATGGAGTCAATGTTGATACTGTTAGGATGGTATCTGAAATTAAAATAATGAGAAAAAAACTCACCATATTAAAATACCACTCATTTCTTCCTTTGGCTTATTTCTGTGCTATAAACTATATAGGGGCATGCTATTAAGTTTAGCGGGGAGTTTTATAATGAGTCTAGTGCTACTGTGCACGATCATGAAATGCTCATGCAGGCTTTCCTTCAGACCTCATCTTCTGTAAGACACTTTAATTCAAGTGGTTAATGCTGCTTGTAATGCAACTACACACCAGTTGTCAACTTTGACAGAGCTCATCTCTTCAGGACGGCCCGTTTAACACATGTCCCCACTGGTGCATCTCCATGCTTTGACCCCATTAAGAAACATTTCACAATAGAGTGGAACACTTACTTCGTCCTTAAACACCTTTCCATGTTCTTCACACCCAGGCAAGCTCTGAATGAATTCTGACACCTGTCAAAACATCAAAATTTTAAGATTTTAATTTGAAAAAAAAAAAAAAAGAAAAAAGAAAGAAGTTGGGATCCAAAATGCTGAGGTTCAAAAGTATTTGAAACATATAGCTTAGGTTGTTCCCTCTAAACAAATGATCTCTTATTGGGAAAGAAATAAAAAAAAGGCCCTGGGAGACAAGACACTACCCAATCAATGCATGATTTATCACACATGATGCCAATATGCCTCATAGACAAAGTCTGATAACAAAATTAAGCAATGAATGCAAACATACCTCATCTGTGCTCCATTTGGAAACTCTACTGGCAGGGATTCCGGCAACAGTAGGAAGAAGCTTGCTTTGCTGCTCCCAGCGCAAGGGCAGGCATGGAATCGGGGGCTTAAAGGAGAGAAAGACCGCTGATCGCCGCTGGGCCTGCTGGGCTTGCTGCGCCGCTGCCGCCTGGGGAATCTGCTGAGGCTGCTGGGCCTGCTGCGGCTGCTGGGCCTGCTGGGCCTGCTGAGGCTGCTGGGCCTGAGGACTCTGCTGCGGCTGCTGGGCCTGTTGTGCTTGTGGAGTCGGCTGCGGCTGCTGGGCTGGCTGCGGCTGCTGGGCCGGCTGAGGCTGCTGGGCCTGTTGAGTCTTGGCTGTCTGCTGCAGAGGCTGCTGCACCTGCAGAGGCTGCTGAGCAGGCTGGGCCTGCTGTACCTGCTGTACCTGCTGAGGCTGCTGTACCTGCTGAGGCTGCTGTATAGTAGGGGCAGGCTCTTCCCGAACAACTGGTCAATGGAAAAAAGAAAAGAAAATCTGTTATCTGAAAGGCAGGAGGACAGCCCCATGGGCCATGCATCTCACTAGATAATGGCATCAGGGAGGTGGACATAGATAAAGAAAGGCTTTGTACTTTCAATATCACACTCATTGAGTAATTATCATTTACTGATGTTTGTCATAATACACTGTATGTTCAATTGACACACACTATTGACGACTATCATTGACCGTTGCTCAATGGTGTTTCTTGAGCACTCTAGATAATTGTGCCTCAGAAGAGAACTCTGTCCTTCAGAAATTCCGTCTCTTCCCCTATGCTTTAGCTGACATAATGATAGCAGTTGCCGATCTGCAGCTGTTGCAATTTGTTCTCAGGTAGTTGCTTCTCCTGACTTGTTCCAGCCTTGGTTTCATCCAAGTTACTTATCATTGTGGCATTACACAGCCATCAACTTTTTTAATGGAGATAAGAAACTATTGCAACAAAAGGAAACAGTTGACCAAGTGAAGAGAAAACCCACTGAATGAGAGAAAATATCTGGGTTAAACAAAGAACTAAAACCAAACCAAAACCAGGTAACAAGAAAACAAAATCCAGTTACTAAATGTGCAAATGAACAAACAATTTGCAAAGGAAGAGATATAATAGCCAATCAATATATGGAAAAAAATGCTCAGCCTAACCTCACGAGCCATCAGAAAGATACAAATCAAAAATACATTGAGATTTTTAGGTCAATGGACTCAGAGTGTCAGTCATTAAGGAAAAAAAAATCCAGACACAGTGAAACCCCGTTTGGTGGGAATTAGTCTAACCCCTATTGACCTAGTGTGAAGGTTTCTTAAAGAACGATGACCCAGATCTCCCACTGCTGGGTATTCCCCCAGGACATCAAGTAGACATGTTAGAGACGCTTGCACATCAATGTTCACTGCAGAACTATTCACAATAGCTAACTCATGGAACCAACCTAGGTACCCAACAACAGAGGAGGGGCTAAGGAAAATGTGGTGTATATGCATGATGGAAATTTTCTCGGCTCCAAAGAAGAACATTGTCTCATTTATTGGAAAAGGGATGTAACAGGGCACAATCATAGACATTATGATAGCTCTTTCCAAGCTTCATTGAATCAAGGTTTTGGGTCCTTACCCTATTTTTTACTGAATATCTCATATAAACTAAACACAAACACCACATTTATTTTTATTCTTTTTTAAATTATTTAAACCACATTTGTTTTTATTCTAACTTAAATTATTTAAGTTGAAAATATTTTGCTGGATGCAGCTCTGTGGCAGAGTGTTTGCTTAGAATGCACAAGAACCCAGGTTTGACCCCCAGTACTTAAGAACAATGTGGGAGAAAGTGGGTAACCTAAAAACTTCATCTCAGCTATTCCCAAGAGTTTAGCAAGCACTTGAAATAAATGCACACACAAGGCTGGCTTACACGAACTACGCTAAGGTTTTGTCCCCACACTAGAGCAACAGGGTAGAGATTGCTTGCCATATGTAAGTCTTCTACAAACGCATGTTCATCTCATCCTATGATGCTTTTTGTTTTCTAATAACACCGACATTTCACTCTATCACTACCATTCCATCGACTCCCCTCTGGAAGCTGTATTCCTCACAGTTCATTTCTAGTGCTGGGCATTATCCCTCAGAAAACCAACAACCACTCTAACTAAACAAGTGAAAAACACGAAGCTCCAACACTTGCAGTGGCTTCTGAAGTCTTTGAGGATGGTATTATAAACACACACCGCTCTGATTCTACGAGCACAGTGGTTCTCAACCTTCCTAATGCTGCGACCCATTAGTGCAGTTGTGGTGACCCCCAAAACATAAAATTATTTTCATTGCTACTTCATAGCTGTAATTTTGTTACTGCTGTGAACTGTAATGTAAATATCTGTGTTTTCCCATGGTCTTAGGAGACCCCTGTGAAAGGGTCACTTGACCGCAAAGGGGTCGCAACCCCAAGGTTGAGAACCACTGTCCTGTGACTCTGTGTCCTTCCCTTTCAGACACTCCTTCCTTTAGCAGTTTCTTCTATAAAACTGAGACTGGACACCAGTGTTATGGCTAAACAATGAGGTACCTGTGGTATCCACCAACGCTAACACATTCTCTCCTATGACTCGCATCCAAATGGGATAGAGAAAGAAAGCCTCCTCATGTGAGTGACTAATTGATTCCTTAAACGGTATGGGAAGTGGCTCCAGGATTTTATCCAACACATGACACAGACTAGAATAAATGCAAGTAGACTTTGGTGGCAATGCCGGCACAATGGTGAGAGTCAGGAAGAGGAGGCTTGCAGTGGACAGTGTGCTTTGGAAAGCACAGGCATTCTGTTTGGAAGGCACTTCGGTCACTCGGATCTTGCCAAGGCTCTCTTTCTTACTGCCCTCCTCCGACACCATCCACCTGAATGAAAAACAACACTTTCCATTCCCATAGTTTTGAAATTTCCTAAAGTGAAATTTATCAAAACGATCTGACCAAAGTCTTCTTCGCTCACACACTTTATTTGGTTTGTTAAAACATTCTGGGTTTTTTTTTTTTTTTTTTTGTTGTTGTTGTTTTTAAGCCAGTGACAAAAATGAAGCATCTCCTGTCACTGTCAAACCATGCTATGATGGTGCTAGCTGTAACAGAAGGGAGAGAGGTTCAGCCACAGCACAGGAAAACCACACAGAGATAAGAGAAGTAGAAGGCTGTCATCCTAGCCCCTTCAACGATAGGGTCCCGACCAAGATGCCGGAGTCTGGTAAACACGATCTAGACGTCTGCTCTGGCACCCCAGTGGAGTCAATTTAACAAGTCCTGGAAGAACTGCACGAGGTTTTCTCAATGCTTATCCTAACATGCAGTGCTCGGCAAGTGGTAGAAACTACTTCTGTCTTCAAAGGAATGAAAATAATCGACAGTCTTTTCGATTCAAAGTGGTAAATGAGTCAATAATCCATCTAGGCTGATATTCTAGGAGTCTATAAAAGAGGTTTCTAATGAGAAAGGAAGAAAGGCAGAAGAAATGGGATATATTTGTTAAAAATTGATGGATAAATGAGAAAAGGGTGAACAAAAATGTTTCATAAAACAAGTGGATTTAAATCACTAAGAACAGAGATACAATTTTCAAGTTACTCAAATTCAAGCATGAAAAATATCTCAGGGTAATTCCAATATTAAAGATCCAAATAGTCAATCCAACTGTTACAGAGGCAAAAATGATGCTCGATTTCCCCAGGAGAATCTGACATGTTACTACACAGCATTTCAGCTTCCCCATACAAGTATCCTATGAGAGAGAAAGCCTGCAGAGAAAACAAAGAACTGGACCTTCCCTAGGACAGAAGGATGCCAGGGAAAGGCCATTTTACAGAATCCCCACCGTGCAGGCTTTCCCATGATGGTGGAAAGAAGTATTTATCTTTTCAGATAAAGCAGACAGGAAAAAAGGAGCAAATTACAGTCAGTTTCCCAAAGTCAAGTTCAGAAACAGTAGAGAAAAAGAGGTTATGATCACACAGAGTACACTGGATTGGCCAGAAGGATCTGAGTCTGTTTTTTTAGGGAGAAATCCTCCCTGCCCCCCCTTTTTAACAATCAGTTTGTCCTAAGACTCCAATCAAAATAGTTCTTGTGGATCCTGAAAACCTAAATCTTACTGATACTAGAAGGAAGTCCTGTGTGACTGCTTCTCAGGCTCCTTCACTGAATGTTGCCTCTGCAGTGTCTTTCTCACCCCCAAGAGGCACAAGGCTAGGCTGGGCTGGGTAGGGCTGCTCCACCATCAAGGAACAGACTAGGAATGGACACTCTAGAGCGGACAGTGGGCTCAGCATGGATTGCGCCATACCTGACCTTCAGGCTTCACCCTGAAGGGATTCTGCTGAGACTCAAATGGAAGAAGCATGTGTTCTTCACAAAATGCACATGGAACTTTCTCTGGAGTAAAAACGATTGAAAAAGGAAAGCACCACCATCAGGCTCCTGATACAATATATTCTGAAGAGCATAGACTTATGGACAGTATAGTCTAATGATCTTTATAAGCCCCAGGGAACAAAGCCTCTGCCAGGTTTAAAAACAAAACAAAACAAAACAAACAAACAAAAAACAAAAACAGGCAATTGACATAAATCATGGCCCATATGGGAAACTCTAAGTCACCTACTCACCTACAATTAGCCCAGTGTGCTTAGCCACCTGGTGCAATACTGGACTCAACCTAGCTGTTAAATACTTCCAATGCCAAACCTTGGCTTTAACACAAGACGGAGAGATACTACCAGTAAAGGAAGAGACAGGGGTAAATGGAGCAGGGGTAGTAATGTGAACTATAACAAAAAGACTCTTTCAATTTAAATAAGATCTGAATGTTTAAAGGGCCCCAAACCAAACCAAACCAACCCCCCCCCCCAAAAAAAAAAAAAAAAACAACCAAGAATGTTTATTGCTTTCCAGGCAAAAATCATGGAGAGAAGATTGGATTCCAGTCAGGTTCCATTTTTCAAAACCCAAAGCTTGGACTGAATTCAGCTAGCCTAATACTACCTGCATGGAATGATCTTGATTTGTTTCTTTTCTGTTTGATTTTTCTTAAAGGAAGAACCAAGCTTAAAGTTCTGGCTGAATATATAGTAGATATCCCAGGCACTCAGTCTCCCTTCAGGACGAAGGCGTGGACTCTCCTGCCTGTTGAGAGGAGAGGGCTTACAATGACCCCCTCTTCAGAAACTGCCCAAGACAAAGGGAGCCTCTTTGTCTGCAGATGTACCCTGTCGGGGTTTGAATGTGGAACGGCTCCCACAGGCTCATGTGTTTGAACCCTTGGTCCCAGCAGATGGTACTATTCCAGGAGGTTGGAGAAACTTTGGGAATGGGGTCTGTCTTGCTGCCAAACATAGGGCATATAAGCACATCTTGTGTTTACAGTCCAGTCTGGCTTTGGTAGTCTCCCACTGCTTCCTATTCTGTCTCCATGTACTACTTCATGCTACAAGCTCCCATGACTACAGCAAATCCCAAGTCACCATGTGCCCCACTCTATGACACTGGAGTCAAACAAAAAGTCCTTCTTCCTCTAATGCATTCTGTACCATGGAGGAAAAAAAATTGTCTAACACTTCCTTCTCAGCCAGCAGCTGAGAACTGGTCAATTCCAAGACACAAAGTCCAACCCTCTGGCTGAACTTGGGATGACCTAAACCTCAGGGCATCCACTTCCATTCTCTGTACCAGGCCCACCTCCTTATTTTGCCCAACTCTGCTTCTTTCCCTAGCCTCCCTCTTCTCAGTCTTCTCAGGGTCTGCTTCCAGGGAGCTGAATCTGTGACAACAGGCTGTGTCTGCATTAAAGACTGAGAGATAGGACGCCATCCAGTGACTAAGGTCTGAGGCATCCCAATGTCTCCAGATGATTCTCAGCTCTGACTGGAAGCTACAGGTCCCTGGGACTCAGGTAAAGACAGCCACACAAGTACTGTGTGGTAAGCCAAGAACAGAATTCCAAATGAAATATAAAACTAGTAAACTAGACATTGAGTGAAAGTCAACAAAAACCTTTCTTACACATTAAATTAATTTTAAAGAGTAGCCATATTTAAAATGTCTCAACACCACAAAACAAACAAACAAAAAATCCAAAATTTCCAAAGTCATCGGGAAGGCCAGCACTGCATCGCCGGCCAGTCTCACCTAGGAACATAATGTAGGAAATTCTAACAACGACTTCCATTGTGAAGCTCTCTTCACCAATTAAAAAGACAGCAAGTGACACAAGCATATTCAAGTATAGGTTTTCAGACAAATACATGAAAACCAAGGAGAAAACAGGAAAAGTAATAATTGACTTAGAAAAATAAATATGGATTCTACCAATCTTCCCTTGCAAGGAATCACTAAACAAAACTCACGTAATTCAAGTGAAGAACAACAGAAAAATAAAACTAGAAATAAACTAGATAAAATGTAGCAGTATTAGACTATCAAATGTGAACAGGACTGACATTCTCCATTGAGTAGAGACTATTCCATGGTGGCAGCATCATCACCGTAGGGAGTCCTCCAGCTACTAACACATTGCCAAGGAGGTATCCTAGGACTACGTTAGGGTTACACAAGAAGAAAGTAAGGCACAGACACACAGATGGTACGTGTGAGCTGATGCCTGACTGTAAGCCCTGCTCTTGACTTCTGATGAACTAATGGCTTACAAAGAAAAGCTGGATTCTTTGTATAAGAAGTCCAAACAGCTATGATAACAAAACCTTTCTAGGTTAAATATCTCTTTCCTTTATAAATTATAAGCAACATTGTAGATAATCAAATAATTGTTCAGGGCTTAGTATGGGACAGACATGTGCTAATCAAGAAACAACATTATTGATCTTAATCTTCTTTGAAAGCTCATGGACATATACCACACCATTCTTTTGGACAGGCAAGAAACATAAGTACCCAGTGGCTTCAATGCCATGGATCAAACTATTCAGGGGCAAGTAGGAAAGGAGAGGCTACGCCTGGTCGACTGTAGGATCTGTATTTAGTGCTAAAGCAAGCACCATAAACCATGCTGAACATCACCCTGTACACAGAGTACAATGTAACCATTATTTACTATTCTACCGTAAACCATGCTGAACATCGCCCTGTACACAGATTTCAATGGAATCATTAATTATTGCTTTACAATAATCAGGCTCTCATTACAGACAGTCATTAGTTCCATTCCTCAACCCTAAAATCATCTAAACCAGAAAACACGTATGAGAAGGGAAGACTACAGGAACAAGCAACACAGTGGTAGCCAGACTAGCATCTTCTTATAAGAAAAATAAACAATAATTACCCAGCTATAAGCAAATTGTAAGTTCAATCTATATGATGACTAAGAGTCATTATGCCCTCGTTGCTTAAACTATCATCTTTGAAACAAAGACGGAAGAAGAATGACTTAGCCTAGCAAACACTTGTTAAGTGATTTTCTTTTCATTTTTGTGCTTTTGCATCAAGATGATAGACTGTTTGGATTTCAAAACACATTTGAAGCAAGTGAGGCCAGCAATACCGAAGATGTGTGGCAAGAGCCACAGAGAATGTCTCTGCAAACCTTACATCTGATGCTGCACCAATGTGTGAAAGAAACTGTGAACACAGGCGCCCGTTGAGTCTGTGCCATTGAAAGTCTCCCGATATCTGGACTTGTCTTGTTTTCCATGAAGGAAGAGCCAAACCAAGTTTATCTTCAGTACACTGCGATTGTCATTTTCCAGTTGTTTCTAATTACTTGTACTTATTCTGTGGTGCTGAGAATCAAACCCACTGTCTTGTGCATAGACACTGCTCTGCCATGGACTATACCCTGGGCTACAGTGAAGTTTTTGGTTCCTGAATATTTATGGTAATAACCAATAGTGACATGATAGTGCTATGGTTACCTTTGGCTTCAGCTGACGTCCTCACTTCATTTTCTCTTTTCTCTTCAGAATCTCCTTTGACGTCATCAGCACGCTGTTCCCTGAGAAAAATAACTGTCTCAGTATTTTATCACAGATGAATTTTAAAACATTTCAGAACTGTATCTTAGCAACTGTTATTTTTTTTCTTAACTTAAAGATGTATGGATGGTACTACTAAATGTTACTGAATAAAATACACCACAAAGCAGCCAACGCCAATTATACCCATAAATGCTCACTTTCTTCATGATCTCTTGGCGGCTGCTATTCAGAAAGCTTCTTAATGGTGAGAATGCTATGAAGATGAATTACTCTGGAAGATATGGTTACTGAAAATTCCAACTACAGCTTGGAATATACCTTCAGGAGTAGTAACACTTGTACTGTTTGGTAAGACTCAAAAAACCAAAACTTCTCTAAAGTCTGCACCATGAGATTAAATCACTCTATATGCCTCAGCCCCGAGATTGGGGTAGAAGCCGCCCACTGGCATATATATACCATCCTGGGGAAGCTTTTCCTGGCTTGACCAGGTCAATTCCACTGAAGTGAATTCTCCTCTTTTTGAGCAGGAATGGATTAATTCTGAAATCAATAGGCCTTGGATACTCTAAAATGGAAACAACTTATTAAAACTTTGATTTAGAACTCTGACCCTGAGGTTAAGGACAAAAACTGGTTCTTTTAAATTAAAGTAATACACTTTTAAAAGAAATTTGTGGGACTTAAAATTTTTCAATCTAATGTTTTCCATTCTGAAGTATGATACTAGAGCATATTCTTCTGTGTTTGCAATATTCTGACCCAGGCTGTACTTTTAAGGTTCAAGAACAAAGTAAATACAATTAAACAAATTAATCTAACACAAAAGCAATTCTTACTTTTAATTCCAAAGGCACATACTCTGTAATTGAAACCATGGTGTGGTAACTACCAGGGGAAGCATGCAATCAATGTTCACTACATTTTAGAAATATTGTTTTCAAGAGTACATGTGAGCTGTCATCCGAACCTAAGCTCCTGTTTTAGTGTTAGACTAAAACATCTTGTAACTGCTGAAGACAAGCACCTATTTGATAATGGGGATCCAGCTACTATGCAATACAAATATTTCCCCAAGAGATCCAGAGAACTCCAAATGGGGACTTTGAGGAACCACACCCCTTCAGAGCATCCTGAACCTGTTTAGTCTAGTACAGTGCCAATTCAATAGCTTGAGGGTGTTACTCCACATGTGAGAACTGATGACTGACAAACGTCGTTACCCGAGGTGTTGACAGAAAAAAATCTTGTTTTCTCCATAGGAACAGTAGAGTAGCCAACCCTAATTACACAGGCCTGTAATCCTAGCTACTCAGGAGGCCAAGACAGGAGATTTACATTGTAGGGTATGTTCAAAGCCAGCATGAGCCCACTTAGTGAGACCCTAAACCCAAACAAAAAATCCAAACAAATAAAACAACACACAAAAACTCAAAAAGGACTGCAAAAACAGCTAGCCTGTGGGGTGCTTGGCTGGCACATGCAAGTACTGTAATCGCTAGTACCACAAAAAAATAAGTAACATCAAAATAAAACACCCACAAAACAAAAGATTCAATGAAGTCATGCTTTCTAATTACAATATGTCAAAGTCAACTTGCTACATGCTAAATTGACTCACAAATTTCTAGACTTGTTTGTACTAAGCCAGAAATAGCATTCTTTGTATCTACAAACTCTATATCCTAATATTGTGTGTGACTAATGAAAGAAAGTAGCTTGTTAGTGGCTATATTAATATCAGAAAAAAAGTCACACACTGCTGTGAAATAATTTAAAATTAGTATTTCCCAGAGTCAAAGAAAAAAATTCTCAACTAACTCTTGTGCCTTTCCTAGGAAGTTAGATGAACAGGTGATTGATTTTTTTGAAAAGTGGAAAAAAAAAAGTAAGACAAAAAGGGAAAAGCTAAGTCTTGGACTTTTCTGTGTTTTTGTGATTTCATGACCAGAAATATCCACTCATAACCAAAGTTACCCTCTTGTGGTTTTAATAAAGCATAATTACTCTTCAAAGTAAATTGTGTTAAGATGACTTTAATCCCAGCACTCAAAAGGCAGAGGCAAGTGGATCCCTGAGGCCAGCCTGGTCTACAAAACGAGTTCCTGGACAGCTAGGGCTACACAGAGAAATCCTGTCTCAAAACACCAGAAAAAAAAAAAAGACTTAAACATAAGAAAAACTCCTTTGTAGTCTATGTCCAAAAACAATGTCAATTTTTTATGTCTTGAAATGTAGAAAAAGAAAATAATATTTCAGAGCCAAAAAGTTCCTTTATACCCAAATCTTCCAAAATGTACTCCAAAAGAAGAGTAAAATGTTATTACATGTTTGCCTTTATGGAAACATGACCAATTATTCAATCCTCAAATGCAACTCATATAAATCTTAAAACTCAATACATGACAGGCTCTCTTGTGTTCCACATGCTGTTTCCTTTAGCTGGGGAGTGGAAGAGTCAACATCCAGTCTATTAGAACAGGAGTCATGAAGCAGATGTGTAAATTGAACCATCAAGGTGAACAGATCCTAACAGCCCATTCAGATCCGAGGAAGGGGTCAGTCAGCATTCTTAAGAACATACTGCAAGCCAAACATGGGCTGAGTGGTTGGCAGAATGGATATCCTATAGCACTCCCTGGTACAAGGTCTGGTATTCTATATAGTGAAACATAAAGGCATCAAGTTCAGCTGGGTGGTGGTGTCGCACGCCTTTAATCCCAGCACTGGGGAGGCAGAGCCAAGCGGATCTCTGTGAGTTCGAGGCTAGCCTGGTCTACAGAGTGAGATCCAGGACAGACACCAAAACTATA
Source organism: Peromyscus californicus insignis (assembly GCF_007827085.1). Taxonomy (NCBI): domain Eukaryota; kingdom Metazoa; phylum Chordata; class Mammalia; order Rodentia; family Cricetidae; genus Peromyscus; species Peromyscus californicus. The sequence goes on from NW_026294525.1 coordinate 33,701,236, forward strand.
CAAAGAAACTATGTCTCAAAAAAACAAAACCAAAACTGTGGTGGTATTGTGTTCCCCAAAATATTATGTACCCTAATAAACTTATCTGAGGTCAGAGAACTAGATACTTAGGATAGGCAGTGGTAGCAACGCCTTTAATCCCAGCATTCCAGAGGCAGAAATCCATCTGTTCAAGGATACAGCCAAGCATGGTGACTCATGCCTTTAATCCCAGAAAGCGAGCCTTTAATCCCAGGGAGTGGTGGTAGAAGGCAGAAAGGTATATGAGGCGTGAGGACCAGAAACTAGAAGCTGGTTAAGCTTTCAAGGCTTTCTAGCAGCAGTTCAGCTGAGATCCATTTGGATGAGGACTCAGAAGCTTCCAGTCTGAGGAAACAGGATCAGCTGAGAAGTTGGCCAGGTGAGGTTAGCTGTGGCTTGTTCTGTCTCTTTTCCAGTGTTCACCCCAATACCTGGCTAGGGTTTGATTTTATTAAGATCTTTTAAGACTCCTGCTACACAAAACCAAAAAACCCCAACCAAACAACAACAACAACCAGGTCCTCCTGACACCAAGAACCTATACTTAGAACCAATACTCTTTAATGATTACACTTGGGTTTCTCCAAAATAAAGCATATGCCCCTGTTCCAAGATGCTTCATGTCACACCAAAACCAAATTGCCCTTCCTTGAGAAAGCTGGGAATAAAGAATCTGCCTACATTTCTTAATTATCTTACATTTTATTCAAAATGTAAAAATGTTGTCTTAATTGGGAACCATTATTTTTCTCCTCTGCAAGGTGAGAAATCTCCTTGTTCTAATTGCTGCTACTCTATAGGTTTTCCTGTACACAAGATGAAATCCTCCTGGAATTTCAGCTTCCTTAGCTGAAAGGTCTTTTCTGCATGCTCCTGTGGCACAGAGTGGGCAGACGAGGGGAAGAGTGGAATGCCTGGAGCACTTGCTCAGAGACAGGTGGAGACTTGTGGACTGGCCAAGGCAGGCTGTGGCAGGGAAAGAGGACCAAGGGATATGTCGCCCCCGTCCCCCCATCCCCCACCAGTGGTAGTCCAGGGACACACAAATGTGATCATACTACAATCTGAAAATTCTGGGATAATACAATATTTTCTGTAGCCAAGGACAAGATAAGCTCTTGACAGATTCAAAAAAAAACAATAACAGAGATACTCTGTAGTGTATTTTAATATTACGCTGTTGCTCAGCACAAAAGCTTCTTGACTCAGTCTCCTTGACCATTACTCTCTGGTGGCAGCAATGGCCCTTAAGCAGGAAGCATAAGCTGTGGCCACAAGTGTGTCCTTGGCGGGAAGCAGACCTAGCCCCCATTCCAGCTCTAATACTAACCAGTTTTGCATAGACATTAGCGTCAAGTTACTTAACTTCCCAAATTCTCACTTGCACCGGTGACAGAACAGGGGTAATCAATCCTAACGTGCCAATTTGAAGACCGGATACAATCTGGTTAGAAAGTGCCCGTGACAGCTTCCTCAAGCTCCCGTTTTCCTTCTATGTTGGGATAAATGACCTGTCTTGTGAGCTGCTTTCTTCAAAGACACAGCAGACTTGGAGTAATGGTTTCCATAGCCAGACAGCTAGATAGCTTGGGTTCTAACCCAGGTTTTGACTAGCTGTTTGGGCTAAAACCAAGACAGAGGATGTGGTGATTGTGGTGGCACAAGTCTTTAATTAAGAGGCAGAGGCGCCGGGCGGTGGTGGCGCACGCCTTTAATCCCAGCACTCGGGAGGCAGAGCCAGGCGGATCTCTGTGAGTTCGAGGCCAGCCTGGGTTACCAAGTGAGTTCCAGGAAAGGCACAAAGCTACACAGAGAAACCCTGTCTCGAAAAACCAAAAAAAAAAAAACAAAAAAAAAGAGGCAGAGGCAAGAGTATCTCCATGAGTTCAAGGCCAGCGTGGCCTACACAGTGAGTTCCAGGGCAGCCACAGCTTAGAAACCAACAATAAAGATATAGGCTGGGAGCCAGGCAGCGGTGGCGCATACCTTTAATCCCAGCACTGGGGAGGCAGAGCCAGGTGAATCTCTGTGAGTTCAAGGCCAGCCTGGTCTACAGAGTGAGATCCAGGACAAGCACCAAAACTACACTGAAAAATCCTGTTTCGAAAAACCAAACAAAAAAAAACAAAAAAAAAACAAAAAAACAAAAAAAAAACCAGGCCGGGAGGGTAGCCCAACATCTCCAGCACCAAGGGTGAAATGGGAAGCATAGAAAGAAGAAGCCTGAAGAGTGCCCTGACTGCACAATTTCTCCTGGGACTTTAGAGTTTTCAAGCACCAGTTTATTATAACATTTCTTTAGCTTACACTGAATACAACCATAGCAAAAGCTTACTCAAGAAAACCCGCTTGGTGGCTTTAATTAAGACAGTAGAAGTTGCTTAGCTGGTGAAGCAGAATTATTATTACTTTTTTTTTGAGTCAGCCATCTCTTTCTCTGTAATCATGTGTCACATTTTAACTGTCTCGCTATCTCACTCAAATTATGCCTGTGGTAAATATTAGGGAAACAAACATGGGAAGAGCAAGTGCCTGAGAAAACAGGCGGCATTGAAGGCACACAGCTCACTTCCTTCAGCGAGGTGATCATTCACTTAAAAACAATTCCTGACTGGTTATGTTTAAGCCAGCCCCAGTCTACCGAGAATGACATGGAAAAGATATTAAATAATAAGTCACTTTGCCTCCATTCAGGGATGTGTTGATTTTAGCCACTTCTCCAAATCCAGCATGGGAAGAGGCAGGAGGGCAGGATATGTAGGTAGAGACATGCCTTTGGGTGAAGCACCTATACAAACGGTAGGTTTTGAGTGCCAAAAAGTTACCTCTTTGTAGGACCCACTAGCACCTTTTAAAAACTTCTGCGCTGAAGTCATTCATAGATAAAATATCAAAGGTCAAGAATCCAAGACATCTTCTACAAACGTAGACATTTGACAAGCCTCAGAACAGGGAGGGTGCCCCTTCAAAGGGATTCGGAACAGGTGGTGACTGGAACAGTGTCCTCTTATGCCTATGGGTCCACATTGGCACAAGGACGTTTTAAAGTTAAGTTCCTTTGGTAATAGCTCAGCAAGAGTTTTAATTAACCATGGCTCCATCAGCAAGATCTAGAAGAGGTAAACATGGCTTAGTCTTTATCTGGTGACTAGAACTGAAGCATTCAGACCGCCAATGCTATAAAATTACAATTTAACATATAGAACTCATGTCAGAGAGGGTGCACAATAAAAGGAATACAGCAAGTGTATCAAGAGGGTATCATGGAGATGCCAAAGAGAAAGCCTCCAGAAAAAAGCACCCAGCAATTCACTAGTCAATTCCCCCCATGAAATAATGACAGTTCTACTCAGTAAGGTGAGCTCACAGGGAGACTGAGTCCTCAGCACTGGCTTGCTCAGTAAGGTGAACTCTCACAGGGAGACTGAGTCCTCAGGACTGGCTTGCTGTAGAAAAGACAACAGATGCTACTGCTTTTTTGTTGTTGTTGTTATTGTTCCAAATGGAAAAGTCTCTTGAGTAGGAATTAGTGATATTCAAGAGATAAAATAAGCTCTGTTACAATATTGTTCCGACAGCTTCACACCATCTAGCAATGACACTCGCTTTTTCTTACACTTGCGATGGTTGCCTTGGTGTCACAGCGGTTGGCACCAGAATGGTGAGTGTTTAACTCACACAGCGCTTCTCTCTGGTGCACACAGCAGCTACACAGGCCCAGACTCAGATCCCCAAAAGCTGGGAAACCTGAGCACTTGAACAGCTCCTAATGTGTACCTGGAAGTCTACTGAGGAGAGGAGGCAGGCTCTGGAAGCTGGGAAAGGCATGCTCAGAGAGATGACTCTCTAGTCCACAGCAGGCCCCCAGGACCAGAAAACCCGAGTTCCCCAAGACTGCTGATTAACTTTTGTAAACATTTATGAGTTTGGCTTTAATTAAAATGATCTGGTTGGTGTGATCATTTTGCAAAGCACACACACACACACACACACACACACACACACACACACACCATCACACTTTATGTTAGCTCATTTCCCCATCTGCTTAATAGGGTATATAGATGGGCTCTTGGTATGACTGGCAAAATTGAGTTCATGTGAAAAAGATAAACCAGATTGATGGCAGCAATTCTCACACCAAGCACTATGTAATTTTCAGAATAGAAGCATTGGTCATACAAATAAAAAGGCATTTGAAGAGCCTATAATGAACCACACAGACTGAATTGTTTCATTAAATTAAGTTTAGCAGTGGGCACTTGCCTTACAAGGTAATACAAGTAATTGCCAGGCATTTTAAAGATGCTTTATTGTGTTTCTGTGGTTATATCTAAGCAGGTTTAGACAGTGTGGGGCTTAAACAACTAAGTGAATCTTTAATAGAGATAGTGTCTAATTTAGATGCACATACAAGTAGATGCAGACAGACTTGATGGGAATAAGACTATGTGAGAGGATACCTTCTGTTCCTTCCAATGGGTGCTTACAAACAATAGTCTTTCCCAAAGTCTAACATAAAGACCACTTGCTCCTGTCACCTTGGAATGTTTGTCAAGCAGAAGGATTTTGGAGATGTCCCTTCCAATTGCCTGTGTCAAAAGCCACATTTTACATAAGCAACCTAGATGCAAATCAAAATTCCAGACCCAAGTTTTGTTAAAACACACGGAGAAAGACATACACATTCTTTTACTTGGCTGGAGACATGTGGAGATGTAACTATCCATCCCCAGGAGAAGCTGCCATCTTATAGCCAGGGGCAATGAGAGGGTAGTGATGAGCTGCACTGTCCAAAGTGGAGACATTATGTCACAGCAAGCACTGAGCCCAGCAGATGCTCACTAAACTTGTGACAGATGGGATAAGGGTGTAGATGGAAAAGGACTGTCTGAACACTTCCATTTCTCCTTAGAATGCCCTGGGAATTGTTCACACCCATTTGACCAGCCTCTAAAAGAAAACAGGCCCAAGTATTCAGAACCCAATGAGAAGACTTGAGGATACCCTGAATCTCAGGCATAAAAAAGCTCTAGGATATAGTCTGAACCTTTTTCTCTGGTCACTAGAAGGCAGGCTCACCTCTGCCCTTGGTTTGCCAAATAGACCATGATGTCCATGTATCTTTCCTAATCTATGCAAGCCAGGACGGTAAACAACAAATAAGATAGTCTCATCCTAATTTACAAGAGTACCAGTCTGTATTTGGAAACTCTACGTCATCATTTCGTAATGACATCTTAAACATCTGGTGTGGCACTCTTACAAAGGTAAGAATGTAGGACTTGTAGGTAAATAGAGAGAAAGCTACAGAACGGTTGTCTCTTAGGTCATATACCTAGCATTTCTCCTTTGAAAAAGGATCGCTGATTCGAATCATTTACATCCTAGCAATGTAAGTATATTCCATGCTGAGGGAAATGAAGAGAGGCATGGCCTCTACCATGATAGAGCTTATAAAGCAAAGCACGAAGACTCCAAGAAAGTCTTTCAAAACGTAGTGTAAGGAGATGTGGAAACACATGGTGGCCTGATCCCACAGGCTGGAGGGCCAAGAAGAGCTTCTTGGAGGGCAGGAGGGGGATGTTAATGAGCAGGGATTCAGGTTCTCTGCAAAGAGAAAGATGCCTGAAGTCGCGGCTTGAGGAAAGAGTCTGGCAGAGTTGGAAGGAATGCAGGACTCTATTTGAGCTACACTGGGAACTAAGGTCTCAATGCCAAGTACCAGGAAGTCACTGACAGTTTTAAGAAGGGGGGTTTTTAGTATCAGAAGCACTTTTAAAATTCAGACATCAAGGTTCTGTGGGCAGGTGCAGGTCCTAAACCTAAACTTGAAGGACACCACAGAGCATCAGACACACAGCAGTTTGGACACTGCTGCCGTAGAGTTCTCAGTTACCCATAAGCCTAAGTCAGGTAGAGTAGTGCCAAGGCAGGAAAGGATAGACATGTGACTTGTACTATTCATTTGATCTTGCCTGTTAGATTAACCCCTGAACCAAAAGTCATCCCAGCACCTCACTCACTTGGGGACTAGCTGGCATCTGGGACAGGTAAATGGGTACAGAGCTGGCACAGTAGTGCCTATCAGCCCTTAGCTACACACATCCCAGGCCACTAGCAGCCTCTTCGGCACACACAGGCCTGGAGTTTACTTTCTTCATCTGGAGGACTCGGAATGAAATTGCTGTGTGAATAGTTCTACTCCCCTGCCTCTGCCCAAGGCAGGCTCTGAAATGTGTGGTTTACACACTTCACAGAATATTCCCAGCAGGTCTGCGCCATGCTGCCTGCAGCAGGAACTGGTATGACAGATAAGCTGCTTCTGATTGTCTCCCCTTCTGCTTCCCTTCTAGCCCCCTCCCGATGTTTTCTGCACCTCACAAATAAGCCACTTACAATCAAATCCACCTCACAGCTTGCCTCTGGGAGTGCAAATTATCTAAGAAGTACAGAATGGCAGCTAAACTTTAACAAATTAAAAACTGACATACAGGAAATTTGCTAAGCATGTGAGGTGAGCAGCGATCACGGGAAGAAAATAGAACATGGACATTATGAAAAAAATCATCTTATTTAAGCAATCTATTCCACATAGCCCAGGAATATTACTGCGCTTACTCTTAGGAAATAAAGGAAATATGGGTTGAATATTTCTTTCTTTTAAAAAAAGTATTTTTTGGTTGAATAATTCTAATCCCAAAATCTAAAATGTGTCCAAAGCAGAAATTTCTTGAGTGTTTCTTAGAGGATTTCAGATTAAAAAATACTCAATTTGTAAAGTTTAGGCCAATGTAACATTTTTAAAAATCTCAAAATTTGAAACATCCTGATCCCAAGTGTTTGGATAAGGGATGCTCAACCAGGCTTATGAAACAGACAAGACACACTGAAATTATTATAATGCACATACCCACAATTGAAAACATAACAATATGAGTTTTAGAATAGCTTCACAGTTCTCTTAAAAGAGGGAAACACATCAGCGAAAAAGTAGATCCTCTCTATTTCCTCGAGAAACAGCTTCCAGCCTTGAGTCACATTCACCTCGGGGTTGAACTGGTTTACTTATTTCTTTATTTGGCATGCAATCTCCCTCTGTCACTCGGACTGATCTTGAACTAAGCAATCCTCCTGCTTTAGCCTCGACAGTGGTCTGGTGCATGCTATCTCAGCCAAGTTCAGTGAAGGATTTAAGGATCTTAGGGAGGTGGAAAGACTCTTTGACCTCTTGGTCAACTATGTTAGGACTGATCTTAGGGCCGTTCCAAGAATGGATCTCCACTGTTGTTCACTGTAGAAGAAGCGCTGTTTTGTTTTGTGTTTGAGGCAGGGTCTCATGTAGGTCAGGCTAACCTTAAACTGTGTAGTGCATTTCCTGAGTTCCTGGTTCTCCTCCTGTCTCTACCTCCCAAGTGCTAGGATTCTGGGAGCGCATACCAACCTGGCATTTCTAACGGAAAATATCTAACAGGAAAACACTGCCACAAAACATAAAGCATGCCGGGCGGTGGTGGCGCACGCCTTTAATCCCAGCACTCGGGAGGCAGAGGCAGGCGGATCTCTGTGAGTTCGAGGCCAGCCTGGTCTCCAAAGCGAGTTCCAGGAAAGGCGCAAAGCTACACAGAGAAACCCTGTCTCGAAAAACCAAAAAAAAAAAAAAAACCAAAAAACAACAACAACAACAAAAAAACATAAAGCATGCAAGACGGTCATCTGTTCAATGAGAGTGCTTCTGGACAATGTAAGCATCGTCCCTTTAATTACCTGGTTTCAGGAGATGATGAGCTGTCATTTGAGTCTATCCTTCTACTCCTTGGATATGATGGACTCGATGGAGGCATCTCACCACTTAGGCGGTCTGGAAAAATCCGTTCTTTATTCAAGTTGATTTCTGAATAGGGACAGTAGGCACCACTAACAGATCAAAAGAAGAGAAAAGTACACTCCCATTAGATCGTAATTATACAATTAAAATTGTAGGCTAGTGAATGTAAGATTCCAACACTGAACCAAGCATGTTATATACGTATGTGCATAAATGCATGAGTAGACATACGGCCATAAAATATGTCTTTACAGATAATTTAAGTTCATTCCACTAGTGAACATATCTGACTCGAAGCAGTCTGCTGCAACCTCTGAATGGAGCAAGAGTCAGAGCATCCAGAGGATCCCTTCTGTACTTCTTATGGGTAAGGCCTATGCATATGTCTGGGAATAACCAGCCATAAGAAATACCCATGCTTGGGATAGTCATAACTACTTAATTTCCCCTATAACATTTAGTAACTTTCAATGTCCTCAGGAACACTACTATTTCTGGGACTATAGTTACAGCTGATTTCCCAGAGAACACACAAATGGTTTGGAGCTAATTCTAATGTTGGTATGAAAAGGGGCCACAGGCCAACCATCTCTCTCTGCCCTTAGAGGTTATACTCTGAGGTCTCATGTGGTGATAACTCCCATTACCTAGGCAGAGGAAGTTGGGGTCATTGAGTATTAACTTGGCATTAGCTAGCAGATACCTGGCCTGGGTCTTAGCATTCCTGTCTCGAGAACATCTGGGTACCAGGCTTCCAATAAGCACCAAGCTCCCCAGTTGACTACACATCTTGCCCCTCGGCTTTGAGAGACCTTCTTAAGTCTGGAAACCATTTGGACATGAGATACATTATACAGGTATCATGTGTGTTCTCTTCTTTAGTTTCTATGACAGTGAGAATATTAACCATCACCCAAGGGAACTTTTTAAACAGCGCATATGTATTTTCTACCAAGAGAAGCCAAGGGAAAAGAGAAAAAGAAATGCTCCCTGGTAACTCTAGGAGTGACGTAAAATTTATCTCAGGTATCTCGTAAGCAAAACTGCAAACTTTAGGAAGTACATGCTGCTCTACACTTGTTCTTTAAGCAAAAGTAGTAACACCTAATCACACACTGACATAAATTTATATAATGTCTATCCAACAACAACCAAAAAAACCAAAACACAATTGATGGAAATCTTTATGGAGCACATACAATATATTAAGCACTGTGCTGTGCTTATACACACTGCATTAATCTATAAAAAAGACATTTCATATGACACACTAGGTTTTTCAAATGGTTAAGCAACTTCAGTCTTTTTCTCATTATCAGCAAGTATTTATCAATTAAGTCCCTTTTGTGTTAACCACCTTTCTAGGCATTAGGAACATAATAAAAAGTGAGGAGGTGAAAATTCTGGCCTAAATGAGTGGTAGTTTAGGGCGGTGGTTCTCAACCTTCCCAATGCTGTGACCCTTTAATACAGGTCATGTTATGGTGACCCTCAACCACAAAATTATGTGTTGCCACTTCTTAACTGTAACTTTGCCACTGTTATGAATAGTAAATATTTGTTTTCCTATGGTCTTAGGCAGCTCCTGTGAAAGGGTCATTTGACCCCCCCCCCAAGAGGGCCATGGCCCACAGATTGAGAACTGCTGATCTGGGGGAAGATGGGCAATGCCTAATCACACAAATAAGTTACGGAACTTTACACTGGAATGGCTTCTATAAAGAAAGTAAGAGTGTGCTATTAGGGAGGACATGAGGATGCTCTGACTGGCAGTGAGGAAGGGCTTCCCTAGAGAGAACAAATCCCTAAAGGTCAGGACAAAATTGCTCACACACACTTAGGAGGAAGCAGTACAACACATGGGCAGGAGAGTGAGGCTAGCCTGGCTAGAAGTCAAGATCACAGGAAGCAGGGGATGCAGGGAGAGGCAGGATCACGCATGGCTCACTAGACCATAGTCAGTAGTTCCAAGTTTTATTTCGGGTCCAGTTTGAAGCCCTTGGGAAATCTCTAAACACGGGAAGTGATAGGGATTGACTTGGGTGTTGTGATGGAAACGCAGGGCAGGTTAGAGGATGGTCAGAATCTTCTGCCAACCCACGATGCCCTGCAGCCCAAGACAGTCTGTGATATACAGGGATGGAGATGCGCTTATTGGTTTGTGGTTTGAAGAACTGGAGGCAAAAGAGACACCATTTGAGATAAGAATGGCTGGTGGGAAGTAAATGTGGAGCAAGCCGATAATTATGGAAAGTTTATTATCAGGCATGTAAATAAAAACGCTATTTGCCTGAGGTCACACAGCAATGAAATAGCTCAGCAAATTGTGTCTGCTTGTTTATTAGCAGGCATGCTACTTCAGTCAGTCACGCTATGAAGGAAAATCTAACCACCTCAGCCATTCAAACACTGCATGGGATCCTGCTTGGGATGCCTGAACTAATCCACAGTTCATGGGTACAAATTACCAAAACTAGTTCTGCCTAATTCGAACAGAGACTTTGAAGGAGGCAACTAGTAGCTAAGTCAGAAGGCAGACAGCCAGGTGTGGGCAGGATGCAATATCCAGAACAACATAACCCCTTAGGGACTATCTCCATGGGATGAGGTTGCTGGGGACAGCATACACGTGCCACTCTTAGCCTGTCTCCTACCTTGGGGTCCTGTCACATTGCTCAGTTTCACAGAGACTACAAACACAAAGCCTGACCTGCCTGCGCTCCATTCCTCAAGACAGGAAGCCCAGACCGCAGCATTGTGTGGGAGCTTGGGTCCTCAGCTACCCTGTACCTGCCAAGGAAGCAAACGTGCTGTGCTGCCTGCCACGTGGCTACCTTACGGGACAACACTTTCCTCAATGCTGACCTTCAGTGCAGGCAGGGTACAAATGTGCACTGACAGCCTATTCAGATAGCTGAGGCTCACCTCACAATTTACCATCTTCAATGAAGCTCCCTATGACCATCAAAAATTACATGTAACCAGTTCCTCCCAAGCTCAAGCCTCTGCTCTGACAAAGGAATTAAGTTGGTCCAAAGGAATTAAGATGATCCCAGTCGTCTCTGATGCCCTGTTAGGCCATTCTCTCTAGTGCATGTTTTTCACTGAACTTATGTACTTCAATTTTTAGCAACAAAAGAAAAAATCCAAAGATAATGTTTTGGTTTCTTTAGACAGAGAGTATAGTGCTAATCCAGCAGCCACATACGTACAGTTCAACTCCATTCACCCTTAAGATCCTGGCTGAACAAGCAGCGAACTACAGTGTGTGTATTTACTTTGGACGGCATCAGGGTTGAAGGACACACCACCAGCTTTAAACAATGGGAAGCCATGGAGGAATTTTGGATGGCCTAGGTCCCCAGTGAAACACCAGTTACAAAGCAGACAATTGTGTTCAAGCTCTGTGAAAACAGCCTTTTGCTTTTGTTGTTGACTAAACGAAACACTTGAGGCCAGTTCAGAGAAAGGCAAGATGGTGGTCAGGAGCCTTGCTGTCTAAATGCCTGTGAGTTTTTTGTTTTGTTTTTCTTTTGAAAACAGATTGCCCTAGCTCTTTCAACCTTTCAATTGAAAGAGGAACGATCCTGGCCTTCTGAAGAAAGGCCCTAATGAGCGAGGAAATCTGCCCTATCAAGGGGACCATGTGATGGTCAGCCACAGATGTGCGCCAAGCCTCTCTCTTCCTTCCAACCCTGAGGAACCCTCATGCTTACACCCGCACAGGGTGGAGAAGAATGCCAGCTGGCTCCTGAAGTTGGAGGTGACGACTTAAAGAGGATGCGACAAGACACAGCAGAGAGCCACTGTAACGGCAGAAGGAGAAATGCTTCAGGTAGAACCAGGGTGCCTGGCGAAGTGCTCTGGTGCCTCATCCACGCACGGTGATGAGCAAGCACAGTTACTGAGGCTGAGTTGTCATTTCAAAATGATGATGCCAACACAGGTGAGCATGCCTTCCCCAGGTGAACAATCTCCTTGCCTGGCATTCATCCCCACCGTCATGGAAGCAGCTCCAAGAGAGCGCTCACTTGCCAGATACAAAAAAAATGAGGCTTCAAAGCGGACTTGTAGAGCGTCACACAGTTCTCGGTGGAGTTCCATCATAAACACTGGCTCCTGTTTAATGGCTACACAATATGAGTAAATATTAGCCGGTGTTATGGAAGAATTTCCTTATTCATAATCCGCGGCAATGACATGGATCTGAAAGCACCATCAAAGCACTGCGGCTGCCCACCTCTTACAGTGCACGCAGCTCTATGTGTTGCAACTTTCTCGGTGCTGGGCAGGGTTCCAAGTCCTTTACATGAATTAATTCTTTCATCACACCATGCCTATGAATGCCATCGTCACCTAGGTTACACATGAAGACATTGGCGGAGAAAGGTAAAATACCGTTTCAAGATCCTAAGGCTTACCTGCTGCCTTTCAAGGCAAGCCAAGATACAGATGTAAGAGTTTTCTCCTATCTTGTCTCCCATTATCTACCCCTTGGGATATGAGTTACAGTGAAACTCATAATTAACCACTTGGTCAAGGACTTGAGATCACTACCATGCCTGTTGTTTAAAGGAACAAAAGATAGGCAGGATTCTCATCACCATCATGACCACTAAGTGTTCTAGTCAACGTTTCTTCTGTTGCATTAATACAAAGCTATGCGTTTTTCTTGTTGTTGTTGTTTTTTCTTTTTGCTTTTTTGTTTGTTTGTTTTTTGAGACAGGGTTTCTCTGTGTAGCTTTGGTGCCTGTCCTGGTGCTGTAGCCCAGGCTGGCCTTGAACTCACAGAGATCCGCCTGGCTCTGCCTCCCGAATGCTGGGATTAAAGGCGTGCTCCACCACTGCCCAGCTAAAGGCTAGGCTCACAACCAAAAATAAACCTACATTTCTAAATAAGATTTATTTTTAATCTGCGTGTGTGTGTGTGTGTGTGTGTGTGTGTGTGTGTGTGTGTGTGTGTGTGTGTGTATTGGGATATGCACATGTGAGTACGGGTGCCTACAGAGACTAGAGGCATGAGCTGCCCCAGAGCTGTGGTTATAGGCAGTTGTGAACCACCCATTGCGGGTACAGTTCCAATTTAGTAACATTTTGAAATTGGAAAACCCCTCAGGGTTTATTAACTTCTATGGAAAGAGCAGATTCTCATTGGCCTTACAATGAAAAATTTCTAGTTTTTCACCTAATGTATTTAGCGACTAAATTTTAGTAAGGTTTGATTTATTAGTGTGTTTGCATTCCATCATGGGTGTTCATTTTCTCTCATGCTCATTCCTTCTCTCTCCCTCTTTTCCTCCTTCCTTTCTTCCCTCCTCCTTTTCCTCCTTCACTCTTTCTCCCCTCCAGTTACCATCCAAATAAAGTCCTTTCAGGAAAGAACAGTACAAATCCTGTGAGACCCTTCCCTAAAATGACTTTATTATGGTAAAAATATTAGCAAATCACTGTACACCAGCCACTTGACAAATATTTGCCCCCAGAGCCTCTCAGGAGGCTGTTTGTAAGTAAAAGGGCTGCCTTGTCCTCTGCTATCCACTGCCATGCTAAAATCCCTCTTAGTTATAACTTGCCATGCTTAAACAATTAGGCAACACATTGAGTTTAAGCATCCACATAGTTACTCTCACACACAATACTGACAAACACCCAGGACAGGCTGTATCAGGTGACTCTGGACAGGGGCCTGATGGGAGAAGAGAAATAAAGGCCATTCTGGGCTGGATTGAGTTCTGCTTCTATCAGAGTACCGTCCAGGGCACTTACTCAACCGTGTAAGTTGTACTTTTCCTCACCATCTATAAGTGGTGCTCAACCCATAGACTTGCAGAAAGGATTAAATGTGCTCCTACACACAGGCTTAGAACAGTGGCTATGAGAGAGGAAGACAAATATATCCCGCACATTATTTTTACCTTACAAACGAGGTATTTGACCTGCACTGTGTCAGGAAAAAAATCAGTAAAAGTAAACAGTGATATGAAAAACTCCATAAGACATATTTAGGAGGGCTCTATTCCCTTCAGAAATAGCTAATGCTTTACTGAGTACTACCATTCCTACTGCCTCAGATATAGGGCCCGTCTTCTGTGCAGTCACCAAAGCCAGCTGGCCCCAAGCAGGCACTCAACAGTATATGAGAGTTAGGTGGATGGATGCTGAATGAAAACCAGTTTTCAGATGTGCGGCCACGGTTATTAATTTGCAAAACACTCCATGGATTTCAAAAATATTCTTTGGAGACTGGAGGAAATAAATGTTCCCTTGTTTAATTTCTAAAAGATCACATTTTATATATCAAAGATGTACTTCTGAAGGCAATAAATATGTAGAATACCTACTTTTATGTAACTTCAGCTCCCTTAACCTCAAGTGGGTTTTTCCCATTCTCAGACCTCTGAGTAAGCCAAGAGTGAAACAACTAAAGAATGCCAACTATAACTCCTATTTACACTTTCTTCTGGAATCAGAATTAAGCAAGCTGACTATGGAATATCTCTAGAGATGAGAATACCGCACCACATATCCAACTCTCACTAATCACATTTCACATTAAAGAAAGGTTGCATCCTCAAACTGTGTTACCAAATGCATACTCTGCTTCTAACGTTTCTGAGATCAAACATAATTTGTAATCTTCAGAGACAGTCATAAGCAAATGCTAGCCAAACTACAGTCTTTTGCTTATGTGTTCATAAAACTATCCTTACTGAAAGAGCAACCTTCTTTGTTATCTATGTAAAGAATGTATGTTTTGATTTATTCAGTTTCCCAGTAAATTAATCCAAAGAGAATTTTCTCATTATGTTTTCCTAAGCACAGCATTCTCAGCAAGGACAGAAATAATTGCCAGTGAAATGAACCTTTCAGGGAATATGTATGATGCAGCAAGCTAATCCACAAGTGTACTGATGAGATGGAAAACAGGCTGGGCCCGCTAAGGATTAATGTCCTGCCAAGAAGACAGCGTGGAGCATTGTAAATTATACAGACTGCACAAGGAGTGTAGAAAACCTGTGCACAGGCTGGGAAGGGTGAAGAGCAGAACCTGGACCATGCCGTTAGTTCTCACAGTTTTATTCTTCTGTCCAGAGACCCAGCCCACCAACTCTGCACAAGACAGAGACCGCAGGAGCCATGCCCTGCATGCACAAGAAAACCAGTATAGTTTTTTGGTCAAGCCTTGTCTTTTCAGTCATAAAGTATACTCTGCCACTCCTTCAAGAAAACGAGCAGTTCTCAAGCATGGTTCCAATTACTCCAAGTTTCCTTACCACATTTCTGCATAAGTTATTCTCTGAGTCTTCCCATCATTTACCCCTTCTAGCAACAAACACAATACCACCTGTCATATCCAATCTATCAAGAAACTCCCCAAAGACAACCACGAGATTGTGGGAGCAGCTGGGCTGAAGGAATCTAAGGGTAAAGGCCGTCCTGACGAGGGACTAGTGATGTGACGTGGTTGTCACTACAGACTTCGCTGCCACAAACTGTCCTACTTGGACCTAATGAGTCTACGAGCCTATGCACATGGTGTGGTATTCTCATCTCTAGAGATATTCAGTATGCACAGTGCTGTATGGTGGGTTTCCTTCCAGAGCTAAATGCAAATTTTAAATAGCCAACTGGATCCTAACAACACGCCAGTATTTAACCAATTTAAAACTTTCTCGGTTCTTTTAATTTGAGGAAATTGCCTTTAGTCTAATGAACATCACGAGACTGTACAGTAGCAATGTAGATGAGCCAAAGATCCTCATTTTAGTTATGATTTTGTATCTTATACTTGAAATGATGCAGTGTTGAGTGGAGAGCCTGGGTATGAGACCGAGTCATGGAGCAGTGCTCTGAGGGGTGGTGAGATGGCAAAGGTCAAGACCAGAGCCTGCAGCTCCCCTCACCAGTGGCAAGAGAAGACAAGTTATCATGCCTATGGAACACTAGACTTGGGCTCACCACAGCTGGTGGGAAAAGAAGTTCCTCTATACCAGTGTTGTTCTGAAAGCCAGCCCATTCACATTAAGCAACAGAACACAAAGTAGGCAAATGCTTGATAAATGTTACACGTTCTGATTGAAAAAACAAAAAAAAAGAAAACTGTTTTTCAAAAGAAACCACTGAACAACAGACTTTCGATTTAGGAAGTAAGTCTTGCACTTGGACTGATCTATTAGCTGAAGAGTGATCCAGCCGCCTTCATGAGATACAGCTAATAACTCCTACAATGCAGTGTCTTCAGTAGAGCTTAAATTAATGCTCTATCTTTGGTTTGCAGCCATATGAGTGGCACAAAGGGTTTAAAAATGGGTATCTGCAAACGGAATCATCACCCTGTCTCTGTGCACTTTTTATTCTGGAACACAATGAACATCAGAGAAACAAACAAAAAAAAAAAAAAAAAAAAAAAAAAGGAAGATAAGCAACACTTGTGGATGCAAAGAGATGGGGGGGGCGGTTCTCACTGCACCCAGGTGAAAATAATACACCAATTTTGCAAGTCTCATTAACCCTTTCTTAGAAGAATAGGTAGCAATATTTCTGAATGTCTTTATTGTTACAGAGAGGGTCCACAGGGGCCATAGCATGTGTGGAGGTCAGGGGAGAGCTTTCTGGGCTGTTTCTCTCTTTCTACCATATGGATTCCAGATGGAACTCAGGTTGCCAGGCTTAGTGGCCCTTACACACTAAGCCATTTCACTGACCTATAATTTCAAAAATTTAAAGAACCAGACTCATAACCCTATACAAACTAGATATGAGATAATTTTCCCAATGAGTAATACAATTAGCATGTTTCTGTAACTTACACTGATAATTATTACCATGTTAATACATATTCAAATAGGTGATGCTTTTGTCCCTTAGAAATCCCACTAAATCATAAGAATTTATTTCAGTAATATTTTTAAATGTTTATGAAGATCCCCAAATCACCTGAACATCAAATTTTTATTGTATTTTTGGGTTTTTTGAAGTTTCTTACAATTAAAAAAAATATTGGGAAAAAAATCACTTTTCTGACCACTAAATCCCACATTTGGTTGTATTGTTTTGTGATGTTCATTGCTAATCTACAATATCTCATCTTCTTATTCAAACTGTAAAGTCACCCACCCATATTATTATTCCATTCAATAATTTCAACAGGACCTGCCTTCATTAACGGTAACCTTCAAATAACTATTTTAGAAGCCATGGATCTGTAAAACTAGCCAAGCTTAAAAAACAAACAAACAAACAAAAAACACCAAATAGCTAAAGTAAATCTATTTTAAACAGTGAATGAATGTTCTCTCAGGAAGATTTAACTTTAGATATAGCCTTCATTTTTACAGTCTCCATGGTAACCACACTTCTTATGGCTCTGAATATAAAATCAGTTCACATCTGTTTCTTATAGAAGAAAATCATCTTCTACATTCACAGTTAGGCACCTTTTAAACAAGCATGCACAAAAGTCCCCATGGAAGTAGTGGCAAGTACGTACCTCTGATTGCCCAGGTACCGCGATTTTTTAAAATGACCAACCCCTTTGCAGCCTAGAGTTGGACATCCCCCGGTTTCGGATGGCTCCATCAATTCTGCAGGGCCTACAACAAAAATAATAAAAAGATAAGGTAAAAAAGAAAAATTCAACAAGAAGTTGAGCAGAAAGCTAAAGATCTGAATGTCTAGGATGAGAATAGGGCAGAGAAAAAATACTCCATTTCTGGAACCATTTTCTACATGCATACATGTAGAAAAACAAGTAGTTCTTATAAAAATTTAATTTTTTTTAACATCTCTATTTTTAAAAATATTCTCCATGGTTCATTCTGTCACAAAGTTTATATTTCTTTAATACTGAAATGGTAAATTTTGATCTAACCTTATTTTAAAACGTCACACAACAGAGATATTTAAATCTGACTTGACAGGAATATTTGAAAGAACTGTTATCAAATAAAAAATTGCATAAGAATGTTCAATGTGAAAAATTCAAACACTAGATCGTAGAATAAAATTGAAACACCATGTTGGAACCACTTCAGCCAACTGAGTGGCCAGGGCTGGAATGCAGAGGAACAGTTACCAACATCAACAGCTCTTCTATATTTCAGATTCTCTGTCATCCACCAATGCAGATGAATGCCCTCCTGGCTATGGCTCCAACATTCCGATGTACAACTGTATCAAGTTTAGGATTTTCATTTTGCTTCATAAAAGGAACAATACAAATGTGTATCTAAAATAGTCTCATCTGGTTTTGGACTTGACTTTCACATTTTATAATAGTAATATTCTTCATGACTACGCTTTCTATAAAAACTATATGCAGCCAGGCGGTGGTGGCGCACGCCTTTAATCCCAGCACTTGGGAGGCAGAGCCAGGCGGATCTCTGTGAGTTCGAGGCCAGCCTGGTCTCCAAAGCGAGTTCCAGGAAAGGCGCAAAGCTACACAGAGAAACCCTGTCTCGAAAAACCAAAAAAAAAAAAAAAACAAAACTATATGCCATAGTTTATTTAACTAACACTTGCTTCCAACTTTGTTACTTTAGACATTCTTCTATTAGAAATATGCACATGGATGGCTATGCACCCTCAGTCTACATATAGCTCACATGAGTAAAGATACTCATAAGGAAAGAATATTAATTATTTTTTAAAAACTGACTGTAGTATATTGCATTTCTTGTATTTTCTCATACGAAGTATATATTCTTTAAGATTGAGAACATGATATCTCCCTCTGTCTGTCTGTCTCTCTCTCTCTCTGTGTATGCTTTTTTATTGAACTGAATTTGAGTCTTTATTGAGTGAACTAAAAATCTGGGCATAGAATAAATCACAAGGCAGAGGGTGTCCTCTTTTATACTTTTACCAGTTTCTGCCAATGGTAACATTTTCAAGGGTACAGTATCAGGTCCCTATTGGGATACTGAAATTTTAATAGTCTGACAAATTATCTTCTAAAAATTGGCACTAATTGTAAAAGGCTATGTTTATTTCTAAATGAAACTCAAACCAGCACACCTTACTTATTTAGGCAATATGATTTTTCTTTTATAATTTTTGTTGTATGTGTGTGTGTATGTGTGTGTGTGTGTGTGTGTGAGAGAGAGAGAGAGAGAGATAGAAAGAGAGAGAGAGAGAGAGAGAGAGAGAGAGAGAGAGAGAGCACACATACATGCTGTTGGCAAATCAAAAGAGAAGAAATATATGGAGAAACAGAAATGGAGAAAGAGAAGACAAAAGCTTAAGCACATTATTCAGAAAAATGAAAACGTTGATCACAGCTATCTATGTGTATCTTACTTAGGGGAGCCTGAAGAGGGTGTCCAGTCTTGGAACACCAGCCTACAGGGTGAATATCTGGAGAGTCTGCGTCTATCCAGTAGTCATAGCAACTGCTCCAGCCATCGAAGTGAACCTGGGTAATAGAAAAATACAGTCATAAGGATTCCTGCGGCAAAACTTCCATCCATGGCATGAGCCTTCTGATTATACAGTATATTTAACACCCAATAAATCACTTCAATTATTTAAAATGCTTCACTCACAACCTGAGACAAAAAAAATGCTTTTGAAACTACCAACAAATTATCTAGTCATCAATAACTGCCTTCCCAAAGATGCATCCGAGGTAGCCGTGCTACAGGTTTATTACACATATCCTTAAACACTGTTAGCAAATGAAGAATAGGAATCATGGATAACATCTTCAAACAAGCAAAGGAAACACAAACACCGCTGAGGTGATTTAGAAATCAGGGAACAGGGGAAGGAAAAACAGGAAGAGTGGAAAGAAAGACCTTTGAGGTAAATATGAAAGGAAAATGTTTTTTAAATACTTTGCCTGCTAGAAACACACCTGACTTAAAAAACAACCCTGAACCATACCATTTTAAAATAGTTTTTCTCTTTTATAAAGATTTATTTTTATTTTATATGTATGGGTATTTTGCCTGCATGGATGTCTGTGTACCACGTGCATGTCTGGTGCCCACAGAATCCCCCAAAACTATAGTTACAGTTTTTGTAAGCTTCCGTGTGAGGGTTGGGGATTAAATCTGTGTCCTCTGGAAGAGCTGCTAGTGCTCTCAACCACTTACCCATCTTTCCAACTCCTAGATAGTCTTTCTTGTAAATAACCATAGTGTCTCTCAAGATACGTTATAAAGTGGTCACAGTTGATATTGTTACTGGTCACTAAAGTAAAGAGCGGTGGTCTTTTAGGGAATGTCACTAGTTACCAGCCATCTATCTTTTGGGTACATACACATATTACATACACACACGTAATATATTACCTTTTACAATGAGAGGATATATTAAAGTACTTCATATATTTTACTTTTAGGTCAAGTTTGCCAATTAGACTTCTGAAGTGTATGAATCTTTCAATCTTTACAAGACAATAAATATTCTAGAAGAATGCATGAGTAAACACAGTATAATTATGGAGAGAGACCAAACTAAGTCTATAAAAAGTAACACTGATCAATTAATTTAATTACATAAAAAGGTAAAGCTTCAGATGGTTAATCTCACTGGATAAGCCAAGATGAAAGACCCCCAAACACACTTACTATACAAGTGACAAAGCCCTTTCCTCCTTATTAAGCCCCAATCTATGAATAAGAAAAAAATGAGACTGCAACAGGAAGATGGTAAATAGATCCAAATGGCTCATCATCAAGAAAATAAGTATAAATTGTTGGTAAATATATGAAGAGACAATCAATTTATTTGCAATGTAAAATGTACAAATGAAAAGTACAAGATACTATCTCTCATCAGCCTGCCCCAAATATTCACATTTTGTTGAGCCCTACTGCTGGAAGCAGAAAGGGAATTCCCATAGACCACTGACACTGACCAAAAGGTCTGGAGCACTATTTGCCAATAGCAATCAACATTTCAAACATACTGTCTTTGACTTATCAAAAAGGATACTAAAAAGTAACTCATCATTTATCGGGAAAACAGTATGCAGTTATTAAAAATACATACACATGCATGTGGGCTTGAAGTAATGTAACTTCTCAAGCCTACAACTCAAGTTTTCCTAGAATTGAAGCCCTAAAGACTACCTCTCCTGGAGGAAGTCATGGAAACTATCCTAAAGAGGGGATAGAGCTCACAGAGATAAATTGGCTAGCTAATCAGCAGATAGTTCGAAGGAACCAGGCCAAGAATAGAAAATAAAGTCATTTATTATTCACATACAAAAAATATAAAACATCATTTAAGGCTAGTTAGCTTTGAATGCTTCCTTTCCTTTGATCAAAAATAATGTCAAAACAACAATGAGAATGATATTCATAATTTGCTGAAAATAGAAAGTCATTGCATCAGTGCTACCACAAAATGAGTAATGACAATTTATGTTAAATTTTATTTTAAACGTTCTAGTTTTCAACTAACCATAGTAAGTTATTTTTGTTTTACTTTGAACCTGAAGCTTTGATGTTTGTGATGTTACTGTTCCCGATTCTTTTTCTTTTACACTAGACTTCGCGTTCATGTAACTCATGCTGCTTCCACTGCATATAAACAACTAAATGTTATACGATTTATCTAGCTGTCTGAGTAAGTGTTCTCACAAGGTAAACGGCTCTCCATCCTTTGGAAGAACACCATAACTGCCTGTGAACACTGAGGAGGAGAGGGAGGGGCTGTGTCTGAGCCCATCGTATTGTTGCAATAGTAGTGTGAATGTTATGGGGGCAATCAAATATTTCCTTCTTGGATTCAAGGCCTGGTCCCCAGGAGGAACTCATGCCTATTACTGTAAATGTGGTCAAGAGCTGGTGGCTCCAGGGGCAGCATTCATTACTACCATTTTGCTAAATGGACATCTGATCAAACTGCTTATCAATACTCATTTTTATAGCCATAGGTTCGTGCTGCTCTCAGCCTGCACCTGAGAAGCTTCTTAGTGTGCTAGGCAGCGGTTAATATGAGATGCATAACCAGCTAAGATGCTGAGAATAAAGGACCCTACGTGGGCCATCTCTTCAACCCAGTCCAAGGCTCAGGGAATACTGAGGAACATGGGGTAGAAAAAGTAGAAAAGTTGGAGTCCTACCCTCCCTGAAGATCTACTGGCGGAAAGGGTATCACACTCATCAGTGACATAGCCATTGATAAGTTGCCTACTTTGAGTAAATAGCTTCCTACCCATGTTCAGGCAGGAAATCCTATTTCAACCAAGTGGGTCACATATCATAAAAGACATGACAATAAAAGGAGGGCCTCTTCACATAAGTGTTCAGCAGAAGTGGGACGACAAAGTCTACTAAAGGGATACAATGACTAAAATTAATCATATACATGAATGAGACTGTCAAAGACTGAAAACTAAACTCCAAAAAGGAATAATAAGGTGCAAGGTCAACATACAGCATGAGAAACTTACATAACAAAAGAGAAACGAGAATATCTATGATGCTCTCCCATTACAGACATTATCATACATGTGGTGATTTGAATGAGATGGCCCCTGTAGTGGGTGGAACAGTTTTGGGAGGAAGTAGGAGGTACGGCCTTATGGGAGAGGTATGTTACTGGGTGTGGGTTTTGATGTCTCAAAAGCCTATGTCAGGCCCAATCTCTCTCTCTCTCTCTCTCTCTCTCTCTCTCTCTCTCTCTCTCTCTCTCAATAAAAGCTCTCTGTTACTGCTTAAGCACCACGTCTGCCCACCTGTTGCCATGCTCCTCTTCATGATAGCCATAGACCAACTCTCTGAAACTATAAGCAAGGCCCCAATTAAGTGATTTCTTTTAAAAGTTGCCTTGGTCATGGTGTCTCTTCACAGCAATAGAAAAATAACTAAGACAATACATTAAAAATAAATCATTAATAATGTTGAATTTTTTATTAAATTTCTAGAGAAAATAGATGCTAATAAATTCCTAAAGAAAATGGATCAAAGTACAGAACCAACAATTTTACTACTTAAATCAATAGTTTAGGGAAAAGAATACACTTTTCACCTAGAAGTATAATTCAGTCTTTATAAAAACATCCCATATATTACAGATAATTTTAATATTATATTTTTATAAAATACAGTATTTCTTTAAAGGACAGATTTGGTTGGACCTTTTGTGAATCTGAAAGGTAATTCAGAAAAACACATTTTAGGTATAGATGCTTGCCTCTTCTGTCCTCTGATATTAAAGCCATATGTGACTGGGAAATGGCTCCCGTGTTTGTAGGATAAAAACAAGTGAAGGAAGTACTTTTCCATCATCAGAACAAATGGTTGAAATGTAGCTTCTAAAAGTAGAGTCAGGACCAGAACATAGACTCATCCTGGAAACTGTGTGTGAGAAGGCCCTCTTCTTCCCCAAGGTAGTCAGGACATGGGGAGGCCTGCCCCCACATGTACCAGGGTAATGCTCTTTTTAAGGAGCAGAATTTTGATTTTCAGGAAACAGAGAAAAATCCTGAACTCTAGGATATGACTTCCTAGGTTCTGCCTTCCCCAGGGGAAGGACCTGGATGCTGACAAAAGAGGTTTACTAAGGAGGAAAGGCTGGTATCTTGATTTCCTATACTATATCAAAAAAAAAAAAAAAGTCACACAGCATCCCCTCCTTATCCAGGACTTCACCCTCTATGTTCTCAGTTGCCTGAGGTCAACTGTGGTGTAAAAATGTCAAAGGGAGAATTCCATATTGTGATCAAAAGAGAGAGGTCAGTTTCATACATCATTTTGTAGTATACTGCTATAATTCTATTATTGTTGTTGTTACTCTTTCTATATCTAGTGCATAAATTATACTTTATTACAGTATATATGTACGCATAAATAAAACTACGGTGCATATGGGATTTTATGTGTGGATGCAGGCATACACTAGGGATCATGGAAGATAGCTCCTATAGACAAGAGAATACAGACCCATTCATATATAGACAACAATATAAGCCTCGTCACAAAAACACCTCAAATATTGTACCTTTTTCTTAATGTGAACAGATGCCCAGGATCACCTAACACATGAGAATCAATATGAAGACAGAAGTCATGCTAGTTAATCAAGAAATTTGGGAAGGGGAAGGCTGGAGCAATGTGGGAGGCTGGAGCAATGGCTCAAAAGTTAAGAGCATCTGCTGCTCTGGCAGAGGACCTGACTTTGGTTCTGAGCATCCACATCAGGTGGTTCTCAGGCCTCCAAAGGCACCTGCACACACACACACCAAAAAAAAAAAATAATAATAATAATATTTTATGAATAATTTAAGAAAATAATCAAGAAAGAGAAGAAAAACTATCAGCAGTGTCCTCAGACAGAAGCAATATTGCTTCAGGAAATAAAAAGATGCTTTTAAAAAGAAGAACAAACTAAATAACATTTTTAAAAAATTTCCTGAATAGCACACACACAAAAAATCATAATTGTAATTAAAAATGCAATAGAAAGTTTGAAAAAAGAGATAAACATAGTTCTAAGCAAACAGAATTTTGGAACATCAGCAATGCCTACAAAAACAAGTGCGTCAACCCGACAGCCGATATCAAGGCAGCAACTTCCAGAAAGAGAGCAGAGACAAGGTAGCTAGAAAGCAAAAGCAGATGATTTCAGAGCCTGCAGGACAGAGAGCTCCACAGTGGGAAGACATGAGGACCTAGTCTGACAAACAGAAAGAGGCCGTCACAGAGCTTGAGACCCCCCCCCCCCCGGAGACAGACATCCCCCAAGTGCTGCAGAAATAAGCCCATGGCCCAGACAGATGCAATCAGAGTGGCCTTGGGTCTTCAAAAGCTACAGGAGTCAGATGCCGAACAACGCAGCACTAAGGATAAAAGCTCCCTCCCTAGAATACCTCACCTAGTTGCACCGACAGTCAATACAAAGCCAGTAGATGGACATTTTCTCAAACGCAAGGAGTGAAAAGATTTCTCTCTAATACCCTTTCTTAGGAAAACACTAAAAGACATGTTTCAGCGGGACCAAAGTACACTAAGTAAAACAAGTCGTGTCATTAAACTTCGTAATTTCCAGGAAAATGAAACAGTTTGGTGTGTCAGTCAAAAGGAGTCTCAGGATATAGGCTGTGAGCCTGGCTGAGAGTACCCACTCTGCTGTAGTGGGTCGCTGAAGAGCTGGGGGAAAAACAGATCAAGCGAAAGAGATAGATATCAGCTGCTGAAAAACACACTCATGCTTTTGATTCAAAACACATCAAAGCTACTGTAGCATCTAAAAAAAAAAAAAATTCAATAAGAAGCTAGAAAGTGTTGGAAAGCAAACTACAAAAAGATCATTGACTACAGGAAAACCAAAGAAAAAAGTAATTTAAAAAGACTTGACTTAGAAATGAACAAGAGTAGTATATTCATAATAATAACACAGACAAGCGAAAACAAAACACGGCAAGATCTAAATCCTGAGGTCCATTAGAAAGAAGACAAAGCAACTTAAAATTGAACTGAGAAGCCAGTGTGGTGGCGCACGCCTTTAATCCTGACAGAGGCAAGAGGCAGAGGCAAGAGGATCTCTGAGTTTGAGGCCAGCCTGATCTACATAGTGAGTTCCAGGAAATCCAGAGCTATGTAGTGAAGTTCTGTCTCAAAACAACAATGGAAACTGAATGGAGAAACACCAGTGCATAGAAAGTATTTTGAAAACTGGAGACAAACGGTCACACACAGCTGAGGCAGACAGATGTGACTGAAGAGGGATGCAGCTATTTCATGTCCTGTCCCCAGAGCAGTAGATGAGAGCATTCATTCTGGTCCTTGCCTTCAACAGCACCTAGCAGGAACAGCTACCTTAACCACTAGAGAAGCTCAAGGCATTAATGGTGGATAGTGGATAACTTTAAAAATCAACCTTATTTGAGTTGACTTTATTCCCGAGACCTTAAAATACAAAACCACACTCGTCCTTGGCATTTTCTGCAAAAGAGAAATGATCCTACTTGCGGTATTTTCTCACAAGTTATAAGAAAAACTACTGCTGGATGCTTTTTGGTTTTTCAACACCTCTGCTGAATCTGAAACCCAGTCCCTGTCTGTCAGCTGACCTCTGAGGTGTTTAGAAGCAGGTGAGACATCTGTACAGTGGTTGAGTTGAGTTGGTGACATTCATTCTAAAAACTGGGCAAAGATGATTACCCTCCACACAGCCACAGCGGGCTCCTCTTTGGGTGCCACGGATTTAGCAGGATGTTGCATAAGATAGGGAGTCCAGCAACAAGTGAAGGGATGGGCTCTAGTCTCAAATTTTTCCATTCCTTAGTGGAAACCGTCTCACAGTATTCCATTCCTCTGGATCAAAATTCTCACACAAGCAAAAAAATAAATAAATAAATTTATTTCAAAATAATACAAAGCCTAACACTTTATAGTCTTAGTACTGTCATTATTTTTGGCTTATTTCTTTATGGAATTCACTACGAATTTGCTCTTTTGGAAAAAAAAAACAAATATTTTAACATAATAATTTAAACCTGAATATTGTGCTTCTTGATATTAGATCTGTTGAAATATTCTGCATTAATGTAATGTAGACGCATAGTAATTTATTTTTCCCATCAACTCCTGGGCTTGTTCGCAGTGTTTAGTGTTACAGTGTGGCTGTACATTCTTTGGTTTGAGCCTCTGTCTTTGCACATTCCTTCTGCTTACTTCCCCAAGCAATCGGGACCAAAATTCTTAAAGGAGAAACACCGTTCGAATATTTTGATGCTAACGTACTCTTTGGAAGAACTTGGATGCTTTATATTCCTACCCACTGTGATGGGAGGGTAAATTCATTTCCCAAACTAAAAAGTTGTCATTGTGCACACTGAACAAGTTGGTGTAACAACCACATTATCCTTGACACTTTTTTGACTGCTGGTTTACTAAAACTGGTTTGTTACTAGATGTTTATTAAAACTCTTGTTCTAAGGCACTAATTCCTTTATAATTTTCACATCACAACCAACCATAATGAATAAAAAAGTACACTAGAATGCCGGGTGGTGGTGGCACACACCTTTAATTGCAGCATTCGGGAGACAGAGGCAGGTGAATCACTGAATTCAAGTCCAGCCTGGTCCAGGACGATTAGGGCTACACAAAGAAACACTGTCTTTAAAAAAAAAAAAAAAAGGAAAGTACACTACAAAATGGTTAACATACACACAGTTTTTATATGATTTCCCAAAATTTATGATTATATCATCTTTTGTTTGGCTCTGAGGCAGAGTCTGGTTATGCAGGCTGGCCAACACTCAGGGTCTTTTGGTTTCTGCCTCTCCATTTCTAGAATTACAGGTATGTGCTACCATACCAGACTGGACTGATTGGATCTTAAACATATTGAGTTAAACATTAAAGTTTCTATTATACGGAAATAACAATTTGTATAACTTTTCATTTTATTTTAAACACTTATCAATTATCTCATTAGAAATAGCTAATGATTTATTATTATTTTGAAAAATAACTTGAAGTTAAGATTCCTGCTGCATGGAACTGAGGGTTCTTTCCTTTCTAGTACTGAATAAAGTGCTTCCTCATATCTGCCCTAGTCTCGGCCTCATCGACACAGTGATAATGGCCTCCACGGCCCCCACGGAAGCCACTACAAATGTCCAGGATGACTGCACCAAGAAACTCGTTACGATGTGCTGATAATGACTTGCTGTTTTTAGAGGCGTTATTATTCCTAACAGAAAAGTTAGCTAGGAAAAAAGTAGGACAGGTATGATTCTGGCCAAAGAGAGAAATTAGAGGTAAAACCAGAAGCCTGTGGGGCCTTTGGGCGTTGCATTGGAACCACTACACTGATACCACATGTGGATGGAACTAGTAATATTTTCTAGACACTGGCTTACTTTAAGAGAGGTATTTGATGCTTATTAATCCAATTCCAGTAAAAATCTGGTTTTATTTATAAAATTATTTATAATTACTTACATTTTATAAACTACATCTAATGGAGTCAACAAAAAAATGTAACCGCTTAAAAAGAGGGCACTATTGGAGCACAATGTACTTATTTTCTTTTTCTTCTGAAGAGAATGTTACCATAACACGTTATGTCTACTTTCTCGAAATACACATTCAAAATATGAAACTGTCATTCATAATTTGAGAAAAAATAGCTCAGGGCAATTAAAGGAAACACTTGGATGAATGCAAATCTTCAAAGCAGCAAAGCCACTTTGCATATTCCCATGGTTTTAGTAATTTAATTACAGGGCTCAAGTATACTGTCTAGCAAAGTTTCCCTTTAAGATACAGAGTAACAAAGGTCAAAGCCAACCCAGGACCAAGAACACTTACTTTTATCCTATGGTCGTCGGTATCCGCTACAGTTGCTACTCTGATAAACAGGGGATTTCTTTTGTCTACCGCTTCAAGCTTCATTTTTCTCTGGAATCCATGTGGAGGTTTCTGCCAGAACAGAAAGATGTCATGTTGTGAGGAAGAGCAGGTTGATGGACAACAACAACCACCAACAGTTGAATCGTTTAGGCTACCCGTTCTTAGACTAGCACTGAGTGACACTTTTGGGTCAAAACACACAGCTCAATACACATGCAAAGGGCAGCCTGTGTGCCCAGCTGAAGAGATGACAGAAAGGCAGAGGCAAAGGTACCATAGCTACTTATTTGATCAGCCACAGGGAAGACTAGACATTTTCCTTATGGGTTGAAGTTTCATGATATCAGTCAATAGGCATGATTTTTTTTTTTGAGGTGAGTAAAAGGTCATGATTTTATTGTCTTCATAACAAACTGGCTTAGAACCAGATCACTTGGCCTTTTCTCTTCTTATCACCTCCCAGTTCAAAATGCTCGCATCTCTTAATAGCCAGCATCCTCGTAGATCTGCAGTCGGGCTCAGCACACTCAAATCTCTAGGAAAGAAAGCTTTACACTAAGAGGAAACCGTTCCGTCTCTGAGAAAGCCGTGGGCAGAGGCAAATAAGGTGATATTATATATGGTTTTGGTAAGTTATATAAAATAACATGAAGAATTGCTGCAAGAATTCTTGGCGGCCAAGCTGGAGAAATCTTAGTTCTACCTCTCATAGAAGAGCAGACATGTAGCCTGATGCTGCTGCTGCCTCTGTATCCAGGTTAAAAACCTGCATGTTGGAAGGGTAGAGAAGAGGCAGCAAATACGGCACCCCTCAGTCTTACTCAAAAGCCTGAACAACCTTTAGGTGGAATCATAGAAATTCTTTCACAAAGTTTCTCTCTACTTATTATGGCTTTTCTCTTTAACATTCATGATGTTCTTTCTACCTTAAACTATATTTACTAATTAAGTCTACTATTAAAAACTCTAGCAATTTTTGCATAAAAGTATCATCTAAAGAAGAAAATTGTCTACAGAAGACAGGGTCATGTTTAAAAGAATGGTATTTTATTTTGAAACAGGATCTTCATACATAGCCTGGACTGGCCTTGAATTGTGGGGTTCCTCATTTACCTCTCAAATATTAGGCTGACAAATGTGTCCAGTGCCTGAGTCTTACAAAGCTATTTAGTATATTTATTTTCCCCATAAATTCATGAGAAAATATCAAGTATAAAGCAGTATATTTGAGGAGCTTGGGAAATAGTTCAGTTGGTAAAGTGCTTGCCTTGTCAGATTGCTCCTTAGAATCCACACTTCAAAAGTGGGCATGGTGGTGCACCTGTGATCCCAGGGAGGGAGGTGGAGGGAAGCAGATCCCTGTGCCTCACACCAGCAAATTAAACTACTTGGTAAGTTTCAAGCCAGTGAAACCCCCTGTCTCAAAAGCCAAGGTGAACAGTATCGGAGGGACAACATTCAAGGTTCTTCGGCATCCACCCCTATGCTTGCCTCCCCAACACACGTGCATCCACACGTACAGAAACCACAGGAACAATCTGACTTTCAAAATTGAAACACTTTGAAAGTATCTTCTTTGGCCTCCTGCTTCTTCTCATTCCGAAGTCAGCTTGGAGACCAGTTTGGTTTCTGAAGTGTTCGTGAATAAACGGCATCCTCAACACCCACAAATGACGGAGTACAAAGCAAACTCTCTCACCACTTTGAAAGCTCTTGCAGGAGCAGGTAAAGAATTGGTTTCTTCTAAGTACTTATCCCAAGAAAAGTGTTTCATGTGTGAATAGCCTGGGAAATAAAGAAAAACACGAATCCTATGAGGGTGTCATGCAGAGGGGAGTCAGAATCCCAACTGTCCTAGAAAAATCATGACAGATCAGCAGTGTAACCCAGGAAAGAAGGCGCCCGCCCCCAGGAAAACACGCTCCTCCAGAGCATGTTCACAATGATTAGTTCCATTCTTACCATTGATTCTGACTTTTGTACTTTTTAGATGAGGTTATAGGAAATAGCTTTATTAAAATGGTGAAATAACACATGGGGTTTACAAGTACTATTTATGAAATATTTCAGATAACTCCTCCTTTGTTAGGCTCAATAAAGAAACACGGCTATATCACAGAGTATTTTTTAAAGTATGTGTAAAAATAACCCCACTTCTCCTCCCTGCTGCCTTTTGTTTCCTCTAGAGCCCCCAAATCCATTAGGCAGGCACAACAGTGGCTTATTAGGGTGCAAAATTTGCCACAGAAAGGGGATTTACAAAATCCGCAAATATATTAGTTATGATGGAAGTCAGGTTTCTACCCAACTGAGAAACAGGTATAAACATGGACAGAAGAAAACTAAAATGAAGCCAATAGTTCTGAGATGTCAATCAGGGCCCATGGTATCTCTAAGAGGATTGTTTTAACACACACTAGTGCCAAAATAGAAAAGAATATAAAGTTCTCCTTCATATGCTTAAGGATGTATATTTCCTACAGTCACTGAGTTCCTGGTAGGAGCATCACCCTACTAGCACTGAGCAAATAGCAACCAGATCAGGTTTCTAAATAGCACTCTCCACTTAAAAAAAAAAAAGAAAAAGAAAAAGTCTTCGAAAGAACGGCTATAGGGCTGGGACAAGACAAGTGAGTATACGATACCCTTAGCTGTTCCAGACAGCAGTTTGCAGAAACCAAGACAAGTGTGTGAAAAAGGTAGAAGCCAGCTTAAAAGAGCTCCTACTGGGTACATCTTTGAAACAACTACCTACATGAAATCAACAATAAACTCTCGGATACAGTTAATAATCTACAGTTCTACTAAATACATTAACCAGATGAATAACTGGGAAATGAAAAAGCTAATGTTTGCAGAAGAATATCAATTAATTATATACAAAAATAGATGGAATAAGATGGAATAAAATTACCATTACCCATTAACATTTGTCAACTTAGAACAGCAATTAGTTCCAAATAGAAATATTAGCATACGGTATAACTACTGAAAGACAGATGAGATGGGAAGTAATTGCAAAATCTCAAAGACTTCGAGAAAAAAGTATTGGTAGAAAAGACTAGTAAATATCTCCTTGATTAATTCATGGTTTTAAAAAAAAAAGACTGAAATGCTGTGCCCTTGAAAGGATTATAATAAAAACACTGTGATATTCTCAAAAAAAAAAAAAAAAAAAAAAAGTACAACTTGGAGATGTGTGTAAGTGTGCTTTCCTTTAGTCCCACCACTCAAGAGGCAGGTGGATCTCTGTGACTTTGAGACGAACCTGGTCTACATAGTGAGTTCCAGGCCAGCATGCCTACCTGGTATGACCATCTCAAAAAACAAAACAAACAAATGTACAACGTGGGTCCAGTCATGAGGAAACGTCCATCCTACTCAAGTGACATCACTCTGTACAAAATGATTAGTCCGTAAGTCTCACGCCTACTAAGATTGTAATTGTCAAGAAGAGTCTAACTGGGGACCAGAAACGTCTGCAGCTGAGCAGCAATGGCAGGTGCTTTTGCATAAAGGACATTGTGGGGACAGCTGTCAGATCTGGGTGAGTCTCTGGCTCAAGTGGAAGTACAAATGAGTTTGGAAGTGGTCTTGAAACTTCTCTCCACCGGAGGATGTCTCAAAGTAATTAGAAAGGAAATAGCAAGCCTATATACACACACACATGCATTTTACAGCATATTTAATGACTGCATATGCAGATAGAACACTCACATACATAAAATACATAAATAAATAAATCTTCAAAAAACTTCAGAAACATTCCAAATAAATTACCTGATAGACCGTAAGTGCTTGGAAAGAGAAAAGCAAACTAAAACTCCAATGTGCTAAGTACAAGATATAATAAAGATCCCAGGAGAAATTAATGAAATGGAAACTGAGGAACAATATAGTCAACCACTCAAGCAGAGCTGGTTCTTTGAAAAAATTAAACTGGATTGACAATTTTTTTTAGCAGAACTAACCAGAAGAGAATGAAGATCCACAATAATAGAATTACAGGTGAAAACAAAGAGCTAAGAACAAACTACAAATAAATCCCGAGAATTATTAGTGAAACCTTGGAGTGCATACTCCAAACAAACACAAAAGACAAGGGACTTCTAGGGGGGAAATCTGAGACATGTGTAAGTTCCTGAAATGAAAGGAAGAAGCTGTGAACAACCAAACAAACGCACAAGCTACCAACCGAAGAAGCCACACAGCCTCCCAGCAGAGGAAGCCCAGAGCGGATGAATTGCTAATTCTTCCACATCTTTTAAGAAGAGCTCACTCGGGAAACTGCCGCACCACTACCAACTCACTCCATGAAGCCAACACTCTGATTCGCAAAACCTGGTAAACATACACACACACACACACACACACACACACACACACACAAGAAAAAAAGCATGAACCAATTTTCCTGGTGAACAGAGACATAAAAGTTCTCAAAACATAAAAGAATGAACATAGGTCCTCATCTCTCACCCTACAGTAAAAATTAATAGATTCAGATAAGGCCCTTAAAAACCTTAATGTCAGAATGAGTAATATCAATAAAATAAGCATCAAGAAATACTGGGGAGAATAAGACAGATCCTTGCACACTGCTGGTGGGAATACACACTGGCACCGCCATGATGGAAATTAGTGTGCCACCGGTTCCTGTACAAACTATGAATAGAACTACTATGAGGTGAAGCCACCCTTACTCCATGTACAGTTCTGTACTTTTAAAACCTGGAAGAAGTACAAGTCTGGCTGCCAGAGACACAGGCATTGTGTTTAGAGCAACACTACCCATTTTAGCCCAAATACTGAACCAGCCTAGAGGTCCATTGTCAGATGAATAAAGCAAATATGGCAGGTATACACAGTGGAATTTCAGCTAAGGAGGAAATAAAATTATGACAGTCTTAGGAAAATGGGTGGAAACAGAGATCACTATGTGTTGGAGAATATTATTTTAAGATGTGTTACTTTTGTTTATGTTGCATTTGTTTAACTTTGTGGAGCTGTGTGACTGTGCCTGTCTAAAACACTTGATGGTCTAACAAAGAACTGAACGGCCAACAGTGAGGTAGAAGAAAGGATAAGCAGGGATGGCAGGCAGAGAAAATAAATATATAGAAGGAGAAATCTGGGAAAGAAGAAGAAGTAGCTCGAGAAGGAGGAGGACTCCACAGGCCAGCCACCCAGCTACACAGCAAACCATGGAGTAAGAGTGAAAGTAAGATACACAGAAGTAAGAAGAGGAGAAAGCCCAGAGGAAAAAGACAGATGGGGTAATTTACAGTTAAGAAAAGCTGACTAGAAACAAGCCAAGCTAAGGTCAGGCATTTGTAATTAAGAATAAGCCTCCGTGTGTGATTTATCTGGGAGCTGGGTGGTGGGACCCCAAAGAGAGTAAAAGAGAAAAAACATCCAACAACAACTATGTGAGTAAAATAAGTCAGCCTCAGAAAGACATGTATCACATATTTTCTTTCATATGCAGTTTCTTGATTTCAATTTATAAGTGCATATTTGTGTATTTGTGTGTGTGTGTGTCTGTGTGTGTATTCAAAATTATTTTTAAAAGGCAAGGATTTTAACTTCAAAGAAGGGACAATAAAGACAGGCATATTTACATAATACACGAACACAGTGTAGCCAGGAGAACTGGTCAGGATATGGACAGACTGTGCATGATATTATAAAGATGATAGAAAAGTTGTCCAAGGAAACTGAATGGTTAGACCCTTCTTTTCAGACAAGAGGTAAGACTGAGCCCTTAGAGGAAAAGGAACCAAAGAGAAAGTGCATTTCTGTAAAGAACCATTCAAGTGCAGGCATGGTAAACTAGGTTCATAATTTGACTGGGATTTGTTGTTTTTATTTTTGCTTTTACTTATTTTTAATGTGGTAAGATTTATGTAAGACTGAATTTATCATTTTCGTCATCTTTGGTGTGCAGTTCTGGGCCATTAAAAACATACTCTGATACTTGGACGTTTTCCCATACAGTTCTGTACTTTTAAAAGCTTGTAAAAAAAAAAAAATTGTTGTTTTCTTCCATTCCATCACAGAAGTCTATGAAAGGCGATGGATGACCTGGTTTGGGTCTCACAAACGAAATTAGCAATAACACCACACACATCCCTTCCCAGGGACAGCATCAGGAACCCGCTATTCACTGGTTCACTGTTTATTTACCAGACTCTGCTTATGACAAAAATAGTGGTGTGTATGAGAGAACTGATAATAAACTGGGAAATAGCAAGAACCCTCACGGCAGGTTGCATGATGGTGCTGCCAGAGGACCAGCCGAAGCCGTCTTCCAGGTTCGAGCCACAGAACTATTAATGTTTTGCTTTAACTCTTTGCTACTTACATCTCTTTCATCTTCAAACTAGCCATGAAAATTAGTCAGGAAATAGGCACTCCTTTCTTCCCTTCCACCCACACGAAAACTTTGACAGTAAAAAGGACTAGATAGGCAGGTAATAGGAATGGTTGGTTCCCTCGTTTGTAATCAGGTGTTCTGAGTGTGGCACTGAGTGTTAAGGAACTGGAGGTGAATCTTAAAACATAGATAGCTGTTTGAATGGAATGAAGCTATCTCGAGAAGTTGCAAACTGGGGCTGATCTTATATGCTGCAGGCTCCATCCACAGACTAGCTGCCAGGAAACCCGGGTCTCATTTTTTTCTCTGTGATCAAGGTGGTCTGCTTTACTCTAATATGCACTGAGCCACCAGGTCTGGAGCAGTAGGGCTTCATGTCACCTGATGACCCTGCCTTTTCCTACCTGTAGGGAGCATGATACTTTCAACAGTGACATGTTCAAAAACAGTCCTTATTATGATGACGCTGATGCATCTGTTTTTTAGCCTGTAAAACCACAAGGACACTGTTCATCAGCAGTTATACTGTTTCTTGTCAAAGAGAAAACGAGTAAAATAAGAAGGCTCCACACTATTGGCAGACAAGCCCCCAAAAGCTTCAGGGAACAGAGATACTAGCTAGCACAAGCTGCAGCAACCTACGGCGGAACCAGAAATCACAGCAACATAAACAAAAGCAAATGGGTACGCTCTGAACTTAGTAGAAAAGTCTAAGGCCACAAGCTCTCACTTCAACAGGAACATCACACCTGCCAGAGCTGACCTCAACAATGCGGTCCATGCTCCACCTTCAAGACCACATCTACTTTCCTTATCTGACCAAGTTTAGCAACTGTGCACTAATATAATTAAGTCCCAAAACGACTCTCAAGTTGAAAACAGAGAACTATTTTTACAAACTTTGTCAAAGAAGATGACAATGTAAGGTTGTGAGATAAACGACGCCAATATTTAAAGTATGAGGCTCTATCAGGGGTCAGAGTTTCGGCCAGCAGTGGCTGCAGGGCTTCGTAAAGTACAGCAACAACACGCACATTTATGTGTTATCTCAGTTCCTATGGCTGCTTTCGCGCTACGACTGAGCCGAACAATTGTGACAGGGACTCCAGGACACACCAAATTAAAAGTATCTATTATCTGGCTCTTTACAGAAAAACATGGTCCACTGTTCAAGTATATGAAAAACATAGGCACATTATCAATCCAAACCTGGTGGAGTAATAAGGGTTCTTCTATGTTCTTTACACCAACCGACGGGATGAATGTGTGGACTGGATGATTCACACCTGCAAGTTATATAAATGAAAAAGCTGTAATTATTAGAGAGACAGGCAAATACTGTGAGAAAGTTTTAAGAGGAAAATTAATTAGCAATTATGAACACATTCAAGAGTTCTATTTATTACAATTTATCCAATTTGAAAAAAAAATTCTAAAGGATCTTTCATCCTTCATATAAATATATGTATGAAGTTTTCACACATATAGTGTATTTTTGCTAGATAAATATCATGTGGATTTGACACTATAGTTTTATTTTCTCAAGAAAAAAAATGTTGTTAAAGTCTAAAACTTCAAATGCAGAAAAAGTACCAAGAGAGCATCCTTTAGAAGCATCATGGGAGAAAATAAACTATGTAAAAGGAAAGCTAAAATTATTTTAGCATATCTAAGGCTCATGGTCACTATCAAAAACCAGCATGCTAGAGTACCTACAAAAATCAGGAAACTTGTAAGGGGCCGTGGGAAAGGCAGTGTTCGAGGACAGAACATGTGTGGTGTGAAGAGGAAAGTGGGTAATAGAGCTAGGAGGGTTAAACGGAGTTGGGGGGGCAGGGGGGGCAGGGCGGGGGTGGGGTAACAGAACAGGGAAGGTTAACTAGCGCTAAAGAACTTTAGAACTCCATGTAGGAATCTACGGCTGCAGAGGCTTCCTGCAAATTAAAATCACACACACACACACACACACACACACACACACACACACACACAGTATAAATGGCCTTATCCTATAACGGGAGTGTGGAATGCTTCTAGATACCATAGACTAACAGAAGGTCCCCTGCAAATAAACAAATACAGAAATGGTAACAGCATGCTATCTCAGTTACTCCTTAGAATTGCAGATTCCAGAGTATAAAACGAGGCGCTTCTTCCCTTTGTTGCTTTCTCTGGCCCATCATCCTCACTATAATTAAGTACAGATTCTTCCTATCAGCACACAATGCTGGTGCTTTGGATTCCTTGCTCCTCACCCCACTCGTTCTAAGAATTCCCTACCTCGGCATGCAATGTATTTCACCCATTTATCTGCTCACTCATTCTTTTAAGTGTCAAGTGAGGACAATATGTCCAAACTTGATTGCCAGGCACTGGACTGACCCTGAGGAAATGGCCACCGTACATTAAGTGTAAGTCCTTGTTTCTGTGGCACTTACAGCCTTGGAGAAAGGAACTGTAGAAATAAAAGCCCAGGATCCCTGAAGATAACAATTCAGAGGTGCTCAAGAACCTTATATAAAACGGTGTGACATTTGGATCTTCTGTATGTGCATCACCCCAGGATTACTTAAAATAGCTAGTACGATGTAAATATTACCGAAGTGTTACGGGCGATTATATTACTTTAAGCTTGCACGTGTTCAGTACCGTTGCAGCCATCACAGGCCTAAATTTATGAGCTATGGCTGGCACAGAGGAGAGCAGACACGTGAAGTAAAGGCATAGGTGGAGACTCCAAAGGCGCTCCTCTATAGAGGCTAGTCTAGCCTCTCATGAGGCAATATTTGAGCAAATACTTGAAGGATGTGTTGAAAGAGAGAAGTGAGGCACTCGAACATAGAGAGGAAACTATCCTGGGTAGAGACAAGTCCAAGGGTTCTGATGAGGGGATCCTAGGAGTGCTGTATCACAGACAGGGAAGGACAGACTGAAGGAAACAAAATACAAGATGATGTCAGAATGGAAGGCCACTTATTACATAACGAAGTGGAGGATTTTAATCAAGACTGAAGTAAAACATTGCGGAGGGTGTTAGGCAGAGGAGTATCTTAGCCTGATCTGTGTTTTAAAGGGAGAATTTTAACTATTATGCAAACAGTAATCCTTCCTGGAAGCAAGAGGCAGTTACAAGGGGACACAAATGGATCACAGTGACCTGGACCACAGAGGAGGTCGTGAAAACAGTGATCGGGTTTAGATGAACAATCTAAACATAGAACTAAGAGCATTTGTCAGTACATTGAATATAGGATGTGATCGAGAGGAAGTCGGGACACTACAAGGTTCTGGGCATAGGTAACAAGAATGTAGGGGCCATTTCCAGGGCTAGGAATGGCTGTTAGCAACAGCTGGGACATCCCAAGTGGTGACTGAACACTCCTGCTGTCGGCATGATTAGCAAAAACGTGTTAGACAAACAAGAAAGAATGTCAAATAAATCATGGACATGAAAGTCTAACGTTCACACAGAAAGAAGATTGGGGGCCTGGTATCCATTTGGGAGTTATCAGCAATTGGGATGATACTTAATCCAGGAGCAGACCTGAGACAATCCAGAGAGAGAGAAGGGGGCGAAGCCCATGTCAGATGCCTAGAAAGTGAAGTAACAGAAGCAATCAGCCGGATGCAATGGCTACAGATCAAGGGAGAAGCGAGGGCTGGTCACGGGACCTGTCGGCAGAAAGGTCTCTAGGATCAGCGGCAAGAGCACAGCCCAAAAGCGAGAACAAATGGGGTTCAGAGAGAACGGAGAGGAGGTGATGGAGACAGTGACAGCAGACTTAAGACGCCCAGTTACAAATGGAAGCAGCAGAGTGAGGCATCAGAGAGCAAAAGCGAAGATTTGTTTCACTGCTGAAGTTGGAAAATTGAAAGACACGGGGTGGGGTATGAATGAAAAAAAGAAACGAAAAAGGAAAGGACATGACTGGTCCCAGGTTTCAGGACCAGATGAATGAAAAAAAGAAATTAAGAAGGACATGACTGCTCCTAGGTTTGGTGGAGGAGAAGGTTTATTATATATATATATGTGGGAGAGCATAGCCAGAGGCAGGGACATCTGGGAGAGTCCAGAGTGGACATGACCCTGAGCCACGTGAGCGGGGCGGGGAGGGGGAGGAGAAAGAGGGGAACCAGGTGCAGCAGCCAGGAGGCCCCAAAGAGGAGAGGTAACCAAAACTGCTGGATTATATGGGGAGCATCTGTGGGAAGGACAGCCCAGCCCCTGGGCTGGAGACATTTAGGGGATGGGGAGGGGCCGCCAGCCATGAGTGCCCCATAAGGGACTGAGGAATTCAGGGAGAACCTGGAGGCCAGCACCTGCTTTGATATGTTAAATAGGCACTTCAGCCATTATCCCAGGTTTGAAACCTAACAGG
Source organism: Peromyscus californicus insignis (assembly GCF_007827085.1). Lineage (NCBI taxonomy): Eukaryota > Metazoa > Chordata > Mammalia > Rodentia > Cricetidae > Peromyscus > Peromyscus californicus. The sequence goes on from NW_026294525.1 coordinate 33,740,158, forward strand.
ATATATATGGGGATTTTCTATTTTCTAGTTTAAGACTACTTGAAAATAAAAGTTGGGTTTTTGTTTTGTTTTGTTTTGTTTTGTTTTTAAACAAGGCAAGAAGTATACATTAGTTAAAAAAGAAATAGCTGCTGAACAAACCCCCGTGACGGGGGCATCCCACATGCTAAGGCTACATCGGGTTTTAAAACGAACTTCTCTTCCCTCGCGTGTGCACCGGTAAGAAGGACTCATCAGAGAGGGTGATATACTGGTGCCCAGGAGAGGTCAAGGAGTCAGTGGGGGGAGGGGGGACAGGGGAGCAGCTGAGCTAGTCAGCCAGGCGGAGAGCGGGAAGGTGAGCCAAGGCAGGTGCAGGAGGAAGGCGTCTCTTCTCACTGTTTTTTTTTCTCAGTTAAATAAGAAAGGAAACATCTGTTTGGAGAGGGGACAGAGTTAGAGTGTAAGAAGTCTGAGAGAGGAGAAAGTCAGAAGGAAATGTAGTCTGGAGGAGTAGACAAGGAGAGAGAGGCAAGGACTGAGGGCCCAGCTGGTGTTGACAGCCACAAATGAAAAGTCACACCAGTCAGCATGGGGTGGCCCTGTCTCTAGCGCAGACACGGTAGGCAGGAAGGGGATTCGACCTGCACTAGGATACAGGAAGAAGACAGAGACTGTTTTACAGGGGGCCAGCTACAGTAAATATTACAGAATACCAAGAAGCCCATCGGCACACCACAGCATGGTTCTATAAAAAATGGTTAGAACCTTTCCCCCTCTGTGCTCTCAAAGATAACAAGTTTCTGAAACCTACATACATACACACACACACAAGAGAGAGAGAGAGAGAGAGAGAGAGAGAGAGAGAGAGAGAGAGAGAGAGAGAGAGAGAGAGAAGAAGACAGACAGAGATGAGAGAGACAGACAGACACCAGACCAGACCTGACACTGGAGTTCAAATATACGTCACATGTCAAGATACTTCAAAACAGCACAAGATACTCCACTTTCGAGAATGTCAGTACATAGCCTATCAAAAGACTGTAAAGCCGGGCGATGGTGGCGCACGCCTTTAATCCCAGCACTCGGGAGGCAGAGCCAGGCGGATCTCTGTGAGTTCGAGGCCAGCCTGGACTACCAAGTGAGTTCCAGGAAAGGCGCAAAGCTACACAGAGAAACCCTGTCTCGAAAGACCAAAAAAAAAAAAAAAAAAAAAAGACTGTAAAGTTATACTATAAAGAAGCCAGCTTTGAATAATCTTAAAGCAGCATTTCCTGGAGGTGATTAGTTACGACATCGTATTTTATCAGTAAACATGGAACATGACTGTTCTGCAAAACTCAGCTTGGGAAATGGTGGTCTAGAGATCACTAGGGTCCAGAGTCCAGTCTCCCTTTCTATCCAGATCCATTGTGTCTGTACTGAGAGAGGCTGGAATCTCAACCTGACCTTCTCCATGGGAAACTAGAAGGTAGAACACCAGGAAGTAACAATGACTGGAGGTAAGAAAAGCTGGAAAGTAGTAGTAAAAGCTGAAGAACTTTCTAAAAACTATTTGGAGTGACTGAGATAAGTATAGTCACCACCTCCCAAGTCATGCTCCTCAAGGGCACAGTGTTCAACAGGAACACGCTGAGAAGACAAAACCACTATTGAAAGCTGCTTTTTACTTCAGGAGAAAATACTTGTAACTTCAGGCTGGAGAGGTGGCTCAGCAGTTAAGAGCACTGCTGCTCGTCCAGAGGACCTGGGTTCGATTCCCAGAATCCACATGGTAGCTCACAACCATCTAGAACTCCAGTTCCAGGGGACCTGATGCCTGCTTCTGCCATCAGGGAGCTTGCATGCACATGACACAAAGACACATATGCAGACCAAACACCCATGCACATAAAAATGTCAAGTTGGTCTATTTTCATAAAAGACTCTTTAACATACAACTCCTTAGGATGGACTGTTAGAATTACATTAATAGGGTTATTTGGATAGCCTCAGCTTTTCTTCATCATTTTGGTTATGGATTTTTACTGATGGTGTAGTCCCTTTAAGGAAGTATTTCTACTCCAGCAGCTTGTATGGACTAGTCTGCTGCCCAGGTGCTACAAAAAGGGCTGTTTGTCTGTCTAGAATAAGAACCATGTTGCCGGCGGTGGTGGCGCACGCCTTTAATCCCAGCACTGGGAGGCAAAGGCAGGCGGATCTCTGTGAGTTTAAGGCCAGCCTGGTCTACAGAGTGAGATGCACGACATGCACCAAAACTACACAGAGAAACCCTGTCTTGAAAAATCAAACCAACCAAACAAACAAACAAACAAAAAAGAACCATGCTATATTCCCCTCCTCCGAACTCCTCATTTTAGGAACCTCCGAAGCCTGCTTTTCCCAGATTAGTACTCTCATGTTGCATCAGATGCAAAAATTTTAAAGCCGAAGCTACGTTCCAAAGTATCAATTGCCATGTATCCAGACAGAAGCTCAGCAGAATCATGTCACAAAACTGGAACTTACATCTTCCTTCTGAAACAACGTTTTTTTCCTCTCTCAACCAATCTCCTTTTAAAAAGAGTACTGGAACAATTTTCTTTTAAGTTTACATTAAATTATATAACTAATGCACAAAGCAAAATATTGTACATATCTATGGGGTAGTATGCAATATTTCAATACATGAAATAATTATTCCTTATTTCTTTCTAAAATATTGTTATGTTATATTATACTAAATAGATGGCTATGATGTTTTAGCAATTTATATTTTCTCTTTACAATAAAAATACTTTGTAGGCGAAAAAAAGGAAGTATTTATAAATAGCTTCATAAAAAACGAAAAAATAATAAATACACACTCATTTAATTATTTCCTCTGTCAATCAAATATAACTGTAAAGTGCCTGCCAGACCAATGGTTTATTTCAAAGCAAGAGCAATAAATATCACTAATTTTTGATTATACTTGATTCCTCTATAAATTACAGTTAAGGAAATCTACAGCATATTATGTACTGCCTGAATATTACATAACACCTTACTCATAACCATAATTGATTAAACTCACCATTTAAGAGAAAGTCACCGTCTCAATAGAGAAAGTAAGAATAGCCTCCTCTGACCTATTTTTCTTATACTCTGTCGGTAGCAAACAACACCTCACTCAGAAGTTGGAAGGCTCCAAACTCATTTCTTTTGCCACATCTTAGTCCCATCTAGTGTTCAAAGGCAGAAATGTAGCAAAAGGAATAATAAGGAACTAACAGCAAATCACTTTGACCCGTACCTCTCTATTTCGAGCACTTGTGTTTTTACGTGTGTCATGTCGGAAATACATTGCAAAACTCTTTAAGTGAAAATGAGTCACAAAGTCTGCTATGATCCATTCGGATCAAGACTAGTCCATTCTGAAACACTCAGAAACAAAGAAAACAATTCACACACACACACACACATACAAAACCTCATTATTTATGATTTAACAATAAAGAGAGCAAGACATGAAGGTCATGTCATAGAAATACAGACAGGCTAAGTGATTACCTCAGCCCCCAAGGTTGGAAAGAAAGAGATCTGTTTTGTTGGCAGTGATTTTGAATCTGGCCTTGAACTTGCTGTGAAGTTAAGGATGGCTTTTATCCCCTAAACCTCCTGCCTTCACCTCCACCTCCCATGAGATTACAAATAAGTATCATCATGTCACAGTCAAAAACTACATAAAGTCATGTACATATGCAAGGCTAGGCAGAGAGCTAAGCCAGAATATTTCCAGGAGCTTATGTAAGGTAAACACTGAAGTCTCTTTCAAGCAACAATGGTTGCAGATTTGTAAGATACGCCGCCAACCTCTTCCACTGCCTCATCCCACAACATGATTGCCGATTTGCTAACCAGGACCTGACTGCCCAGCCACCCATCATATGTGAACTCTCTGTTTCACTAATAAACTACAATTTTCATCCAGCTGAATCACCTCGTTCTCTCTTCCATCCCTATTTCATACTAATTAATGTGCTTTTTGCTGAGAATCTCTTGATAACACGGTTAAGTTAGCAAAGATCAAAGGGATGCCATTTAGTCACCCTGAGATCAAACTTTTGCTGCTTCTTTTTCCGGGCTGAGAGAGAAGAAGCGATGAGTGTGACCAATAATCTAGTCTCAGATACTTTCACTTTCCCCTTCAGAGTGGTTTCAGCCTTCCTCCAGCCAAGAAACCATACTCCAGACACTCTAGGTGCAGGGACCTCACCTCAGAAGATGACCTCACCACTCCCCTTTGGCACAGTTTTTCTACTGAAGGTCCCTTACAGCCATTTGCAAACCGGTTTCTGCCCCTCAAACTCTTATTTGAATCCTTGCAGCATGTGATGAGGAGGCATTTGCTGACCTCTTTGCAAGGGGCAACTCGGGCTTGAGGTAAGTAATCTACTTAATAAGCAGGTTGCCAACTTCTACACACCCTACCCCCGGGGCCGAACACAGGCATTCTTTCCTTGGTCAGTGATTCTCCATCTTACATGTGCCCAGGCCTTATTGCATGGTGTAACTCTAACCTCATGTCTTCTGAGACGTCTTTCCCTGTGACCCCTCCAGTGAGGCTGAGTCAATCCTTTACTCCACATGCCACAGAAGACAGCAGCAACTGGTTCTACTAATTAAACACTAACCACCAACGACTGGGGGCGTGTTTCTCTCCTACCCTAGAACACTTGTCCTCGGGGCTGAAGCTCAAGACCATCTGAGCCTCATTCACTCCATCTCTTCCTGTCAACATCGACACCCAGTGCACCTCCAACTAAACTCAGTAATAAAAGACCATCACCTTTGATAGCACTCTAAGACCGAGGTTACAGATACATCAATATTCCATTAGGGAGAAACAAAGTCATTATTATTCTCAATTCATAAATATAAAAGAGATCTACCTTTAAAAAAAAAAGTTTGCAGTTTACGTAGGAACAACTGGGAAAAGACTGGGAGGTTTCTTATAAATCACTAATTTGATGCTTCCCTCTCCGTAGATCTATTCCTTGCTGACTTCTGCCCTTACTCACTGAGATGCCACACTAAAATGAAATCAAAGTGGCTGAAGCCGCAGTTCTAGTCACCCAGGGCTTTGTGCTGAACATGCTAAGTCTTGCTGTCATGCTGTCCAGAATCCCCAAAGACAAAGTTGCCAGAAAATACCATTTCTTACAAGGAAGAATATTTCCCAGCACCTAAGGGGAAAGAAGAGGTGACTATTCTCATTATAGGTTCTGTCCCTGAAGCCCAATATCAGACAGCAGGAAGGTAAGAGGGAAAGAGGCTGTGCGTACAACAGGCGGTAGGTAGGGTACAGGACTCCCAAGGTCACTGTCACAGGGCAAGACAATGCAGAGTTTCTTCCATCCTGTATTCTTGCAGAGGCCATTTCAGTTTTAACTAGAATTTGATCTCCTTGATGGAGACTTCCATAAAAAATTACCTAACTTTATACTATGTGCCCTCAGTCAAGATGCCCCAACCAACTTGTCTTAGCTTGTTAAACTGCCTACTTGTGCAAGCCCCCTCCTCCAGCTAACCACTTGTCTTAGCTTCTGTTAAACTGCTTGCTTGTACAAAAACTCCCCTGCAGCTGTGGAGCAAGATACCAGAAAGGAGCTTTGGCCTTTAAAAACCCCTTACCCCAAACACTGGGTGCTACACTTGGGTCCCTGAGTGTACTCCCAGCCGACTGGAATAAAGACTTTCAATTGGCCACAAGATGTATCTGAGTGGTTATCTCTGGTGGGATCCCTGTAACAGTCCTCACTTTCCTTCTGGCATCTTTAAAATAGTTTCTAGTTTCAATATTCTGTGATATTTAAGGTTATTTCTAAGTCTAACAGTCATTAAGAAACCCAGAGGTAAAGCTAGTTTATTTCTAGCATATACTATTTTCCTTTCCTTTTATGTAGTCCTGCATAAATTTTCATCATGTTCCTCTTTAGAAGGAAGAAATACTTTATTACAACTAAACATGTAGTATCTCGATGAAGATAGACAGATGCATGCTTTCCATTTGCTCTGTGTAAGATGGAATAGAGTATCCCTATCCTATTCAAAGGAGGGTAAACACTCTCATTTCAAAACTACTTTGAATTGAAAAAGGAAAGGAAATCTGTAACCTCAGTTACACACAAAAGTCATTTATAAAAAAAAAATTCAAAGACTAGAGAACTGGAGAAATTCCAGAGGACTTAAGCAATTTTTAATGTACCTTAGCTACACACCAGGGAAGGGGGCACACTTTCTTTTTCTGACAATTAACATGATTTCATGTTAATAGAGATATAAATCATCTTCAAAGGACAATTCCAGTCTAAAATTAAGGACATTCGTTTATGCTTTTAAAAGTGCCAAACCAGTAATAAGAGATCAGATGTTCACTTTGCTCTTTCTCAGAAGGAACCAGGGTCCTTTTTGTTTATTCACCAAGGTACCTGACATCAGAGAAAGTGCCTGTACCAAAGCTTCCCATGGTCATTACTTCATTCCAGAAATCCATGTACAGAGGCAATGTCATAGCAAAGAAGTAATTACGGCTTTAAAACACTATGATGTGCTGGGCATGGTGGCTAAGCCTTTAATTCCAGCACTTGGAGGCAGAGGCAGGATGATTTCCGTGAGTTTGAGAATAACCTGGGCTACAGAGCAGGTTTCAGGATAGCCAGGGCTCTATACACAAAGTGACCTTGTCTCAAAAAACAAACAAACAAAATAAATAAATAAACAATGATGAAGAAAACAAAATCACGGTGACACTTATGTGGTCAAATAAACATTAATTAACTACAAATAAACATTAATTCATTGTGTCTACAGAGAACAAAAGAGCAAGTAAGGCAGTTTTTTGTGGGGGGGGCTAGGGTGATGGCTCCGGGGAAAAAGCATTTGCTACACACACATGAAGACCAGAGTTTGGAACCCCAGCACCTACATAAAGCCAGGTGGGCGTGGCAGCCAGCCAGTCAGTAATCCCAGCACTCAGGAGACAGACAGGGAATCCCCCAGGCAAGATGGCTAGTTAGACTACTGAATCACTCTAAAGATCAGTGGAAGACTCTGCTTCGGAAAACAAAATGAAGGAACCCAGGAAGACGCTGACTTTAACTTCTAGCCTCCAAATGCAAACACACACACACATACCCACACAAGAAAACACGTAAATTCAATGATTGCCCTTCTTAAATAATTCAAGTGAAACTGATATCTAAAAATTCAGTATGAGGATTATTGATAGGTCTACTGAATATACATAGTAAAATGTGAACTCTAATGGGTAAAGGCACTTGTCATTAACCCTGACAACCTGAGCTCAACCCCTGGAACTCACATGGTGGAAAGAGAACCAATTCCCAAATGTTGTCCTGTGATTGCCATATGCACTCCCCTTAGTAAATATAAACGTATGTAATAAATTTTTGAAAAAGAAAAACTATGAAATATTTACACAAGTTAATATTCACTTCATAACGGTCCTATTGCATCTGAGATGTCTCTAAAATATTTTTATTTCACATGTTCTTAAGACAGAAACACTCCAGAGATGTTCTTCACTATGAAAACTAATTCTAGTAATCAGCTGTGAAATCAAGTGATTTAGGTTTAGGCTGGGGCTATAGTCCAGAGGTAGAGGACTTGCCTTGCATACACAAGAACCTGGGTTTGATCCGACATCACATCCATGAATATAAAACTCAAATGCTCTGTTATAATGATTTTAGTATAATTTCATAGTATGGTGTTTTTACTATTGGATACAGTATATCTAAAAATGTAAGAACTAAAAATAATGTTCTTTAATTGGTATCATTTGTATTCAGCTACCTGAGTGATTCAATTAGCTAAGTATAAAAATATAGAAAGATGATCAAAATAAATTTCTAAACACTTACACAAGACACTCAAGAGGAAAGTAAGTCTGTGAATGCATGCACATGTAGGTCTATGTTGGGAATACAGGGACACAAATTTCAATTCTATGTTATGAAGTCAAGTCAAACACAAATCCTGAGTTGTCTGAAAGGATGTTAATTAGAAGCAACACATGGGACAAGCAAAAGCTTAAAAATCTGAAATAGGAAAAAGTGGAGCAGAACTTTGATCTAATCTTGCTTTTGCTTTTTCTTTTTCTGTGTATAGATATTTTGCATGTATGTCCGTGTACCATGAGTGCAGTGCTCACAGATGCCAGAAGAGGGCATTAGAACTGGAGTTAAAGCAGGTCATAACCTGTCATGTGGGTGCTGTTAAATCAGCTCAGGTCATTTGGAAGAGCAACCTATGCTCTTAACCACTGAGCCATCTCTTTAGCGCCATCATTTTTATTCTTTCAAGACAGGGTCTCATACAATCCTGGCTGGTCTCAAAACTCCCTAGGTAGCAGAGGATGACCCTGAATTTCTGATCCTCCTGCCTCACCTCCCAAAAGCAGGATGACGCCAGCCATCCACACATAGTTAGAGCTTTTTTGTCTTACTATAAACTTCACATTGTTCCGTATTTTTTTTTTTTTTTATTTACTTTCATTAGTTTAAATCCGGGAAGGGTACAGCATCACACGGATTCTGTGTCCGATGGCCTTTGCAGGAAGGTTGCTTCGGAATTTGGCACGAACCATGCCACTGTTTCCATGGGCCCGGGTTACTTTTCCCCAGATAACTCTGGTTTTGTTTGGTTTGCCTCCAGGTGTCACTGTGTTGTTTTTTGCTTTATACACATAAGCACATCTCTTGCCCAAGTAGAATTCAGTTTCATCTCGAGCATAAACACCTTCAATTTTAAGAAGAGCTGTGTGCTCTCTCTGGTTCCGGAGACCTCGCTTATAGCCAGCAAAAATGGCTTTGCACCAAAGCCTTCCAGACATATTTGCCTTTTAGAAGTCCTGTTCCCAGCAGGCCTTCACCGGCGCCAAGATGGCGGAAAGAGTGTTCCGTATTTTGAACTGTGTACTCACTTTCCCTACATAAGCATTACATTTTCAAAAGCACACATTAATGGAAAGTGTCTCACCAATAGTCATAGCTCTCATCCCAGTTGTCAAAATGGACCAGGAACCGATTGTCCACCATGTCTGTTACCGTGGCAACACAGATGAAGGAAGGGTTCTTTTTGTCTACAGCCTCAAGCTTCATTCCCACTCGAAAGCCTGATGGGATCGCTGTCTATGGAAACATGCAGATTTAATTAGAGATAAGCACACTTCACAACAGTGCGATCTACAGACTCTGTACCCCAGCTCCAAGGACAGGCATCCATTGCTGTAGTCACCTAATATAAAATGCTACGCCAGCCTCACAGTGGGGTTGCTGTGCACCGGCAACAATAAAAACGAAGCTCTACAGTTACATTCAATTAACTATCTGGGCCTCAGAACTGTAACAGCGGCAACCTGGCAGAGTTTAAAATAATTACTTTCAGTGTGTGTTTTAATACCTTAGTTATACTAGGCAGGCAAGTTTTATTCACCACATGGCCTGATTGTCTAGCCTTCTTTTCCTCGATTATAGATTGGACAATAAAAATTATTTCACACAAAAGGTACACTTAATTGGGTAAAAAAAATGCAAAGTCAGTACAAACTCGCTTCCACCTCTGAGAAGATCTCTCCAGTACTGTACAGAAAGTAGGTCACCATCATATACGAAAAGCTTCAAGCTATTACAACTGTGGCTTACTACTACAGTTTTTATTCACAGCAGCAGCAGCAGCAGCACAGGAGCTGGCTGTTAATACACGGGGTCATTAGGACTATTACGTATTTTAAGGCAATGCACAGATTACCAGACATCTGGGATCTACAATGAAAACATTAGAAGTTCACTAAGCAAGTGCCTGAGTGACAGTCATGTGTAAACAACCCTTACAATCTTCTGTGGAAAAACATTCTAATCTCAGAATAAGACACTTGAATATTCATTATGTTAACTACGAAACAATGTAAGTCATTTCCACCCTCCAATAAAACCCCTTCATTTCAAACTGAAGCATACAGGCACTATTCTAATGCTTTAAGCAAGCCCGCTACCTTTCATTTTACAGTAGAAGATTAAAGTGAAAGTAAAATTATATGGCTACGGTTGCAAAAAATGTAAACAAGTATATCTGAAAATGTTGCAAGGCCTGAGTGAGTGAAAGAGTGCAAATAACCTATAGAAAACTTACCATCTATTTGAACCCTGAAATTATATATCATTTATGACCATAAATATCTGACCATTCTGATGCAGAGAATCTAGAAATAGAAAACTTAATTACCTCTCAAATACCAGCAGACAGCCTGAGATTAGGCTGAATGCTAACCATGCCCAGAATGTAGTGATGGTTCAAGGCAGCTCATCACACCGAGATGGAAGTCAGCATCGGAGGAGCAGCCGTGGGGCAGAGACAGCAGGCTGCTGAGTTTCCAACCAACTGACCTTCCTCCAGGGAAATGTCTTGTCAGAGAATATACACTGACAAGGCAGTATTTACATTCCAGTGATTAAGCTGTCTGCCCAATTAAGAGATAATAAAATAGGCTGACCGTATTTTCTCTCTCTCCTTTCATTCTTATTTCAACCTAGTTTATGTTCATTTTCATCAGAGAACATTTCTTCCATTAGATTTGCATCCTCAAACCAGCTCCCTGATACCACGGTCTGGATGGAAAGTCCCCCCCCCTCCCCATTGCAGATACTTTCTCCATTTGGAGGGAACCCTGATAGTGATGCTGCTGTCTCTTAACCTCTTACTCCCTGCTACCTAAAGGATGAGCCTAGGAGAGGAGGATGCTGCACTATTAAGAGAGCCAGACTGTGGGCATGTGTTCTACTCTGTCTGCTGTGGCTCCAGGGCTCTCCGGTGTTGCCGGGGGTAAGGTGGGATAGAAAAGAAAACCTTTCATTCCAGGGCTCAGAATCAAGAGACTCATTTGTCTGCAGTGAAAGGTCGTGTATGTCCACCCGTCTAGTCCTTGTCAGCTATAAGGATGACATTTTGTTTGCCCCTGCTCTAATTAGATCACATCTTGGGGAAGGAAAAGCGTAATGCATAAGTCTCTCTCTGATATGCCATGGGAGGAACCCCGAATAAAAGCAGAAGGACAGCAAAGAAACAGACAATGCCTGCACATCTGCCTTCGCTTTTGCTACAGCCACCCCAGCAAACAACAACGCTATGAGCTGCAATACAGGCACGGTGGAGTCCCTGGCGACCTCCTGCCTGCAAACTCCAGCAGGGCTGTATCCATCACACTGTGAGACTCCCATCGGAACAGCGCTCCTAGTGAGATGACAGCAACAGTACAATATTCCAGGCGATACAATTTTTATGCATCTTAATTGTAAGTCGCACCTGGATTTCCTATTATGTTGTCATACCATCCAATAAGACAACCATAATATGGCTATAAAATAGATATTTCCTCATGAAGAATTTAAGCTCATTTCAAAGTTTAATTAAGACACGTGAATTCCACTTACCAAGGCAATAAAATTTATTATAGTTCCTTGTTATCACTTGTGATTTATCCTATGAGACACGGAAAAAAAGAATCACTCCTCCTGAAAGGAAAAGTACTTTGGAGACACTTACTATGTTCTGATTTTCAAATAATGACTTGGGAGCAGCCTGGGCTTTGCACGTCTTCAGGTAGGACTGCCAATTAAATTCTTCTTCTTTATACCCTAGAGCGAAAGCACATGCGGACAGACTTAGGAAATGCACGAAGCATTATCAGCTAATTCCCAGTCCTACTCTGCCTGTAGCTGGAACATGTTCAAATCAAGCAACCAAATGCCTTTTTTCAACACATACAATTTAATCCACAATGGATAACTCTCTATTTTTTAGATACAGGTTGTGTTTACCTTCAACAAACTTTGTTATTATTTTTAATTCTAAACGGATATGGTAATGGACGTAGAGAAGAGGAGTAAGGAAGCAAATGTATTTTGAACCTTCCTCAGAAGTAGGACTAGTGAATGGGAGTTATCATAGTCCTCATTCCTCAGTTTCCCTCACCTCGTTTACTTTGAGAGACTAATATGAACAAATAGGAAGTTGGGAAAAAAAAATTTAGTTCTTCAAAAGAAAAAATGGGGGGGGGGTGTGTGTGCGGATAATCCCAGGTTCATCAAGGGTTTTGATAAATGACAGTAGGAGAAAAGTCCTTGTCTAACATTGCCAATTCATCAGTCAGCATCTCCTTATGAGAAGGGAATTCCTAGATGGACTTTTATGCATCTCAAATGCCATACTGTCTTCAACTTTTAGTTAGAATGCAGGGATGCTAGCCTACTATACAATAACCTCTTCAGGGCTGGAGCATAGTTCAGTGGTCAAGCTCTTGCCCAGCATGTGCAGGGGTCCTGAGCTCCATGCCCAACATTGCAGCGAGAGTGGACAAAAGTATCCAACTGATAGCTTGAATTTTTGACCTCCCAAAAAAGTTAAAAAGAAGGAAATATTATTAAATACATAGGGGATGAGCTGAAAGTGATAATATTTGTTTTTTTCTGGGGGGTGTTTTTTACAATTATAAAACAGGTTTAAAAAAAAAAACAAACAAACCCTGGCAGACTGTAATATAAAGGGTTCTACTGGGTATGTTTGTGTGTGCCTATCTCAACACTCAGGAGACAGGAAAGCGGTGAAGAGTTCATTTTGAGACAAGGCTTCGTGTCTCAAAAAAAAAAAAAGTAAAAAGCAAAGCACTCCATTTTAGCTAGGGGCATAAATCAGTGTAAAGCACTTGCTTAACATGAATGAAATCCTAAGCTTGATCCCTAGCACTGAAAAGTAATTATTATTAGCCCAACTATATATCTATGCATGGTAGCTTTCAGTACTATATTTTCTTCTGCAGTCTCTAAAATATCAAAACGTATAATTTCTTAAGATACTCATATTCATTCTCTCTCTCTCTCTCTCTCTCTCAGGTCCTGACCTTGAACTCACTTTAAAGCCCAAACTGGCCTCTAACCCATGATTTCCTACCACAGCCTCCCTAGTACTAGGATTACAGGTGTGTGCCATCATATCTGGCTTCTCAAGACTTTTTCATATAATGAAATAGCAGTAAAACTAATGTCTCAAATAATTTTATTCAATGCTATGTGTATATACGTGTATGTAGTTACACATATATACAGATAAAACAGAACTGTATGTAAAAGTTGTTTATAGTCAAAGATTATTATTATTCAGGTTTTAATCTATATGAAAATATGTATATGGAAGTAATTCTCTTAAATTAGATTTCTTTGGCTTTAATAAACATGTTTTACATTATGAGCAATAAACTTGACATAATTTTCATAAAAAAATAACTTCTAAAAATTCCAAGTTAGCATCTAAGAAAGTCAGATTTTACTGAATTCGAAGCACGAAACAAAAAGTAGCAGTACCTTTTGGAGGCTGGAGCTTATGGCTAGTTTTCTCACACCACCCCACCGGGTGGATGTCCAGAGCATCTGCATTTACCCAGAAGTCATAGCAATCAGAATATCCATCAAAGTGAAGCTTTATCCGATATCCACAAACCTGAAATAGGTAAGCAGGTTCAGTAAGTTAAAATACACATACATATACACACATAATAATAATAATAATAATAATAATAATAATGATAATAAAATAATAATAATTAACTTAGGTATCAGGTATGACATATCCTTAGTGAGGTTAAGGAGATGGCATTGTCAGGAAGGTGATTGCCACACAAATGTGAGGACCCCACAAAAAGCTGGAGGCTGAGTGCAGAGCTAGCACTATGACCCCCGCAAAAGTGCAGAAACTGTAGTTACTGCCATGGAAAGGCCTCTAAAACAGTCTGCTAAAATTCAAGTGGCAGAGAAAATTATACAAGGTGAGTCAGTCTGTGAGAAAACCATGTGTGCACTTACATATATGTTGTACATCTCCTTCTAAAACTGTACGGTCATTTATACACATAATTACATATATATATATATATATATATATATATATATATATATATATATATATATATATATATAAATTCATAAAGTCTTGAAGAACATGACAAAATACTGACAATTATTACTTCTGGGAAGTGAAAAATCAAAAAGGAAGGAGCCAGGTGTGGTGGTACACACCTTTAATCCCGGCACTCAAGCAGGCAGATCTCTGTGAGTTCGAGGCCAGCCTGGTCTACAAAGAGTTCCATGACAGCCAGGGCTACACAGAAAAAATTTGTCTCAAAAAACAAAACAACAACAATCCGCTCCTCTTAAAGGGAAAGAGCAAAGAAAAGGAATAATGTCCTGTTTATGTTTTACATGTTATAGCCCAGCAGTGGGATCAGGATCCGTCCCTGGTGCATAAATTGGCTTTTTGGGGCCCATTACCTATGGGGGGAACACCTTGCACAGCCTTGATGCAGAGGGATGGGCTTGGTCTCCCCACAGAAGACCTTACCTTTTCAGAGGAGGGACTGGAGGGGGGGTGGGTTGGGGGGCAAAGTCTGGGGGTGGGTGGGAGGAGGGAAGAGAGGGGAATTTGTGATTGATATGTAAAATGAATAAAACATTTCTTAATTAAAAAGAAAAAATATTCCCATAGAAAAAAATGCACACATATATAGCATACACAAATTCACAATTAAGCCTACTCCTCCCAGGATTTAGAGTCCTAGGCGACACTGAGGTCCCCGGGGAATGCAATTTCTCAGGAAGGCTGAGGGATACTCCCACCCCCACTGTCTCAAGCCCAGAGGGAGCTCAGGGGCCTCTGGTCTACCCTGTCTTGCAGACAGCTGTCTCTGCTCCCCTCCTACAAGTGACGCCATTAGGTAGTTAGTCATTTATAACCCCTGTGGTCACAGTCCTCCGAGCTTGTCCTTCTCAACTCTCCTGTCCTCTGCAATTCTGTGCTTTGGTAAACAACCTCCTATATCTTCAGCCTCCCTGCCTAGAGACTGCCTTGCCTTGAGGCTTTCCATTCTCCACAGTTGACTCCTGTAACCTCTTCCTCCAAGGCCTGGGCCACAGGGTTACACTGTCCTTCACCCTGATCATCCTCAGTCCTATACTTCTAGAGTTAGCATGTCCCCTCTCATTAAGTCCCTGAGTCCCAGCTGAGACCTCCTCTCCATTCTGAAGACTTACATAGCTTTCTTTCCTGTGTCAGACATACACTCCTATGGAACTGGTTTCCACCAGGAACTATCAAGCCTTTCAACTCCTACGTTAAAGGTCTAACACTCGGAAGAAAGCCTCCGTATTTCCAATTTCTGGCCCACTTCTTCCCAAGATTCCAAGAGTGTACCCATACCTAGCCTAGTGAGTACTTCTGGGAAGGAAAAAATAAATCACTTTTCATTATTCATATGTTCTGTACCTATGAATTCACTCGCTTGTTAAAATTCATTTCTAACCCAAAATAATATGCTTGGTGCTGGTAGAGATGTGAATACAGAATGACAACAATATGTGAGTCACCCAAGATCCAGGTTCCTAGCAGGGACTGGCCGGGTCTTCTTGTTGGGACTGTCCTCCTATGAACAAGTACCCTAGAGACTCTCTGTTTAATACCGTGTTTTCCACATCTTCAGCCTTTCTCTTGGTCGTTTCACTCATTAACCTCTAAGTGCCCAGAATGCTATGATGTACCTAACAGAGGAAATGTGTGTGTTATAGGAGCTTTATTCACGTGTGCACTGATCTGCGCTTGTTGATGAATGAGAATTCAGTTTTAACACAACAACAATATAATTAATAAGGAGTCATCAAACAAAAGCAATTATGTGTGCTGACCAAAGCATTGTGACCAGAGGCTCGTAGGAACCTAAGCCTTCATTTCCTGCAGGAGCAATGGTTTCCGTGAGCTAATCTGAGGGATTTAATAACCTGGAGGAAGAAGAATGGAGTCACCAGAATCAACCACCTGGTGGTAATCCCAGCACTCAGGAACCTGAGGCAGGAGGGTTTGTGAGGCTGGATTCTGCATAGTAAGACTGTTAAAGAAATCAACTATGAAGGAATGCTGGGCTGTCTCCACTAGCTTCCTTTCTCATTATTATTCATGCTAATCTCTTCCGCCTTGCCACCCCCCACAGTTATCTCCATTTCTTTGACAATTGTTCAATACCGAAGTCAAAGAAGTTACCCTGTCAGCTTCCAACAGGCAAGCCTGCTGTGCTCAGGACGCCAGCCCTTCCCCTTTCCTCCTGTGCAAGCCGGGAGACACTGCTCCTTGGAGACACTGCTCCTTGGAGCAGGGCCCGGAAGCCCCCAGGTATCAGGACTCCATCTGCTCTTTTGCCCTCTCAGGGCAGGGGGTAGATTGAAATAAAGACAAAACTGTTATTCAGTCATAGGTAAACAAATCCTCACACATTTTTGGTGAGATTTAAGAACTGATAAACCTAAAATGGCCTCAGCAAGAAGAACAGGAGATGGAGAAGCCGCTGCCCTGCCTTGCCCAGTCACGCATGCAGTAACAGCAACACGTATCAGAAACAATGTATCCATAACTTTTCATTCCGTCAGAAACAATGTATCCATAACTTTTCATTCCGGAGTGCCAGGGTTGGTTCTTACAGATACACAAAAGCAGAAACGAGAGAAGATGAAGGGATAAAAGACTTCATTCAAGAACATAGTTGGTGATGTTGGGGGTAGGGTCAGGGTCCCACTATGCAGTCTAGCTTCAAATTCACCATCCTCCTGCCTTAGAGTAAGAGATGCCCACCTAGTTGAGATCAATATGCAAGCAGGTGAAATGAGCAAAAGCAATCCTGTGGGACAAGTGTTAGTCAACTAATAACTGCCCACATTCCAGGTTCCTCCTCACCTTCAACCAGCTTCAACTTCCAATAGTCATCACTAATGGCCGACCACTAGCCTCCATCTTTGTATTTTCCCTATGCGCATGCTCCATACTCCACCCCCCCACCCCAATAAAACCCAGCATCATAGTCTGGTTTGCTGCGGTCTGTTTTCCATCCCTGCTCAGAGGCAGCCATTTTGGTCCCCCACCCCCTAATAAATCTCTTGCAGGAGGTCCATTGCATGGTGTGATTTTTGTGGCATTCCTTGGCCCCAATCTCCAAGATACCCTTTTGCAGCAAAACTCTTTCAACAAGAGCCCATGGTAAAAAACTAAATATGTAGATAGGTCACAGAAGGAAGAGGCAGATTATGCAATTTGATGTTCAGAGAAGGCATCTACTAGAAGCAAGCAGTAACTGATAAGGGTGATGCTTTCTGGGATTTAGCAAGAGGTGGATGGGACAGAGATCGGTACTCTTAGACTCTGAAGTTTTCAAGAAGAGCAAACAGCTTTTATAATCGAAAATCTACAGTAAGTAAAATAAACCTTCAAAAAACAAGAGTCAGGGGCTGGGTTTATAGCTTGGTGATAGACTGGTTGCTTAGCAATGTGAAGCTCTGGCTTCCATCATCAATACCACAAAGAAGAAGTAAACACAGGAGTTAAAATCCACCCCTCCCCCCAAGGCCCTTTCTCTCACAGATAAATCTCTTAAAAGCAACCTAGGTTTACTGACTCAATCCTGTCTCCAGATCCATCCCTTAAACACTGAGGCCCAGGACACCAGGGGCCCAGGACACCAGGGGCCCAGGACACCAGGCTTCATCTTCAACAACAGCACCTGGCCTTGCTCCTGCTCCCTCCCAAAATCTACAAGACAATCAGTCAGCACAGGGCGCACAGTATGCTCCAGGTAACTATAGTTACCGTGACCACCTCACACAATCATGGCACTCTCTGTGGTCTGCAGGAAGCCAGCTTCTTACAATCCAGTCACTGAAAGAACTCTACAAAAACGGAAACTAGTGCCTACACCTCACTCCTTTGGGGAGAAGATTTTGAAAGATCCATAAGCCTAGTTCAGTGGAAGAAGTAAGGAGGCTGCCACAGGAGGAAAAAGAAATTTAAAAAATACTCTTAGCAACATAATGGACACAGTGTGTGTGTGTGTGTGTGTGTGTGTGTGTGTGTGTGTGTGTGTGTGTGTTGCTTCCTTCCTTTTGTCAAGGAACATACAGTATGGCAAAGTCTATGGAATCAAAGACGGACATCATTTCAAACCCTAGGTCCACCACCTTGAGACTGTGTGGCCTTAGACCGATCACTTGACCTCTCTGGTTTCATGTCCCTCCTCTGTGAATCAGGGCTGAAAAAAAAATTATATGAGCTGCACAAGACATATCTCACAATGATCAGGAGAGATAATACACATGAAAAACACTGAGCATCCTGCCTCACAGGAAGTGAACCCTCAGCCAAGGACATTTCTTCCTCATCATTACAGCCCCACAGCCATCATTTTATTTTCCAAGCAAATACAAGGCAAAGCTCACCTCAGCCACAGTGAGGACACAGTACACAGACTGATGCTCCGGGTCCACACCTTCTAGCTTCATACCGACTTTGAATCCATTTTTGTTGTATGGGAAGGACTGGTGCTGTAATACAAAGTAACAGCAGCATTGTAGAACCACTGAGACTAGCTCAAAGTGTGAACAATTTCTATTCTTACAGAGCCCTTAGGGCTACGGATAGGACTCAGTGGCTATGAGCTTCCCCAGCGCAAGTAGGGCCCTACGTTCCATCCCTACCATCCCAAAGATGGATCTCACCAAACATATAGATTAATAAACAGTTCCTTAAAATCCCAAAAGGAAAGGGCTAATGACAGATGAAAAATTCCCAAGGGCTACAAACAAGTCATGAAAAAGAAATCTCATGATTTATAGCCTGTGTCTTTGACAGGTTTGAAGAGACAGTCAACTCTGCCCATCAGAATCACACAAGATCCATTTCCCGTTAGATTGGCGAAGATCAAAAAGCTTGATGGCTCTGTGCTGGAAGGCTCCATGAAGGCAAAGTTGGGCACAGACCACTAGAAATGAAAGTCTGGACAATCAGTAGCAATTTCATGCTATCTACAAAAAGCTGAGCCTTCCTCGGCAATTCTGACTCTAGGGAATTACCTAACGGAGATATTCATAGATATGCAAATGTTAGGTGTGCAACCACATTCACTAAAGCATCTACCAAAAAAAAAAAAATTAAAAATATGCATTTGCCTGTAAACCAATAGAAAGCAACTTCAATTTTTATGGAATAAATGTGTTTAAAATACTATGGCTTATCATAAAAAGAAAGATGGAGGGAATCAATGACCTCAAATGAAATAATCTCCAAACTATAAAATTAAACAGCAAGTCTAACAAAGTATGGGCCAGCCATTGCCACTGTGGGTTTTTTTTTTTTCCCTTTTTCTTTTTTGGTTTTTTCGAGACAGGGTTTCTCTGTGTAGCTTTGTGCCTTTCCTGGAACTCACTGTGTAGCCCAGGCTGGCCTTGAACTCAGAGATCTGCCTGCTTCTGCCTCCAGAGTGCTGGGATTAAAGGCGTGCACCACCACCACCTGGCGCCACTGTGTTTTAGACAGGGCAGGGAGGTGCTTATATTTGCTTATGACATTCTAGGAAGGAAACATAAGAACTAGCATACTGGCCCCTTCAGCGGAGACAAAGCTGGTGTTTAGAAGGACAAAGTCACAAGGGTCATACTTTATTGCCTTTCAGTACTGACACTTTAAATCATATGAATGTATTACTATTCAAGCAATTCATAAAAATGTGAAAAAGTGGGGATGGAGAAATAGCTCAGTAGTTACAGGCACTTGCTTCTCTCACAGAGGCTCCACATTTGGTTCCCAGCACCCACATCAGGTAGCTTACAACCTCCTGTACCTTCAGTTCCAGAGGATCTGATGGTCTCTTTAGGCTTCCACAGGCAACCACTCACAAACTCACATACATTATTAAAAACAAATCTTTTTTTAAAAATGTGAAAGGCTATTCTGTAAAGGACCCAACTCATAATTATCTGGAACAAGTTGTAATTACTAATACATTTGCATGAAAATTCTCAATGCTGATGCACTCGCTCTAATGTTCGCTATACTTTCCTTTGTTCATTCATAAATAGAAAGATAGCCACGGGAAGTTTACAATACATTAAGTGATTCAAATGAAGGGTCAGCAAACTATAGTCTGTGTGTCAAATCGTGTCCACCACAGCTTTGTAAGTAAGATTTTACTGGCACACAGCCATTCCTGCTAATTTACATGTTATCTGTGGCCCCCTTCATGCATATTATGTAACAAGCTCTATTCTTATCAGTAATACATCTGGCAAACCATTTTAAATGTTTCTTAACAGGATGCAAATCTCAGTAACTCACTTTCAGTCCCTCCTAATCAGACATGATATGGATCTACTGGTGTTTCAGTAATAATACTCTGATAATGAAAAGTGAGTGAAAATTTGGGAAAAAATTGTAAGCACCTGTGAGTGTGTACAGTGTTGTAATAGCTGCCTTGAGGGATCTTCCGCATAACATTCTCATGAAAAACAATATACCTGGGTTGGGGATTTAGCTCAGTGGTAGAGTGCTTGCCTAGCAAGTGCAAGGCCCTGGGTTCGGTCCTCAGCTCCGACAAAAAAAAAAAAAAAAAAGAAAAAAGAAAAAGAAAAAAGAAAAACAATATACCTGAAACATTATCCCACATCACACTTCCTAAGCAGATAATGGAAATGACCATAGAGCTTTCCTGCTCCTTCGCCCTTTACCCACAGTGCTTCTAGAAGGACTCATACCTCTTTGAACAGCTTTGCAGGAACTGCCACAGCCTTCTCCTCCTCTAGGTAGGATGCCCAGCACCAAGTTTTCTTGCCTTTAGGAGGCAACCCTGAAAAACAGTATACCAAATGATGGACTTTCCAAAGCTAAGAAATGAATGAAATGTTCCAGGACATCTCTCTTGCGCAAATACGATGCTTTCTGGCTCTTCCCTTTCCACGGCTGATACTTCTCTCTTTTTCTGGTTCCTCTTCCATAGAAACAAGAACTGAGACATGAACTGTGGCATAAATATCCACTTGATGAAGACAGAAGAAAGTGGAAGAACTTGGAATGCACGAAAAGCCCGGGGGGGGGGGGGGGGGGGGAAGCCCAGAGAAGCTACAGGAAGTAAAATCCTCCAGGAGCAAGATGTTTAAGGGTGCTGTTTGTTTCTTTGGTGTCTAGAAGCTGAAGACCGAGACAGGGCTGGTGCACTGAGTGAGTCGGGACTATCTGCTCATCTTGGAAATGTGGTGAAAATCATACTCATTAAGTACAGAAGCTGCCTATGTAATAAAAACCAGAAGGATCTGGATTAAATGTGACAGACAAAGAGCTGGCACAAGAGAAGGGATGAAACAGGTTGACCAGTAGCAACACTGGAACCGCTTGTGGGTTCATTGCGATGTGCAAAGTACGCAGGCAGTTCACACAGGAAGGAAACTGAAACATTTAAGGGAAAAAAAAATGACTGGAAGGACAAGGTCTATAAGAGCCGAGGGTTTGGAATTTCATCCAGAGCAGGCATTAGGAGGAGAGAAAAGAAAGGCTGAAGAACAAGGACATTTCATGTAGAGTAACTACGGGATTTAATTTATTTCCCTTAATCACGGAAACAAACAAACAAAAAGGCCATCTGAAAGGATGCAGAAGTTCTGCTGTGAGCTAGAGACAGGTGGAAGGAAATGTTTACAGCTCCTTCTGGGGGATTAACAGAAGAACCAGCAAGGAGTGCCTCCAAGCGCAGAGAGGGAATGATGGGTCACTGGATTCACAGCCCTGTCTTTCAGGGAAGAGTGGAAACGTGCAGGTTGGTAGCTGGGCTGTGCTGGTCAGAGTGACCTCGATCAAAGGCCGGGCAGGGCAGATGCATTGGGCTATGTGTGCAAGGCTGTGAGGAGCTTCTATGGAAATGACCCAAGGTCCACACCAAAGAAGAAGAGTTTATCCAACGAAACAGCAAAGAGGAAGAACTGAGAACTGGACTTCCCAACAGAATCTGGCGTGGCCAAGGAAAAGAAAAAAAGGGGGATCACATGGGAAGAAGACAGCACAATAAAGTTAACATCTTGGGAAATGAGCAAGAACAGGGGTTTGGGCAAAGGGGTAGAAGCAGGAACTACCATCTTGATGCATAAACCAGTAAATGAAAGAAGGTATTCCAAACATGCATGGTAACAACTTGAAAACTAGCTACTGTTCCTTTTCTAAGCTGCTTTCTCTAGCCTTTGTTTTTATGGAGGAAACTGCACCAAAGAGAAACTCAAAGGAGTGCTCTGTGGTGGTGTGGAGAAACATAAAGACTGAAGCTGCATCTCTGAACTCAGTTTTCAGGGCCACCGAGTCAGCACGGTTTTTACATCATCAGCTCACCCTGCTTTAGGACAGTCGAGTCCCCGCGTCTTTTCCTTCTGGCTCTCTGGGAGCCTCTCAGGATCCGTCCATCTTGTTTGTTCTCCTACAGCAAGAAAGGAAAAATTTTGGCTTCACAAGTTCATGAAATTGGTCTCAAGGAACACTTAGAGGTCTGTCAAAAAGCTTTCTGCTGTTCATATTTGCTTCCTAACTTTTAAAGCAGTGATAGGGTCCACTAGAGACCTTGTTGCTTTTGAACTGAGCCATTGGCAAAGAACATTTCCAATTGCTCTCTGAAAGAGTACAAGCCCCGCTCCCTCCTCCTTAGAATATGTCCTGATCTTAGCTCTATGAACAGTGTCCTGCTGTTCCTTAGATCTCTTTCTTTAGGTCTTTTTCACAGGCTCTCTACTGATGTCTACACCCATTCAACCCCTGCTCCTCTCTAGCCCATAGGTTTTTAAGGTCATTTCTTTGAGTGTGAGGAGGGCTGTGAAGGACATAAAGTGGTATTGAGATCAGAGGACAACCCTGGGTGTCATTCCTCGAGCCCTTTCCACCTCCCTGTTAGACAGGCTCTCCTAGGGACTGGAACACTTCATCAGGCAAGCTAGGCTTCAAGCCAGTGAGCTCCAGGGACCCCCTTGTTTCCATATCCTCAGCACTGGGATTAGAAGCAGGTGCTATTGCACCTAGCTTTTTATAAGGTTCTGGAGATCTAAACTTGGGTCCTTATAGTCACAAGGCAAGTACCTTACTGACAACCATCTTCCCACCCTTCAAGGTCATTTGTATGCTAAATAATTTCCCCCTACATCTCTAGCTTCCTTTCCCTGACTCCATGTGTCTGTGTTTGCCTACCTAATGACTTTGAGATGTGTAGGTAAGAAGCACAAGAAACTCTGCACACCCAAAGGCCTCCTGAGTCTTTACTCCACCCTTGCCTTCACATTCCAGGCATGTATTCAATCCAGGAATTTATGATTCATAGAATCCCTGACTCTTCCCTTTTCTTATATCCTCACAACCCTAACTCTAACAGAATCACCTAACCTCTATCTTACTCGGCCCTCTGACCTAGCGATTACAAGAATATCTAACTGGTTTCCCTGACTCTACTCCTGCTTATATAGGTCACAGCAAACTGGTCAAGCAAAGAACAAGTCAGACCACAGCAGCCCCTTGCCTTTAATTTCCCAGGGTCTTCCCACTACACTCAGGAAGCCATGAAGTGGCCCCGACCCAAATCACACTAACCTCCGCTTCCTCATGCCCCTCTTCCCTAATCTGTGCACCTCAATGACTTTTGAGAATGCCCTCCAACAAAACGTGCTGCAACTGATCCCACTTTAGGTAT
This sequence comes from Peromyscus californicus insignis, assembly GCF_007827085.1. Classification (NCBI taxonomy): domain Eukaryota; kingdom Metazoa; phylum Chordata; class Mammalia; order Rodentia; family Cricetidae; genus Peromyscus; species Peromyscus californicus. The sequence goes on from NW_026294525.1 coordinate 33,763,745, forward strand.
TCTCACTCAGAAGTTGTATTGTGCAGAGGGCTGAATGCGCATAGCAGATTCCTCCTGACTGTTCACATCTTAGTGTTCCTGTCTTTTTAGGAGCTCTCCCCTAAAATCCAATCTAAACCAATCAGTCAGTCCTAATGCTCTACTTTAAATACCAGCATAGCACTACTCAGGACAAACTGGCATCTCTCTGGTTCTTTTTGTTTGTTTATCATGTCTCCTTAGCCAGAACACACTGTCTTCATGAAGAAGGACCTTAATCCTGCTACACGTCTTATTCACCTCCACATTCCCAGTCCATTGAATAGCATCTAGCAGCTAACAATTGCTCAATAGTTGATCTTGGGTGAAATGCTTCAAGACCTCAAAGTCCTCTGTTCCTGTAGAACTACTAATACCTACTTCAGGGTGAAAGTAGTTACATTCCAATGAATGCATGCTGAATGATATTTTTCCCTAGACACACTAGATAGTTACATGTCATTTCCTATCCACTCACATAGTTCATGAGATCTGTCTACAATTTACCAAAATTGTATTGGCATTTTGCTGGTAAGAGAATTTGAAATTCATCTACAAAACTTAAGGTTTGATTGTTGCTTCTCATCCCAGTAATAAATTTCAGGACATCCAACTTCTGAATACTGATGGAGGGATACTGTTACTTATGATTCTCATTTTTAGATGGTGATAGTGAGGCATAAAGTGGAATGGGATCTCCTGACATAAGTGGTCCCTGAACTAGCATTATCTAACTCAAGTAATTGACTCCAGAACAGATCTGGTGACTAGACACCCCAAGAAGACTGCCCATGTCTCTGAATAGACACACAAGGGCTACTAACCATTTCATCATCTCTGTCTTCTCCATCCTCCTTGGAGTCAGCTTTCAGAGATAATTTTGGTTTTTTCTTCCGACTACACTTAGGATCCTCGTCCTCGTCTTCACCGCCATCTCTTTCGTCCTTCTGATCTCTGTTGTGTTTATAACCCCAAAACAGTGACAGGAAAAAATGCCTATCAAATATCTACATGCTCATTATTGATGCAAAATTATTTGAAAAAATTACTCTCTAAAGGAACATTTAATTACTAAGAGAAATCCATAGCATATAGTATGTGTAGAGAACCTTTAAAATCATGTTTCATAGATATTTCTGGGTAAAAACAGAAAATTATTTTATATATTAGCTTCAAAAGGGAACTATCAATGTATGTAAAATGGATTCTAATGGGTTTATAATTATTTGTCTCCCATAATAATAAAAGAATCAATTATGTAGAGATATATGTTTCCAGGGCAATTTGAAACCAAGGAACTAACAGTTTTAAGATTGGCAAATCCAGTAGAAAAGACCGATTATAAATTTGTAAAGAATCCCTTTACCAATACAAATATTAAATATGATAGAAGAGAATCTCCAATAAAATACAAAAGTCAAGGGGCTGGAGAGATGGCTTGGTGGCTAAGAGCAATGGTTGCTCTTCCAGAGGACACAGGTTCAATTCCCAGCACTCACATGGTGGCTCACAACTGCCTGTAACTACAGTTCTAGGGGGAACTGATGTCCTCTTTTGGTCTCTGAGGCATGCATGTGGTCATAGACATATATGTAGACAAAACATCCATACACATAAAAGTTTTTTAAAAAATTAAACTAAAAAAATAAATGTCAAGTTATTTACTTTGTCCTATGTTATAACATGCAAGAAACACACCTTTTTGCTCCTAAGGTGCACTTTATTAGATAGTCCCCAGATGGGGAGGTTGCACATCACTTACTGCATATCCACTGAGGTCATCCTACAAGGACTTATTACATTATCTACTATGGACATTTCCACGGAGGACCTTAGTTCCCCATGTGGAAATAAACAAGTGTGTTGTCATAAATATCAGTAATATCCTAATGTGTGCATAGGTCAGAAACACCTAAGTACTCTTCACTGGAAACAATCAAATTAATGTAACAGTGGTCGATTATAGAGACGGAATACTGCTACTAGAATAGACCTTCCAGAGAAGGCACTAGGTCCAATGGAGAGGTCAAGGGTCATATGTCACCAGAGAGAAAGTCTAGCAAACAGGTATGAGAAGGGGACAGATGTCCTACGGCACACTTAATGCTCCGTCTCCTCGGATACTATGATCTGGAAGTCTCTGACCCATTTCATAGATGGAAGGGAAGGAAACCTACTTGTCTTTGGCATGCCGAGCACAATTCTGGCTGCAATAGTTTCCTCCGGAAAGACACTCATCTCCATTGCCATACTGACAACAGTTCTCACAAAACTGAAGCCCATCTACTTTTGATTGATCCTTCAACCTGAATGGTACCCCAGTCTTCTCTGAAAAGACTAGAAGATGGGGGAGGGGGGAAAGAGAAGAAATTAAAACCATGTCAGCAGGCACTTCAAAGTATATGTAAACTTTCTCTTCTACTAATTTTGTTAGCGACACAGTAAAGAATGATGTTTGTTGAATGAATCAGTGATTGAACTAAAAAGTTGGGGATGAGGGCTAAACACAGCAGAAAATCAGTTGAATCACTTCTGTTGAAAAAAAAAATCTAGATAGAGAGCCAGGTGCGGTGGCTTTCACCTTTAATCCCACCCTTTGGGAGGCAGAAGCAGGTGGATTTCTTTGAGTTTAAGACCTGCTTGGCTTAGTGAGACTCTATCTCAACAACAACCAATCTCCAAAAAGGACAAACAAAATATTCACATGAGACCTACAGAGTTAAACATGGAATGAAAAAAATTTCATTAGTTACTGAATTTCAGATAATACTATTGGCCTAAAAGTTCTAATCTATAGGTGGATCTTTGCTAATGCTAAAAAGGTCATCTAAGTTACCTCATGTTTATAACATTTTGATGAGTGATTTTAATTTAATTGATTAAATCAACACATGTAATTTTAATGTAATTGATCTCCTGGATCATAATTACCCAAATCATTTAGGAACTCGTATTTTCCTTCTGCCTGAATCATTCAGCAAACATTTATTAGGCACCAATTTATGCTGGACACTGATTATGTCAGTGCAGACCTCGCCCAAGACAGCTCACAGTCTAGAAGAGAAGCCATACGAGAAACCCAGGACTCCTAATCATGTGGGATGCATGCAGTCATAGAAGTTCATAGAAGTACAAGCAAGTTCTAGGACTGCAGAGGAAGAGGTGATTCATTCAGCCATGGGTAAGGTCAGGAAAGGAGTTTCTAATGTAGCCCCTCAACAGGGTTTTAAAGGCCAAAGAAAAATAGACAAAGAAAGAAATGGCATTTGAGCCAGAAAACAAAAAACAAAAACAAAACAAAACAAAAACAAAAAACAGCATGAACAAAGGCAGGGAAGTAGAAACCATAGGATGACTGGGAAAATGACATGTAGGTCCGTGTTGCTCAAAGAGCCAGAGAAGAGGATAGAGTAGGTAGATAAAGCAAGCAGGTGGGTGCAGGCCACCTGATCTTGGAAGGCTTTGCTAGGGTGGCAAAGAGAAATTAGCAAAGCAGCAGGTGAGCAGTCTACACAAGTCCCACTGACTTCAGGGTGCAGGATAAACTGGGAAGGGGTGAGTTAGAAGCGGTGATTATTTAAGAGACTTCTGCAGTAGTTTCAGGGAGAGTTAGAGGCCTAAATTAAGGCAGTGGCAGTGACAACAGGAAAGGCCAGATCTGAGACTTGTTTAGGGAATCAAAATCAAGAGCATTAGGGAACAGGGAGTAGGAGGGGCGAATGCAGGATGACTCCTATATTTCTTGATTATGCACCAGGGAGATGGTGCTACCGTCAGCTGACATACAGGTTACGGAGGAAAGAGTAGGTTTAGGGGAAGGGAGAAAGAAAAAGAGAATGAATTGCATTTCATACATGTGGAGTTTGAGGTACCTGTGGGACATCCAGGTGGAGATGTCCAGTAGGCAGGTGGAAATACGGGCCTGGAGCTCGGGGGAGAGGTCGGGGCTGGAGATATAGATTTTGGAGTCGTCAGCATATAGATGTTAGTTACAACCATTGGAGTAGATGAGGAAAAAAAAAAAGTGCCAGGCTTTCTGGCTAAATCACCTAGGCAGGCCATTAGCAAGTTGGATTTACTTGATAATTGGCAACTAACCTCGTGCTATTACAGATCTGGCATTAGAAACAAGACAGTGTATAATTATTTTAAAATGTAAAAGCTGGTTCCTGTCTACTGCATTACAAAAATTTATGTAGGGACATGAGACACAAAAGTAATCCAGGGCTTTCGAAGTTTGGCCCTCCTCTAAAAGTTTAGACATATTTAAATCTCTCAATAAGAAGAAGTAGGCAGTGGGCAGTCCAGCCTTACCCTCTTGAGCAGTTGGGACCATCCAAGTGGTGGTGGCAGTTGCTTTCTTGACACTGTCCATCTCACTTTCATCTGTGATAACTTCCAAAGCTCCAAACTCATTCACCCTAAACTGGCAAACAACACAGAAGGAAAAAAGAAGCAAAATTTACAAAATTCCTCAGGGTGTTATCGATTTCATGACTGACCCGCAGTCTTTAAGCAAATTAACCACGTGCAAAGGGTAAAACAGTCCTATCTTGGATAAGCGTTTTAGCAACAATGAGCCCTTTTGTTTTATGAATTTTGGATCGAGGAAGACTGGACCAAAGTAATAGGTGTCACTTCTATTTGTCTCCTCAGACATGTTTCCACTAAGATTTTTATTTACTTAATACTACTGTTTATTTAGCAAAGCTACTAGAGGGCAAGTCTCTTTTTTTCCCCCAAGGAATTGATTCATCTCACTAAAGCTGACCAAATTCAAAGAGAAGGACATAATGGCCTGTCACCTTCCTCCTTGTAGTCCAAGACAAAAATACATAAACCATGAGATATTGTGGTGATATATTGTGTACCCTAATAAACTTGCCTGAGGATCAGAGGACAGAGCTAGATTAGACATAGAGGCCAGGCAGTGGTGGCACACACTCTTAATCCTATCACTCAGGAGGCAGAGATCCAGTGTGGATCTCTGTGAGCTCAAGGCCACACTGGAAACAGAGCAAGGCAGTGGTGGCACACACCTTTAATCCCAGTGCTGGGAAGCATACATGCCTTTAATCCCAAGAAATGATATCTGGGCAGAGAAAGATATACAAGGCGTGAGGAAACAGGAACTCAATCTCTTGAGGCTGAGGATTTTGTAGAGGTAAGCTAGTGGCTGGCTGTTCTGCTTCTCTGATCTTTCAGCTTTCACCCTGATATCTGGCTCTGAGTTTACTATTAAAAATCCTTTTAAGATTCGTGTTACAGGATATTCCCTCCCCAGGAACACTTCCCTTTTCTTTCATCACCCTCAAAGCTTCTCCATGCACTTCAGTCCCAGTTTTCCCAAAGAACTGGGAGATAATGGAGAAATCACTGTAAGAGTAAACAAGTCTGCGACATGCCATTTCATCACTAAAGAGGAAGGTCATGGAGTTCTCATGCCTGGTCCTACAAGCCTCCTCTCAACTTATGGCAGCTGCAGATAAAGCGGGTTTCTGCATCAACCCACTTATATTTACGTGGAAGGCTTAATCATTGCTATTATACTACGGCAGGGACCCTGTTATCTCTCAGATTCAAGAATTCATGGATCTAAATTTTTTTTTTCATTCCTAGTTTCCATAGAACAGAATGGTTGTCAGGATTCACAGGTGTTAGCAGGAGGAAGAGGGGTAGAAAGCTCAAATGTGAAAGGACAATAAAATGTTTCAGATTTTTCACTCAGTTATATGTAATTTCCACACTCATTGTATAAAATTATCAAATACTTCCTAGATTGAAAGAATTGAAATAGTTCAGGAAGGAGAGAATGTTTTCTCCCTATTATATATTCTGAGAACAAATTCACAAGCAATGTGTGTAGTATACCTAGTGTCCATGTCAGTTTAGAAAATTTAGAAAAAAAAAAATTAATGTCACGAACAAAAACTAAAAATAACAACTTAAAAAAAAGAAAGAAAGAAACCTTAAAGTTCAAAAAAAAATTAACTAGCAACTCTTCAAAATAAGGCTGACAGTACCATCTACTGGGCAAGAGTCGCTAAAACAAGCTACCAAGATCATTATTTAATGATATTAAAGAATGTGATACAAAAATCAATTCTGAGTTCAGATTATTTTTAATAGACACAAATGATGATTCACTTAAGATGAATAATTCTGCTTTCATGACTTGCTATCTATGCTAATGTATGCTCACTTGACAAATGTAAGATGTGAGCAATAGCCCCAGACATTTAGAGAAGACAGAAAGGATCGTAATGGCTGCTACACTGCAAACCACCCTGCATTATACACGCCTGAGAAAGGACGCCAGACCTCTGGGTGAAAAGTGCAGGCCTGACACTCACAAGGGTTTGGCTCAAATACCTGTAAAGTTCAAAGGTCGGATGTCTGCAAATGCAACATTTAATCTTAGCCACCTTCTCCTTCTGCTAACATTAACTGCCATCATTGACAGTCTAAACACAAAGTAGACGCGCAAAGTCACCTGGGGACACCACGAACAGCCGGAAGCCAGAGACCAAGGATGGACTTCAAGGACTGACGCACAAAACAGGCGTAAAATGAAGCTATGTGCGCACTTGTGAGACTAGGATTCATAGAATTCACTGTACCCCGAAAGGCACCCTAAAACTCTAGAACTCAGAGCACATCTGCTCATTCCTACAGTCACTCAGCTCAGAAATCAAAACCCTCTGAGAACTTTCAGAGCATCCCACTCTTCGAGAAAAGACAGAGGGAATCCATTTTGCTGTGGCTTCTCAACCTGGATTTTGTGTCTTTCATGACATTCCTAATGAAGAGAAATGTTAGGAGGAATAGGGATGCTGACGTGACCAGAGGTCCAAATACAGAATTCCAGAAAGACTGATGCATTTCCTTTTGTTTCCCCAATTAAACACATGGGTCCTCCATGTTTTTATGAATGACTTTGGCATGCTATGAAATTTCTCATGTGTTCCATTCTCCAACTGAAAATATCAAATTATAAACTTTACAAAAGTAATTCATTAAGCAAGGCAAACATAAAGTTGGCAGGGCAGCTTTTTCTACACATGAATCTATCCAGGTCAGTAGAAATAAATAAATAAAAATAAAGAATTATGCCTCAGGTTTTATTTATTTGGCTTGGCCAATAAAACAAATTATCTACTTTGCTCTTTATTTTTGCTTCTAGGGGGAAAAGCTCTTTTCCCTCTTTGGGGTCTCTTTACTAATAGATCACTAAAAGACTCTATTGAGATTATGATTTCCATTTTATTACTTTCGATGATGAACCCTGAATCCCACTTACCAAGATGTTTTAAGGGCAAAGATGTCTGGTCACTAAACTGTTTTAAACATTCATTGAGACAAGGTGAAGCCATGCATTAGGAAGAGGGGCTGGATTTACAGCTGGCTTCTGCCTTGCTGTTACAGGTCTGGCTCTCTGATGAGGAGCAATTATTCTTACTAGATAAGATGCTATCACTCTCCAGGGAGCATCTGCGTTTTACTGAGGGACTCTGAAAGACTAACTCCTTCTGACTCAGAGGACTAATTCTCTCTGAAGAAATATTTCAGATGCCATTAGATATTCAGGTAGAGAAAGGACTCAGGCCTGGGGAAGCCCCACCCGGTACCTTTCTACTGCCCGCCCCTTAGTCGCCTCTTCCATAGCTAACCTCTCCTGTAGACATTACTCTACTAAAGCTTATTTGCATTTTCAAAGAACAAATCAGGTAACGGCAAAATTCCTGAAGCTGGTTAAGGTAGAAATGCCATGATAATGACCACAATCTTTTTTTTTTTTAGCACCCTGCCTGCTAAAATGACTCTGCCTCTGGAAACCCTGCTCTGCTCTCTTCCCTGACACCTTCCAAGAAGTCTTCACAAAGAGCATTTTCAGCTCAAATAATGCCCGATTTCTGAAGGCTTCCTGGTCCCTCCCACCCAAGGAAGTTCCCACCTCTCTACATGTGTACCGTTTTCCTTGTCTGTTGGTCTCAGTCTGCGAACACTCTGCCTGTAGACAGACAGCCATGCACTAGTGTCAAGAGAGTCAGTTTCAATACCATCGCAGTCTCCTCCACCCCAGAGCTGCAATAACTGACTTGAGCAAAGGAATAAACACTCTGGTCCTCAGTTTCCCCATGTGTAAACTGACCAACGATGGACAGAAGGAGCTAAGTGAAAGGAGGAAACACAGTGCAGGTAAGGTGCTCCCTCGGAGAGTCAATTTCCTATTTCTCTCACTTCTGCACCCAAAAAGATGGTTGTGCTTTATTTCAAAATAGTACGGTTACGTGGCCCAGTGTGGAGAGGGCAGAACATACCAGTGACAAGACAGAAACACATGCCCAATATAGGAGAGAGGGAGGAAATAAAGAGGCACTGAGGTAAAAGGAGATGAGGCCGGAGAAAAGTGGGGGCCAGAAAACCAAAATCCTTCAGGAGCTCAAACTTGGACAATGGTAACTGCTCCAGAAGTTTCACCAGAAAAATGACATTGTAATTAGCCAGCAACCATGAGGCTGTCACAGAGGAAAGTTCTTTCGAAAAATCCACAGAACATAAAACCTGTTCGCACAACGGGAAGGTGACCTCTACCTATGAGGCCAGGCTGTATCAGCTGGATAAACTTGAGTTGGGTGACTTAGGGACCAACTGTTAGGAAATCCACGTGCCTATAAATTCACAAATCATTGAAAGGCAGCATCCTGGGTGATGTAACGTACCCTCCATGATATGAGGAAGCAAATTTTATGAATTATTCAACGCGTTAACATTTTAGTTTAGTAGAAAGTTATTTCCTCAACCTTTCAAACAACCCCAATTTTGATGTAAGAAATGCTACGCAATATAGTCCATGAGGTGGTGTTATGTGGCAAAACTTCCTAGGGAGTCACAAAACACACATCTACTCATCCCAGATAGGGAGCCCACGACAGACCAAAATACCGACACTATCAAAGTTCAACTTGGTGAACACATGTTTTTATTGGGGTTACTTTCAGAAGCAAAAACAGCTCAGACAGCTGCATCACCAAAGCCCACCCCAGCATGGGTGACAGCTCACAAGGCTAGGAACCTGGAGCACACTAAACAGCTTTCAGGCAGCTCATCAGTTTGGAGCGTGGCCTTTCCAGGTGCCTCAGTTGGTCTGAACCTCTTCCAGGCAGCTGTGCTGATTTCTGCCTCTTCCGGGCAGCTGGTCTGCTCTGACCTTTTGCAGCTCAGCTCTTCTGAGAATTTTCTTTGCAGCTTGACACTTCTCTTTGGAGAGGGACTCTAAGCTTTTATTGCTTATCCTGGCAGAGAGAGGCCTAGTGAATCTGTTCAGTTTCGGGGACTTCCTGAAGCTATTTGAGTGGTTTAGCTTCCTGCTTAAGGAATTCCCTGCAGGATGGTATGTTTAAATCTCATAGGAAACTGTTACACAACAGATTGGCTATGAATCTCAATTTAAAGGGGTTATAAATAATATATTTTATGTGTGATAAAGACACAGAGAGACAGAGAGAGGTGTACATGAGTGTTGTATGCACACACATGCTGGTGCACACACCATCCATACAGAGGCTAGCATGTCTATGTCCTGCTTGTCCCTCGCCACCTTATTATCACCTTGAGAAAAGATCTTTCCCTAAACCTAGTTAGGCTGGTGGCCAGAAAGTTTCGGCAATCCTCCTGTCTGCTCCCTTTCTCCAACTGGCCGCTTCGTACATGGTGCTGTGGGTTCAGATTTAGTTCCTCTCAGGTCTTCTAAGTCACCTCCCCAGCTCTTCAAATCATTTGTTAAAACGAGGTATCAAACTGTTTACTGCTCATGAAGTAGATGGGACACATCGCAATTACCCCAGTAATTACATGAGTATAAAAGTCCTATCAAATAACCCTGATTATAATACCCTAAATGACTTAATTACCTGATTATCTTAATAGAAATAATAGGTTAATTTCTAAAATCCATTGCTTAAAAAAACTTTAAAGCAATCCAGATTTCTTAGGGATGGAAACTCCCCTTTGTTACCAAAAGCTAATGAAAAGAAAGTTATAAATTTCATCATGTACCTGACATGCAAGAGGCATTATACAGTAAAAATGCACAAGAATAATATGCATATGAAATAATAGAAAAAGGCAGTTTTCATATTATATCGCAAAGTCCGAAAATGCATACCCTAAGTGTTTGTTTACATTCTTTATCAGTCCACAGCTCCTTTTTACAGTTGTGAATCTTAAGGATCCTAACAACCCCCATTTTTTTCAGATAAAGCTTACAAAGTGTAAGGATTTTAAGTAATCAGTCATAAGACTTACTTTATTATTAGTTATGTGTCTGTGGCTGGGATTGGGAAGCTGTGAGTGCAAGCACCCTTGGAGTCCGGAAGACTGTTGGATCCCCTGGAACTGGCCTTCCAGGCAGTTGGGAGCTGCCCAACCACACTAGAGTACCCTGCAAAAGTAGTCCATGCTCTTAACTGCTGAACTACCTCTCTAGTCCCTGACAACTTGACAAAATTCACATGGCTAATATATGGAGGCTAATACATTATCAGGGCTTGAGAAAAAAGTTTTTTTTAGTTAAAAAAAATAAACAAAAAACAAAAAACTTCAGCCTTCTATATCTATCATGTCTCATGCAGACAGACACTTGGAGAATGTCAGAGCAATTCAATTCCTATTTGTTCTTGTATTTATTTATTTTACTGCCGAGCAATCTTGATCCTGAAGGATTAACTTACTCCATGACTTGTCATCACATAAAACTAAAACTGAAAACTTCTTCTTTTTAATAATTTTAAGTGGATTCATAGTATGTGCATATTTATGGTATGCTATTTCTACATATACCTATAATATGTAATGGTCAAATGAGGAAATTAGCTTTCCTACCTCCTCAAACATTTCTAATTCTACATATTAAGAACCTTTGTAATCTTCTTTTTTAGTTATTTTAAAGTATACCATGCATTACTTTAGACTATAATTGCCTTATGGCATAAAAGAATACCAGAATTACAAACCTCTGACTATATTTTGGTACCCATTTAAAAAAAAAAAGTTTCTTTGGATTTCACTAAACCTCACTGCAATAGTTTTATTTCATACACTGGCACTTTGTACTTAATTAAACCTAAGCCAACTAAACTCTCAAACATTTTTCCAACCCAGGCAGATGTTTAAATTGTACCCCTGAGGATAAGTGAGGGCAGGGACTTGGCTAAGATATTTGTCAAGCAGCCATCAAAAGGATTAGATTTCAAGAAGCCTAAGTTAGGAGCAAAATTTTCCTATTTGAGACAGCACAGCAAGCACATCAAGTGTTACAGAGACAGGCCAAGTGACAGCCCGTTAGAGAGACAGAAAGTTTAAACACCTAAAGGACCGAGTACAAACACAAAGTCTAAAAGGCCATAGACAGGTTCAAGGTCCCAGAGATAGGAACACAGCTAAACCAAATTAGAAATGAGAAGTGGGGGTGGTTGGGTTTGAGCTTGCACAGCTGTGTTTCATGGAGCGGCAGACAGAGGTAGTCCTAATGTAGACTCAATGGGGCAGGGCACATGTGGGCGGCACATACACATCAGGCAGACAGAACCCCATGAAGAGTGGAGAGAGTGGGAGACAGCACACATAGAGTTAGCAGACTGAACCCCATGAAGAACAGAGACACACAGTGGACTAGCACGTATATAGTGAGTAGACTGAACTCCATCAACAGTGCCCTTTTTTTTTTTTTAACAGTGCCCTTTCTATAAGATCACAGTCTGATGCTGGGCGGTGGTGGCACAACCTTTAATCCCAGCACTCGGAAGGCAGAGCCAAGTGGATCTCTGTGAGTTCGAGGCCAGCCTAGTCTAGAATGAGTTCCAGGAAAGGCGCAAAGCTACACAGAGAAACCCTGTCTCAAAAAACCAAAAAAAAAAAAAAAAATCACAGTCTGACTTATAGGAAGAGCTTGCTGCTGAAAAAATGATTATACAAAAACTCATGTTCATAGTATAAGTAATTTAAAGGCAGTGAATAGTTCTATTGATTCAGATTTTTCATATTATTTTACCCGGTTTCTGTATAAGAACACTAGGACCCAGGGAATGAGGTTATACACTCAAAGCTACAAAGCCATTACTAAAATATCCAAAAAAAAACTAGACCTTCTAGGTCTGCCATTTCCATATATATTGGCCATTATCATAATAGAGTCAAAACAGATAGATGATCCTCCTCAGAGCTACTGATTGATTTTCTTAAACTAAGGACATTCTAAACATATTCTTCAGTCCCCTAGCCCAAATGACAAAAATCTGACAATCTATCAGTATTTCAAGTTGTCTTACAAATTTACTGCAGAAGGCCATATACTATCTAGAGCCATAACACCATATTTAATGCTTTGAATTCTTATTCCATGTATGCAGTCACTGTAAAATAAGCTCACACGCAGATACACACAGTAGATAATTCACACATGACAAAGAAAATCTACCTTTAAGTCACTTCCTGGTAAGGTACCAACTCCATCCTTCCAGTCCATAACACTGAATACGTCAAACTCTTGACCACTTGTGCTAGAGGCAGACTCAGTCATGATTTAGTTTTTTTAACCTGGAAGAGGAAAAGGGGAGTGTAAATATTTCATGTGCACATCATTTTGATTTAGTGCTCATTATTACTTGTTTCTTTTAATGACATTATTTTCTTGATTCATCCATCTAGAAACAACTGCTTCAAAAGTATCAGTAACGGGGCTGAGCACTTGCCTAGCATGTATGAGGCCCTCCAAACCCTCTTATATTATGTTTCTGTTTTAATTTGTGGTGCCAGAAACTGCAACCAGAGCTGGGGGAGGCACTCACTGTACTACTGAGCTATCCCACCAGCTCTGTACAATTTTGTCCCCAAGTATACATTCCTACAGTAAACTTTAACTTATAAATGAGACACTGTAAAAGGTTAAGAGCAACAACTGTCAGTGATTTGGCATGATTCTCTTTCCTTGTTAAGGTGAGAATCTTCACCTTTTCGTTTAAACAATAAATGACTTCTCTTTGGCATATTCAAGTCATAAGCATCAATGCTCTTGCAGCTGGGCATCATTGGTGAGTAAAATGAAGTTCACTTGAATACAAGCGTGGTGAACCTGGTCAGTCAGTCTGGTAACTGTGACAGCCAAGTCACCAAGTACCTAAGTAGGGGAGTGGGGTAGTGTGTACAGCATGGACTTGCTGGACCCAAAGGGGACTCACTCCTAAGCAGAGTGAAATAGGACAGCCTCAGATCTTATGCTATGCAGAACAACATTTAAAACTGATGGACTGTTTGTGTCTGGACAGTTCCATTTAATATGTTTGAGTAGCTGTTGTCCTCAAGTAACTGAGCCCTCGGTTAACTATAATCTCAGAAAGTGGAACCGAAGACAAGAGAACTACTAAATAAAAAGTGGATTTAAAAGTGGATTTTGATAGTGGGAAAATAAAAGCAAAATTGAGTCCATTATTCACTGTCATCTATATTAACCTATCTACGTGTTTGACCTACTAACACAACAAATGTGAATGTGATTGTTTCAGAACAAGATGTTTGTTTGACTCAGTTGAAGCATCTACTATGACCCCCATGGCTTCCCAATAGCCAAGACTTTGACAGAAATGAGCACAAAGTCTAAAAGACTCAATGAGCTATGATGAGATTTGGAAGATTCACAGAGTCCATTGGAGAAATGTTCTCCGAATGACTAAGGTCTACTGTTCCAACACTGAACCCAGAGAATGGATTAGTTCCAACTCTCAGATCAATATGTTTGAATACAGGGTGAAATCTCGGTGATCAGGTTTCAACTGCATACCAACCTACCTTGAAGATAAACCACCCTTCCTGGAGTTTTGTTGTGATCAAAGATTTCCACTATTACTGAAAGACTAGTAAAATATTCCTCTCTTTTCCAACCGTGTATCTACATGAACCCAGACTTTCTTCATATACTTCAGCCAAAACAATAAACTGGAATAGACTAAAGGCAGAAACAGCTGTAAGAATTCAGCTATCGCCTGTAAAACCAGAGATTAGACAGATTTGCAGAAGTTGAAACTATGCCAACTTCTCTCATTTTTATTAATATTATTAATATATATTTATTGCTCTTTCATAAAAATTGTGTTTATATGAATTATCATATAGTGAGTTTACTACCATTATTTTTTAAGTAAGTAATCAATCTATTTTAACACAGTATCGATATGCATAGGATGTTACAAAAATACCTACTTGAGTTTTCAATCATGAAGGATATTTAAGACCAAAAAGTCTGAAAGTCACTGCTGTGCAGAATAGTAACTTGCTTCTCTCCATAAAGAAGAAATTGAGATTTTTTTTTTTGTTTGTTTTTTTTGTTTTTTTTGTTTTTTTTGGTTTTTCGAGACAGGGTTTCTCTGTGTAGCTTTGCGCCTTTCCTGGTACTCGCTTTGGAGACCAGGCTGGCCTCGAACTCACAGAGATCCGCCTGGCTCTGCCTCCCGAGTGCTGGGATTAAAGGCGTGCGCCACCACCGCCCGGCGAGATTTTTTTTTAAGCATTCATTCATTCATTCATTGAGTGTATGTGTATCTTTCAGGGTACACACATGCCACAGTGCATGTGTGGAAGTCTGACAATAACTTGCAGGGAGTCAGTTCCCTCCTTCCATCATGTGGATTCTGAAGGTTGACCTCAGGTCATCAGATTTGGTGATACTGAGCCACCTCTGGCCCATCTTTTATTTTGTTTTTTCTTGAGACAGAGTCTTGCTACTATGCAGGCTTGCAAACTCATGATCTTCATGTATCTACTTCCTAAGTGCTAACATCACAGCTACATTCCACCACACCAGGGAGTATGTTCTTTTTAGTGGGAAGTGCTTTACATTTTAGTGACACAAACTAAAATGGATAGGTGAAAAGACATGTGAGAAATCTGTCTTAAACTAATCAATGGAGTCACGTGGCCAAATAAAACCAGTGTTGTGCTGGGAACTGTCCAGATGTGGGCAGGGTCTTTGGTGACTCATTCTACATCCTCAATTTTACATACGCGTAGAAGAAATAGTTCAAGGTGTTTCATTTTTTCTTTAGACAGAATCTTGTTATGTAATACACTATCCACAACTTGCAATGAAGCCCAGGCTGGCCTTGATCTTATCCCCCTGCCTCAGCCTCCCAAATGCTGGGATTCCATGCTTGCTCCCCCATGCCAGCCTCAAGACTTTTTAAGTGTGGTCCTTTAATATATGTCATATGCATTTCTAAATAGTGTGTAAAAACTCTGTGCTTCTTTGAATGAGAGACAATCTTCCACGGAGAATTTCCAGATGTGCCATATTCTTTCTGTCTTCTTTGCTCTAAATAAAATATCAACTAGAAGACATTTCAAACTGTATGTAGTGTGAATCACAAGAACCAGATCTCACTATTACTGAGGCTTAATTCTCAGAACAGGAACTAGGCTATGGTTGTCAGGGGAGAATTATGTGAGAAATTTTGAAAATATTAAGTGAATTAAGCTTTCTTATATCACCTAAGACCACAGGCCCAGGGGTGATACTGCTCTCAGTGGGCTGGACCCTCAACATCAATCATTAATCAAGAAAATACCCTACAGACTACCCTAAAAATAATCTAATAGATGTGATTTGTTTTTGGTTTTTGGTTTTTTTTTTTTTTTTGGTTGGTTGGTTTTTTTCTTCACAGCTCATTCTATGTAGCCCTGGTTATCCTGAAACTCACTCTGTAGACCAAGCTAGAGTCGAACTCATAGACATCCACCTGCCTTTGCCTCCTTCCTGAGTGCTGGGATCAAAGGCATGAGCCACCACCCCTGAGCTGGAGGTGATTTCTTAATTAAGGTTCCTCTTCTCAGATAACTCCAACTTGTGTTAGGTTGACAAACAACAACAACAACAACAACAACAACAAAACCTAGCCAGAAGAGGCATGCACTTAAATTGTGAATAAACTTCCCATGGACTCAGATCGCAATGGCACTGGCTCCCTTTGAAGTCATGTAAGAGTGGTGTTTCCCTGACAGAACACTTTCCCCTGCTGGGTAAACAGTAAGTAAGCAGGGTGTTTAGTCTTCCCCTACCTAAGAGCCATGTCAGTACAAACTCCACAACAGTAGAACAGTAGAACAAGTCTGAAAGTCGGCACTATATAAAAGTTGTGGTAAATGTTCACCGTGTACATTATGAAATGCCTGAATATGCTTCTGCTTTATACAATATCAACATTACACAGCAAACTCAGCCCTACCTATGTATTCATCAAAACTCGCAAATACAGTGTCCATTCACGTCTTTCACTCTAAGGTCAGTGGAGGTGCTGTATAAGCTATTATAGCAAGAGACATTTACTACCCTGTCTTTCCCATCATCTGATTTTGAAGCCCCTGGCTACTCTGTCACAAGGAGTCTGAAGAGCTAGAACAGATTAAATGTTTTCCCACCACCTACTACTCAGGAAGAGCAGCAGGCAACCAACACTTCACAAAAGCTGTTTCTTTTATGACACCCAAGTCTTTCTTGTTTCATTCTTACCCTGTGCCCACGGACACACAAACACACAAAGGCCTTTACTTCTCGCTCCTGCGGTGGAGGTCACCTGTGCAGCACTCTCAAAGGTTTTAGATTTGTTTTCTTTCTTTAATTACTACTTGATATTATTTCCTAATTCTATGTATAAGGTAAACTATATCTACAGTGGACACACACACACACACACACACACACACACACACACACACAGCGAGAGAGAGAGAGAGAGAGAGAGAGAGAGAGAGAGAGAGAGAGAGAGAGAGAGAGAAAATAAAAGCCACAAACAGCATCTCACTCTGCAAGAATGCCATTCCCAGTCTCTTGGTGAACAGCGCTGAGATTTCCTCAGCAAGTACCACAGATGTGCACCATGATAGGTGCTACCAGGAAAGAGACAGTATTTTCTTTCTAACCTGTCCTTTCTCAAGCTTTCCAGCCATGAATGATGTTCGATGGGGCACTTTGGGGGTTCAGATGGCCACCAAATATACCAGTGAAGCTTTTGATTCTCAAAAGTATCTATGTCCTGTTGACCATGACAATCAAGGGCATTGTTGCCCAGCATGCTTTTGCCAATGACTACTATGGACGCCTCATCAAAAAAAAAAAACTGATGGCACTTGCTGAAGTAAAAGATTATTACTGCTGGCACCAATACCATACATTATATCCTAAAGTCCCCTTTTGTGAACATTTCAGCTTTGCCCACTTCTTTTACAACCTTCTTGACCTAAGTTTCTAGGGTAGGGTGACACATGGCAGTATCCTCAGAATTACCTCCTGTCTCTCTCTCCTCTACCACTTCCTGGTCTCCAAATCAAAGCTGTACAACTTGACCCTCCCTTGAGATCATCTACCTATTGAATACACCACCTCAGTTTCTCATGTGAACAAGTCTTTGGTAGCCCCAGGCTAATGAATCTTTCCCACAAGATGTTAATAAAAGTATTTCATTACATGTTAGTAAAACTAGATTTTTTTTCTTCCTTTTTCTCATTTGTTTGTTTTGGGAGGAATGTATGGACTGAGATTGAAAGCTAGACCTCATACAGCACTTCTAGGTAGGCAAATGATGTCACTAGTTAGGATCTGATATTAAAAAACAAACAAACAAACAAACAAACAAACATGTTTTAGGGACTGAGAATACAACTCAATGGTAGAAAACCCCTGGGACAAAACAAACAAACAAATAAAATAACAAACAAATGTTTATGTGATGAGGCTAGAGGGAATTGGGCCTCTCATAGTCATTGTAAGTTAAAACTGCTATGGACTAATAACCCAGACCTTATCCTCCAACTCAGAAAGTCTACTTCTAGAAAATTGTCCTATTAGATACTTCTGTGTGTATAAAACCTTTAACAATCCATGGGTTCATCATGGGTATTCCATGCCATGGTATAAAACGCCACAAGGCAAGTCTCTGTTCTAATACAGAAATAATTCAAGACATGGTTAATATGACTAATGTTAAGCAAAGTGCAAAAAATGGTGTGCTACCCTTTGTGTAAAACAAAAGGAAATATGAAGTATGCATTGTGTATGCACATAAAATATTTCTAGACCGATCTGTCAGAAACTGGGAACTCTAGCTGTGTCCACAAAAAGGTAATGGTGCTCAACAGTCATGTTGAGTTTTCTATGTGTATCTACTAATATTAAAACAATACATTCAAAAATTATGATATAAATGTAATGCATAAATTTTAAATTCTGCTTCATGCTTATTTAAAAGTGTATTATAAAAGGCATGTCTTCCCAGGGGAATAGTTGCTACTGATGTCAACAAGAGAAAGGATGGTCTAGAAGTCATTAAGGGGAAATAGGCCCTGTGAAGCTCTTGGGTAACTTACTGAGAAGTGTTAGTGCAAGTATATCGGCAGAGCAGATGGATGATAGGAGAAGTGCAGGGCTCGCTCCTTCACAGCGACCATATGCATCCCCAGAGCCAGCATTTACAGTTCCCACCGTTCCTGAGCAACATCTGAAGTTCTGGTGACATTTCCTAATCTATCCTGCCTCAGAGATGTGACTCTGAATCATTTCTGCCATAGAGCCGAGGGGCAGGAGCACATCGCCAGGCCTGGCCAAGGGCCAGGTATGCTCTTAGTCACAGAACTTATTCTTACTGCTACAAACACTGCAAATAAAATGATTTAAAAACACACACACGCCGGGCGGTGGTGGCGCACGCCTTTAATCCCAGCACTCGGGAGGCAGAGGCAGGCGGATCTTTGTGAGTTCGAGGCCAGCCTGGTCTACAGAGCGAGATCCAGGAACGGCGCAAAGCTACACAGAGAAACCCTGTCTCGAAAAAAAACAAAAACAAAAACAAAAAACAAACAAAAAAAAACACACACACACACACACAAACAAAAAAACCTGTTTCTTTTTAAGAAACCAAACAAGCAAAATTAGCTGCTAGTTGAGTCTAATGTTGAAGACAGAATAAAGGGAATATGGAAATGCTTATGAAAGTCATAGACCCTGGCCACAAGATAGACGTTTCGGATAAATTAAAGACTGAAATGTCAAATGCAATGACTCAGACGCACTGTGTGAACACAACAACTAACCGTTCCAAAAGGAAATCAGTAGAAAAGATGTGCAAATTTATTTCAGTTAGTGCTCAACACCATAAAGATCACGCAACAAGTGTGATGAGTAGTTAGGGTCTGGGGAGATTATTTCAGCTCTACTTTAGTGATTTTACAGAACTTAGGTGCCACAATTTTCTTTTTCTTTTTTTTTAAATTATTTTTATTTTCTTACAGTTTGGCATGGGACCTACCCCTCGCAAATGGCATGAATCTACTCAGCTCACTTCGACTAAACATAAGCAGAGCGTGTGTGCTCTTCGTGATTCTTTCATGCCACTTGTTTGCGCTTTCTGCCATGAGCAGATAAAAGAGAGGCTTTTCAGGAGCAGACTCTGAAGGGAGGACTCGAGATGGAGAGAAGATAACAGTCCTCTGAAGACAAACAGCACAACCTGGGTGGCTCAGCACAAAGCAAAAGAGTGGCCCAACTTGCCCAACTCCCACCGGAAGTCTGGGCCAGCAGATGGGAGGAGCAGACAAGGATGACATCGGTCCAGCATTGTGTGTTGCTTGGCCATTGCTGCTCCAAGCGCTTTCTCTAAAAATTATATTGACGAGAATGGCAAGTCGGTGCTCATAATGAGCAAAGAGACAGGGGCTGAGGACACGGCTCAGCAGAAAAAGCTTTGTCACACCAGAGTGAGGCCCAGAGTTCAGATGATGCTTCACTTTTGATCGTAACACTCAGCAAGTGGAGACAGGGGAACCCCAGAGCAAGCTGGGTAGCCAGAATAGCAGAGCAAGCTGGGGTTCAAGCCAGAGACCTTGTCTCAAGATACCAGGTTGAGAATAATCAAGACAGACACTCGATGTCATCCTCTAGCCTTCACACACATGCACACACGTGAGCCCACAGATGTGAACACGCACATCCCACAAAGAGAGTTTTATAACTAAACAAACAAACAAAAACCATCAACAAGGGCTGGGGGGTAGCCCAGCAGCATAGTGCTTGCCTAGAAGGTTAGATGCCCTGGACTCAGTTCGTAGGAACACAAAACCAAGAAACAAACAAACAAAAGACAGTTAAATAGCCACCGTCATTTGTACCAGCTCTCTTGGACGCTGCACTTTATAGCTTCTCATCGAACAGACGCAATTTCAAAATTAAGGTGCCGAGATGCTAAGGTTGGGAGCCCAGAGTGCTTATACAATGAGGCAAACGTCACATCAAAGCAGGACCCCATTAAAATTCAGAGAACGTGATTAAAGGTGTGTGAATGACACAGAGGCCTGAGATATTACTGCCTGATGCTGATAGACTGACCTTTCTAGGCTTTGGTTAAGAAGACAACATACCTTAATACCTTCTATAGAGAGTCGGGAGCACCAAAATCATTACCATGAACCAAATAAAATGACAACTATGTCAAAGAGTAACAGGACAGTGGCCGAAAGCCACACTCAGAGGTAGGAATCCAATGCTTTCTTAAGATCATTAGCTGAAGAAGGCCTTTTGTTTCCTTATAGAAACCAACGTTCTTGCTGGCTGTGGTGTATTTAATCCTAGCCCTGGGTAGGCAGAGACAGCTGGATCTTCGTGAGTTCAAGGCCAGCCTGGTTTACGCAGGTTCGAGAATAGACAGGGCTGCACAGTAAGATGCACTCACAGAAAAGAGAAAGAAAAATGATAGGGGAAATCTCAGAGGGCTCCACCCCTAGAGTAAGAACTGCCGGCAATTAATGACACTCTGAGAGGGAGAATCAGTCTGCCCCAGGGATGAGCTTCCTAATTGGTTATCCAATACCAACACCAAGAAGTCAGTGCTAAAAGCATACACATGAAAACAACACTACATGGACTCCAGCAGACTGTATTTATATATGTCTGTATATATTTATATGTGTGTGTGTGTGTGTGTGTGTATATATATATATATAAATATATATATAATGTGTGTGTAACAACAATAATTAAAGAAAAGGGTCATGAATTTGAGAGGGTGTGGGGGAACACGAAAGGAGTTAAAAAGAGAAGGGGGAAATAATGTAAAGTACTCATATGTGAAGTTCTCATATAAATTTGTTTTAAAGTGGCTCTTTCATTGTTCAGAGTTCCTCATTTTAACACTCTAGAAAGACCACTGATCTCTTCCCAAAGCAATTCTTCTGCCATAATAAAGATGAATGTGTTAAGGGGAGATGGAGAATCTGACGTCCACACATCTCGGGTCCAGCCCCGTGACTGCCCACACTGCCACTGCACTGGTCCAACTGCACTTGAACAAGTCTAGACTAAGGCCAGGTAATATGTCCCAAAGTCTGCTCCCTCCAAATGCATTTTAGGAAGCCATTTACTCATGTTAAAAGATTTTGTGATTAAAAATGAAAAGTGAAATTCCCTAGCAGCCTTTGGGAGAAGCAAGATGCACACAGGCAGTCTTGCAGGCACATGTAAGGTACTCTCTTGATGTTCTCCATAGACACTCAGCCTTGGGCTCCTTATCACATAGTACATGGAGTTCCACAGAATCCTCACTATGGGACGTAGTTTTATAGGACACAGCTTATTTATTTTCAGATTGGACTCCACTACTGGGATGCTATCTTCCGATCTAGCTCCCGGTTTGCATCCCTGTGCTGAGAATTCTGTAGTATCTAATACTGGGGATGGCCCCAGACCTACAATCCCGTAAGTCCAGTCTTCAGAAAGTGATCCTGAGAAAGATTTGGTCCCTGCATTATAAGACCTTCCTAGAGGTCTCAGTGACCTTCCATACCTCCTATATGGCCTTTATTGGGACACTTCCCATTCCCCAAAGTACGTACCTAGGACCCTCATAAATAGTCAAAGGGGAACACAGACATACTGAGGAAAAAGGGACTCTTGTTAAAGAATTTCACCCAACACAAACCAGCTTGGACCCTATAACTTTCTTTTAAAACCAGTAAGGACTATTATCTCCATTCTAAAAGTAAGAAAATTCAGGCCATCTGGATAAGAAACACCCTTTTTTATTTTCCAAGACAGTACTCAATATCCACCCCCCCCAGACAGGGTTTCTCTGTGTAGTTTTGGTGCCTGTCCCAGATCTCACTCTGTAGCCCAGGCTGGCCTCAAACACACAGAGATACGCCTGGCTCTGCCTCCAGAGTACTGGGATTAAAGGTGTGCGCCACCACCGCCCAGCCCAGTATCTTTTTTTTTAATTTTACACAATAGAACGGTAAGCATCAAATAAGTGTGGTAAGCAAAAGCTTGGGAGCCACAACCCTTGGGTTTAAACACCAGTCTCACAATTTACTCTAGGCCCCGCCTCAGCCTTTGGCTCCAAAACAGATAGGAATGTCTACTTGCCAGGGACACAAGAACTTCTTTTTGCTACAGTATTCAAGTGGAAATGCTCTGCACAGTGGATGGTCATCCAGAAGAAAGGAAAACAATCTATTCTGTAGTGTCCACGCTCCTCCCAGCCTGAGGATCCGAGGTGTTGTAAGGAGTGCAGGGCAGAGGATAACTGTGCCAAGACTGATACCGCTGCATTATGAATCGCTCTGCAATTATCCAGCTGTTCAGAGACGAGACAAGAAGCCCAAGGACTCTTGAGATTCCATGAACATTTCAAAGAGAATGTGGAAAACTTTGTAAAGTCTCCCAAATAGAAGGTCAGTAACTTAGTTTTGCCAAAATCTTTAAAAAAAAAAAAAAAGAATATTTTAACAACTTGAAAGCAAATAAGCATAATGAAGACCTAACTTCTGAACAACTACCATGAAGCCACCGGCGACCTTTCTGTGATATTTATGTTAAGGAAACATTAAAAGGTCCTCTCTGCCAACAACGGTGCTTGTGGAGCTGCTCTTCAGAGAGCAGGTGGAAAGACAACAGAATGCACTGTACGCACTGTGGTGAGAAGGTAGGGGGGAAAGAAAGATAAAGGAGGTGCCACCCACCCAGACAGGGCGGCTGTGAGCTCACGGAGAGTCTCTGCATGAGCCCGGCATGTGCCCATAGTGCACAGGGAGATACCAGGGGAAGACCTGGAAGACCGAATCTGCCCTCTAGTGATAACACCCACATGGTGTCCTGATCATCTTCAGGGAAGAAGGCTTTGAGCGAGAACTTGATTTGCTAACTTTAAAAATCCCTCAGAAAGATGCGTGGTAGGTATAACGTTTATCAACTGGGTGAACCAGGGTTGGGGAGATGGCTCAGTTGGTACAGGCCTGCCCGGTCACCGTGAGGACCTCGGTTCAGATCCCCAGAACTCACATGAAAAAGCCCGGGCGGGGGTGCATGCTGAAATGTCGCCGGATGAGATGGAGGCAGAGAAAGGTGGATCCCTTGGGTCTGTTGGCTAATCAAATGCCTATCAGACTTGCTGAAAGTTCTAGGCAAATGAGGCCCTGTCTCAAATCAAAGGGGTAAGGGGCCCAGAGTAAACAAATGCAAGGTTGTTGTCAGACCTCCACGTGTGCACCTATGCACAGACAGACAGACAGACAGACACACATACAGAGAAAGAGAGAGAGAGAGAGAGAGAGAGAGAGAGAGAGAGAGAGAGAGAGAGAGAGAGAAGGAGAGAGCAGCTATGGATGCAGCTCAGAGGTGTAGGGTTTGCAATGTATATGTAAAGCCCTGCATTTAAGCCTCAATATTAAAAAAAAAAAAAAAAAAAAAAAAAACAGCAGGGTATAGGGAGTAGAGGGACAATAGACTAGTGGAAGAGAGCACTGGGAGACCAAAAAGAAACTCACTTATCCATCCACGTCACGTTCTCCATTGAAAATTCCCAACCGACACCTCGGCTGCTAAGTACCTAGTTCACTGCTTTGCAGAAGCACAGCATTGGTGCTCCAAGAAACTCCCCTCACTTAAGCGTCAGAAGAACACATCAAAAGAAGTTCAATTCAAACCTCTTAAATGGGCTTATTCAATAAGGCTAAGAGAGATCTAAACTCGCACTTGAAGCATCACTCAACAAACACATATTGCTACAAAGAAAAATTTCCCTTTCAAATCAAGCATGACAGCCACAAGCTTTGATATTCTACTCGCCCGGCCTGATAAGAACTCTGAGTTGCACACATATTGGAATTGGGATCTGTAGTAGAGAGATGATAAGTTCTGCCCTGAGGGCCCAGGTTCACATATTGCGAGCAGACAGAACTCTAGATTATTATGATGTGAGAACTGAAACCTTAGTACAATCAAGAACCAATCCTTGAGGCTATCAAGCTCCTATTCTCCACTGGCCCTGAGCAACCAAAGATCTATGAAGCCTTTAAATACAAACTCCGTAATTAGGATGGCCAGGTCTTGCTCTTCTCTCCCTACTTGTCCTGCCGGCCTCACTGGAGTGAGAACAGCCTTATTTACAGCATAACAGTATTTCTGTGACTTGCTGCCTCTGCAGTCATAAAGACTGTATGCAAAGCAGTCGTCACCCAGGGCAACCTTCACAAAAATCTCAACTTCCTGCCCCTTCGCCCGTTCCTGTAAGAAGGTGAAGTGTTTGAGATTCTGGGGCCTACCCTATTTACTTCCTCTAAAGGAGGAACAGAAAATGAAAAATGTCTTTCAAGAAAGAAAAAAAAAATGTACACAGAAAGTGAAATCACATTAACTGACATTAACGGGCCGGCGGCCTATTTAATAAGCTTCCACCAAACGCTTTTGAGTTCACATTCAGTGTACAGACGAGGAGACATCTCAGGGCAAAGAAGAAATGTTCTGAAGAGCGCCATCATCTCATCAGCATACTACATACATACTAGAAATGGCAGTAATAGAAATTCTACACCCATTCGAGAGATCCAAGGGCCATAAAAAGAACAGGAACCTGACTGACACAGACACTTCCTTACTTTTGCTACATATGCATGAAACGAAATTTAAAAGAAAAGAAGCTAAAAGTAGTGCCTTGTTCTTTTTATTTCATTTCATAATTTTTTTAAATGCTAAAAGCAGTATCTTCTTACTCCGCTTCATATTTTTATAGCACACAGAACTAAAATTGAAGCATTTACACTCTCTCTTTTGCATGTCATAAATTAGATTTGACCAGATTTTCTTTCTCTCACGGAGGTCATGCCTCCAGGCTTATCTCGATAACCAGTTGGAGCCAGCCTCCCTATCAACAGATTGAGCAGCTAAACTGCATCCACCAAGTAAGACCATACCAACAGGGTGAATTATTTAGATTATTTAACACCCAGATGCAATTAGCCATGCAGACCTTCCAATTCACTCTTCAGGAGTCAATGGGGAAACAGATGGGGAAAATGCTCGGTTGCTTTTGCAGACGAATACAATATACAGAATAAAGGTATGGTCCTACTTAGCTGGGGCGGGGGGTAGGGGAAGACCATCGAATTTGAACGATCCATTACTCTGTAATGTGATGACAACTTTCCAAGCCACACTAAAGACTTGTTAGATGTGAACAACTCCTACAGCAGATATGTGTGGCCACTGCAACACAGAATCCCTGAAGAAGGCAAAAGGCTCTTCTCTTTCCCCATCATACACATGGCCTTCATCAGAATTTAGCACCAGTAATTAAAGCACTGTTTGCTGAAATATTTCTAACCCGGGTTGCGTTTTCATTTTTATTCTAGGATACTACATTACCACCACCACCACCACCACCCGACCCATGTGATATCCATACCCCCTCTCATGTGTGTGTGTGTGTGTCTCCCTTAAGTTTCTTTTTTTACAATCCTGGCTATTGAGTAAATTTCATGAGGTTTTCAGACTGTGTCAGTAAACTTAGGTTCCACTTTTTTCTACGCTAAAGAGGATTGAAGACAGGGTCTCACATATGCTAGGCAAATGATCTAACCACTGAGCCACAATCTTAACCTCCGTACTTTTTCCCTGTTTTCCTAATACTTTGTGTCATTTCAAGGAAGAGGACTGTCAGCATAAACCAATATCAATGATCTCAGTTCTCTGCTTAAAAAAAATTGGGATAAAAAGATAAATATTTTCTTCCCATCAATCCTTCTTTATTGCTCGTTAGTATGAGCCAATACATCAGAGAACATACATTAATCTGGAAATAGGTTTCTATTTTAATTCCAGGAATTGCTGTTTGAAAATCAGAAATCTAAAGGTAACAAAACAGTCCTAAGCCTATACACAGTAGGAAATGGACTTGGACAAGTTACTTAAGTATCTCTGAGGACTGACTGACTTTGGAAGTAAATAACAGGTGGAAGTGGAAGCACAGATCAGGAGGCTGGAGCAGGACTACTCTGGGTTCAAGGCCAACCTCCTCCGTTACAGTCAGATTTAAAGCTGCCTTGGGCAACACAGTGAAACACTGTCTCAAAAACAGAAGTAACTGTTCCAGACTAGTAAAAGTATTAGGAAAGGAACAATCACCATAAACTATGAACAGGACATGCTCTCTGTCCATCTTGAGGTCAGCAGCATGGGTAACAGCACATCCAGAAGTATACCGTGTACCTGTGACTTAATCTCCACCATTCACTCACAATCATGTTTTGTACACTCTCATATGTGTACAGCTTATCTCTCTAGATTACGGACACACTGAGACTAAAGACTGACGTTCTGCAGTTCTGTAGACAAAGCATTCACTGATTCAATGCTAAATGCTGATCATGTGAATTCTCCCCAATACTGATCTATATAAAACAGATGTTCCACAAATGAGCTGCATGAACACAAAACATTTATGGTACATATGGGGAAAAGAGATATTAGAGAAGGCATTTACCATATTACATATAATGTACACGCAGTCCTTATAACTTCCGCCAAAGCTCGTAACTCCAAACCACTTTTTTCATTTAATTACATGTATTTCTGTCTCACAGTGCCTGTGCATGTGTGCGTGAATGCATGCATGTGTCTGTGCACTTGCCTAGAAGCACACATGCCACAGCACTCCTAGGGAGATCAGGCAACCTCCCGGAGTCAGTTGTCTTCCTTGACTAGATCAAACTCAGGTCACCTTACTCTGCAGTAGGTGACTTTACCCATGGGTCCATCTCCATGGTCCCCAAATCTACTTCTCTCTCCAAGATCACCCCACTTCAGCCAAGTCCCTTTGACACGTTCTCTTCCTTCCTCCAAACTACCTGTTTCCTAAATGCGGTTTCCTCAACCCCATATTAAATTCAACTCTACATCAGGGCAATCTTCCTGGTTCGGCCTTTCCTCCACCCGCTCCATAACGGCCGCGAACAATCACTGACTCTCACCCACACACATTACTAAAATAATTTAACCACTGTTAAAAGACAACCCCTGAGAGTATCTCCACTGGATAATGAAGACTTTACAAAATACGTATCTATATTTATAAAGATATATATTAAAATAAAGACTATACAAATAATATCACTCCTATAGATCCCTTCAACTTCAAGACATCATACACAAGTCTGAACACATGTGAACACATAATGATTTTAAATACAGTATCTTCATCTATATTTTAATAATCCCAAAATCCTAAGGAGGCATGAGTCCATCCAATAGTAGCAAACAGGAATAGTGGTAGAGCAGATCTTCACCAGCTCATCTTGTGAACACACCGGTCAAAGAAAATCCATCACTTTTACTAGAAGCACAACTAAGGTGTACCTCAGCCTGGGTTAGAAAGTGGCTTACTCACGTCTGGAAACTAATTAAAGTGGAATATGAAGTGTCTCGTGTCTAACATTTGGCACCATCAGTCAGCACCCAAGTTCCTGTTTCCTGACTCACTGGCTTCTACAACACCTGGAGCATGTGTTCTCTTCCACGGCACAGTGTGCCGTGCACTGGTTACACTATTACTATATATATACTAGAACAAACTCCAACAGTTGTTACAATTGGCAGAGCTCTGTTATCTCTCCTCCTGGACTACAGATCCTGGGAGCTCCAAGGGAACAAAACCCAGCCTTTCAGATTTCACACACTGTGAAAACTCAGTAACAACTAGTTAAGAAACCAAAAACACTGCTTGGCAGAAGACTCCATGACCTGTTTGTCCTTGGGACACCATGAGTTCCATCCACTGTCACATACCACATAAAGTGACTTCTCTTATGATTTCCCTATCCTGACCTATCTACCATAAACCATAGCTATCTTATCTATGAGGGCACATGATTCCTAAAAATAAAATACCATGGGCTGGAGAGACAGTTCAGTGGTTAAGAGCACTGGCTGCTCTTCCAGAGGACCCAGGTTCGATTCTCAGCACCCACATAACAGCTCACGATCATCTGTAACTCCAGTTCCAGGGGATTCTAAGATGTCTTCTGTGTTCCCTAGGCACAAGTGGTACACAGACATGCATGTAGGCAAAATGCCAATAGGCCTAAAATTAAGAAACAACAAAACCATGGAGTTTACTCAAGAGTTACCTCTCAGTTACTCCAGGATTAATTAAATGGACAAGTACATCTTCTCTCCTTCACTACTGAGTGTTTAGGCCCTCAGGATATTGATTGGATAATCTATAAAAAGGAGATGAAATAAAACTAATAAAACCAGAACATGTCAGGGTTTGCTCTGTCAGGTTCAGTACCATTAGGATGAAAATAATAACACAGTATTGCTCTCTCTCTTTTTTTTTTTCTATCTCGATTTTAGAGTTAGCTATAATGAGCAACACAGCAACAAGGATGTCTAAAACCATGTGGGGAGAATCTTATTTGAACTTTTCCTTAAAACCAGTCATTCTCAGGAATCAATTCCTGTCCTCCCCAGTGACTTCTGTCACCACCTCCACAGTCACCAATTTTCTCACCAGCTTTTCCAGGCAGACTCACACTATACCGTCAAAACGTTAACTCCAGTAAACAAATTCCCCTCACACCAACCCACAGTTCCCTCACCCTACCATTTCCACCAGCAGGCACTATTTGTTAAACATTTCTTTTATTTCCATAAGCATTTCACTAGCCCTTCTATTCATTTGGGACAACGTTCAGGCTTCGTAACCAGTAGCATGATAGAGCATTGTTCGCCCATTCGGAAACCAATATACTTTTTTTTTAAGAAACAAAAGACGACGACGGAGCTGGAGAGTCGGCTCAGTGGTTAAGAGCTCTTGTTGCTCTCGCAGAGGACCTGGGTTGGACTCCCAGCACCCACTTTCAGCCTTACCACGGGATCTAACATCTTCTTCTGACTTCGGAGTTCACCAGGCACAAACGCAGTACACAGACATACATGCAGGCAAAGCACACACACATATACAGTAACAAATAAATCAATCTCGTTTTGTGTTTGTTTGTTTGTTTGTTTGCTTGCTTTGAGACAGGGAGGGCTTCTCTGTGTAGACCTGGCTGTCCTGAAACTAGCTCTATAGACCAGGCTGTCCTCAAACTCACAAATATCCACCTGCCTCTGCCTCCTGAGTGCTGGGATGGAAGGCCTGCACCACCACTGAGAGGCATAAACAAATAAATCCAAAGGAAAAAAATGTAAGTAATAAGGAAAGACAGACAGACAAAGCCAGGCATGATGGAACACAACTTAAATCCTAGCATGCCTGAGTCCAATGTGGAAGGGTCTCTGTGAGTTCCAGGTCAGTCTGGTCTACATAGGGAGTGTCAGAGCTACAAACCCAAGATCCTGTCTCAAAAAACAAAACAAAAACTTAAGAAAGAAAAGTGAAGTAAGAAAGACACTCACTGCTGGATACTTTGGACAAGTCTATATGCTATACAGGATACTTTGGACAAGTCTATATGCTATACACCCTATAAAGTCAGGAGCTGACCCCCCAGGCTGTCTGTGCACCAAACAACCTGCCTCTGTTCCTCACAAAGCCTAGTGACAGTGACAGGGAGGGAAATACCCGCCACACACGTGAACACCTCTCTACCGTTCTCAAAATCCTCCTTCCTTTACAACAAAAGGCAAATAGTGGCATTCCCATTCTCCAGAGGGGAAAATCCAGGCCGAAGGAGGCCCAGTAACTCAAACGAGATGATATAGATTGCCGAGTTCCGTTTGCTGACTCCTGGTCTAGCTTGCTATCCCCAGCACGTGTGGCTCCTCAGGTGAAGACTGATAAGCATTGTCTTCAACTCGGTAGCACACAGATACTACACTGACTACCCCAGAAAGCCGGGGTACTCCTCTCCCTGGAATCGTGCTCTTGTTTGCATGGTCAGGTAGCTGTTCTTGTGCGCTGTCTCTGTAGGATCACCCACACAGGTACAAGGATGAAACCTGTGACTTCTACTAACTGCACTACTTAAGTCACGCCACAAACAGAAAATGACAATAAACTACTGTTCACAATCACTTTTATTCTCTGGTCATTATTCAGTGTCACTTGTAATCCACACCTGATCCACAAAAGGGAATTAGCTCTGCTTGTAAAAAAAAAAAAAAAAAAAAAAAAAAAGGCTTAGGCCAGTGAGATGGTCAGTGAGTAAAGGCATCTGTCATTTGGGCCTGACAACTTGAGTTCAAGTCCCAGAACCCACATAAACATGGAAAGGAAGAAATAACTCCAAAGCTGCCCTCTGACTGCCATACATGTAATATGATGCATACACACCACCACCCCCAGCACACACACCGAGGAATACTAATAATAAGTAAATAAATTTTAAAAGGAAAGCCAACTTTCATTTCCTTTGGCTTCTGCCAAACAGAAATGAACAAACTCTTTAGTACTCAAGACAGAGGAGGCAGGAAGGCCAGTTGGAAAGGAGAAAGGAAGAGCAAAGAGTAGGAAGGGATGCTGGGTGGTGGTGGCGCACGCCTTTAATCCCAGCGCTTGGGGAGGCAGAGGCAGCGGATCTCTGTGAGTTCGAGGCCAGCCTGGTCTACAGAGCGAGATCCAGGGCAGGTACCAAAACTACACAGAGAAACCTTGTCTTGAAAAACCAAAAAAAAAAAAAAAAAAAAAAAGAGTAGAAATGAAATAAATAACAGAAAGCACTACGTAGATATTCTAACCCCGCTGTGGTTTCCCCCATCACATGGTCTTGATCCTAAAGGTAGGTCCTGGATTATTTATTGCCGTTAAGCTAGCACCCTTCAAGATGAGCAAAAAGATCTTATTAGATAATAGCTCTATATCCCACAGAAATGTTTTCAAAAACTCACAAGTCTATGCTATATCCCTAAGACGTGGTATGTGGCAGAAGTAAGGCCTTCTTGGATTTAATCCATAGGAGACACTTAAATGTTAATTACATATTAATTAATTAACCCTCCCCCCACACACACACTATCATAAAATTTAGCTACAAAATTGTAGCTCAGACTCCAAACACATTTAAAGTTCCCGGCTCTTCGCTACTATTGTACATTTATATAAGATATTAATTCACAATCGTTTTGTTCTTGTTTTCTCACTTTTTCAGTTGAAAAGAAAAACATTGCTTCCAGTAGAAAAAGGGGTGCTGAAATGCTAATTAAGAATCCAGTAACTGCAGGGCAGCAGTGGCACAGTCCTTTAATCCCAGCACTCAGGAGGCAGGGGCAGGCGGATCTCTGTGAGTGAGAGGCCAGACTGGTCTACAGAGTGAGTTCCAGGACAGTCAGGGCTACACAAAGAAACCCTGCCTCGAAACACACCCTCATCCTCACCCTCAGCCCGTCCGCCTCCCCCCCCCCCCCAAAATGGGGCTGGGGAGAAGGCTCAGTCAATAAAGCAACAGCCACAAAAGTGTGAAGACTTGAGTTCAGATCCTAACACTCTCATAAAAGCACCCTCATCTGCAACTTGAGCACTAGGGGGAGGGGAGCAACCTAAGAAGCCCTGGAGCTCATTGGCCAGCCAATCTAGCCAGCCAATCAGAGAGACAGATTCAGAGAGAGGGACCAGGTTTCCAAAAAAAAAAAAAGGTAGCCGGTAGCCAGCAATACAGGAAGACAAGTAGCAACTCCAGGTGATCTTTGGCCTCTCCATCTCCATGCACCCACACCAAAAACATACACACACCCTAGCACAATCTCATTTTTCCTAACTTTTCAAGCACACTTGGTATCTCCTTGTTCATACGTTCAAAGCAGTTCCCACAAACTTAGTTTTTTATTTCTCTCTGCTCACCCTGCCACACACTCTCCTTGATTTCCAAATGCAGGTTCAGCATTTCTAGTAGATAAAAAACAATTGGTTGCATCAGGCGGCTCTTACCTTGAGCGCTGGTGAAAGACAGAACTGTCTGGTGGCCTTCACAACTGCCGAGTACCCCCAAGACTTCTCTTAAGGATCTAGCAATGATTTTAAAAGAGGAAAAGGAAGAAAGAAAAAGAAAAAAAAATCAAAGCACTCTCATAACGCCTTCACGTTTACAATCTACAATTCAAACTCAACATGCATCATTCCACACAACACTGCTCTGTGTATTAAAATAAAATTAACCAGTTCCACATGAGGTGAAATTAATTATAATCATTCACATCATCCCATAGTCTAAGTTCACACAATAAAATTTCACATTGTAAATAAGAGTGATGTTACCCAAGCACTAGGGACCCTGAGGCAGGAAAATGTAAGTTCAACACCAGCCTTGAACTTGGACCTTGTCTCTCTCATTGTACACATGACAGGCAGGTGGTAACACAAGGATGATTTGACACAACCGTCATTTCTCTGGTTTTTAACCTTTAAAATTCGGGATTCTTTACATTATAAACACTGGGAAATAGTTCAACAACTCATATAATTTTTACCCATATCAATGTTTTAAATCATAAGTTATACAAAGTATCCCCGAAATAACTTTTTTACTCAGTGAATCAAAAATACATTCTTACAAAGAGAAGGTACTATTTATTTTTTGAGTATATATGTAGGTTAGTGAATAACTTGTTAGCCTGAAATTAGATGTATCAGACAACGAAACGATCGGCTCCTATAAAAAGCAAAAGCAAATTTCAAAAGTTTTTTTTCACTATTCGCCAAGTTTTAAGGACATGTTTTATTTTGATTTCTCCTTAACATTTCAGATTAAGCTACTGCCATGACTCCTTACTTAGAGGGGAAAAAAACGATGAAGGATACAGATGATGGTAATTATAAAACAAATTTCCTTGTCTACGGTGTGCCAATCTCAAATCTCAGAATAAAAAAAAAAAAAAGATTTGTTTTTTAATGTAAGCAAGGAAGGGTGGAAATCACAGGTCCCGAAAACTCAGACTTCATTGTTCTCTGATTTACAAAACTTTTTATTTCTAATCAGCATCCTTTCCCACATCTGGCTGCTAACTCAGGTCCTCTAATTACTTCCACGTCTAAACCGGCTACGTAGCTACAAGTAAAGGCCAAACTTTGCTCTCGGCCTCGAGAACTTAAGATGCGTTTAACCACTAGAGGTCCCCCCTTGGCCAGTTTTGCAGGCTCGTTATTTTGCTGCACTTGAAACTTTCCGGAGAAATGCTCTCTGCTCGACTCAGTGTTTTTCTAAAAACTTGCGCAAAAATCTACGCGACCGAGGTAGCCAGTACAGAGCCTCCCGGGCTCCCCACACCAATAAAGACATCACAACCAACCATCTACGAAAATCGAAATGAAAATTCAACGCTCCCCCTGCACACACACACACACACACACACACACACACACACACACACACACACACACACACACACCACAATCGTCTCAGTTTCCCTTAACTTAGAACAATTTTTTAAAATCTATTTTTGTTCCTGGGCACTTTGGTTGATCTCACATGCATGTTTCTGGCGGTGGCCCCGAGGTGGCAAAGGAGCGGGCCAAGGGATGCAGAAGGCGGAGGGGGAAGGGCCGTGCAAACGGCGCCTGAGGAAGTTGCATAAGGAAAGAGACTCCGTTTTTCGGGTCCCCTCTTAAAAAAAAATAAAAAGAAAAAAAAAATCAGCGGGGAAAGAGGAGGAAAAGGAAGCTGGGCGGTGGCTGCAGGAGGACAGAGAAGGGAAACCGAAGCGTCGTTTACCTTCGTGTCCCCGTGGAAGGGTGGGGCAAGAGCCCTGACCCACGCGACCCGGCAGTGCGGCTCGATCTCCCACCCTGGCTCTCACGGAGCGCGGACGGACAGACAGACACCTCTGCCTCCGCGCGGGCCGGGGCGCGGAGAAAGCCGCCCCGCCGGTCAACTTTCTCTCACGGTGGCGCGGTGGGGGCCGTGATCGCGGGGTTCGGATCCCAGAATCACCCCCCTCCCTTTTTTTTTTCTTTTTGTCTTTTTGGGTTTTTGGTTTTTTGGGTTTTTTTTTTTTTTCCCACCCTCAGGAGGCGATTAAAGTTTTCCCTCCGCCAGCCAGCGCGCCCCTCGCCCGGCCGCTCTTAAGTTTGCCTCCTCCTCCGGTCGGCTGGCTGGCTGGCTGGCTGGCTGGCGGGGCGCGCGGCGGATGCCTCGGCTCCTGCGCTTCCCGATCCCCACCCCCGCCGGCCTCTACTTCCCCCGCCCCGCCGCCGCCGCCACTGCCGCCGCCGCGCGAGGCCGGCCCCGCCGGGCCCAGGACGCGAGCGTGGAGCAGACAGCAGCCCATGAGCGCAGATCGGCGCACGCACGCGGCGCCAGGCGGACCCGGGTCGCCGGCCTCGGCCACCGCGGGCGGCCGTAAACAAGTTGCAGGCACCGCGGGCCCCCCGGCCGCAGCTCGCCCGCCCTCCCGCCGGCCGCCGCCGCCGCCTCGCACGCCCGCGCCCGCCTGCCCGCCCGCCCGCACCGGCGGCGCTGCACTAAGAAGAACACCGCGACGGCGCGGGTGCCCGGCTCGGCCCGCGCCCTCCTCCCCGCGGGGACGCCGCCGATGTCGGGCCCGCGCCGCCGCCGCCGCCGCCGCGCTCCCCAAAAAAGCACTTTCCTGCCTCGGGCAGGAAAAAAAAAAAAAAAATCAAGCAGAGGCTTTATTTCTTTCTTTTTTTTTTTTTTTCCGTGCAACTTTCCCAAAATGGCGGAAATTGGAGGCGATCTCTAGGAAATTCTCCCACAGTCGGCGGCGGCGGCGAGCGGGGGAGGAGGAAGGCGAGCCGGGGAGAGCACACACGCAAACTCTCGGCCGCCGGCCCCGCCGCGGCTCGGGTTGTGCGTGCGTGTTGAGGGTGCGTGTGCGCGCGGTGCGAGTCGCGGAGGCCTCTCCGCGCGCGCTCACACTCACACACACACCCGACCCATACACACACACACACACCGACACACACACACACCGACACCGACACACACACACACACACACACACACGGCCGCGCCGCCGAGACGCGCCTCTGCTGCCACATTCAACCAGTCCGTTCTCCGCAGCCGCCGAGCCGGGAAGCAAAGTAGCCCGGCCTCCTCTCTCCCTCTCTCTCTCTCTCTCTCTCTTTTTTTTTTTTCCCACTGCCTCGGTCTCCCGTACTTGGACTTCTCGCGCCCGCTCGCCCGCTCGCCCGCCCGCCCGCCCGCTCGCTCGCTCTCCCGGTGCGCGCCCGGCACAAAGGCCACAACGGGCGGAGGGGGGGAGCCGCAGGGGCGGCGCGCCGGGGCTCGCGTCCTCCCGCCGCCGCCGCCGCCGCCGCCGCCGCCGCCGCACCGAGTCGCGACCGCGATCGTGCCCACGGTCCCCCTCCGGTAGCCGGCGCCCCCTGCCTCGGGCCGACCGCGCTCGCCCGCCGCGCCCCCCACCTCCCATTACACACACACACACACACACCCCGGGGAGGCTGCGGCTCCGCCGCGTTTCTTTCCCCCCCCATCCCCCCCCCCCCAGCGCCGCCCCGGACACGCAGCCCCGCGGCGCCGCGCTCTCTCTCTCCCCCCCCCCCCCCCCCCCGCCTTTCACCGCCGCCGCCGCCACCCCGCGCCCGGTGTCAAAAAAGCGACCAAAGTGACAAGCTCCGGAGGTGGGGGGGGGGGGAGCCGCGGGGGAGGGGGGCCCACACGCATCCCGCCGCCTGCGCGCCGGCGACGGCCCGATCGCGGCCGCCTCGGCCCGCTCCCTTCCGCACGGCCCCCCACACCCTTCCCCGTGTGCGCGCAAAAGCAGCAAAAAAAAAAAAAAAAAAAAAAATACAAGTCTCTCCTCCCCCCATTTTTTCCTTTCTCTTTTCTCTCTCTTTTGTTCCTCTTTCGCACTCGCACTCACTACTTCGGAGCGAGATGCCCACAGACTCCCCCGCCAGCCGCTTCCGAGTCACTTGCCCACTTTTTTTTTTTCCCCCCCGGGATTAAGTTTTCTCCTCTTTCCCAGAGGCGCAGAGAAGTGGGGGAGAAACCCCTTCCCTCCTTCCCCTCCCCTGATCTCTTTCCCAAGACGAGGGTGCGCTTCCTTCCCTCGCTAAGGTCTCGGAACTTTCATCCTCCCCCAGAAAAAAAAAGAAAAGAAAAGAAAGAAAGGAAAATCAATGAATGGCTTTGGCACGGGCCCGAGCTGCGGATTAATTAGAGATTAGATTCGATCAGCCGCTTCTTACCCCCAAATTTTCTCTCTTTTTTTTTTCTCCGTCTCACGAGTAGTCCTGACAAATGGTCCAGGGCTGCGGGCGCAGTGCGCATGTGCGCGTAGAGTCAGGGCTGGGGAGAGGGGAAACTGCGCTGGTGCCGGTGCCGCCGCCGCCGCCGCCGCCGCCGCCGCCGGGGAGGCTCGCGCTGGCTTCCCTGTTACTGCTGCTGCGCCTTCGCCGCTGGAAAGCAGCAATTGAGCGGCTCGGCCCAGGCGGCCGCCCGCAGACACTGCTGGTTCAGGTGCATCTCTTCTTCGCGATCCGCGGTCGCCTGCTTTCCCGAGCTGGCTCCAAAGAACGGCCCGAACAAAATGGGAACAGACTGAGAAGGTTATAGATTTCTTTGTCTGCTTTTGCACTTTACTTTTTTTTTTTTTTTTTTTTTTTTTTTTCCTGAGGCAATTCGCAGAGCAGCGAATCCACCACCATGTGCTGGTGAAATGTGTGCATTCAGCCATTAAAGAGTGGGCCCTGGTCTCCTACCATTGCTACCCGGTGGGGGTGGGGGGGTGGGGGGGACTAAAGACATGCCACAGGTCAAGAAAAATAAGAAATAAAGTTCTAAGCTCGTACGGAGTTTAATTTGCCCTTTTCGAGAGTGGAAGAATGCATAATAAAGTCTGAAACTTGCGCGTTCTTTTCCGCATCCTAAATGGGGTTTGTATTGACAGCTTCAGCGGGTTAGGCCTCTGCTGCTCTAAAGGATGCTGGGAGTTCTACCTCAACTTAGAAATCCCTGGTAAAGTGCCTAGGCAATAAGACGGGACCGCCCGCTCGATGTACTCAGTCAAGATGGCTGAGCTTTCCTAAATAGCAAACCCAGCCTTTGTCAGCGCGTCAAATCTGGATCAAGCTAGTATTGTATTTCGATATTGACAGCCTTCTGCTTGCGGACTGCCAACTGGCTTTGGGGGGAGTTTACGCTTCCCCTTTTCTACAAGGTTCGGGGACAGACAAAACAATTCGAAGTCATTAAAGTTGCGGTAAATAACGTTGATGCCAAGAGGAGAGTTTGCTGGGAAGGGAACGAGGGGGAGAGAAAAAGCAGTAACATGTGATTTCTGAGATGGTGAAGCCAGGCTAACACTTCTCCCAGGGAAAAAAGGGAAAGCAGTGGGGAAGTAAAGGAAAGCTCCGCCCCCAGCGTCTACTGTTTGTTTTGCATCTCATGAAGGGTACAGGGGCCTTTCTCTGCTCTTGTTGCCTGAGGCCTAGAATTTAAATATATCACAGATGGAAATTCCATATTAAATAGCCTCCCCCTAAAATGTAAGTAAGATTATTCTTGATTGAATTTTTTTTTTCACTTAAGGAATGTTCCTTGAACTAATTTCGGAAAATAAACTCTTCAATTCTTTCCTCAGGCCCGTGAAATTGCCCCAGAGAAACAGACCACACCACCAATCTCTTCTGTTACTGTAGAGACCGGCTCTCCAAACCCCCAAACCGAGGTACATGGCTTGACATGTGCTTTGGGACACAGGTGCTGACTAACCCTGCCGAGTTTCGACGAGTTAGTAAAACAAGCTTCATGTGTTGCCATGGTTCAGGGGTGTGCAGCAGGGGAAAGGTCTGGTTAGTGAGAGCTGCTGATAATCTCAGGCCACCACCTGAGTTTACTCATTACATTCTACCAGCTTCAAGGCTGTGCCAGGAAGGCTTCCTTAGCAGACAGGAATTTCAACTTCCGTCCTTTTCTCCCCAACTCTTGAATAACAAAAAGTGAACCGGCCAAAGGCAGACTACCAGAGAAAAAGAAAGAAAGGCCGTGAGCTGTGTGTTGACCTTGCCCCCAAGAAAATCAAAATTAATCTCAAATTCCTCTTTCTAAAACTCCATCCATCTTAAAATCATTCTCCAGATAATTTTAGGTGATATTTCTATTTCTATTGTGTGTGTGTGTGTGTGTTTTCATAGACATTAATTCAATAGTCCCTGTTTTTTTTTTTTAAACTAGATTTCTGGGTTTGTTTTAGTTTGGTTTTGGTTTAAAGTCTTATGCTGCAACCCAGGCGGGCCTTAGATTCACAGCAGTCCTTTACCTCAGCTTCCTAAGGGCTGGGATAGTGTTTGTTGACATGCTCACCAACCTTCCTGCAAGGTGCTTGAGATGAAAATACCACCAAAAGTAACATTATGTGCAACTATGTTAAGTAGTAAACATTCATGGTAGCATGAATAATTGAGGAGGGCCTTTAGCAGTAGGGAAAGATGTACGTCCAGGATGTATGATAACCCATTATCCTGGAAGGAGTCTATGAAGGACAACCAATCAGAGAAGGCCTATTAAAGCCAAGGGTTTAGAGAGCATGCCTTGCATGGAAACCTGCCCTGGTGAGGGTTAGCCAACAGAAATGGGGATGGCTTGAAGTTCGATACAATACATTGTATCTCTGCTCCAGAAGTCACAGTGGAAACTTTGTCTCAAGTTGTTATGGCCCAACATAGCGGAGATACTGAAGATATTGAAGATCTGTGAGAATAAAGACTTAAAAAACTGCTGCCCCTCCCTGCCCCTGCTCCCACAAAAAAATCCTGAAATGACACCATCACAGACAAGCAGAAATGCCATTAGAATCTAGATGTCAATTTTATTCTTCATATAAATTAGTACTGTCATCTGTACATTGGACCACTTTTACCCCAGGAAAGTAATATACTAACAGAAGCTTCTATGCCCTGTCTTCAACCTTCCACCAATCATTTGCTGGATAATTGGAGAATACTTTATGCTTTCTGGCCAGCATTGTTTAATCTCCTCCTGCTCTACCTCTTACTTATCTGACCCCGCCTCATCCCAGAACACGTAAATGCCAAACTCATTTTTTCAGACGTAGGACTCCCACTCTCCTGACATCCCAAACAAGGGGATAACCTCAGTTTCTTATTTTCCTATGCTTTTAATATCAAATGTCCATCCATCCCACTCCAAATGTCCATTCCTAGATATGCTGAAGCCAAAGTAATTTTATGTGGAAAATAATTTAAACAAATGATGACACTCACTCTTCAAAGACATTTTGAGGCTTCTCAACAGCTCCCAATTGGTGGTCATTCAACGCCTCTGACTTTACATCCTGTAACTGCCACTGCATGAACTTCAAGTTAATAACGTTCACTCCCTGTCCCCAACACTAAGCATGTCCTCCCTTTTAGGACACAGGCCTGTCATGGACGGCCTCCTCCCTGAGCCAGTGCCCCTACCCCACCCCCAGTTTAAAGATGCCCGAGAATGAAGTCCAGTAGGTTCGTGTTCTCTCCCACTAGTGCCTCCGACACTGGGAACCACTGAGCAGGCCCATCCACATTTGGGGGTTTCCCTTCTCTCCTTAGTTTGACAGTGAAAACAGACTAACTGGTTTCTGAGCCTCTTTAAAAACCCACGTCCCTCGGCCCCTCCCAATGTCACAGGCACCTGTCACTTTGTAGCACAAATGATATAGAACCCAGAAAGTAATTGAAGTCAGGAGTGAGACTTCATCCACTATCCAGGTACCAGAATGTTGTCAATGGAGAGCTCATTCCCTGGGCTTAAGCCCTCGCTAATGAGATAAAGGTCATGGATTCCATTTCCCTAAGGCCGGTTAGATTTGATCGGCTTTGTAGTCACAAAACTGCTTTTCCTAACGCAGGACCTCATGTTGCCATGTGTGATTGGTCATCAGTCTTGTGGCAAAGTCGGCTATTTCTAGAAAAATTGTCAAGTGAACAATACTAAAAATTGTGTTTTTTACTGAATTGTCTTGCTTTTAAATATGCATTGAGTGATCAAGTGATTGTTGTGGGTTTCTTCCCCTCCCCCCAGGTAATTGTGTATGTATTCCATGTTATTCCAAGGGTGTAAACTTTGGTTTCACCCAGATTCTTACTATTGATACTTATAAGAGCTCAGTTTGATCTTCCTCTAAACTAGGACTTCTTACATTTTTTTTCTACTTGCAGCCCATTTTTGCTCCAAAATTATTTTATAGGACCTTGGATCTATGAGTATATAAAATAGGTACACAAATCAAGCATTTATTTATAAAAAATTATAAAGAATTTTGTTTTAAAACAATTCTTTGATATTACAACCATACCATTTAGACAGATGAAAGCAAATTTGCATACTAATGCAAGGAATGTGCTTGTTTATCAGTACATCAAGAATTAAATCTCATCTGAATATTTAATATTACAGAATGTAGAGCATCTTCATGATATTCCAGAGTTTATTGACATTTAAATTTTATAATCATCAATGCTGAGAATGCCGTTCACATAAATATGTACTATAAAATGGCAGAAATATGTTTAGGGCCATTTCAGAGATTCTTGAAGATTTTGTTCTAATTCCAAGTCAAAATGTATTTGACTTCTTTTTTATGAAACTTAAGTAATGCAAGTAGTAACTTTTAAAATCAAACATTTTAACAAAATACAATCCAAAGGTATACTAATTTGATACTTATGTGATGATACTGAGGGATGATAGGAAAATATTAAAGTCTTTGTTCTCTCTCTCTCTCTCTCTCTCTCCCTCTCTTCAGTTTTTTGAGACAGGGTTTCTCTGCATAGCCCTGGCTGTCCTGGAACTCACTCTGTAGAACAGGCTGGCTTTGAACTCACAGAGATCTGCCTGCCTCTGTCTCCCAAGTGCTGGGATTAAAGGCGTGTGCCACCACCCACCGCTGCTGCCACCTCACCTCCGCTGCCGCTGCCACCACCACCTGGCAAGTCTTTGTTTTCTATAATTATACATTTATGCTTATTTAAGTGCAAAAAGTTTGGTATATACAATCAAAACACTGTAGGCCATAGCATACAACAGTCTCAAATCTAAGCCTTGGTGTTTCAGGTGATCTTTTCTGGCATTCCAGGATGTAGCTGGGAACTCATTGCAATGTGC
This sequence comes from Peromyscus californicus insignis, assembly GCF_007827085.1. Lineage (NCBI taxonomy): Eukaryota > Metazoa > Chordata > Mammalia > Rodentia > Cricetidae > Peromyscus > Peromyscus californicus. The sequence goes on from NW_026294525.1 coordinate 33,805,154, forward strand.
ACATGCTGTATGTTCAGAACCAAGGCTGCAGTGAAGTCATGATACAACCCTGGCAAACACTTCTAGATACGGCTTAGATGTATGTGCTGCATGTTTGATTTTGAATTAATCTCTGATTGTTGCATGATCAAGAATCTTGTGCTGAGCCAGGCTGTGATAGCGCATGCCTTTAATCCCAGCACTCGGGAGGCAGAGGCAGGCAGATCTCTGTGAGTTCCAGGCCAGCCTGGTCTACAGAGTGAGTTCCAGGAAAGGCGCAAAGCTACACAGAGAAACCCTGCCTTGAAAAACAACAACAATAAAAAGAACCGTGTGCTGTTACCAATTGTTTTGTGTATATGACTTCCACATTCAGTTATGTAACCCAAAATGGAGTTGTAATCCATAGCTTGAGAAAATGAGTTCTACACAACACTGAAAAGTTCGTCCAAGTACTTTAACTCCAATCCTGATTTTTGTTCTTGCGACACATCTGCATATGCTATTAGCACAAAGCTTATGATCATGAAATACAATTGAAATTCTGAGAACATGCTGGATGTCCCAGCACTTGAGCCACACTGAAGCATGGGGATCAAGGGATCATTCAAGACCCATCTGGACTACATAAGAGACTGTCTGAAAGCTAACAAAGCCAAACTGAAGCATCTCACCTGCCACACAAAAGAGCCATCCGATCACCAGCACTGCTAAAAATAAAAACACTAAATAAATAAAGAAGAAAAGAAAATTTAAAAGGAAAACCTTAATCTGAACACCTCAGAACTAAGCAATATTAATGAGAACAAACCAGACTTCAGAATATATTGGTGGCCGTTGTCCCCTGTTATTCCCTTAGCAATTCACTCTAGACCCCCCTTTGCTTTTGCCCTGGTTTCCTGGCCACAGGTGATTGGACCAGGAGTTAACCATTTATCTACGAACTGAATGGAAAGGGCAGTCTAGGAGTTACTAGAGAGTGCTTGCCCTTGCCAATGGCCAGTCACACTTAGCCATATGGACAAGAGCTACCAGAGATGAAGGTAGCTGATGGGCTTTGCAAATGGTAGATCATTCATAGTCAGAGGAAGATAAGAAAGACACCAGCCATTATGGCACGTGTCTGTAATCCTGATGCACCGAGGAAATGCAGTCAGGAAAACCACAGTCTGAGGTCATAAGCAGAGGCAACGGAACAGAATCCTGTCTCAAACATGCAGTTTGGACCATCTACTGTACCTCTTTTGCTCCCTTTCTATGTTTGTAAATTGAAATGGTTAACAATACCTAACCCAGAAGGATGTTATAAGGATTTTATGGATGAGTGCTAGAAAAAGTCCTCAGTATTTAGTTGTAACGAATAAATGGTAGAGACTTGCCCATGTTTATTGTATTTATCAGCTATTAGGAAATGATGATTGTATATATTTACAGAAGTTATGCCTTGACTATGAAATGTCTCCAGAAGGCTTGTGTTTTGAAGGCTTGGTCTCCAGTGCAATGTGCAGAGGAAGGGACTTGGGGAAGTGCCTGGATCAGGGGACTTCTGTTTGACCTGATCAATGATTTAATCCTTCAATGGATTCATAGTTGAATGGACTATGTGGAAGTGAAGGAAACTGGAATGAAGTCTTGACTAGCATAAGCAGGTTAGTAGGATATTTCTTCAAAGGGCATATCTTATACCTGGCTTTTCCCCTCTGTGTCTCTATGTCCTGCCTACACTGAAAGGACCAGCCTCTCCTGCCACCAGGGAATTCTACCTCATCTCAGGCCCAGAGCAATAAAGTCAGCCCCTAGGGGGGAAAAAAAGCTGAACCCTCAGAAACTGTGAGCCAGAATAAATCTTCCTTTTCTAAGTTGTTTTCTCAGGTGTTTTTGTTACAAATAAAAAGCGAACACAATGAGTTACAAAGTTATTCTAATATGTTTATCAATGGGGGGATGATTGAGTCAAGCTAATTAACTTATCCGTCACTTTAGATACTTTAGTCTCCGCTTTCCTCTTAACTGAAACATTGTATCCATTGGCCCAATCTCCACATTCTCTGGTACCCCAGTCTCTAAGACTCACCATTCTACTTACCCTGCGTCTGTGTCAGGGTTCTGTTAAAAGAACGTTTGAGGTTTATCTTTCTGTGAGTGGATTTAACTTCATGATCATGCTATTGTCTCACATGAAACAAGTCCCCAGCTTCTAAGGCTGAATAGCATTCCACTATGCGTATGTGTCACATTTTCTTTAGATGTTTATTGGCGGGTGGACACAAGTTGAATTTACTAGTCAACTATTACGAATAGTGCTACAATAACCACAGGAGTGAATGCAATAACCTTTGCATTCTGTCTTCAAATTCTTTGGGTAAATACTGAGGTGTAGCATGGGTAGAACAGTAATGAGTAATAATTATAGTTTCAGTATTTTTTAGCACCTCCATGCTGTTTTCTGTAATGACGTTACAGGGTGACATGCCCCTGGTGTGCAAAGATATGCTCCATGTCCTGGCCCACACTTCTCTTTCGCTTTTTGATAATGGTCTTCCTAACTTGAGTGTGATCGGTAACAGGTAATTTCGTCTCCCAAATGATTAGTGGTGTTGAATATTTGTTTTGTATCTGTTGACTGTATGTCTTTGTTAGAGAAGTACTTGTTGAAGTCTTCTGTCAGTCTGTCTGTTTGTTCCTGTGGTGTTCCTATCATTCAGAAGTGAGAGCCCAGGCACCATGAGCCAAGACAAAGTCTTCACAACTACTCATGGTTGTGCAATAAACATTGATTAAGCAATTGAAAGAAATACTGTGATGCACATTATTATACCACCCTCTTGCTTGTTCCTTTCTCGCTGGTCACCGGGCCATAAGTATCAGGCTGTAGGAGTATTCGTGGGCAAGTGGGTCCTGAAAGTTTCTAAAAATACATAAAAAGAGTGATCATGGAATCCATAGGCCCCATTTCAAAGGAGCTTGCTGTTCAGAATATATTATCTTTATTTAGCATTTATATTACACTTTACACTCCCCAGGCCTGTTCAAATTTTTAACTAAATATTTGTTTAAAGCATTCCCACACTATCTTTCTTAAGAGAGATAACTGAGGCACGGTTCCAGTTGCTAATACCTATATTTGGTATTATAAAATGCCGACTTTATCATATAAATACAGTACATCTCTCTCTCTCTCTCTCTCTCTCTCTCTCTCTCTCTCTCTCTCTCTCTGTCTCTCCCTGTGTGTGTGTGTGTGTGTGTGTGTGTGTGTGTGTGTGTGTGTATAACATTATATTGTGTAGAAGGCTCTGAATGGGATGTCACTGTAAGAGAAGAAGCAATCTGTTACTTTACATTATACTGTGTCTTGCACTTGGTTCTATTTCAGAAGTAGGAAACAATAGGGGAGTTTTAAGCTGAGGGTTTTTCAATGGGCTTAACATTTTCACAGAATATAATTTTGAAATTTCTTATTATGCTATTTCACCATAGTCCAGTAATTTCTCAATGTTTGCCTATGACAAACTGTTCAGGAAAGTAGCTCTTGGGGCTTGGGGGATGGCTCCATGGGTGAAGCTTGAGGACTTGAACTTGATCCCCAGAAACCATGTACAAAGCTAGGTATGGTGGTGGATGCTTGCAAGCCCAGCACTGGGGAGGCAGAGACAAGCAGGTCTCAGGGGCTTGCTAGCCAGCCAGCCTAGACTGATTGTCAAGCACCAGGTGAGAGAGACCCTGTCATGACAGCAGGAAAGGTCAAGGTGGATAGCACCTAGGGGACAAAGGAGGCAGAGCTTCTCCTCTGGTCTTCACACACATATACTCCCACACAGATGACTATACATATCTCAAACCCTCCCCCCCACACACAAGGTAGGTCTTTCTAATGTTTTTATATGTAGGGATGGGGGAGTTAACTGTATGTAAGCCCCTGGAATTTGTTAACAGTAAAAATTAAAAGGGATAAAACTCAGCATTCCACTGATGAAATCAGCAAAGATTGGTGCAGTGTAAGGGTCTATAAATACACTCAGGTCATTTGGGAAATGCCCAAGCCCAATCATAGACAACTCTAGAGTTTCAGGAAGTGGACACACACTGCTCTGAAAGAGATACTGGCCTTTGGTCACTGTCCTTACAGATTGAAATGTTACTAATGCAAAGGAGCTGTCAGCAAAGCTGGAAGACTTACCCCTTTAGCCCTGGGTGTTGACTCCCCTTTCCTCAGGCTTATGGCTCCAAATCAGCCTTCATCTGAGAATCTCCTCATTCATTAGGTTCTCTCTCTCTCTCTCTCTCTCTCTCTCTCTCTCTCTCTCTCTCTTTCTCTGACACACACACACACACACACACACACACACACACACACACACACACACACATCAAATACAAATACCTCTAACTTTTCTCTTTAACTTCTAAACTTTCTCTTATTTCCAGAGAAACAATATCCTTCTTTCTTACCCATGCCATGCCTTTAAATGTGTTCTTGTTTACATCCTCTGTGCTGAGTAGTTTTATGTCAACTTGATACAAGCATCATTTTGGAAGGAGGAACCTCAATTAAGAAAATGTCCCCAACAGATTGGCCTGTGGGCCAGACTGTGGTGCATTTTCTTTATTGATGAATATGGGAGGGCCCAGCTCACTGTGGGTGTTGCTACCCCTGGGCTAGAGGGCTGATGTACTATAAGAAAGCAGGCTGAGCAAGCCATGAGGAGCAAGTCAGTAAGCAGCATTCCTCCATGGTCTCTGCAACAGCTCCTGCCTCCAGGTTCCTGCCTTGAGCTCCTGTCCTGACTTCCTTCAGTAATAGGTTGTTACCTCAGAGTTATAAGGTGAAATACACACTTTTCTCACCAAGTTGCTTTTGGTTATGGTGTTTATCACTCTAAGACACCCTCTCCTTAACCCATGAATTTTCATCATCCTCTCAAAATTTCCAGACTATCATTCTCTAGAACTTTCTTCATAGCCTAAAGCCATTTTTTCTTTTTTCCTCATTTCTACATCCCTTCAAACTCTGAACCATAATCTCTCCCTTTTCTTTGCTTCCAACATTCTTTTTTTTTAGGTTTAGTTATTCTATTGTTTTGCCTGCATGTGTATATGTGCACCGTGTGCGTGCCCAGTGCCATCAGAGGTCAAAAGAGGGCAACCCCAGGAGCTGGAGTTACAGGTGATTAGCAGCCACGCCACGAGGTTGCTTATTCTCTACAGGAACAACAAGTGCTCTGAAAACCTGAGCCATCTCTCCTGCTTCCCAGTATTTGTTTATTTATTTATTTGTCATTAGTGTGTGTTCATACAGGTCAGAAGACAACTTTGTGGAGTTGCCTTTCTTAGTCCAGCTTTATGTGGGTTCAGGGGATTGAACCCTGGTCTCCATTCTTGAGCAAGTGGTTCACACTTACTTTCTTCATTTCCCTACTTCTTAGTCATTTTTCAAACCGTGGACATTTCTGTGTGTGCTTCCCTCCATGGAAAGTCCCCAGCAACATCCTACACGTCAAATCTACTGGCCACAGTCTTCCTACTTAAGATTTTGGAATCGTTTGGCAGTGCTGACTAATCCGTTTTATACCTGGTTTTTTTTTTTGGTTGTTGTTGTTTTTTGTTTTTTATTCCCTGGTGCCTCAGGCCCCACCCCTCTGCCCCTTCTCATCTGATGAATATGCGTTTGGTGTTTGAATCAGCATTCTGACTGGATTGAGGATTTCCGCAAGGAGTTGTGAGGCTTTATTTCTGAGCATGTCTGTGAGGGTTTTCAGAGGAGAGGCATCATGAGTTGGAGGACCCACAAGTTATCTACATCCGGCAACCCTAGTGCAATATTGTAAACTACCATCGACCACCTGGGAACCTGGATAGAACAGAAAGATTATTCTCTAGCTCTCTCTTTGAGATGGGATGCATGAGTCTTCTCTGGCTCTTAGACAATAGAATTACAGGATTTTTGATCTTTACGCTCCAGAACTTACATCGTCACCATTCCACACCCTCCTCTTAGTCTTTGGGCCTCAGGCCAAGTTATACCACTGACCTCCCTGGCACTAAGGTCTTTTTCTCATACTGAGCCACATAGCATTGGCCTTTTAGGAAACTTCTTCATAGTCATGTGAGCTCATTTTCTAATAAACCTCCCTTGTCTATCTACCTATCCATCCATCCTCTATATATTAGCTATTCCTCCTTCCTATTGGTGCTGTCTCTCTGAAGAACTCTGAACTCATACAATGTGCTTCTGAAACCAAGTTCTGACCTTGTATAATTACTCTGTAGTAATTCATATCGATTGACAACCAGACAGAGTCTAGATTCACCTTGGAACTAAATCTCTGGGTATTTCCCTGAGAAAGTTTGTAGATCTGGTTAATTAAGGGAGGATGAGTCACTTTAAATGTGGGCAGCATCATTGTATGAGGTAGTGCCCTAGACTGTATCAAAAGAAGAAATTGAGCTAGATCCCAGCATTCCTTGTTCTCTGCTTCCTGGTTATAGATTCAATGTGACCAGCTGCCTCATATTCCTGTCACCATGACACTTCTGCCAGGATGGACTGCATTTCCTCAAACTTTGAGCCAAAATAAACCTATCTTTCCTTTTAAAATTCATTTATTTTGTTTATTATTGTGGGTATATATGACAGGAGCGGTGTACCATGTTGTGAGTATAGCAGGGGTAGGGGGGTGATCAGAGGAATCGGTTTTCTTTTTCTACTTTCATTCAGGTTTTAGGAATCGAAGTCTGATCGTCAGACTTAGCCTGACAAGGACCTTTATCTACTGAGCTATCCTGCTGCCTCATTCCCTTCTTTATGTTGCTTTATTAAGGTACTTTTGTCACAATGAGAAAAGTAACTAAGACATTGTCTGAGTTAGGGTTTCTGTTGTTTTGAAGGGACACCATGACCACGGCACTCTTATAAAAGAAAAACATTTAATTCGGACTGGCTTACAGTTCAGGGGTTTAGTCCATTGTCATCATAGCAGGAGGCACGGCGGCATGCAGGCAGACATGGTGCTGGAGAAGGAGCTGAGAGTTCTACATCTTGATCAGCAGACAGCATGAACAGAGAGAAAGTAACACTGGGCCTGGCTTGAGCATCTGAAACCTCAAAGCCTGTCCCCAGTGACACACTCTCTCCAACAAGACCACACCTACTCCTTCAACAAGGCCCTCACCTCCTAATAGGGTCACTCCCTATGGGGGCCATTTTTATTCAAATTACCATATTCCCCCCTGGATTCCCATAGGCTTGTAGCCATATCATAATGTAGAAATGCATTCAGTCTAACTTCAAAAGTCTCCATAGTTTATCAGTCTGAACCCTGTTTAAAAGTCCAAAGTTCCGGCTGTATTGAGATACAGCCCGAACTGACCTACTCTGGTGATGGGATGGCCAAACACCCTAATTGTCGTGCTAGAAACCTCATCCAACTACTGAGGGATCTGGATGCAGAGATCCATGGCTAGGCCCTGGGTGGATCTCTGGGAGTCCAATTAGTGAGAATGAGGAGGGTTTATATGAGTGAGAATTGTTGAGACCAAGGTTGGATAAAACACAGGGACAAATAGCCAAATGAATGGAAACACATGAACTATGAACCAATGGCTGAGGGGTCACCAACTGGATCAGACCCTCTGAATGGGTGAGACAGTTGATTGGCTTGATCTGTTTGGGAAGCATCCAGGCAGTGGGACTGGGTCCTGTGCTCATTGCATGAGTTGGCTGTTTGAAACCTGGGGCCTATGCAGGATCGCTTGGCTCGGCCTGGGAGGAGGGGACTGGACCTACCTGGACTGAGTCTACCAGGTTGATCTCAGTCCACGGGGGAGGCTTTGCCCTGGAGGAGGTGGGAATGGGGGGTGGGCTGGGGGGAAATGAGGGGGGCGGGAGGGGGGGAGAACAAGGGAATCCATGGCTGATATGTAGAACTGAATTATATTGCAAGATAAAAATTTAAAAAATTGAAAAAAAAGGAAAAAAAAAGTCCAAAGTTCCAAGTCTCTTTTGAAGTCACCACTCCTTTTATTCCATTTAGCCTCAGGTTTTTCTTTAATCTCTTTACACTTCCTAGTGCTCCTTTTCTCCTCCAATTGTACATTTTGCATTTTTCCTTTCTCAGCTTGCTCCTTTTCATTGTAGATCTGCGTAAGACTGGCCACTAATAGCCACACAGCATAGTCAAAGGTTGTTTTGAAATGGCCTCTCCTAAAGCTGTCAATCATAATTCTTCAATTTAGCCTCAGCAGATTTTTTTGGACAAGGGCAGAAGGCAGCCACATTCTTCACCAAAATATCCTAAGAACAGCCTCTAGGCCACATACTAATATTCTTCTCCTCTGAGGCCCCACAGTTCAAGTTAACCTCAACACCACTGTCTTCCATGCTCCTACTATTATGGCCCATTAAATTCTGCTCAAAGCTTCAGTTGCTTTTCTAATCCAAGGTCCCAAAGTTCAAATTCCTTCAAACGAAAGCATGATCTGGCCTATCATAGCAATATCCCAGTCTCTGGTACCAACTTCTGTCTTAGTTAGGGTTTCTATTGCTGTGAAGAGACACCATGACCACAACAACTCTTATAAAGGAAAACATTTAACTGGGACTGGCCTATCATTCAGAGGTTTAGTTCATTATCATCAGGGCAAAAAACATGGTGGCATGTAGGCAGACACGGTGCTGGAGAGTAGCTGAGAGTTTTACATCTTGATTTGCAGGCTGCAAGAAGAAAGAGTGGGCCTGGCTTGACTTTCTGAAACCCCAAAGCCCACCACCACTGACACATTTCCTTCAACAAGGCCACACCTCCTAATAGTGCCACTCCCTATGAGCCTATGGGAATCAATTTAATTCAGACCAACACAGATACTGTTCTAAGTGAGCCCTTGTATATTCTCAAGGGCATCTGAGTACATCTTTGTGGACTGGATTATACTATCATGACTGCTCTACTGAGCTTTGAGTACTAGGTTCCCAGTTTCTAGAAATAAATTTCCAAGGCTTATCTATGTATTTGAAGACAAAGAGATACTGTGTTTGACTAAAAACAATGTTTGAACTTTGGAGTTAGACCTAGGTCAGAGTCTCCATTGTAGCTCCTCACGAGATATTAGGTCATAACAATCTATGTAATCTCCCATTTACAATAATCCCCATTTTCCTGGGATATGTTTTTGATTTCATGAGATAATATATATATATATATATATATATATATATATATATATATATATATATGAGCTCAACACATGGGACAAACATATAGTTTTTGCTTGTTTTGTTTTTTTTTTTTTTGCTCTGCATTCTTCATTCAGTTTACAATGCCACTTAGGCATAGATTTAACAATGACTTCCTCTTCCTGTCTCCCACATCTAGTTGGTCAACAAATCCCATTGATTGTTCCTCTATAATGCCTCTCCGCCCTTCCTCCCCTTTTACTATTTCCTCTGTCACTGCCCTACTTTGTCTCCTGCCGGAATTCCGACCTTTCATGTAGAGCTACATTTTTGCTGCAATTACACTCCTCAGCAATGTTACTCATTCACCTGCCTCAGCCCTTACATGAGTTCTACTAACTTTAGAAGAGCTCTGTCTGCCTGCCGTGATACTCAGTGTACTTCAGACTTAAGCCAGGATACCACAGAACCTTGTTTACACCAAATAAGCCAGAGCCTGGACGCCTATCATTGCTACCTTTTCTCTACTCCCTAAGCTTCAAATGCCCTATCTCAGCCTATCAAAATGTCTAAGACATAGACTGGGATGGTAGCACAATGGTAGAGCATTTGCCTATTTTACATAGATCCCGGGATTTGATCTCTAGTATGGCCACAAACAAAAGCGTTTAACTTATTCAATCAAATGTTTGTACCTCATCCCTGTTTCATATCTCTAGTAGCCAATTTGGTAATCAAACTTACCTCTGCTAGCCAAAAGTTGAGAACAACCTACCCAAATAGCTATGAACAGATGGTAGTATATATGAGTGTGTATGTGTGTTTGTGTGTGTGAAAGAGAGAGATACACACACATAGAATGAGAATGTGTGTGTGTGTGTGTGTGTGTGTGTGTGTGTGTGTGTGTGTGTGCCATACATACATGTGTAATATATCCTGTCCTTAAAGAGAAAGGGATTTGGGCAAATGCTGCAATGTAGACAATCCTTTAAGACATTACGGTAAGTGAAATAAGCCAAAAAGGAAAGGACAAATAGAGTTTGATTCCACTCAAGTGAAGTACTAGAACTGGAAAATTCCTGGAGACAGGGAACAGAAAGGCATTGCTGGGAGCTATGAGGAGGGAACAATGGGTAAGATTTTCAGCTTTGTAAGATAACGATTTCAATACATCAGTGGTACAGAGCAACGTGAGTGCACTTTCTGTCACTAGGCTGTGCTTTAAAATGGTTCAGATGGAAAAACTTTATGTAGAGTTTTTATCACAGTATAAACAATTTTAAACTGATTTTTAATCACAGAGATTAAGAACCAAGGCTTGTGCCAGGCACTGGGAATACAGAAATAAATAAAATGTCCATAGTCCTAGGAGCACCTGTGATTAGACAAGACTCATGTCCTACTTCTGCCGGGAAAATCTTAGTTGACCACACTGGAAATCTACATCTTTTTTCTGTTCTGCATCTATTTTAGCACTTGTCATATCCTGCTCTGCATTGTATCTGGTCCCTGTAACATTAGTCTCTCTTTGGAGATAATAAAATACCCTAAGGTCAGGAGCTCCATCTTATCTATTCATTTTTTAATCTATCAAAGTACTTAATACAGTTCATTGCACATAATGGGAGCTCAATAAATGCTTGTGGAATTGAACAGAATGGAGTGGAAGTTAACTCCAGCCATCAGTGATGTTCAGTGCCACAAATGACACCTTCCTCAGAAAGGGTGTACCAAGGGATGGCACCCTCAAACAAAAAGATCACAGAAAAGCCTTCCTTCAAAAACAGATCTAGGGCTAGGGATGCTGCTCAGGGTAGAATTGCAGCTTAGCATATGTGCGGTGCTTAGTAAGAACCCCCAAAACCACAAACAAAGCAAAACCCACCACAACTCCATCCCTCTGCACTGGGGATCCCTAGGTATTATGAGCTTAATGGATATGGCCAGATATGAATAGGCCAAATATCATGAGTATGCTAAAATGTCATAACTAAAGCCATGCTTTAAACATGGAGGACTGGGCTTAGGCACATAATACCATGTGTGGACCTGTAACTTCCTCATCTCTGATAACTTCAATTATAACACATCTGGGTTTCAACAGTGACTGGAGCCTCTCTCCTTGAGTGTTGGGAGGTTTTTATTTTTCTTTTCTTTTTTTTTAAATTTCAACAAGCTGGAACTCCTCTTTTTAACTTCAGGGCCAGAGATGTCTTATGGCCTAGATGAGGGCTAGGCCTCTGGATACTTAATAGTAATGGTTTTGATTCAGTGAAGATTGCTATATGTCAAGATCTATGCCAGGACCTTTACTGTATTCTGCCATGCTTTTTTCTAACAGCTCCAGGAGAGATCAGGGTGCCTTTCTTCTCATGTGCTTACCCTCAATGTCTTTACTTTTCTTTCTTTGTTAGATTAACACTTTCCTTTTAGGAAGCTGTATTTCTCATTCCATGAAGTGTTGGGGTCTGTCCATTCTCGGGATTCTCAACAAAGAACTTTGGTGTGACAAAAAGCGAGACCAACTAGAGCGATCTGATTCCTAAACCCAGTGACAAGGGCAGATACACGTAGATCACTTCACAATAAACAAGCAAACTCCTGAATGCTGTTTGCTCTTGTCTCTAAAATGCCATCGTTCACTGTTCCCTTCAGTTCAGTGGCTTATCAAGTCTTGTTCTAATAAATTCTGCTTTTCTTCTATCTTTGTTCATAATCTAAAAGCCTTTGTTAGTGGTTCTCAATCTGTGGGTCACAACCCCTGTGGGGGGGTCTAACAACCTTTTCTCGGAGGTCAAATGTTAGATATCCTGCATATCAGACATTTACATTATGATTCGTAACAGTAGCAAAATTATGGTTATGAAGTAGCAACAAAAATAATGTTATGGTTGGGGGTCACCACAACATGAGCAACTGTATTAAAGGGTCACAGCATTAGGAAGGTTGAGAGCTGCTGGTCTTTGTGATGCAATAGGTTTTTTTGTTCCTATTGCTGTCTGAGCAGGTGTGTAGGCATGTGTTTCTAGCCACACATGTTTATTATTTCATCACTTATATGTACAGAGCTCTGGGTACAGCTCAACTATGTTCTTGCTGAAGATCTTACCAAGGGGCAATCAAGGTCTCCTCTAAGGTTTAGATTCCTGTTCTAAGCCGACCTAATAACTGGTAAAACTCCATATTGAAGTCCCCTTTTCTCTTCTGGTCAAAACCTGGATCTGTCTGCTGTAGTGGGTAGCTGTTTCAGCTTTGACCTGGAAGTGCCACCCCCATTGAGGCTTCAGTAACTGTCACACCTACAAGGCAGAGCCGAGAGAAGACCCCTGAAGACCTGAGATCTGGATGGGCCTGCTCTCTTGGTTCCAGGATCCTGGACGCTGGAGGTAGACTGAGCAGAGTTCTCCAGAGAACACCGCTGGACTGCACTTCACCTTTCCCAGACCCTGTTACCTATCCCTTCACTTGTAAGTTACCCCACAAAATAAACCTCCCTTTTAACTACATGGAGTTGCCTTAATATTTAAACCAATAGTCTGCTCTTAAGTCTAGAAGATCTCTCCACCCAAGATCTTGCCACCCAACCTTATCTGTAGTTCTTTTGCAACACAGGTTTTTTTTCCCCAAGACTCTGTAAGAGATGTCAAGGCATTCAACAAATGTCAAGAATCAACGTACATGAATCACTATGCCAGACTATATGATGAAACCCAAGGTTGACTTCAAAAAGTCCACTTTGTATCAGAAGACACAGACAAACCCCAAGGGTATGAGTACACATGAGACGCAGTTGAGGTGAACATGGAAGGTAGAGTATCAAATTTTTGTTACAATGAGAGTGAGAGAAATCTAAGAGGAAATGAGGATTTGGCTTTAGAGAAAAGTTGGCAAAATGGCTTCCTGGACCTCTATTCTGAAGGGAATTTTTCCTTGCTTTGACATTACTCTTTATAACTGAACACATAGTAAATTCTCATAATTAAAATATTGTGATGAGTTAGCCCCATATCCTGTTTTCTTGGTTAGTTTAAAGCAGTGGTTCTCAATCTATGTGTCATAACTCCTTTGGGGGTCAAATGACCCTTTCACAGGGGTCACCTAAAACCATTGGAAAACACAGATATTTGCAATACGATTCATAACGTTAGCAAAATTGCAGTTATGAAGTAGCAATGAAAATAATTTTATGGTTGGAGGGGTCACCAAAACAAGAGGAACTGTATTAAAGGGTTGCAGTATTAGGAAGGCTGAGAACCACTGGTTTAGGGAAATTTACGAACCAAGGAAAAGACATGAAGTTTGGTCATTCTGTAGAAAATACTGTTTAATTTAAAAGCACATTTTCACTGAGGTGCAATCTGACTGTTACACCAATTTATTGACTGCTAATTTTCTTAGATGATGTGTCTTATTTCTACTTGTAGATTCTGTTCTTTCTCTTGGGCAAAGGAACTACTGGTGGCCAGTTAGGCCAGTAACACAGAGGCCATCAAAGAGCAAAACAAAGCAGAATAGACAATAGCAGTCTACACTCTTTCAATTATAACACATCTATACCAGACACATGAATTTTTAATTGTTAAAATTTTTATGTAAAACAGTAAAGCAAATGATGTGATCATAGTACTATTTAAAGTAGTTTCTAAGAGATATGACTTTTTAAAAATAATATTGTCAGATATATAGAACCAATACTCTAGCTCAAACTCTCCTATTTATTCAATAATTCAGCACATATTTATTAGTCATCCCTATATGTCAGGTAGTAGATTATGTTCCAAGAGTAAAGCACTAAATAAGACACATAACTTCACTCTCCTTAGGAAGTAAAGTGTAGTGGCTATCATCTCAAAGTGGGCAATTACAGTATATCACAGAAGCTCCGTGGGAAAATAAAGGAAAATAGTTTTGTTTCATTTCAAGAAACCATATGAGGTTTTCTAGATGAGGCATTTAAGTAGAGGTGTGAAAACAGAATGGAAGATATGGGTCATTTTCCTCCAACATCCAAGCAAGAACTCAAGAATTTCTCTGGCTTATCTGAAATAGCCTGTCTGGAACCCACCCCCATCAGCTCTGAGGTCTTCTGCAGTGGGTAAGTGTCATCCTTGGCACTGGCCTCTGTGAACTGGGGGTTTTAGAATGCTAGGACCTTACATTCTTTAGTGTAGCCAGTACCAGCTGCTTCAAAACTTTGAGCAAAGGTTGCTTCAGTTATAAGTCAGACAAATGCCCCAAACTTATGCCTCCTCCCAAATTACACTGATGATACATGTAGTCAACAATACATTTTATATAATATCATCAATGACTTCATTTTATTTTTTTACCTTCAGTTTTTTTCTTCCAAACATGTAAATTACCTTCATGTAAACATACTTACTAGTCAATTCTATTGTGTTCCTCAGACCACAACTTGCCTATGATATTGATGTGGACTATTTTTATAAGACTGTAGTATATTTATTATTTTCTTAAAAAAATGACCTTATGGCCTTTACAACATAATATAATGAATTATAAATGCACCTAGTTTTTGACCAGCATCTATACATCTGTCCTATGGACCTTTCAGATAACATGGGTATAAAGTTATTCAGTGTAGCATCGCTTATAAGAAAAAAAAAACTTTTGGATTGAGGATATAGCATTCAGGTGGTCCTGAGTTCAGTACGCTCAACACCACACACACACCTTTAACCCATTCATCACTAATTTTTTTACAGGAGAAATGAAGGTTAGCCATTAGAAGAGTAGGGAAATTCTATGAGAGAAAGACGTGGCAAAATTCTGAAGATGTATTGTTCACAAAGCAGGGTGCAGCAAAAAGTATGTACAGTGTTTTGTATTTTCTTTTTCTTTTTTTTTTTTTTTGTTTTTGTTTTTGAGACAGGGTTTCTCTGTGTAGCTTTGCACCTTTCCTGGATCTCACTCTGTAGACCAGGCTGGCCTCGAACTCGCAGAGATCCGCCTGGCTCTGCCTCCCGAGTGCTGGGATTAAAGTCATACGCCACCACCGCCCGGCTTGTATTTTCAAAGGAGAATACATTGCAGAATTACAGATGCAGACAGATGGAGGGCAATTGATGTATAAAGAGTTTTCAAAGAAATTTTTCTGATGCTAGATCATAATACAAAAAAAAAATTGAGTGAGTCATCTTTCATATTATTTACCAAATAAGAATTTGAAGCATGGCACTGTATAAGAACATGGAGGAAAAGCTCCCTCTGTATGAGTTGGTTATTGAGAAGAGTTAATATAAAAACAAATAGGAATCAACCATGAGCCGCAGGCCTCATCCATGCCTGAATGGATGGAGGACACAGAATGTGCCCCCCACCCCTGACATTTTGGTCTGAGGGTGGAGGGCATGTCATGGTTAACCAGGAGTGCCAGAGGTACGGTCATACCAAGTGCTGCTGGAGATCTCTAGGGCTGGGAACTGGAGAGAGGAAAAACAACGCTGCACCATTCCTTGTGGCTGGCTCAGGCAGCAATCAACCTAGCTCCACCTGCGACCTAACCAATGCCCCCGCGCTGGGCGGCTGGGCACCACTGTGGTGAGAGAGTACAGGGTAGGGAGGCAGAAGAGAGGGAGAGGTGGAATGTTTTGTGGGCTGGGGAGAGAGGCAGATCTGGAGAGGTGAGGGTGGTGAGGAACAGGCTGATATGAATGGCCGGTTGGCCAACCGAGTTCAGGGAGATGACTGGGCCTGGGCTACGGCCAGGAGTCAGGTCTTGGTCCCGGGCCATGGAGCAGCCAAGCGGGCCTGTGTTGATGTCTGTGGCTCCTTTTGCCGCTCGAGGCCGTGCAGGGGCCTGTGGTCTGGGCTGCCACCTTAGGTCACATTGGTGTCCAAAGGCTGTGCTGCTATGGTGTCCATTCCAATCTGGGTGGCCTGCACAGCCACCTGGAACCATGGTGACATCCGGGCCCAGGCTGCTGACTAGGACCTCGTCAGGGTCCATGGTTCTACCACAACCAGGGTCTGTATTGGTGTCTGTGGCCCATGTTGCCATTAAAAGCCACATAAATGCCTGGGGCTGGGCTGCAGCCTGTGGCCATAAGGACATCTGAGGGCCGTGTGCTTCCAGGGACATCCTGATGCTGTCACCCTGGGACATGGTGTCGTCCGAACCAAGACTGCTACAGAGAGCCAAGTCTGGGTCCGTGGCCCAATAGCAGCCAGGGTCTGAGTTGATGTCGGGCTCCTGTTGTCACTGAGGGCCATGCCAATGACCAAAGTCTGGTCAACCACCTTGGGCCATGTCAGGCACACCAGGGACCATGCTGACCTGGGTGGCCAGTGTTGCCACCTGGAGCTATGGAGATATCAGGCATGAGCCGCTCGCTGCCTAGGGCCATGTCTGGGTCCATCGCCCTGTGGCGGCCGAGGACTGGGGTGGTGTTTGTGGCCTCTTCCAAAGACTTTCAGCTCTCTGAGAGGTGGTGAGTGAAGATTAAGCTCTCCAGACCACTCTGCTTAATACAAAGTTACCCACGGAAAGCCCAAAGAGTTGTCTAAACCAACAGACAAGCAAACCATAGCCCAGAAACGTGAAAAACCATGGAAGCATAATGCCTTGAGTGGCTGTCATCCCTCAACTCCTGAATTCAAAGATACTGAAATCCGACAACTAGTGAAAACTTCAAGTTTACTAATAAAAATGATCAATGACCTGAGAGAGAATACAAACCAGCAAACGAATTTACTCCAAGACCTGGAGAGGAAAGTCAGCCACAGAGGGAAAAGTCGGCGAAATGGTAAGAAAATCAGCAATGTGACATTGTGATTATACTAGAACCTGACAGCTCTAGTCTCTTAAAGATGAATTGTAGTGTGGCTTCTGAAAACACGCCAGAGTTCCCTTCATACTCTCACTCTCTGTGTTCAAACCCACCAGTCTGTCCTACACCTTGAAGAGCTTTTTAAGTCTGGTGGTGTATTAAGAACTTGAACTACTCACCCAGAAAGTATGTGTCTGCTCAGTTATCCAGCTCTGCCTACTCCATTATTATTCCATTGCATTTTCAGTTATGTGTCTGTGGAATAAATTGCTCACAATATAAAGAATTGTATTTTATTGTGTCTCCACCAATTTAATAATCATAAAAAAATTAGTTAGACATTGAAAGGCAGTTGAATTCATAATGGTGGATACAAGTTTTACAAAATTTTAATTTTTACTTAAAAGCTCAAATATTATCATAGGTGTTTCACCTTTTTTCTTTAAGAGTAGCAAGTTTATTTTGCTCATTAGAAAATATTTCTCCATCATCTGACTAACCTCAAATTAGCTGTCATTCTTTCGAGTAGAAATGGTGCTCCACAGACTGTTTACGAGCTGCGTTTTTACCCAGTTATAAGCCACATGAGCATCTTTCCTTGGGACTCAGTTTGCAAAGGAAATGTGCTGTCTGTGTATTGACCCTTGCACCAGATAGATTGCCCAGAAGACAGACACATAACTGAAAATGCAATGGAATCATCTGTTTTTCCCGTTTCACAGAGGATATTCTGTACTGCAATTTGTCAGTCTCTGGGTGTATGGCAGGAGGAAACTGAAGAGGTGCTCTTGATCACTTCAAAGATTTCCCACCACTATCTTTGTGTGATCAGAGAAAACAGCAATAGTGAAAATGACCAACGCTGTTTCATATCATTATAAAAGGAGTTTTGATTTCCTGAACTCACTCAGAACATCTTAAGGACCCCCTAGGCATCCACAGCTGGCAGACTGAGATACATTGACATAAAAAGTTTCTGAGTACTAGGATAGAAACTGGTAACATTATTTGTCATCAATAAAGAACACCTGATAACTGGGGTCAGGAGTGAGAGGGAGATTTTTCACTACATACTCTTTTTTTTTATTTTTAAATTTCATCCAAGGGGAATGCATTAGTCATTCTAAATTAATTTTTAATATTTTTTAAAGTATAAGAAACTCAAAAGATGAACATAGGAAAACAAGATGACAGCTTTATTTATACATAGAGAGTGTTCAACATAGCTACAAAATTTCAAAGTGACTTGCTGGGCCAATATTAAGACAATTCTTGGTCCACAGCTCTCAAGGCTTTTGAGCTTAGAGTCATTGGCTAGGTTCAGACATGAGCTGCAGTGAGGAAAGTTTAGGCATGGAGAGTGAGCAGGAGTCTTGCAATAAATTGCACCTCAATTTGATAATAAAACTCAGGGAGGAAAATCAGAAAGCTGTGTGTAATTTCAAACAATTAAGAACATCCAATCATTCCTGATTCTTATTGTGTTATTGATTTTTCTTTCCTCCAAAGTCTCACTCGCACTCCCAAGTGGTAAATCCACACAACTGTATAAACATGTCATTTGGAATAGATTGTGATTTCCTCTAAATAAGCAGCTACAGTTACCTGCTGGCTGTCTTTGGCCAACCTGATTTCCCTTGTGTGTCTATCATCTAAAGCAAGCAGTCATAAACCAAGATACTCATGGGTCTCTAGTAGGTCATATCAATGTGTAAAACTGGTCAAGAAAAACACCCCTGGCAGTCCTCTGTGCATCTTACACATATTCATCAATGGTAGAAGTAAAGTATAGGAAATATATCACGTTCCTCTTGACTCTATCATGAGTAAACAGAAATTCAAGTGTGATAATAAGTAGGACCTATCAGCTGGCCTCTGCCTACAGGGTAATGGGAACTGGTAGGCACCTTGGTGACCTGAAGGATGCATGTGTGTGCCCAGAGGGTACCTGCTCCCATTCTCCTGAGCAGCCTATGGGCTGATGCTGCCATTGAAGATCTTACCCCAGTCAGAATGCCGGTCATTAAGGAAACAGAAAACAACAAATATTGGCCTTGATGTGGACAAAAGGGAACCTTTATACACTTCTGGTAGGGGTGCAAACCAGTCCAACATTTATAAAAATCAGTATACAGGCTTCTTAAAATTTAGAAATAGGTTTACCTTATGACGCAGATACACCACTCCTGGGTATTTACCCAAAGGGTTACATATCAGCATATCATAGAGACACTTGCACATCGACATTCACCGCAGCAGCACTCATAATAGTTAAGCTACGGAAGCAACCTAGGTGTTCAACCACAGAGAGATGGGTAAGGAAAACATGGTACGTAGTCACAGTGGAAATTCTTTTTTCAGCTATAAATGAGAATAAAACTATGTCACTAACAGGAAAATGGAGGCAACTAAACATAGTCACATTAAACAAACCAAGTACGTCTCAGAAAGACAAACATCATAGGTTTTCTCTCATTGGTGGTTCCTGGATTTTGTACAGTCACATGAAATTGTTTGTGTATCTTAAATGAAAGCAAAAGTGAAATTGCCTGGTAGAAAAAAAAGAGGCTGAAAAACCAGAGGAGAGAAGGTTAAGAAAACAAAGAATAGGAGGAACAGGGTATGGGAGGCAGAGACCCAGTCGGTGCATGGTATAAACCCGTACAAAGAAGTGTGTGCCAGATATGGTTACAAGAAAAGATAGCAATCCCAATCATTATGGGACATTTCCCACCCATACTGAAAATAGGAAAGTTAAAGAGGTTGAGGCATTCATATGCAGGCAAACACTAACCCAGCTTCCACCCCCCCCAAAAAAAGAAAAGTGTCTGTGTGCTGACTTTTGACTACATGCATGATCTTGACATCATTTATCTAAATTGACTTCCTAATATCTTGGTAAATGCCATCTGAGCCCAAAGAGGATCCAAGAGAACTTACCTGTTTCTCTCCATTAGGGCAGTGCATTCCAACCAAGGCTAACTCCTCTGGCATGTGCATGTGTGTGCATGCATGCATAGAAGAACCAATTGCAATTAAAGGCATCTTGGCAGTACAGTAAATTAAAGGGGCTCATTGAACTGGATTAGGTCCTTACTCCAAGCTATGAGTAGCACAGGCAGACTTGGGTACTCTGTTTGCAGCAGAGGGCAGCACTATGATTCATTTCATCACAAATGAGACAGTTCTTAAAAAAAAAAATACCACCAACACACTGCTCTATCTGGAAAAATAGCAAACCATTACTGGAGCTATTTTGATGTCCATTGTGATCTTTTAGTCTTAAAGTTAAGAAATGCAATCCAAGGGAAGGTGGCCAACACTTAATATCCAACACTAGGCCAAAACTTAGGACCACCTCATAGCAGTTACTAGTTGTGTGGTTCAGGGGTGAGAAAAAGAATTCTTTGTTTCTTTGTTTGTTTGTTTTTGTTTTTGGAGACAGGGTTTCTCTGTGTGGTTTTGGTGCCTGTCCTGGATCTCACTCTGTAGACCACGATGGCCTTGAACTCACAAAGATCTCCCTGCCTCTGCCTCCCGAATGCTGGGATTAAAGGCGTGCGCCCCCACCGCCCTGCCGAGAAAGAACATTCTTAACCAAATCTACCAGATAGACGTGTTGCCATGAGTCATACACTCCCACAGACTATCCTTCTGCATGCTGGGCCACTGTGGTCCTCTAGAATTGCTGGTTACTCTGCCTTTTCATATTAACATTCACATGTACAAAGGTTTGGGGGTTAGAAACAGTGACTTCAAGACCCTCAGAGTCTGGATTGCTTTTAAGATAATATCATTGTGCATTTCATCACGGACTGCCCACCCTGTGTCTTTCCTAAGGCAAACTGTCATCTTGGTGTCCTTACATAACCTCACCCAAATTGCATGTGTTGTATCTATGTTGGAGGATCAAACTCCTTTATTCACTGTAGTAAGTATTTTGACTTCACAGCTTCCAAACTACTTCATCTATCCATTCCAGAAAGGAAGTTGTGTTCAGACTTTATCATCCATCTATCAGTAAAGTAAAACAGAAAGAAGACTGGTAGAAAACTAATTTTGCTGGCAATATGACTGGTCTACCACACTGGCTTTGTACATATCTCACTATAAATCTCCACTGAGCACATTCTTCCTCTGAGGAAAAATAATTTCTGCTCCTGTTACTTTCTTTACATCACCAGCTTCACAGAGACATTTGAATGCATAGGTTCACTCCAAGATGTCCAAGAGCAGTTACTGGATTTGGTTGCCTATAATAAAAATAAAAAACCAAGGGCAATAGGCCACAAGTCAGGATAAAAATGAGAAAAGCCATCTGGCAGTGTTCATGTCACATTCATACTGTCTAGCTTTTCAAAGTTGCCAGAAGACTGTTTCTGAGAACTACCAAAATCATGAAAGCAATAATCAAACATCAAATTGCAATAAAAATTAGATATGAAATATTCATTCAACATCAGGATGTCTTTGATCTACTTACTGGCCTTAGGAATATAAAAAAGAATTAGTTCGACATCTAGGCAGAAAAACAACCACCTCAAAGAGAAAAGGGTTGGCATCTCACTTTCCTCTACAGCACTATCAATGCCAGAGATGATAAAATATGAAAAGAATTCTGAACTTTAAAAGTAGAACCAAGAATTTTTTTTCAAGGCACGAGGAAAGAACATACTCAAACAAGAAAGACCCCTGGGAATAAAATGCAGAGTTCTTGCAAAGAAAAGGAAATTTGCAGCCAACATTCAGTGGATTAAGAAATGAATTAAAATGAAAAAAAAAAAAAAAGGACATGGGGATACAGTGGTATATCTCTTGTCTGACATATGCAAGACCTTCAGTTTAATCCCCAGTATCACAGGAGAATGCCAACAACAAAAATGAAAATTGGATAAGTGATTGTAGAAGAATGGGTGCTAAGTCATTATCTATTTCTCTACAGCATACGAGATAACAGGACAAATCTCTACAGTGAACACAGATAATAGAAAAATATAAACACAGTCATCAACATGGAAAATAGAGAGAGGCAGGGGACAAAAAGTGTAGCAAGTCTTTTTCTCTCCCACCAACCAGCTCCCAAATAATGACCAAGAGACTAATTATTAATTATGAAAGCTTGGCCTTTATCTTAGGCTTGTCTCAACTAGCTCTTATAAATTAAATTAACCCATATTTAAAAAACTATGTTCTGCCATGTGGCATTACCTCTCTTCTATCTTGCACTTCCTATCTCCTCTCCTTGTCTGGTTGATGATTTGCCTTTCTTCTCCCTAGAGTCTTTTCTGTCTCTGGAAATGCTGCCTAACTTCTTTCTTCTTAGCTATTGGCCACCCAACTCTTTACTACACCAATCACAGCAATATACCTTCACACAATGTACAGATATCTCACAACATTTCCCCTTTTTGTCTAAATGAAAAGGCAAGGTTTTAACTCTAACATAGTAAAACTATATACAGTAAGAACAATTATCAAGTAAGAATTACATTCACAATGTCAAGTCCATTTGTATTTGGAAAATTTGGAGAGTATACTGTATTATCTTCCCTATCTTAGTGAGTTCAAAGTTTTATAAATAAACCATTTTCCATCATAACATCTATTACCACCCTAAAAATATCTTTTTATACCTTAAAACATCTTCTTAGATAAACAATTTAAACTTTTATGTTTATCAACCTGATAAACTTTGTGTTTCTTATGTAAGTTTCTTTTCTGAATTTGGTAACAAGAAAAATTGTGTCTATAACTATCTCATTTCAACTCCATCAGATACCTAAGAAGGATATCATATTAATTGAGTAAATAGGAAGTGCAGAGCAAACAACTACCAAAACTAAGAAATGACAGAAACAGATGGCTGCCTGGATAGTCACCCAAGGTTCCTTTGTAATGTTGGGGCATCTATCTTTGGCCTACAGGCCTAAAATATCTGGGCAGACTTTTCTATGAAGCAGGAATTTTGAAGGACTGTCCCACCTTGTCTTGGTAAAGTTTCACAGTCTTATTCCTTTGTGTCCTGCTTGTCCTGTTTGTATAGTACACTATCAACAGTCAAGACAAGAGCAGTTTCCTGCCCAAATAGCTAGCTTTGCCACATTGAAAGAAAACTCCATATGGAAGTTCTTCAGTGACTGTCATCCTTTTCTAAAGTAAATTGGTGCTTCCAGGAGCAGACATGTCTCACTGTCATGAAAAGCCTTATGCTATTAAAACATGTTTAAATGCTATATTCTATAGGTCGTTGAAGTGTTTGAAGACCATCTATCTATTTAAAATATATCTGTTTGACCTTGAAAACATACCTAAAATGATTATAAGTTTGACAATTATAGATGACTATTAGTCTTTATTTTTTAATTACACATTATATTTTAAATGAGGTGCATAAACACAATACCTTACATAAGAGTAGAAATATACATACAATATAACAAAATTAACTTTAAATTTGTATCACTAAACCAAAATCCATACCAATGTAAACTATTTAAGATTAGTAGGGTTTTTTTTTGGATTAAAATAGATTCAATACTTACCTGGCAGGGGAGATACAATGATCATGAAGGTGGTTTTCCCAGGGCGAGGCTTATCCATTGCACTCCAGATGTGCTGACCCCTGCGATTTCCCCAAATGTAGGAAGTTCGACTGCATAATTTGTGGCAATGGGATTAAAGAAAAATAAATAAATAAATACATAAATACATAAAATAGATTCAATAATCTACCCTTTTATCCTATCATTTCTATATCTCTCCTTTTCTTTTTTGAATGAGCCCCTGAATCTAATCTCCTTTGTTCAGCTTTTTTCCTAACCATTACCAATAACAACTTATAACCAACCCCCCTTAAGTGATAATAAATATCCATAACCCATCTTTTGGGAATGTACACATACTTCTCTATCCTGCTTCCTTATTGTGTTTGGGGGCACTGCTAATCATTGGACTTTGAGAAAATTTAGGATAATGGTTAAGTCTTGGCTGCAGTATTCTGTGAGGCTGGATCATTTCAGTCACCAGCCTTGAAGCTATTTTAGATGCTGGATCATTTGGGCCATTTGTTTTTATTGGTATCTGGTCCCTTGTTTTAAAAATACATAAATTTTTAAAGGTGATATACATATCTGCAATAATACAAGTATAGACTGCTTATAAGTCAGCCAAAGATTATTTTTTCTTTTATGTTTGAGCAGGTAAAATATACCTCACCTATCTTGTAGTTCTCTTAGGTTTATTTATGTTTGTAGTCAGATTTTTTTTAGGGGGTTTTCCTTGGTCAAATCTGATCCATACTAATCTGGAATGAATCCATAGCCTCTCATTTACTGTGGAAATAAAAGCATAACCTTTCCCCCAAAGTAACACAATGTTTGACTTAAATTTTGAAGTCAAGATATCCTTAAAAATATAGGTAGTTGAATCTAGCAGTTTTCATAATCCAGTGTTCCTTAGCAGTCAAAAAATATAAAGCAGTCAAAAAATTTAAACATAACTCAATAACATACAGGATCCAGACTCTCTGTATATTTCTCATATTTATGTGGGCTTATTATATTTTTATTACTCTATTCCTTTTTTAAGGACTTTCTCTATCCTTTTTCTTTCCTCTCCCAAGCCTATATATATATATTTTTAAACACACTGTAACCTATTTAGAGGTTTTTTTCCATTTGAATCTATCTTTATTGTATCTGTAATCCTTTTGTGTCTGCATGAGCAAAATTTAAAATGCTGTGTAACTTAGATCAATGCACGCTGGTGATGGCTTCTCCCTCTGGGTTTCCTGAGAGCCTAGTCTCATGGCGGAGGTACAATTATCACCAGCTCTGAGAGCTATGATTACCACCCCAACTCTAGGAAGATTCTGGGTCTACAACATCACCAAGCAGTGTGTCGCCCACTGCTCATAAACACCATTAAATGTCTGGTAGCAGGGCCTCTCAAAAGAGCTGCCTGTTTTTGCCACTAGCACCAAGCCAGGAAACTGTTTCTTAAAGGAGCCGAGCCTCTGTTCATCATCAGCAAACAGAACCCACCAGAGAAAAGGCGGTTACCACGAAGCCATGTTTACTCCATTTTTGTGTGTTTGGGATCCTTTCCCAAGCTCTCTCAGGTTTTATATGGATGTAGTTGACCCATATTGGACACCATTTGTAGGCAGAGTTTTCCTGTCCTGATTGCCTACTCCCAAATAACCAGTAGCTGCTTCCCAAATAACTGACTTAGAAACTTAATATTACATATAAATGCTCAGCCAATAGCTTAGGCTTGTTATTACCTAACTCTTACATTTTAATTAACCTATATTTCTTATCTATGCTTTGCCACATGGATCATGGCTTATTGCCTCATTTTCTACATGTCCTGTTTCCTTAATGGCTGGCTGGAAACTCCAGACTCCACCCTTCCTCATCCCATCCTTCTCAGTTTGGCTTTTCCACCTAACTTTATCCTGTTCAGCTATCGGCCAGTCAGCTTGTTTATTAAACTAATCATTGCAGCATATATGTTCACAGTATACAGAAAGATTATTCCACAGCACTATACATTACTTTTTTTTTTTTTTTTGGTTTTTCAAGACAGGGTTTCTCTGTGTAGTTTTGGTGCCTGTCCTGGTTCTTGCTCTATAGACCAGGCTGGCCTTGAATTCAGAGATCCACCTCCTCTGCCTCCCAAGTGCTGGGATTAAAGGTGTGTGCCACCACTGCCCGGCTAAATTACATTTTTAAATGATCTATATAGGTATAATACCTTAAACAAGAGTAGAAATATATATATATATATATATATATATATATATATATATATATATATATATACAGTACCAATGTAAAATATTCAAAAGTAGACTCAACAATCCACCCTTTTATCCCATCATTTCTATACTATATCTTCCCCTTTTCCCTTCAGAAAGAGGTCCCTGAATCTAATCTACTTTGCTCAGCTTTTCTCCTGACCATGATCAATATCAACTTGTACCCAATTCCCCTAAGCAATGACAAATATCCATAACCCACCAAATGACCAAAAACAACCCACTCCAACTCTTGGGAATGTGGGCATAATGTTCACTAGACTGCTTCCTGTTGTCTTCAGCTTTGGCATCTTTAGGAGACTCTGAGAAAATTGGGATAATGATCAAGTCTTGGGAGAGCTACCTGTATTATTTTTTGTTTAGTCTCTATGTGACAGGAAAGTATAGAGCTTTTATCTGAAGTCTTGGCTGGATAGTCTGTGAGGCTGGACCATCTCAGCTAGTAGCTTTGAAGTTGTTCTATATGTAGAATTTTGTAGAAACTGCAACAGAGGCATTGTGAGAGGATAGATCACCTGAGATATTTGTCTTCATTGGTGTCTGGTCCTTTTTCTCTGAAAACATATAAAGTTTTAAAGGTAACATATATATCTGCATTAACACAAGTATGGAATGTGCAGTGTGCACAAGGCAGCTAAAGATAATGTTTTTGTTCTATGTTTGAGCAGGTAAAAGACATTTGCCAACTTTATAAGTCTGTTTGGACTGTGTAATCAAACTGTAATATAAATCTCCATTCATGTTATATGAAAGGATGGTATGTAATAATAAGTCACAAAGACTCTGTAGCCAACAAGATTTATCATGTCTCACCCAGTCTCAGAGCTGTTCCCATAGTAGAGGGCTCAGCATATACATCACCTGTCCTGTAGTCTTTCTTGGCTTTTTCCCTCATGTCTAGAGCCAAGATCCTCATGAAGTCTCCCCCAATCCAATATGATCTCTATTAAATTTGAAGGAAACCAGAACATTTTGTTTCCTGTGGAAATAAAGACATAACCTCTCCCCCAATGTAACATATTGTTTTACTTTCATTTTGAAGCAAAGACATTCTTAAAATATATAGGTTGGTTTAATTTAGCAGTTTCCATAATCCAATGTCTTTCAGCAGCTATTGGTTTTTGTACATTAGCATTTAAGAATTTAAAGTCACTAATGCACCATATAGAATCCAGACACCCTGTTTATTTCCCATCTTTATGTGACTTGTTTTTTTATATTACTTTACTCTCTCTTTAAAGACTTTATTATTTTTAAACTATTTATTTTTTATGACTGTCTATACTCATTTTTTTCTTACTTTAGCATTAAAGCACATTTAAAAATCTTTTTAGAGGTTTTCTGTGTCAGACATGGTTTTACTAAGCACCTGCAGCATTTTTGAACCTTGTGAGCCAAGCCTTAACCTACTGGGAGGCTCTACACTTGGCGCTGGCTGGCTCTAACCCACAGCAGTGACCCTGAGCCTCTTCTCTGAATGCCACAGCCCACCTGAGAGACTGTGGGACTAAGAAGCAGGATCTGGCTCCATGTTTGCATGTTTGGAACATTTTTTAAGCTTTCTCAGGTCCTATGTTGAAATATTTGGCTCCACGTTGGGCACCACATGTATCGAGTCTTTTCTCTCCCTCCAGCCAGCTTCCAAATAATGACCCAGAGACTTATTATTGATTATGAAAGCTTGGCCTTTAGCTTGGGTTTGCCTTAACTATCTCTTATAAATTAAATTAACCCATATTTTTTTTATTCTATGTTCTGTCATGTGGCATTACTTCTCTTCCGTCTTGCACCTCCTGTCTCCTCTCCTTGTTAAGCCAGCAACCCTCCTTTCCTCTTCCCAGAATCCTCTGTCTCTGGAAATCCTGCCTAACCTCTTCTTTCCTAGCTATTGGCCATTCAACTCTTTACTACACCAATCACAGCAATACACCTTCACACAGTATACAGATATCTCACAAAAAAAAAATGCAGGATGTTGAGGTTATTGTCTTTCACAGCAATGAAAAATGAATGCTGCCTAAAACTCAACCATTTAGCTGAAATTTAAAAAATATGTTGAACTTATCATCTTAATAAAGTCAAAAAATTTTGATTATTGCCCTCTCATATTGTATATTTTGATCATATTCTCCTTCAAACTCTTCCCAGATCCACCCCCACTTTTGTATCCACCCCCAACTTTGTGTTTCCTTTTTACAAATAATCCATCAAGTCCAATTTGTGTTGTTAATGTACTTTTGAGCATGGGACTATCCACTGAGTGTGTTTTGCCTACCAGGAACCACATCCTTACAGAAAACTAACCCTGAAGCCACCCACCATCTGTCCGTAGTTCCTTAGTTAAGGGTGGAGATGCTCAAACCTCTTTCCCCTCCATGATAGGATGTTGAGTGACTTGATCTTGTGCTTGCAACCACAGTTGCTGTGAGTTCATGAGTGTTGCAGCTCCCTCACATCCAGAAGACACTGTTTCACTCCAGTCTTCCCCAACCTCTGGCTCTGTCAGAAATTCTGCCCTCTCTTCCAGGATGGCCCCTGAGCCTTATGGTGGTGATGGTGGGTGTCATAGATGCCCCATTTGTGGCCAAGCACTCCATTGGTATTTATTTTCTGCATGTGGACTAATTTTGTGTTTCTGCATTAGGCCAGAAAATACACTGGTCACTGTACAAAGAAAGTTGTCTAATGAGGTCTTAGAGCTACATTAATCTGAGTCTAGGGATACAAATTTAGATGGTACTTTGATGCTATATCCATTTAGGGGAAGAATAGTAGTAAGTTCACCCTTGGGACCTGTCAACTCCCCAACTATGTATTTTTGGCCAGATTTACTGAGGAACTGGCCTTAAGCACAATCAGAATGTATTTGTTTACCCTCATAACACAGGGTTCAGGGCTAGGTAAGACTGTCGATGACCCTCCCTGCTCCCCAGCAGCCTACATAGCACCTTCCAGTACTATGAGAACTGGCCAGCAGGGAGGAAGCTTCTTGGTCAATATTAACTTGATTTGTCATGTCCTGTGACAGATGTTTAAGGGATCTTCAGCAATGGGGTCATACAATCAAGTTCTGATGGGCAACCAGGAGCAATGACAGTAGCCTCCGGGACACTTGTAACTTACTCTAAGGGAGATATCCTACACTTGGCCCTGTGTTTGTTTGTTTGTTTATTTTTAACTCCTCTCCCCCCAATCTATGGCTTCTGAGTGGAGCAGAATCCTCTGTGTATGAGAACTCCAATTAAGTGCTCTTTCTCTCCCTCCCTCCCTCCCTCCCTCCCTCCCTCCCTCCCTTCCTCCCTCCCTCTCTCTTTCTCTCTCTCAAACAGACACACAGAGCTTATAAAATAGTGGGTTTTCATATGTCATTTCAACATCTTTACTGTTATTAGTTATTCCTTTCCCTATCCCCTTAATAAACTTTTAGAGAGGTTTTTTCTTTTCTTTTCTTTTTTTTGTTGTTTGTTTGTTTGTTGAAATCCAACTAGGCCTTTATTTTTTATTCTATTAAATACATTTAAAATCACTTTAAGAAACGACCATGACAGAGCTCCTCTCTCCAACCTTCGGCCTCAGACAGAAGAGCCTTCACTGGATTAAGCACCTTGCTCTGGTGCTATCCACGTGGGTGAAAGGATGGTTAGGTGGATGCTGACTGTTAGCGCCTACTTCTTGGTCAAGCAGTGTTTTGTCTTTTTCATCTTTGCATCTTTAATATTTCTTGAAAAAGTTAAATTTCATACTTTCTTTTTAACAGAAAGATGTCATAGTGTATACTGAATGTTGACATTCTCCTCAGGAATTAATAGAACCCTAGAATTTGTTCAAAAACTGACTTTGTGATCTTCTAGATATGATATATTTATTTTGATTTTCTGTTTGGATACCAAGACTTTAGTTAATTTCGCTATTTTAGTAAGCTTACACATCATTGTAGCAAGTATCTTAAAAGTTCTTGTTAATAAAAACAAACCTGAAGCCAAGTATTGGGGTGAATGCTGAAAGATCAGAGAAGCAGAACAAGCCACAGCTTCCTCACCTTGCCAGTTCCTTAGCGGATCCTGTTTCCTCAGACTGGAAGCCTCTGAGTCCTTATCCAGATGGATCTCAGCTGAACTGCTGCTAAAAGCCTAAAAGCTTAACCTGCTGTAGTTCCTCGTCCTCACACCTTAAATACCTTTCTGCCTCCTGCCATTACTTCCCGGGATTAAAGGTGGGAGTCACCATCCTTGGCTGTTTCCAGTGTGACCTTGAATTCACAGAGATCCAGGTGGATCTCTGCCTCTGGAATGCTAGGATTAAAGGTGTGTGTTACCACTGCCTAACCTCTATGTTTAATATTGTGGCTGTTCTGTTCTCTGACCCCAGATAAGTTTATTAGAGTGCACAATATTTTGGGGAACACAATACCACCACATATAATACTGTACAATATTAGAGATGACATTTTAGTGGTACTCCACCATTCAACCTTTACCTTTATTTATAAAATTCACAGAAAGGTGAGCCTTGGCTCTGTGGATGCTGGAGAATTCTTACAAATCCAGAACTGTTCATTGCAGATTCATCTATAGCCAAACTTCAACATGTCCATGTGAACCAGTCTCACATTTGACCTGGAAAGAATAAGGGCGACTAGGCAAGAGCATGAATGGACTCCTGATCTCATGGCATCACCAATGCTATTGGCAACACCCTTGTTCCATGGCAGGGGAGAAAAGCCTGATGGGGTAGAGCAGTGTTTCCCAACCTGTGGGGTCGAGGCCCCCTTTGGGAGTCGCATATCAGATGACTCATAACAGTTGCAAAATTACAGTTATGAAACAGCAATGAAATAATTTTATGGTTGGGGATCACCACAACAGGAAGAACTATATTAAAGGGTCGAAGCAGTAGGAAGGTTAAGAACCACTGAGCTGGAGCCTCCTTTGTTTAGCCAAGGTTGTGACTCTAGCTATGTTCCTGCCTGTTTTCAAAGCCTGGCATTTTGGTGTTCCTAGTAATTTTGAGGGCTAACCAACAACCTCTCAATAAATTCCTTTTCTGTTTTCATCAGCATACATCAGTGTCTATTATTTGTATTACGACTGTGGTTTTGTGTTTATGCTTCCTATATATTTACTTACATTTTAAATAATTGGTACAGAACCTCAAGCCTTAAATTCAAATTCCTGTAGTTGTCTGTATTATTTATTCTGCCTATGCCTTTGACAACCTAGTTGCCCCCCCACCACTTAATAATGGACTTCTCTGTTTTTTCTTTCTAGTAATTCAATCAACAAACACATATATTCTAATAACCACTGTACTGGGATCAAGAGGAAAGGAAATCTGGGTAGGTAACACACACCTGTAATCCCAGAACTTGAGAGGTAAGGTCAACTCCTTGATCAGGAGTTAAAGGACAGCCTAGACTATGTGGAGAGTTTGAGGCCAATCTGGGCTACTAGAGACTCTTTGTCATAATAAAACAAAGTAAAATGAAACAAAAACAAAAGAAAAGAGACTATGTGGCTCCTAGCAAGGAATTCAAATTCCAGAGGGGAAGAAAGAAGATGAGAGAGAGAGAGAGAGAGAGAGAGAGAGAGAGAGAGAGAGAGAGAAAGCAAAAGAGAGAAAGAAAGAAAGAAAGAAAGAAAGAAAGAAAGAAAGAAAGAAAGAAAGAAAGAAAGAAAGAAAGGAAAGAAAGAAAGAAAGAAAGAAAGGAAAGGAAAGGAAAGAAAGAAAGAAAGAAAGAAAGAAAGAAAGAAAGAAAGAAAGAGTAGTAGATTCAGAAGTGGGATGACTACAAGGCTTCATTTTTTTCTATTCATGAGTAGAAAAGAAGAGCACAAAAGGTAAGGCCCCCAAGGAGCTAAAGCCTACTCCAGGAGGGGACCTTGAGAGCTGAGAAGTAAGGCAGGCAGAAGGGCACAGGCCATCATCGCTGTCAAGCCACACCAGTGTAGCCATCTGGCACACGGGAAGTCTCTCTAAAGTGCAGTGCGGTGGGTATGTCTTT
This sequence comes from Peromyscus californicus insignis, assembly GCF_007827085.1. Taxonomy (NCBI): domain Eukaryota; kingdom Metazoa; phylum Chordata; class Mammalia; order Rodentia; family Cricetidae; genus Peromyscus; species Peromyscus californicus. The sequence continues at coordinate 33,836,914 of NW_026294525.1, forward strand.
TGGTTGTGTTTCTCGATCTTATGAGATAACAGAATCATCCTGGGCTTGTTAAATTTTAGTTCAAAGGGGTTTGAGTTCATCCTTTTAAACCCAGGTCCCAGGAGACTCACATGGAAGGAAAACTGTGACAGGAGATGAGCTTGGAAGCAAAACTCATGAAGAGTTAAGAAGTTTCAATTTTATCCTAAAGGCAAAAGGCTGCTATTCAAGGATTAAAGACAAGCAGTGACTATATCGTGTTTGCATCTTAGAAAATTCACAGGCAACAGTAACGGGTTTGAGAAAACACATCTTTGCAATGAGAGATGCTAGGTTATTAGAAACACTATGCTGGGAAAGACTACATATTTGAACTAACACTGTAGTCTGAAAAGCAGAGAAAGTCGTCAAGTTGGAGTTTAAATGCCATCAGTTTGGTGACAACATGCCGTGAGGTCCGGAGGAGTCTGGAGTAGGAAGTTGGCTCAGGGGCTTGTATGAAAGGCAAAGTTCAAAACTCCCCAGCAAAGTGTTCCGTTTGGGCTGTAGTTATGCTGATATTAAGCCAAAAAATAATCCAAATCCTTGTGAGTCTAGAACTCAGAACATGGGACTGTAAAGAAGCTGTGGACTCTCTTTCAGAGGCAAGGGGAAGATGCAGGGACTGAACAGGAAGGCGGGCACTGGCAGCCCATCCAGGAAGACCCACACCAAGCTGCAGTTCTTTTTGCCTGGAGACTTAGGAAAAAGGATATTTGCTAGAACCAACAAACAGATTGAGGTCTAAGGAAGGACCTAGACTTCTCTATAAAAACTACTTTTTGTGGATAACAGCAGTTCCTCCATTTGTCACATTTGCTACATGCTGGAATTACCTGCTCTATAAAAGCTCTTGAAAAATTCAAAGCGAACCTGGGCACAATGCACTACATTTATAATCACCTGGTCAAGACCAGCCTGGGTTACACAGCAAGGCCCTATCTTGAAAACCCAAATAAAATAAAATAAATTCAATGTCTGGATGCTCTACATGTTTATATCATTCCAATAAAGTAGCATTCCCGGGGTAGAAGGAGGGCCAGGTATCAGTATTTTCTAAAGAACCTCAGTCTAATCCAATGTGCAATAAAATTAGGAGTCGCTGACATAGGCTGCTATTGGCTAGACTGGCCTAAGTGAAAATTTCTAACATAGCTGCTGAAAGTATAGTTCAAGGGTAGGCACGAAACCAGGCAAGGAGCAAAGCCTGGGGCAAAGCTGAAAAGACAGCATCAAGCTTCAGATCTTCAGAGAAGAGGGAGTAGGTAGATCCGACCCATGTGACCTTCTCAGAAGCAAGTCCCAGCCCAGAGCTGTAAGAATGTTACAAGGTTAACAATGTACTCCTAAATGGAAACAGTGTAAGTGGAAAGGACCCGGTCCTCTTATTTTTGCAGACTGACATCTGAAAGAGTCTAAGAACTCTGGAGATTGAACAGGGAGCAAACAGAGGGAGACTTGGAAGAGGATGAGTAAACCCCGGAGCACGTGATCGTCTAAGAGCATCAGAGGAAGAGATGCTGTTCCAGGGGGGAAGGAACGGCACGTTAGAGGAGGAAAAGGCGAAATCAGAGAGGGCAACATTGCAGGAGTCAATGGCTGAGAAGTACAGGGAGGAACACTTAGTAGGGGCCATGCTGGAGAAAGAAATGGCAGGGTAGCTGAAAAATGTCAGTTGGACTTATCTCTTCATGCATGTGGGGGAAAAAGTAGAGGGTAGGTGTCTTTTCTTCTGCAGTCTGCTTGACAGCCACTATCTTTAGTCTCATTTGATTGGTGCATTATTGAGGGATGGAGACGAACTGTTTGAAATTCAAAATGTGCTAGCGTCATCCGTTGTTCTCAAATCCACATGACACAGGAATGATCACGTTCCTAACGGAAGCATCCTGAAACAGGCCCCTAAAATAATCAAAAGGAACAGAATAAAGGCTTGGCTGGGAGTGCTGACTAAAAAAAAAAAGTAAAATGCTTTGGAGAGAGGAAGGGTAAGAGGGCTGTGACTGGAGCATCCAATTAACCATCTCCCTCTGCAACGTGTCTCATTTCCATTCACTTTATTCCCTCCTCACCCCCACTGGTCCATTCTCCAGTGCTCCGGAGTCCCTGCTTTTCCAGTCCATCTCTCACAGCAGTTGGGCTACTGCAGCTCTTTACTCTTTCTGTATCCCATTGGGGTCAGAAATCAACCGATGTGCCCCTGGCTTGGGCTCTGAGTAGAATGCCCGGGGCCTGTTTTCTTGTTCTGTCACTCTCCTGTTGTGTGACCTTGAGCAGAGAAGGTAAGCCCCGTGTGCCTTAATTGTATCACCTGAAAAGGTGGCAGGAAGAATGCTTCCGTGATAGGAACATTACAAGAAAGAATAATCAATTTATCCATGGAAGGGCTGTGGGGGGAACGGCAGTGTGAAGCAATCTATCTCACGCAGATTTGGGGCTTCTCTTCTATAACATGCCCAGGAAACATATCTACCTAGATCGTTAAGGAGATTAAATTAGAGAGTGCACCTGAAGTCCATCAGCCTCATGCATAGACTATACTAAACAGCAACAAACGGGAGCTGTTATAATTACAAAATCCCAAGTAAAACAGCGCATACTCTGAAGGCTTCCCTTTTCCCAGCCTAAACAAATAATTTCATATCCTGTGCTCTACTCTTCATTTTAGTTTTATTGTAGACATTACTTCTCTACTTCTTTTTCCTATTTATTGTTTTTAGGTAGGTTCTTGCAATGTAGCACAAGCTGATCCGAATGGATGGATGGTGGTTCTCCTGCCTCAGCCTCTCCAGTGGCATGAGCCTCTTGCTTCATTGACAGTTGCTCACATCTTTATCTTCTGGTCCACATTACCAGGCTAAAGTCAGAGCATCACTGTTTTAAGCTAACTCACGCAGTGTAGAACTGTGCTGTGCTTCTTACGTGTCCGTAGTAGGTTCTCATCAGCTGGCGATTGAATTCCTTTATTTATATTTTTATATTGAGCTTTATCTCTTTTAAGTTTATATTGTGACTTTTGATCATGCTCAATATGGATGAGAATGTGGAAAAAAATTGTAGGCACAAGTGTGAATTGGAGCCATTGTTTGGAAGAAATTATAGTAAGCAGACTCTCCAAAGATAGGAGACTAGTTAAATAAATTGGGGCATATGGATATGACAGAATATTTCATATAATACATATTCCATATTAGACACTGCCTGTATACATATATTATACTATATTAATATTGAGAGACCCCCTAAAACAGACTAAAAGTGAGTAGAACTATAAAGCAATGTAAATTTCTTTCTCACAAATGTAAATGTCTCCTTTTGTGTAAAATTAAAGATAGCTAGGAGTTTATGCAGATTTATGCTTTTTTAAATTAGGAAGTATAATAAGCAATTGTGCATGTGGAGAAGGTGGTAAGGAAGGAGAGAAATACAGCTTCTCGCTTTCCCTTTGTAACATTCTGTGCCGGGTTCTATAATCTTCTAATTCATCTCTCTTTTTTAAAATGGTGGTGGAAAGTGAGATTAAAGCCCCCCTTTGTTTAGTTTATTTTTTATTCTTTCTATATTGGTATAATATTCATTTTTTAGTTATTTTAGCAATGCTTGCGATTGAACCCAGGGTATTGCACATGATAGGTAACTTCTCTACTATGGAGCTCTCAGCATATTTTTAAAAGTATTGTATAAATGGCCCATGTTAAGTGTTTTGAGATGACATTTTAGAAAGACTTATTTCTTTTGAGAATCTTATACATCAGCACTGTATTCACCTCATTTTCCTCCTGCTGCGGACTCCTACCATGCCCCCCACCCCCTCTCAAATTCATGACCTCTTTTCCCTTAATTCTTCCTTAATCATTATTGCATATAACAATCACACACACACACACACACACACACACACACACACACACACACACACACACATTGTGATGGCTATTCTTGATTGTCAACTTGACTACATTTGGAATTAACTAAAACCCCAGCAGCTGGGTACTCCTGGGAGGGACTTTTTTCTTAATTAAATCATTTGAAGTGAAAAGACCTACTTTTAATCTGGATCTTCTGAGGTAGGAAGATACATCTTTGGTCCATATTTTTTGAGGGGAAAAGATCCACCTCTAATCTGGGCCGCACCTTCTGCTGGCAGCCTATGTAAAGGACATGGGAGAAGGAAGCTTGCTCTCCTTGTCTGCTTGCTCTCACTCTCATTGGCAAGCCAATTCCTTCACTGGCATTAGAGCCTACTTCTTCAGGATTCTGGAGTACACCAAGGACCAGTAGAGACATCCAGCCTCATGGACTGCACAATGACTGGATTCTTGGGCTTTCTGTTGGTAGACAGCCATTGTTGGACTAGCTGGACCACAGCCTATAAGCCATTCTAATAAATACAATATATATGTATATTGTATATATTATATATAATATATAATACCATATAAAACACACACACACACATATACATACATACACACACATACACACACACACACACACACACACACACACACACACACATATATATATATGTATATATATATATATATACATATATATATATATATGTTCTGCTCCTCTAGAGTATCCTGACTAATACAGCTTTTGGTACCAGAAATGACTCTAGAACAACAGAAGTATAAGGATGAATTGTTTAAGCATCTGGAATAGACTTTCCAGTTTGCTAACACCTACAGTTACTGAAGCCTCTCCTAGAAGCTTGGAGAATTCTGAAAACCCAGGTGTGAACTATTTTACAAACTTAAGGAGACAAATGCACGTGATTATTTTGATTCTCCAGTTGTGAGAAGCAATGGATTCAGTGACTCTGTACACAAAACTTTTGACAGTTTGTGGGAGAACAAGGAGACTGAAGATGCTGCTTGGTTGCTCCTGCATCTCCGGATAAACTGACAAAGGAAAAGAATGAGGTCTGTGATAAAATTAACCAGCTCCTAGCATCTCGGAATATGATGAAGGACAACAATGAACTCGGTGATAAAACTGACCAACTCCAGATGCACACAGACAGTCTAATGGTTTCTAAGGCTGCCCTGGAAGAGACTCTCTTCTCTCCAGCAGCCACAGAGCTCAAGTTGCAGAAAATCAAACCAAAGCCCTCATTATAAGGTTGGCTGAATTACAGCAAAAATTCAAGTCCCAGCCTTGGAGGGTGTCCGCAGCTAAAGTGAGGGCATTACTTGGTAAAGAATGGGATCCTGTAACTTGGGATAGAGATGTGTGGGAGGACTCTATTGAAGCTGAGAACTTTGAACCCTCAGATTCTTGGGGGTTTACTCTCACCTGAGGAAGTTGTCTCTCCATCCTCAGCAGAAGATGTGCTCCTGCCTGGACTTCCTGAAATAGTGCCTTTTTTGCCTTTGACTGAGGAAATTAATCCTTCATTGTCTGCTAAACAGCTGGTTAGTTTCTCCGAAGGATATGCCAGACAAGACAGTGTTCATGTCCCTCAGGGCCCACCAATAGTTAGTTACCTTTAGACTTTAAGGCTTTAGACTTAAGGCCGGGCAGGCTCCTAGAGGGGAGATAGAAAGTGTAGTCCATGAGGAGGTACACTACACTCCTAAAGAGCTTAATGAGTTTGCTAATTCATTCAAGTAGAAGTCTGGGGAATACGTGTGGGAATGGATTTAAAGGGTGTGAGATAACGGTAGAAGGAACATAAAACTGGATGAGGTTGAGTCTACCGATATGATCCTATTTAGTGGAGATTCTAGGTTTAATGTGGAAGCTTCCACAGTTTAAAAAAAATATGCCAGAAATTTGTTTGAATGGTTGTCTGAAGCATTTGTCAAAAAGATAACTACTGAAAAGGAGCTGGAGAGGCCTGATATCGCTTAGCTTAGTGCTACTCAAGGGATTTTAAAGCTCAGGGAAATCACAATGCTAGAGTGGGTACACTGTGTAAAAGCTAATCCTCCACAATGGGAAGACCCAGAAGACACGCCCTCCACGAATCCTGTAAGACCCAAAATGGTGAAAGGGTCACTGGCACATTTGAAGAGTTTTGTTGTCGCCCTTTTCCTTGTGCCAGATCTTAGGGTTGGAGATGCTGCTGCTCGGTTGGACAAATTAAATGCAATGGATTTAATTGGGCTCCAAGGTAGCAGGGGCCAGGGGGTAGCACTGATTGACCAAAGGCAAAGGCAAGGTGAGCGTAGTTATCATCGTGGGCAGCATAGACAAAGCAATGTCCATAGTGGGCTGGCCTGTTAATGGTCAGCACATGTAAAATGGTTTTTATGGTGGCGTGACTCATATGGACCTTTGGTACCGGCTAACCAATCATGGTGTTTCCAGGCATGAAATAGATAAGAAGCCAGTAAGCAGCACCCCTCCATGGCCTTTGCATCAGCTCCTGCCTGCATGTTCCTGTCTTGTTTCAGTTCCTGTCCTGACTTTCCTCAATGATGAACAGTGTTTTGGAAGCATAAGCCAAATAAACCCTTTCCTCCTCAAGTTGCTTTAGTCATGGTGTTTGATTACAACGATAGTAACCCTAACGAGGACACTATCTATAAAACCAACTCAATGTGACATTTTAATAGTTGTGGAGCACTCTACAAGATGATACATGTGATTTATGATCCCTTTGCAGATTATTTAAATTTATAATGTTTTGGTGGTTATAATACTGAAGTGAATATTTATTCCTTTAGAAAGTTTGGACATGGAAAATTTTTAAGCAATAGTAACATTTTTACTGACAACCTTTTTTTTTTTTTTTTTTTTTTTTTGGTTTTTCGAGACAGGGTTTCTCTGTGTGTTTTTCGAGACAGGGTTTCTCTGTGTAGCTTTGCGCCTCTCCTGGGACTCACTTGGTAGCCCAGGCTGGCCTCGAACTCACAGAGATCCGCCTGGCTCTGCCTCCCGAGTGCTGGGATTAAAGGCGTGCGCCACCACCGCCCGGCCGACAACCTTTTTAAAAGCATGGTCTTAAGAGTATTGATTCTCCCAGGTGTTTGGAAGGATTTAGTGTAACTCTGGAATTAGCTATTCTGAAGAACCAAAATGCCTTGCAGATAAGGAAGAATCCTTGAATGCCCAGAGGCAATGTGGCAGTAGGTGAGGGAGAGACAGGAGATAAAGTGAGACATGAGGTGGTACTTCCAGGCTGTGACTCCCTCATTCTGCAAGGATTTCTCACAGAGACTTGTGAAGGAGCTGACCTGCAGTGAAGAGACAAAAGACACATGCAAAGCCTGGGACTAATCATAAGGTAAACCTGGGAATTAGCAGAAGTCTGGAAGGTGAAAGTCTTACCAGTCAAGAAGTTAGGGATGTGGTGGGGCACGCCCTTTATCCCAGAGGCAGAAGCGGGCAGTTTACTGGTTTACTGAGTTCCAGGACAGCCAGGGCTCCACAGAGAATCCCTGAAAAAAAAAAAAGAAAAAAAAAAAACCAAAAGGAAAAGAAAAGAAACTAGGGATGGACTCCATGTTGCTAACCAGCTTGCCCAGGGATAGACTGTCCACCTCTTTTCATTATCCATGCCTCCTCAAGGACCTGTGTGTCTCACAGGGGATGTACACATCGGAGCTCCCAGTAACTGAGAGGGAAGGGACCCAATTCACCTCACCATCACCAACAGTGGGATATTATAGTTTTTAAATCTTTAGCAATTTAGTCAGAAAGTTTTCATTGTTTACTGACATGGCTTTTGAGGTTTAGAAAGATTTATGATTTTTAAAATTTCATCCGATTCCTGGAAAAATGGCATCTCACAGGACCTTCTTTATCAGGCCACACTGGTAGAACGGCAGTTTATATGGCATGTGATTTTTGTCAGACAAAATCTTGCTGTGTAGTCCAGGCTGGCTTTGAACTTTGATCCTCTTATCTCAGCCTCCCAAGGGTAAGAGATTCTAGGAATGTGCCAGTGTGTCTGGCTTGCGCTGGCTGTTTTCTAATTGCTCTTACAAACATTAACTTAAAAATCCATACAGTGAATCTATGACCTAGTAATACTTTTCCCTCCTGTCCTGGATGGCATTGTTCGGCCAGACTTAACAGTGAACAGAAGTTAGGTTTGCCGCTGGTTCCGAGTTGGTGTCCCCAAACCCAGCCATGCTGCGTCTTCTTTCACCCTCCCCTGCAAACCGGCCCACACCGTCGTTCCTCTATTTTCAGGTTCACACTAGCACCAAAGTCCACTCACTTCTTCCTAGCTTTGGATAAATTCACTATCTGCTCTCAAAGAGTGCTCTCTCTTCAGGACTAGTGTATCAGCCAGCTGAAAAATAAAAATTTCAGTAAAAACAAAAACCAAAACTAGTCACACTGTATCTCCCCGCCCCAGCACCTCAAAATTTTCTATACTTCTGTCCAAACTCCCCTTTTTATTTTATTATTATTTTATTTCTTTATTTGTTTATTTATTTTTGGCTTTTCAAGACAGGGTTTCTCTGTGTAGTTTTGGTACCTGTCCTGGATTTCGCTCTGTAGCCCAGGCTGGCCTCAAACTCACAGAGATCCGCCTGGCTCTGCCTCCCGAGTGCTGGGATTAAAGGCGTGTGCCACCATCACCTGGCTCCTTTTTATTTTTAAATTATGTATATTTATATATGTGTTGGGACAGCTGCATGCCACAATGCACATGTGTAGAAGTTGGAGGAAAACTTTTGGAAGTCAGTTCTCTCCCCAAACCTGGAACCTAGGGATAGAACTAAGGTCCTCGGGTTTGGCAGCAGGCAGCTTTACTTGCTGAACCATGTCACACTACACTTTCCTTTTCTTTGTGCTGTTACTTCTGCAACCACCCCAATCTTACCCCTGCTTCTACGAATGCTCAAAAACGGCATCTGTCAAGTGCATCAGGAATGTCAGGCTTTTCCGATTCTGCAGCTCCATCTTTCATTTCATGGAGTTGGTCGTTTTCTGTTCATGGTGTACTGTACTCTTCTGGATTTCCTTTTCTGCTCCTTATCTTACTTTCTTTTGTTGTTACCTCCTGTTCTTGTGCCTAACTTCCAAATCTTAAATTCCTAAAAATCTAGACCCCATGATCCCTTTTGCCTGATTCTTTCAGACTGTCTACATTCAGACTCATTGTTTTAAATATTACCTATCATATCTTTTCATTTATCATACATCCCAGTCCCATTGGGGTTCCCCATCACTTCAAATTTAAACAGTAAACTGAATTATTTGCCCTCTTCCTGTGTAGAAGACAATGCAGCTGTTTTGATGCCATAACCTAGCACAGTTGCCTATACACTGTGCTCAGTACTTAAGAAGGTGATGAAAGAATCATACCTTTTTGCTTGCTTTTATCATCCAGAATTCAAACTGTTGTCCACCTGTGGGTTTATAACTCTTTAATAATGTGCGATTGGGCTAAGGAGAGGGCTCAGTTAGAAAACAAGAAACTGAGTTTGAATCCCCAGGACTTATGTTAAAAAGCTAGACACAAAGCATGGGCACCTGTAATTCCAGCTCTGCTATGGAACAGTAGGAGATAGAGACAGGAGGATACCCAGAAGCTGGTAGGCTAGCTAGCCTGGCAGCGAAAGAACAAAGACACCAAAACAAAACAAACCAAACCAACCAATCGAACAAACCAAACCAAACAAAATCACGCACTAAACAAGGTGGAAGTTGAGCACTCCACCAGCGGCTGTTTTCTGACTCTCTTATGTAGGCACAGGAGGTGTGTGACTGTATCCACACACACATATGTGCACAAGCACAGACCCCACACACAAAATAATGCACAACTAAAACCAATGGTAGAAATAATGTACGTAATGAATGACCTTGAAAATTAGAAAAGAAAAAGGACTTGAAACAGTTTTTAGAACATAAGATCTTAAAGAGTCAGGTGTGGTGGTCCATACCTTTAATCCCACCACTAAGGAGGCAGAGGTAGGCAGAGCTCTACAAGTTGGCAAGAGTTACATGGTGAGATCCTATCTTTAAAAAACAAAGTAAAGAAAAGAATATAAGGTCTTCTGGGCAGTGGTGGACCACACCTTTAATCCCAGGCAGAGGTAGACAGATCTCAATCAGCTGGAGGCCAGCCTAGTCTACAGAGTGAGTTCCAGGAAGCCAGGGCTACACAGAGAGAAACCCTGTCTTGAAAAACAAACAACAAAAGAATATAAGGTCTTAGAGTTGAAAAGAATGATAGTTCCGATCTCATGTTTTATAGGTGAGAGCATGCTGATTTCCATGTCTAATGAACACCATTATTGGTAGAACAGGATCCAGGGCTTTGCACAGAATAAATAATAATATGTAGGTTTATGTTAATGTGTATTCACAAATACACACATATACACACTTTTATCCATGCACTGAGTATCTAAAAAGTTATAGTCTTTTCCATCTTACTCTGCAATAGGGTCTCCACAGCTACCAAAATTTCTGCTGTTTAATGAGTGTTCCACATGAATTACTGAATATGACCTACAGACTTTTAAAGTGAGTAACAAAGAAAATATACCTTGAAGTTCTCTTTAAAATAACCATAGTTCACCTATTTTCTTTTTAAACATAGAATCTATTGTACAAGAAGTAGCAATCCTGTTAGAGAGTTGACGAACCATTTGGAATTCAGCTTATTCCAAAACTTTAGGGCCTGCCTTTCTTCTCCAAAGGGGCAAAGCATGTCTTTCAAATTTCCTCTCTTAGAGGTATTTCAAAGGCAGTCACATTTGATCCTGGCAGTCAACTAAGATAGGTGTGGTAACACTTTTACCTGCAAGAAAGGAAAAATGCCAAAAGATTAAATAATTTGCTCAACACTTTATAGGAAATAAATCAGAGATGAAATTAAAATTCAAGACTACAGCCTGATGTAGTGGCACTTGGGAGGCAGAGGCAGGCAGATCTGTATGAGTTTGAGGGCAGCCTTGTCTATATAGTGAGTTCCAGGACAGCCTGAGCTACATATGAGACCCTGTCTTGTAAAAAAATTGAAAAAAAATGTGAATTTGAACCCGTATATGTATATGTATATGTTTATGTATATGCATACATTTGAACCCATACACACACACACACACACACACACACACACACACACACACACACACACATTTGAACACACACATACATACATATATATCCCTAACAAAGGTTTTTCTACCTCTCATAGGTTGTCTTTTTCAAAATGGCAGGAAGAAAGTTTTATTTTCTCCTTAGTACACAATGAGTTCAAATTAATTTAGGATGGGCACAGGAGGAGGGAAAAGGGATTATGCCTGTTTCTTCTTTTTGTTTCTAAAAAAAAAAAAAGTGAAGCAGAGTGTTCAGAAGAATCAAACTCTAACTTAATTTTTCATGCTTGAATCCACTTTATGGAGGATGATTTACATAAAATAAATGTGCTCATCTTAAGTCTATAGTTTAATGAGTTTTGACAAATGTGCAGACTCGTGTACCCATCACCGAAACAGGAATTGCCGCATTGCTATAGTATAGAGGATTCCATCATGTCTAACTTCCTGGCTCCAGGCAACCACCCATGTGCTTTCTGTCAATTTAAATTAGTTTTACCTATTCTAGAATTCCACATAAATGCGATCCTATGGCAAATACTTTTTTTTGTGTCTGACTTTTTAAATTCCTTCGGCCTAATGTTTTTGAAATTCATGTACGGTACAAATATCAGCCGCTCACTCCTCATTATTCAAGAGTTTTATATTTAGTAACTATACCTTCATTGTCTTAGCCATTCGCTTGTTTTTAACCATTTGACTCAGCTCAAGATTTAGGGACTTATCAATAAAATATCTATGATCATTCATACGTAACCTTTGTGTGTTTGATTTTTTTTTTTGTAGTCAAATATCTAGGAGTGAAATTGTTCCATTATGTAGGAGCTGTATATTTAATTTTGCAAGAAAATAGCAAATTGCTCTTTGTTATGACTGCACCATTTTCCATGAGCGTTCTAGTTGCCAGATCTTCTTGGTGCTATCTGAGCAGTATTCATCATTTTCACCATCCAGTGAGAGGATGATTGTATTGTGTTGTAGATTATTTTGTATTTCCCCAATGACTAACGGTTGTGAGCATTTTATATGTTTATCTGCTATCTCAACTTTTTTTTTTTTTTTTTTTTTTTGCTAAGTGAAGATACCATAAGCTTTTCTATGATGATAGATTTTGGGGTTCTGGTTTTTTTTTATGGACATACACATATATTTGTTTCTAACTACTTCCCCCCTTTGCCATTATGAAACGCCCTTCTTAGTCACTGGTAATAAATTTTGCATTAAACATTGTCTGTCTGATACCAATAGAACCATTCCAGCATTCTTTTTTGCTATTCTTTGCTTTAAAAAAATATTCTTTGTCAATTTCATGCATATATACAATGTATCTTGATGATATCCACTCCCAGCTCCCCCCAGTTTCCCCCCAACGTGATCCCCTCCCACTTTCACATTCTTCCCACCCCCCTTTCTCATGACCCACGGAGTCCAATGCGTGCTGCCCACTGGCATGTTGACAACTCATGTACATGTTTGTACAGCTACTGTTTAGAAGTACAGCAGCCATGTCCATGTTCAGAAGATATTTCACAGCACTCCGATATCTTCCAGCTTTTACATTCTTTCTGATCTCCTTTTCCATAATGTTCCCTGAGTGTTGGTAGGGATTCTATCGATGCTCTATTTAGGACTGAGTGCTCAACCATCAACACTTGAACCAATTGTGGATTAACTGCTCATTACTGGTTTTGACCTGTTATCTGCCGCCCACTGCTCATTACTGGTTTTGACCTGTTAGCTGCTGCCCACTCTCAGATGAAGGCTGAGAGCAGCACTAATGTGTATTAGCATAAAATGTAAATATAAACATTTAGAAGGCAGTTTGATAACTTATCTTTTTAGCAAACTGGCAGAAATAAGTTTCCACATAGGGCCTACGACCTCCTCGACTGTGGACCTTTGATTAGGTTTAGAGCATAAGGCATGAGTTCCTTCATGTGGAGTAGGTCTTAAACTCAGTTAGGAAGCAGTCACTTACCCCCATAACGTTCATGCTAGTCACACCACTGAGCACATCTTGCCTGGAAGGCCAGCATAGTAACATGCTCGATCCAACATTGGGTAAGACTCTAGAATTTTCTTCCCCAGTGGCCTTCATAGCACCTTCTGGTACTATGACAACTACCCATGTTTTACTTATTATTTGAATAGCATATTTTCCCCTTATATTTACTCTCAATCTGATTGTGTTTTATATTTAAAATGGATCCCCTACAGGCAGCATATGAATGGTTTCTTGTATGATCTGACAGCTTTTAAAAATTAATTGAAGTGTTTATGCCTCAATTATCAGTTAATAACTTTTTTTCATATGGTTGGGTTTGTTAGCCAGTTTATTATTTGTTTTCTGTCTCATTCTTTTTTTCCCCTCCTTCCCTTTATTATCCACTTTTGGATTATTTCAACATTTCTTACAATCTCATTCTTATACATCTATTGGTTTTAGGATATCATCTCCCCCGCTCCTCCTTTATGAGATATCATCCCACTCTGTAGCCCTGGCTGGTCTTGAACTCAAGGCAATCTTCTTGACTCGGTCTTTTTTTCTTTTTTCCCCTGTTGGGGACATGGTTTCTGTCCGTAATAGCTCTGTCTATCCTGGAACTTGCATTGTAGACCAGGATGAGCTCAAACTCACAGAGATCCGACTGTCTGCCTTCTGAGTGCTAAGATTAAAGGTGTGTACCACCAAGCCCGACTATTACCTCACCTTTTTGAGTACTAAGATTATATGCACGTACCATCAAGCCTCAATAAGTTATATTAAGATACACTTCTCACATTTTACATGATTGCTTTAGGGATATTCCACATTTAGGGATTATTACATATAAAGTATTTCTTAAACAAACTTATTTATTTATCTATCTATCTATCTATCTATCTATCTATCTATCTATCTATCTATCTATTTATTTATTTATTTTACATCCTGGCCACAGTTTCCCCTCTCTCTTCTCCTCCCTGTCCCCCCAACCCATTCTCCCTCTGTTCTCACCTCACAAACCACTCCTCCTCTGGTTATGTTTACGAAAGGGCGGGTCTCCCTTGAGTATCAACAAAACATGGCATATCAAGTTGCAGTAAGACTAAGCACCAACCCATGAGCCTGTAAAAGAGTCAGAGACAGCCCCCACTTTCACTGTTAGGAGTCCCACAAGAGGACCAAGCTACACAACTGTAACATATATGTAGAGGGCCTAGGTCAGTCCCATGCAGGCTCCTTGGTTGTTGGCTCAGTCTCTGTGAGCCCCTATGAGCCCAGGTTAGTTGATTCTGTGAGTTTTCTCATGATGTACTTATGCCTCTGGTGCCTACAATCCTTTGGCCTCCTCTTCTGCAGGATTCCCCAAACTCTGCCTTTTGTCTGACTGTGAGTCTGCATCTGTTTCTGTCAATTGCTGGATAAAGCCTCTCTGGTGACAGTTGGGCTAGGCACCAATCTGGTCACAGGAGATGGTCGACTCAGGCAACATATCTGCTATTGCTAGGAGTCTAAGCTGGGGTCATCCTCTAGATTCCTGGGAGATTCCCTTGTGCCAGGTTTTTACCTGACCCCACAATGCCCCCCTTTCCAGTAGTCTCTTTCTGTACTCTCCCAATCCACCCCCTCAACCTGATCGATCATGTTCCCATTCCCAACCACCCTCAGTCCAGTCATGAAATCTCTTCTATTTCCCCTTCCTAGGAAGATCTGGGTGTCCCGCCATGAACCCTCCTTGTTACCCAGTCTCTCTGGGTCTGTGGATTGTAGCATCCTTTATTTTAAAGTTAATATCTACTTATGAGTGAGTATACACCATGCTTGTCTTTCTTGGTATGGATTATCTTACTCAGGATGATTTTTTTTTTTAGTTGCATCCATTTGCCTCAAAATTTCCTGATGTCATTGTTTTTAACAGCTGAGTAATACTCCATTGTGCAAATGTACCACATTTTCAAATGTACCATCTATTTCTCAGTTGAGGGGCATCTAGGTTGTTTCCAGGTTCTGGCTCTTACAAATAAAGCTGCCATGAACATAGCTGAGCAAGTGCCCTTGTGGTATGATTGAGCATCCTTTGGGTCTATGCCCAAGAGTGGTCTAGCTGGGTCTTGTGGAAGGTTGTTTCCCGGTTTTCTGAGGAACCACCACACTGACTTCCAAAGTGGCTGTACTTTTTTGCACTCCCACCAGTGTAGATGAAATTCTAAATGGTTTTATTGAATAAGAAACACAGAGCCAAATGCAGAGTTAAAAGCCCAGAGAGCAGAGAACAGTAGCTAAGAGCTGAGACCAAGACTGCCTTCTTACCACCTTGCTGCTGCTGCCATTCTTCCCCTGAGAAAGAGACCTACTTCCTGTCTCTTTATTGACTTTCTGTTCTGCCTTCTCATTGGTTGTAAACCCAACCACATGACCTCCTCATCACTGCCTGTCTATACAGACCTCCAGGTCTCTATGGTTGGTATTGAGATTAAAGGCGCGTGTCTCCAAGCTGGTTATGTCCTTGAACACACAGACTCTGCCTGCCTTGTGATTGGGATTAAAGGTGTGCGCCACCACTGCCGGGCTTCTGCTATGGCTTGCTATTAGCTCTGACCCCTAGTCAACTTTATTTATTAACATACAAATAAAATCACATTTCAGCACAAATAAAATATCACCATACACCAGCAGTGGAGGAGTGTTCCTACAGCTGATAAACCATTTTAGTCAAGTGGCAGGATACAGGATTAACAACAACAACAACAACAACAAAAATAAGTAGCCTTCCTATATAAAAAAAAAAAATAGACTGAGAAAGAAATCAGAGAATCAATACCCTTTATAATAGGCTCAAATAATATAAAATATCTTGGTGTAACTCTAGCCAAACAAGTGAAAGACTTATATGACAAGAACTTCAAGTCTTTGAAGAAAAAAAATCAAAGAAGATATCAGAAGATGGAAAGATCTCCTATGCTCATGGATTAATAGGATTAACATAGTAAAAATGACCATTTTACCAAAAGCAATCTACAGATTCAATGCTATCCCTATTAAAATCCCAACACAATTCTTCACAGACCTTGAAAGAACAATACTCAACTTCACATAGAAAAAGAAAAAACTCAGGATAGCTAAAACAATCCTGTACAAAAGGAACTTCTGGAGGTATCGCCATCCCTGATCGCAAGCTCTACTACAAAGCTCTAGTAATTAAAAACTACTACACGGTATTGGCATAAAAACAGATAGGTGGATCAATGGAATCAAATCGAAGACCCAGATGTAAATCCACATACCTATGGACACTAGATCTTCAACAAAGAAGCCAAAATTATACAATGGAAAGAGGAAAGCATCTTCAACAAATGGTGCTGGTCTAACTGGATGTTAGCATGTAGAAGAATGCAAATCGATCCACATCTATAAAGTATTTTTTTCAACTACATGAAACTGATACTGTGTTAGCTACTATGCCAGACTTTCCATCTGGGACAAGTTCCCTGACAAAGCAAATGAAAAGGAGTACTGCCTTATCACAGCTCTGGTTTTTTTTTTTTTTTTTTTTTTTTGGTTTTTCGAGACGGGGTTTCTCTGTGTAGCTTTGCGCCTCTCCTGGAACTCACTTGGTAGCCCAGGCTGGCCTCGAACTCACAGAGATCCGCCTGGCTCTGCCTCCCGAGTGCTGGGATTAAAGGCGTGCGCCACCACCGCCCGGCTCAGCTCTGGTTTTTAGTCTTCAGTCTTCAGATCCATCGCTCTGGACCCCCAGTGGGGCAGAACATCTTGGTGGTGTCAGGAACATGTGGCTGAAGCTACTCATCTCTTGAAGTAAAGAAAGCCAAGAGAAGGAAAGAGGGAAGGGAGGAGCTGGGACGACCCCTAAGGACAAACCACAGTGACTCACTTCCTCTAGACAGCCGCCTCCACTTCCCAAATACCGGCAGCAGCTGGGGACAAAGCCTGAGGTACAGGATGCTTCATCTGCAAAGTATAACAACTATTTGATATAAAAATACAGAAACCTTTTGCCAGCCAGTGGTGGCACATGCCTTTAATCCCAGCACTCAGGAGGCAGAGGCAGGAGGATTTCTGTGAGTTCGAGGCCAGTCTAGTCTACAGAGCTTGTTCCAGGACAGCCAAAGCTATACAAAAAAACCCTGTCTCAAAACAAACAAGCAAAAAACCAGAAATTTTTCAACAGTGCGGGCTCCTTGCAACACGACTTTTTATGCGGCAGATGTCGTGTATGCTGTCAGCACATACAGTGACAACAACACATAATTGTGCCATAACCTTTGGCTTAAGTAGTCACGTGTATTTTAAAACATTCAACGAGCTCCTGGCACTCAGGGATGGGGTTGGTGCATTTTAGAATCGGGCGATGAAGGTTAGTTACAGAGTGCCTAGTATGTGCGAGCCCTTAGGTTTGATCTCTAGTATACTATTTATAAATAAACAAGTGAAAACATAAATGGGCTGGCCAGATAGTTCAGTGGATAAAGGCACTTGCCAAGACTTATGACTTGGGTTCAATTCCCGGGACCCAGATTGTGAGGGAGAGAACCAACTCTGCAGTAAACTGCACACATACACACACACACACACACACACACACACACACACACACACACACACACACACACAGAGAGAGAGAGAGAGAGAGAGAGAGAGAGAGAGAGAGAGAGAGAGAGAGAGAGAGAGGTAAATGAGTCAATGAATAAGTGGAATAAAAACGTTTTTGAAAGAACTAAAAAAAAAATTCCACAATATCCAAGAAGAAAGAGAAATCCTCTAGTTTGCTCTTTATTATTTCTGATATTTGCTATTGGGATCCCTAAGTTCAAACTCTCTCTATAGCATTGCTGGCTTTGGTCCTGCCAACTGTCTTTTATGGCATGTTTTACAGTTCAGGACTGATGGCAGTGAATTTTTTTACATTTTATTTATTTGAAAGTCTGTCTTATTTTAAATACCGAGTGTTCTGTTGGTCACAGAAACTCGGCTGATATTAATTTACTATTCATCACTTTAAAGATGTTGGTCATGTCATCTGGTTCCAGGGCTTCCTGATGACAGGTCTGTAGCCATGTAAATCATCACTGTTCTGTGTGGATATGTCATTTTAATGGCCATATCTGACGGGACAAAATGGCCTTTCATCAGTTTGATTATCATATGTCTAGACATAGTTTTTCTTTAAATTTCGTCTTGTTTGGATTCTCCAAGCTCCTTGGATCTGCTAATTTATGTCCTTCACAAAATTCACGTTTTTGATCATTATTTGCTTTAAGTTTTTTTTCTAACTATCTTTCATAAGCTTCTTAGATTCTAATTACATGCACATGTACATTAGACTTTCAATATTTCTGCACAGAGCCCCGGGGCTCCATTTTTTTTCAACATGGATTATTTGTGTGTATGGTATGTGTGTACACACCTGTGTGTGCAGGTGCGCTTACTCATGAGGAGTGTGGAGGTCAGATTTGACATTGGAGTGTCTTCCTCAGCGGCCTCTCCACTGATTGTCTTTTGTTGTTATTATTGTTAGAAAGGGTCTCTTGCTGAATCTGGAGCTTGCCATTTCAACGAAACTAGCTGCACGTCTCCATCCCCAAGCCCTGCATTGTAGTTGGATGCTACCATGTCCCTGGGTGCTAGAGATTTCAACTCAGGTCCTCATGCTGCAAGCACTTTGGCAACTGAACCATCTCCCATCCCATCTTTTTTTTTTTTTTTTTTTTAATAAAAATCTCTACGTGTGTGTGCACTTCATGTATATGAGTGTGTGCATATGGAGGTCAGGGACACCTCGGGTATCAGTCCTCTACTTTTATTTTGTTTCCAACAAGGCCTCTTTGTTATTTTTTTTTTCCATAATGTACACCAGGCTAGCTGGTCCATGCACTTCCATGGATCCTCCAGTCTCGGTCCCCTATCTTCCTGTAGAAATTCTGAGATTCCGGACTTTCAGGCTATGCATACAGCCTTACATATGTTCTGAGGATTCTAATCCGGGTTTTCATGTTTGCGTGGTGTCTTAGTTACTTTTCAATTGCTGTGACAAGCTGCCATGACCAAGGCAACCTAACAAAAGAGTTTATTGGGGCCTTACCGTTTCAGGGTATGAGTCCATGACCGTCATCAGGGAGCACGACTGCGAGCAGAGGCAGTCAGGCGTGACACTAGTGCAGTAGCTGAGAGCTTACATCCTGGTCTACGAGCAAGAAGCACAGAGAAGCAAAGAGAGCTGTGAGAGAATGGTATGGGCTTCTGAAGCCTCCAAGTCCATCCCCAGTGGCACACCTCCTCCAAGAAGGCCACAACTCCTAACAATCCTACCAACTGGGGACCAAGCATTCAAACAGATGAGCCTATGGGTTCCATCTCATTCAAGAGCCACATATGGCAAGTACTTACATCTACTGATCTATCTCCTCGGCCCCTCTTTCTTCTTTTTTTTTTTAAAAATCTGTTTTTTCTCTTTCTTTTAACCTTCTTATTTACCCAAATCAAAGTCCACTAACTCTTTATTTTGCCAACTGTGCTCTGCTTTTGAACCATCCAGTGAGATTTTTGTTCATTTTTTTTTTTTTAATTACGGTCAATCCACGTAAGTCTATTAAATGGGTAACAGAATTTATTGAGGTATAAATTGAGGAAATACACTCATGAATACAGAATGGAGTAGACAGCTAAAGTCGTCCTCTGATCTGCCTGGGAGTGAATCCACCTCACAGGCAGGAACAGGGAGAAGGGGCATGTGACCCTTCTCCAATTCCTTATAAGAGGTCATATACAATGGCAGGAAGCACCGCCTCTTTTGGTGCAGATAACCCAGAGTCATGGATGGAGCAAATATCACTACATTTTTTATGTTTTGGGATGCAGGAATTGGACCTAGGGCTTCAGAAATGCTAGCTACATGCTATAACATTGTTTCATACCTCTAATCCCCATATACCTTTAACTCTAATATTTTATGTCCTTTTAAAATGTAATCTATTTCTATAATGCAAATGCCCTTCTTTCACTCATCATCATCTCAGTGAGAGTTACAAAACCCATGAATATCTTGCATTATAACTCCAATATTGTAATAACCCCAGGGTCACCATCTATTAATCGTCTTTCCTCTTGAAGATGGATCATGCCCCCTGCTGATTTTTCCGGTGAAAGTTTAGGTTTGTTTCCTGGCCATTGTGACTCTCAGAATGTATAGATTTGGGGTTCTGTTACCATCCCGAGAGTACTAACATTCTTTTTTAGTAGGCATTTAACCTCTGTGGGGTCAGATGCTGATGTCTTCTTGCTTCCTTTGAGTGGTGTCTCAATTGATTTCACTGGGCTCTTGTTTTGCTGCTTTGCGTCTGTGTCATGAAAGCATGAGTCGGGGGACTGGTAGCGCTTCTTTGAGTGTCCATGAACAGAATTAGGTGTCTTCCTTCCCCAGCTCTCTCCCTTTCATGGCTCCTCTTCATTCTCTTCCTGCCTGAGTATGGTCACTATGGGTTCCTCTATTTGAAAGTGTGGTCTCCAGTGGAAGGTGCTGTTTGGGAAGGACTGGAAGGTGTGTCACTGGCAGCAGGCTTTGAGATTTCAAAAGCCCATTCCTATTTGAATCTTCTCCAGCTGCATGCCTACCTGCCTGCTACCATGCTCCCTGATAGGACGGTTATGGACTTTAATCTTCTGGAACCATGGACCCCCAAATTAAATGCTTTCTTTCATAAGTTGTCTTGTTCATGATGTTTTGTAACAGCAATAGAAAAGTAACTAAAATACTCAGCAACCATCCGTTTATTGAGAATGACACTGGGGTTTTTCTGGGGGATTCTTCTCCAATTCTGATTTCTCTTTCTGGTTTGCTTGCTTTTCTTTTAATCTCCAGTGCTCACAGGTGATTGATTTTAACTCTTCTCTTCTCTTCTCTTCTCTTCTCTTCTCTTCTCTTCTCTTCTCTTCTCTTCTCTTCTCTTCTCTTCTCTCTCTCTCTCTCTCTCTCTCTCTCTCTCTCTCTCTCTCTCTCTCTCTCTCTCTCTCTCTCCCTCTCTCTCTCCTTTATTATTGATATCAATACAGAGATGAGGAAGTTTTAACATCGGTGAAGTCTAAGTCATCCAGTTGCGGGTTTTGGTTATTGAGTTTTTCTGTCTTATGAATACTATCTTTGTCTCAAGATCTTAAGGACTCATATATGTGTTCCTTCAGTACTATTATGGTTTGGACTGTCCCGGGATTTATTTTAAGTTTATTTCAGTATGAAAAGCAAGGTAGAGATGAAACCTTACTTTGAGTTTCACATGGATATTTCTTCTCTTCAGTATTATTTCTTGAGAAGACTTCCTTCTCCACTGAGCCACCCTGAGAACTTGCTTGGGAATCCACTGATGGATGGCACATGGTTGATTTTCTTCTACATACTCTCTCCCATTCCATTAATCCATACAACTACTTTTCTACCATTTCCTCTCACTTCAAGTAATGGAGTTACTAAATCATAGAGTCATGAAATGAAACCTTGCCAATTTTCTTTTTCAAAATCATTTAGGCTATTTGACATATTTGCATTGCTATCTAAATTTTGATTTGTTTATTGATTTTGGATACTGAGGATCAGACCCCAGGGCCGCATACATGCTATTAGGTGTCTTATCCACTAATCTACATTCCCAACCTTTTAATTAAATTTTGGGATTAGCTTAGCTTGCCACATTCTGTTTTTAGAACATCTTCACCTATTCTGAAACTAAATCTATAGATTGATATGAGATGACTGAGTTTTGGTTTTTCAGTTCATTAATATTGCTTTCTTTCCAAATATTTAGATCTTTTTCATTTACCTCTTTAGCACATAGAATTTCTGCATTATTTTGTTGGGTGTATTCTAACATTTCTTCTACTGTAATATTTTATCGATCAATTTATTTACAGTACTGCTATTTGAACCCAGGGCCTCATACTTGCTGGTCATTGCTAGTATTCTAACAGGCATTGATCTATATTCTCAACCTTTTTTGTGGGGAGGACAGAGTCTCATGTAGCTGTCACTGGTTTTGAACCCTTATCTCCCTGCCTCCACCTCCCATGTGCTAAGATTAAAGGCATGTACCACCACACCTAGTCTAAATAATATTCTTTAAACTGTACTTTCCAATGTCACTTACTGAAACATATTTTCTTGATTTTATTATAGTGGTGCAGTATCCTGCTACACTCTTATTATTAGAATAAATTATTGTAATAATTTCTTTTGGCTTATAGTTTCTTCACCACTTTTGGAATAAATAATTATATTGCTTACATATTCAAACAGTTTCATCCTTCGAAGTTGTATGCATTTTTATTGTCTAGTTGCATTGGCAATGTATTACTGGATAACAATAGCTGTTTAATTGAATTGAATAACAATTATGAAAAAAGCATAATCTTGCTTTGTCTTTGATCTTAGAAGGGAGAGACTAACACTTTCAGCTTGGTATGTGGTCAGGTCATTTTTATAGAAAACCTTTATTGGTTTAAAGAGATTTCCACTTATTTCTAATTTGCCAAGTTTTGGAGGTGGTTTGAATCTTATTGAATATTTTTCTGTCTTTTGAGATGGTTACATGATGAGTTTTTGTTTGTTTGTTTGTTTTTGCTTTTTATGTTAATCTGATGAATTGATTTTGGCTAATTAGTTACATTTTATTATTTGTTGGGGGGGTTGTCACACAGTGACTACAGTATGCCTGTGGAGGTCTGTGAACAACTTATGGGAGTGTTTTCTCCTTCTATTCTGTGGGCCCTACAGATCCAACTCAGACTGTCAAACTTGGCAGCAAGTGCCTTTCCCTCTGGGCCATCTCGCCAGCCCCTATTTTGGTAAATGTTCAAAACTTTGACCAGCCCTACATCCCTGATAGAAGTCCTAATTTGTCATGATCTATTATTAATAAATATCGTTTTCTTATTTTTTAACATTTCATTGAAGATTTTGTTTTTCATGTGTACTCTCCTTTTCTGGTAGTATTTTTCCTTTGGTACTGGGAGAATGCTGCTCTTACAATATGAATTGGATGTGTCCCTTCCTTTTCTTTTCTCTAAGTGAGTTTCTCTAGAACGGCATCATCATTATTATAGTTGTAGAGAATTTACCAGGAAAGCTATTTAAGTCAGAATTACTTCGTGGAAAAATTTAAATCACACATTCAGTATATGAAGCTGTATAGTGCTACTTAGATTTCTGTTTACTCTTGAGAGATTTGTTGCTTTGCCTTTTCTACGGGATTTGTTCAATTTTGTCTAATTATCAAATTAAATCATAATATTTCTTTGTGGTTCTTTTTGAAACATGTTGGTTTTGTGGTGATTTCTCCTTTTATTTCTGGTATTTATGTTTTAGTAATCTCAACTTTTATGGAATTTCTTTTTCTTGCTCAGCTTAGGTAGCGGTTTACAAATTTCATCCGTACTTTAGTTGACTCATTTTTCTGGTAGTTTGGACATTTCTATTTAATGGACATTCTGCTCTTCTTTTTGGTCTTCTCTTCCTGCAGGTTAGTTTTTTTTTTTTTTATATGATCCATTTTTTTTTCTAGCTTCTTGGTGGAATTAACATTAGTGCTTTCCTTTCCAGCACCATTATTTAAAAGTGATCCCACTATTGCCCTGGCTGTATCACGTAAGTTGTATTTACATTTTTTGCTCATTTCAGATATATTTTCATTTCCCTGTGATTAATGTTTGTACATAGATTACCTGTTCACAAATTGATTTACAAGTAACTGGGATTTTGCACATTTCTTTAATAGGCCATCCATTCATTAAATTCTATTAAATTCATTGTTCTTAGGGAATATTTTTCAGCAGTTGCAGTAGCCCCAGCTGCTGAAGCCAGAGTTCTTTTGAGGAAATTTCAAAATTATGTATCCAATTTGTTCATACATACAGTTCTTTTTAAAATATCTATTCTTTACTTTTTCTTTTTTTTAATGTATGTGTATGTACAGCATGCACACATGTTTGCATCCGTGGGTGTTCCTGGGTGTGTTCCTGAGTGTGCATGCACATGTGTGTGAGTGTGTGTGTGTGTGTGTGTGTGTGTGTGTAGGCCCTGGGTTGATGTTGGATGTCTTCCCTGACCTCTCTCCATCTTGTTTTAATTGGGGTCTCTTGGGTATGCCTATGTTCCCTGCTACAGAGTCTAGCAACCAGCTCACTCTCAGGACCCCATCTCTGTAATCCCCAGTCCTGGAATTACAGGCAAACCACCAAGCCTGTTTGCTGTTTACATGGGCTCCAGACTCAGAACTCTAATTCTCACACTTGCTTCTTGTGTAACAACAGCTTCAAACACTAATCTCTCCTCGCATTCCCTTTGCTTACTTACTTACTTACTTACCTACCTACCTACTTACCTACCTACTTACTTACTTACTTACTTACCTACTTTCTTACTTACTTACTTACCTACCTACTTACTGAGACAGGATCTCACTACATAGTCAAGGCTGCCTTCTGACTCCTGGAGACCCACCTGCCCCTGCTCCCTATTGCTGCAAAGAAAGGCGTACACCACTATGCCCAGCTCCTCTCTATATAGTTGGTACCTTCTATCTTTCGTGGAATTGTTTCATCTTATTTAATTACCAAATTTTTACCACGTAGCTAAAGGGGTCTTGGACGCCTGATCCTCCTGTCTCCACCTCCCAAGTGCTGGGATCATAGGTCTGTACTGCCATGGCTACTGCAAATAACATTTTATCTTCTTTAATTTTGTTAAGGGTTCTCGGCAAGTAGCTGCCTGAGTCCACAGACAGTGTTGGACTCTATCACACTGCTTTGCCTTAAATGCGTATCAAGCTCTGTGGCCATGACCGCTGGCAAAACCAGCACAAATTTCCCTTTTTTATTCACAGCTGAATATGAAGACAATTTAAACTCACTATAGAGCTCGGCAACCTTAGCATACAATGCTTAGTAAGTTGAGAACACTCACCTTTTTGCTTTGAAGCAACACTCTGGATTCTCAGGCATGTCTGAATTGCCGGTCTTGCTATTCTCACACTTCTGAACCCTTATTAAGTAAAATGAGGATTGCTTGAATACAAGAATTGTGGTACCATGACAGTTCATCTGGAAGCCAAGATAACCACTTACTGACCAACAAATACGTAGCATATACGGTGCGGACACCCTGGACTGAGGACGCTTCATATTCAGGCAGATGGAGCAGGGTAGCGGGATGTTTTATCACAGCACTCAGAACAGTACGTGATTTAAAAATTTACGGATTGCTGACTTCTGTAATTTTCCCTTTGCTATCTTTAGACCATGGTTGGTTGTGGGTAACTGAAGCAGCAGAAAGCAAAACCTCTAACTAATAAGGGGAGTGGGAAGGGTGGATATGTCTTCAATCTATTTAAATGCCCAATGGCTACATGTGGGGCTGAGGATGTGGCAAGTGTCCCATGCACTCTGGAAAAGACCGTTGTTTTGTGCCGGGTTTGATACAGTGCTTTCTAAATACCCAAGTGGGGTGAGTCTGTTGAAAACAGCCTTCCGTATTCTTTGTACGTGATTACTCTTGAACAAGATTTGATACTTTGTATCTTTCACAGAATTTGTTCATTGTATCTAATTATCAAATTTCACTACTGTCACTAAGGCTGCTCTTGAATGCTTGATCTTTCAGTTTTGAGATGAGAGAGTAAGAATCCATTCTCATTTGTTCTTGTCTGCCCTTTCAGATGGAGCTCTGTGGATTTCCAGCCTTACACACACAGCTGAAGTTTACTTATTCTTTTCAGCTTGCTTTGTGTTTCTTTTTCTTTTCTTCTTCTTTTTTTTAAGAATTTTGCTGTCTAATCAACAATACCCTTGAATATATGATCAGCTGCTTTAGCATCTTGAATGCTACGTGTATGTATTTTACTATTATTATTACTATACAGTTAGATTTTACTATATAGTTAGATTTTGCCTATTTTAGAAACTGCATAATCCCTTCTTATTTTTGTGTCAACTAGTTTGTTATTTAAAAGGATTAAAAAATTTTAAATCCTTTTATATTTTCTGACATGGTTATAACGTCTGTCACTCTTCATCCTTCGGAATGACATGACTTTCCTTCAATGTGAATGTACTTTTGCAAGGCTGGAGTTTGAAGTTCACTATTTTTTGGGGGGGAGGCGGTTTCGAGACAGGGTTTCTCTGTGTAGCTTTGTGCCTTTCCTGGAACTCATTCTGTAGCCCAGGCTGGACTCAAACTCACAAAGATCCACCTGCCTCTGCCTCCCAAGTGCTGGGATTAAAGGTGTGTGCCACCACTGCCCCGGCAGTCAGCTGTCTTTTTGAGTAACCTCTTAGGGGCTGCATTCCTGAAGAGAATTGGCTCTCAATAGCTTCTCAGTTAGGGGTAGGACATCATGAGCCCCTCCCCAATCCTGCCTTCCAGGTGCTGGGATTCCAGGAATGGCATGCCCTGCCACTTCCAGTCTTTGGCTTTATTTTAAAGAAGGTATCTCCTAGCTTTGTCTAGGCTCTTCAGTTATTTCTGTCATGAGTTCATTTGCTCTATTCTATAGTTGCTATCTGAGGTCCCACCTTTTCTTATAGAAAACAGCGAACCATTTGCCTATCAACATTTGCGGGAAAATGTATGCTTTTCACTCAGGTTTGAAATGTCACATTTATGTCTCAATAAATACAATCTGTTTCTGAATTTTTTTGGTAGTTTTCTTATTTCACATTACGTACAGTGGAAATTAATGGTTGAAACCATCACACACAAAAAAAATGCCTTCCTTCTTCCCTCCCTCCCTCCCTTCCTTCCTTCCTTCCTTTCTTCCCATATTCTATAGACTAGATCTTTCAAGTATGGGGAAAATCTTGCCTCACATGTTGGCCTAAGATGTTCATACATCGCTCATGAGAATTCAGTATAGTTCTAACTTGATAATAGAAGCCTCAGCTACACCTTAAAAACTCCTTATGCATTTGTGCTTTAATACAGAAGTATCATTTCAGGAATTTATCCTGAAGATATACATAAAACCTAAAGATTTATACATGTAATATTTGTTACATTATCTTATTTGGAAAATATTGAAATGAGGTAAATGTCCCCATATGGGAGATGGTTGAACACACTATTACACACCCACACAATAGCAATGGAAATTGTGAGGCTAAAAAGAACAATTAGATCTCTATGAATCTCACAAGATTTCTGTGAAACATAATTAACCAAAAGGTGTGAAGTTAGAAGTGATTATATGATTACAATACTATTTGTAGGAGGAAAAAAAATTCAAATTTAAATGTGCATCAAAACAAAATACAAAAGATAACTTAATAAACTTTGGATACAATGCTCTATATTTTCAATAGGATAGAGAGGTGGGAATAAAGAACCAAAGAAGTCTTGAACTTCACTTGGTAACTAGCGGCTTGCCACAAGTGGCATTAAGGTGATGTTTCTGATATTGTATTGCTTGTGTTGAAGAATAGAGCAAGTGAGTAAATACATTGATTTTCTTAGGAACCAGAGTTCACATCGTGGGGGACGGGAGAGATAAAGATGATGTTGAGGACGGGAAGAATAAATATATACTACTAAAATATTTCCCCACATATGCTTTATTAATTCAAAGGAAGGAAATGACTTTCCAGAGATAAACTGACAAACACTCCCTTAAATAAGAGTTCAAAGTCAACATCATCAATCCCAACACACATTGACATTCACATCCCTTATGATGCAAAAAGCTCCGGAAAGCATATAGTATCATTTCTTCAATATATCTGCCAAAAAACTGGGTAATCTGCCTCTGCTAATAAAGAGTTATTGGACATATTCAAGTTGAAGAACACTAAAACAGCCCCACCATATTATCCAAAAATATTACAGTCATGGAGCACATGAGGCTGAGAAACTCCTCCAGATTAAGGGAAATGAAAGCAACATAATTAAATGTAGTTCTGTTCTTAAGAGAGCCTGGATTAGGGGGAAATGGGAGAGTTTAAATGTTGACTTGTACTACATAACAACATTATGTTAAATTTCCTGTCATTTGTAAATAAACTAACTGCACTATTATAAGATGAAACATTGCTCTGGTTCAGAAGCTCTGTGTGCTGAAATGTCTACCTGAAAATGGGTATGACATATTCCTTTTCCTCTTAAGTGGTTCTCTTCCTCTTAAGTGGTTCTAGAAGTATTAATAAAATATGTATGTCTATATTCATAGAGATACATATGAGCACACACACATATATCCACACACATATATAGAGAGAGTGTGCTTTTTAAAAGATGTAGGAGAAAAGGCTAAAAGTAGGTGAATGGGTTTTTAAAGTGTAGGTCATAGGAATCTAAGTGTCACGTGGACGCAGATCTGGGCTCAGAACTTTTCACTTATGGAGAAAGTAGCTTATTGTTTCAAGGCACTTTGTGTGTCCAGGGAACAATCAATTAATGCCCAGAGGAGCCAGGCATCTGGTTGCTAAACCAAAACATGGTGTAGACACTATGTTAGGATAATGGGAGCCTGGTGAAAAATAGAAACTATTTTATGTGCATTGCTGTTTTTCTTGCATGTATGTCTGTATGAGGGTGTTGGGTCCCCGGAACCGGAGTTACAGACAGTTGTAAGTTACCATGTGGGTGCTGGGAATTGAACCTGGAAGAGAAGCCAGTGCTCTTAACTGCTGAGCCATCTCTCCAGCTCTAGAAGCTATTTTAAAGATTTGAGAATCCAGAGTTTCAACCCAGTTGCTGGGCAAATATTAAACACCTTCTAATGTAGAATGTTGATTTCTCTCACGTGGCTGGTTCGAAAGAAGGAATTAGTACAGTCACTGGGGGACGTAAATATGGTTATGTAAGTCTGAACTGAAATAAGATATGGAAACTAACATAGTTATGTGAGTAAGGAAAATTCAATATGAAAAACTGTTAATTGTAGGACTGAGGAGATTGTCAGTGGATTAAGGAGCTTGCTGTGCCAGGGTGAGGAGCCAAGTTCAAATCCCTAGAACCCGTGTGAAAACCCTCCTGCAGAGAGATGAGGCAGACAGGCGAATATCCGTAAGATTACAGGCCAGGTAGCCTGGTGTTAGCGATGGAAGAACAACAGAGACCGTGTCTCAAGCAGAGTCAGAGGTGAAGACCAACAGCCAAAGCTGCTCTCTGGACTCCACAGGTGTGGCGTGGTGTGTGTGTCACCATGTTCACACACCCGAATGTGCGTGTGCACCCCGACATACACAGCTATTCCGTTAGAGGATTAGCATCATCATGAGGGATTGGCAGTAAGAAGAGCACTCTAAAGAATACAGAAATACCTGATTGGGTGAGTACTGTTTTGTGGTGTGGACATGGGCGAGGCAGCGCTCCACAGCCAGACGGCTGGGTGGAATGGGCCAGGCGTGGTTGACTGGAGCCTAGGACTCATCGCGAGGCCATTTCAGTAGAACTTGCTACAAATCTCCCGAGGAGAGACTTCTGAGGACAGTGGTTCCCAGTGTCTCACTAGACTATCCTGTGACAAGATCGCCTGAGATGCGTTCTAGGGGCCGCTGCTGGCTACTGAGTGCTGCTGGCTGAAGCATGTTGCTGAAGCCTTATATGGGAGCAGCTGGGCGTACTTCAGGAGCCATGACCTGGGGGAAACTCTCTAGACGGCCAGAGCTTGACAAGCTGCCTCATCAGGCCCAGGAAGTCAAAGCCTTATCTATCACAATGCCATATTATCATCTTCTATTGTGATAGTTTTACATTGTACTAGTGGGGAAAAATAATGGGCCCAGATCCGTGTTCATGGAGCTGTCAAAGAGTACCCACTTGAAGCTGGTGGTGGCATAGGTTAAAGATACAAAATGTAAGGTGTGTGCAAATTGCCAATGGGAAATAATTCTCTGGGAAGAGATAATCTCAATCATCTACTGGCTAGGTAGCAGAAATGATAAATACCATCATAGGAGGAACTGACACCATGATCCTTAGGTTATATCCTTCCAAAAACAGATGCCCGAGAGAGTACATGAATGGCCTACCTTCAGTCATGCGACTACCATTTGGTTGGGATATCATGATTTGTAGCTACATAATGACTGTGAGAAATGGGGAGCGGGACTTTGTCTTTCCACCATTTCCCCTAGGTGAAGGTGTATTTATGAGAATGTGCAATACATCCTGGGCAAAGAAAACCAATGGCAACTTTTGAGGATAGCATATGGTATATGAGTCCAATATGTAATACATACTTTCAAACGGCCTGAAATCTATTTATCATTACTTAATTTTTAAATGGTTGAAAAAATAGCCATAAGTGAGGTCTTATTGAAACACAGGTCTGCTTCTTTAATCACCATGTGGTGGACATCCATGCTACTATAGCAGAGTTATAGCTATGACAAAAACTGTAGTCCCCAAAGGTTGAGGGGTAGATAACTGAGCCCTTTGTAGAAAACATCCATATTTCCCTCCCCATATTTAAGAGTCTTTCTTCTCAAAGTGTGTTGCAGAGAACAGCAGGCCAAACTTTGCCCCACACTTCAGAGCTACTGAGTATATACTTCTACATGGGCACCAGAGGACGCAAGAATATGTGAAGGACACTGATTCTCAGGCAGGCTGATGTACCCTATGTACGTGCGAGGCACTGCACTCTACTGTCACAGTATTTTAGGGTCTCACTACTGTCGAAGGTCACAGATGCACTAAAGGTGTCTTAGATTTAAAAAAAAAACAGGTTTCTTTGCAAGAATAGTATGGAAGGGGGCTGGAGAGATGGCTCAGAGGTTAAGAGCACTGGCTGCTCTTCCAGCGGTCCTGAGTTCAATTCCCAGCAACCACATGGTGGCTCAAAACCACCTGCAATGAGATCTGGTGCCCTCTTCTGGCCTGCAGTCATACGTGCTGTATACATAATAAATAAATCTTAAAAAAAAAAAAAAGAATAGTATGGAAGGAATGGAGTAAAGGAAGAGAGAGAGAGAGAGAGAGAGAGAGAGAGAGAGAGAGAGAGAGAGAGAGAGAGAGAGAACAATCTGACCCCAATGCTATATGTGGGAGATTCTTCTCATCAGGGCTGTCACACAGTGGTGAGCACATGAGACCTGCACTAGGAAGCATAAATGACAGCAATGAGCAGATCCAAGGGTATCTTTTTCCAGATCTCACAGAAACACGAATCATTATCTAAGCCTAGTGTGAGAAACAGTGCCTTTGATCAGGGGGTGATTTTCTAATTTCTTTTTTTCTTCTATTTTTCTTTTATCAAATATGGACCTTTTTTCATACAACATATTCTGACTATGGTTTCCTGTGGTGATATATTGTGTACCCTAATAAAATTTGTAAAAGATCAGAGAGACAAAGGAACAAGCCACTGCCACGTCTTACCTCTAGGACTCCTCAGCCTGAAAAGCCTCTAGTTCCTGCCTCCTCACGCCTTATATACCTTTCTCTGCTCAGCCATTACTTCCTTCTTAGTGCTGGGATTAAAGGCATGTGTGCTTCCCAAGCAAAGGCATAAGATCTCAAGTGCTGGGATGAAAGGCGTGTGACTGCCAAGTGCTGGGATTAAAGATGTGTGCCATCAATGTCTGGCTCTGTTTTGTCTCCTAGTCTGAGTCAATCTCATGTAGTTCAAGGTGGCTTTGAACTCACAGAGATCCAGGCAGATCTCTGCCTCCCAAGTGCTGGGATTAAAGGTGTGTGCCACCACTGCCTGGTATCTATGTTTCATGCTTGTTCTGTCCTCTGATCTCCAGGAAAATTTTATTAGGGCGCACAATATATCACCACAGTTTCCCATTCCATAACTCCTCCAAAGCTCCTCCCCACTTCTCCTCCAATCTGGATCCACACCCTTTCTGTTTCTCCTTAGAAAAGCAACAGCTATCCAATGAGTGAAACCAAAATAAAATAAGATAAATCAAGTTGGCATAGGACAAAACAAACAAAAGAAAAACCGTCAAAGAAAAAGCACAAGAAACGTAGATAGATACAGAGACATACGTGTTTACACACACAGGAATCCCATGAAAACACAAAATTGGAGGCCATAGTATATACTCAACAGACCTGTAAGGTAAAAAAAAAAAAAAAAAAAAAAAATTTAAAGTCCTGACAAAACATGATGTAGTGGTTTGAATAGCAATGGCCTCCATAGGCTCATATATTTAAAAGCTAGGTCATTAGAAAGTGGTGCTACTTGATAGGGATCAGGAGGTGTGGCCCTGTTGGAGTATGTATAGCCTTGTTGCAGGAAGTGTATCATTAGGGGTGGGCTTTGAGGTTTCAAAAACTCAAGCCAGGTCCAGTGTCTCTCTCTTCCTGCTGCCTGTGGATCTGGATATAGAACTCTCAGCTACCATGTCTGCCTGCATGCTGCCATGCTCCCCACCTTGAGGATAATGGACTAAACCTCTGACATTGTAAGCAAGCCCTAATTAAATGCTTCATTTTATAAGAGTTGTCATGGTCATGGCGTCTCTTCACAACAGAAGAACAATAACTAAGACACATTATGAGACAAAGAACTTGGAAGATGCCATTTCAGTTCATTTGGTGTTGGCCATCTACTGCTGGGCATAGGGCCTTCCCTTAAGTGTGGTTTGTATCCACAGTGAGATTCTAATGAAGAACTAAATTTTAATTTGTGAGTGGTTATCAATTGGAGATGGCTTCTGGGTTAGGGTTGGAGACTTGTGTCTACTTCTCTCAGGTCTGTGATCCCATCTGGTGAAGACATGTACAGGCCCTGTTCATGCTGCCGCAGTCTCTGAGTTCATATGTCCATGAGTCCTGTTGTGCTTAGAAGGACTTGTTTCCTTGGTGTCCTCCATACACTTTGGGTCTTAATCTCTCTCTGCCTTCTTTTCTGGAGAGCTCCCTTGGTCCAGAGGGGAGGGATTTGATGGAGACAGAGTGTTTCAACATGTTTTGCTCTTTGCATATTATCAGTCTATGGGTCTCTGTATTTGTCTCCATCTACTGCAGGAGGAAGCTTCTCTGATGATAGCTGAGCAAGACACTGGTCTATGAATATAGGAGAATGTCCGTAAGATACATTTTATTGCTACATTCCTTTAGCAGAACAGCAGTATTTGGTTTTGCCCTAGTTCCTTGGCCTTTTTAGTCTCAGGTTCTTGGCCACCCAGTAAGTATTGGGCATGGGTTCCAACTCATGAAGTGGGCCTTAATTCCAGTCAGATATTGGTTGGTTGCTCCCACAAGTTTTGTGCCACTGTTGCATGAACAAACATTGAAGGCAGGTCACCACTCTAGATCTAAGGGTTTGTAGCTAGATTGGCATTTACCTTTCTTCTTTGGTAGCATGCAGAGTAACTTCCAGTATCAGAAACACTGGTCTATAGGGATGAAGGCTCTATGTAGGTGCCAGCTCAACTTCTGTGCATTCAGAAAGTTGTGTAGGTATTCTCTTCAGTAATAGGGCCTTACTAATGCATACCATATTTGTCTTTCTAGGTCTGGTTTACCTCACTCAAGATGATTTTTTTTCCAGCTCCAGCCATTTACCTGTGAATTTCATGATTTCATTTTTTTTAATATCTGACTAGTACTGTAAATGTACCACATTTTCTTTATCCATTCATGTACTGACAGATATCAATGCTCTTTCAAATTTCAGGCTATTATGAATGGGACGGCAATGAAGATGGTTGAACAAGTGTCTCTGTAGTCGAATGAAGCATCCCTTGGATATATGCCCAAGAGTAGTTCAGCTGCTTCTTGATGTAGATTGATTCCCAGCATCCTGAGGAACTGCCACAGCCACACTGATTTTCATAGTGGCTATACAAGTTTGCACTCCCACCAGCAATGGATGAGTGTTCCCCTTGCTCCACACCCTCACCAGCATGAGTTGTCATTTGTTTTATTGATCTTGGCCACTGTGACTGGTATAAGATGAAATCTCAAAGTAGTTTTGATTTGCATCTCCTGGATGACTAAGGATGTTGAACATTTGTTTAAATGCTTCTCAGCCATTTGTGTTTTTCTTTTGAGAATTCTTTGTTTAGATCTGTATTCCATTTTTTCAATTGGGTTGTTTCCTCGATGTCCAATTTTTTGAGTTCTTTATTTATTTCGAATATTAGCCATCTAGTGGATGTGTAGTTGGTACAAATCTTTTCCCATTCTGTAGTTTGCTACTTTGTCCAAATGATGGTGTCCTTTTGATGTACAGAAGTTTTCCAGTGTCATGGGGTCCCATTTATTAACTGTTGATCTTAGTGCCTGTACTAAAGGTGTTCTATTCAGAAGTCTTTTCCTGTGCCCATGAGTTTAAGAATATTTTCCGCTTTCTCTTCCATTAGATCCAGTGTACCTCCCTTCTGTTGAGGTCTTTGATACATTTGGAGTTGTTTTGTTCAGGATGATAAGTATGGATCTGTTTTCCCTTCTACATGCAGACAGTTTGCTTAGCACCATTTATTGAAGTTGCTGTCTTTTTTCCAGTGTGTATTTATAATTTCTTTATTGAAAAACAGGTGTTCATAGGTGTGTAGACTTATTTCTGGGTTTTAGTTCTATTCCATTGATCAATATATCTGTTTTTGTGCCAAGATCATACAGTTTTTATTACTACAGCTCTGTGTAGGTCTGAGATGGTGATACCTCCAGCAGTTCTTTTATTATTAAGAATTGAGTTATCCTGCTTTTGTGTGTGTGTGTGTGTGTGTGTGTGTGTGTGTGTGTGTGTGTGCGTGTGTGTGTGTGTGTGTGTGCATGTGTGTGTGTGTGTGTTCCCATGTAAAGCTGAAAATTGTCCTTCCAATTTCTATGATGAATCATGTTGGAAATTTTACTGGAATTGCATTGACTCTGTATACTGTTTTTTATAAGATGACCATTTTTGCTATATTGATCCTACTGATCCATGAGTATAAGAGATCTTTCCATCTCCTGATATCTTCTTCAATTTCTACTTCAATGGCTTAAAGTTTTTATAATTCACATCTTTCATGTGTTGGTTAGAATTACCCCCAAGATATTTTTTTTGAGGCTACTGAGAAAGATATAGTTTCCCTGATTTTTTTCTCAGTCTGCTTATCATTTGTATATAGGAAAGTTACTGATTTTTTGTTTGTTAATTTTGTATCCTGCTACTATGCTGAAAGTGTTTTTATCAGCTGTAGGAGTTTCCTGGAGGAATCTTTAGGGTCACCTACTTATACAATCATATCCTCTGAAATTAAAGATACTTTGACTTCTTCCCTTCCTATCTGTATTTCCTTTATCTCCTTCAGTTATCTTATTGCTCTAGGCAAGACTTCAAGTACTATATGAAATAGGTATGGAGAGAGTGGACAACCTTGTCTTGTCATGATTTTAGTGAATATTGTTTGAGTTTCTCTCCATTTAGGTGGATGTTGGCTGTAGGCTTCCTGTAAATTGCCTGATTATTTTGAGGTATGTCCCTTGTATCTCTAGTTTCTCCGGGACTTTTATCATGAAGAGTACTGACTTTTATCAAAGGCCTTTTCTGCATCTGATGAAATGATTATGTGGGTTTTATCATTCATTCTGTTTATATGGTAGATAACATTTATTGACTTATGTATGTTTAAACATTCTTGCCATCTCTGGGCTGAAGCCTACTTGATCATGGTGGATGATCTTTTTGATGTGTTATTGGGTTTGCTTTCTAAGTATTTCATTGAGAATTTTTGCATCTATGTTCATAAGGGAAATTGGTCTATAATTCTCTTTCTTTGTTGGGTCTTTATGTGGTTTTGTTGT
Source organism: Peromyscus californicus insignis (assembly GCF_007827085.1). NCBI lineage: Eukaryota > Metazoa > Chordata > Mammalia > Rodentia > Cricetidae > Peromyscus > Peromyscus californicus. The sequence goes on from NW_026294525.1 coordinate 33,872,678, forward strand.
CAGGGTAACGATGGTCTTATAAAACTTAAAAATTAATTGGGCATTGTTCCTTCTGATTCTATTTTGTGGAATAATTTGAGGAGTATTGGTGTCAATTCTTTGTAAATCTGGTAAAATTCTATGTTAAAACATCTCTCTCTAGGCTTTTTGTTGTTGTTGGGAGATTTTTAATTACTGCTTCTATTTTACTAGGGCTTATAGGTCTGTTTAAATTGCTTATCTGATCTTGATTTGACATTGGTTGGTGGTTTGTATCAAGAATATCTCTTTTTTTCAGATTTTCCAATTTGGGGGAATGCAGGTTTTTAAAGTATGTCCTTATGGTTCTCTGTATTTCCTTGATATCTATTGTTATATGCCCCTTTTGTCTCTAATTTCTTAATTTGGTTCTTCTCTCTCCATCTCTTTTAGTTAATTTAGCTAAGAGTTTGTCAATCATCTTCTCAAAGGACCGACTCTTTGTTACTTTGAATATTTGTATTTTTAAAAATTTGTTGCCGGGTGGTGGTGGCGCACGCCTTTAATCCCAGCACTTGGGGAGGCAGAGGCATGAGGATCTTTGTGACTTTGAGGCCAGCCTGGTCTACAGAGCAAGATCCAGGAAAGGCGCAAAGCTACACAGAGAAACCCTGTCTTGAAAAACAAACAAACAAAAAAAATTGTTTATTTTTACTTATTGATTTTAGTCCTGAGTTTGAATACTTCTTGATAATGTATCCTCCATTTGTACACATGGGTAGAGTGGGTCAAAGAAATGATCACCAACTATGGCAGCCTCAGAAGTGGACCTGCCAGCTCATTGAATGATCCTGTGTTTGCCAGGTATTCCTGGGCCAGCACTGCGCCATGGGAGTCGCTGAGTCCTGGTTTTCAGGGTGTCTGTTTTTTTTGGTAAAGTAAGGTAAATGATAGCAATAGTAGCTATTTGTCAAGAGCCTCCTGTGCTAGGCACTTTTATCTGTCTATAGCCTTAAAGCCACCTCGTGTACTAACAGTGCAGCTGACTCGGGGTTAGAGATGAAGGGACCAAGGTTTACTACTCCTTTTGGGTGTAATTTCTTCTTTTCATTCTCAAGCTTTCAGGTGTGCTGTTAAGTTACTAATGTGAGATCTCGCTGGCATTTTTATGTAGGCCTTTAGTGCTATGAACTCACCTCTTAGAACTGCTCTCATTGTGTTCCGTAAGCTTGAGTATGTTGTGTATTCACTTTCATTCTGTTCTAATAATCTTTCATTTCTTTCTCAGTTTTTGTCTTGACCTATTTTTTATTCAATAATGAGTTGTTCAGTTTCCACAAGTTTTTGAACTTGTTTTTGTTGTTGGTGGTGTCCAGCTTTAATCTGTGGTGATCAGATAGGATTCAGGGAGTTATTCAATTTTTTTGTATCTGTTAAAACTTGCCTTATGTCTTAGTATGTGGTCAGTTTTGGAAAATTCCATGTGGTGCTAAGAACAAGGTATATTCCTTTGTGTTTGGGTAAAAAGTTCTGTAAATATCTGTTAGATGAATTTTCTTTTTATGTCTGTTAGCTCCAGCATTTCTGTTTAGTTTTTGTCTGAATGACCTGTTTATTGGTAAGAGGGGGTTATTGAAGTCATTCACTAATCATTATGTGAGGGTCAATATGTGATTTAAGCTGTAGTACTGTTAATTTTAGGAGTTTTGGTACCCTTATATTTGGTGCATAGATGTTAAGAATTGCAGTATTCTCTTGGTGGATTTTTTTCTTTGATGAGTAAGTAGAGTTCCTTGCTATCTCTTCTGATTAATTTTGGTTTGAAATCTATTTTGTCAGATATCAAAATGGCTACGCCAGCTTTGTTCTTATTTCCATTTGCTTGAATATCTTTTTCCATCCTTCAACCCTGAGGTGATGTCCATTATTGATATTAAGATGTGTTTCTTGGATGCAGCAGAGAGATGGATCTTATTTTTTAATCCACCTGTCAACTTGTGTCTTTTCACTGGAGAACTGAGACCATTGATATTGAGAGTTATCAATGAGTAGTATTTGTTGGTTTATGTTATTTTGTTGTTGTGGTGTAGAGTTTTTTCCCTCTATTTTGATTTGCTCATCTGAAATTATTTATTCCTTGTGTTTCCGGGGGTGTGGTTAACCTCTTAAGGTTGAAGTTTTCCTTCTAGTACCTTTTATAGGACTGGATTTGTAGATAGGTGCAGCTTAAAGTTTGTTTTATAATGGAGTATCATTCTTTCTCCATCTATTTTGATTGATAGTTTTGCTGGGTATAGTATTCTGGGCTGGCATTTGTGCTTTTTTTGGAGTTTGTACTTCCTAAATTTTTTATTTTTAGTGTTCCCTCAGTTTAGATTTTTTTTAATTCTATTTCCATTTTCATATCTTGAACAGGTTTCTTTATTTCATTCTATTGTTACTGTTTTTTTTTCCACTCATAGATTTATTCATATCATCCCTTAGGGACCTCTAACATATTCATAAAGGCTATTTTGAAGCCCTTGTCCTGTGCTTCAGCTGTGTTGTAATTCTCAGGGCCCCCGGTGGTAGGGTTCTGGGTTCTAGTGAAGCTATTCTGTTCTGGCTGTTATTGTGTTTTTATGCTGGTATCTAGGTATCTGGGTTTGAGCTGATTGTACTTTTAGGTGCTGAAATCTGGCCTTGTCTTTGTTGGGTGGGTGTTTCAAACTTTGGTTACTGTTTACCCTCTCTGGTTCTAAGCAGAGTGTGGAGGTTGTGGGTTGCCTGGAAGGGAATGCTTCTGCGATCCTGCCAGGTGTCACCACTGGGGGTTCCAGGTAAAATGCGTTTCTAGGTATTGCTACTTGACACCGGGGAATGGGGATGTGTTTAGGGAGGAAAGAGGCTGAGAGGGTCCAAAGGAGGGAGCAAAGCAGAGTGTGTCACTAGGGTCTACACAGAACCCTGGGAATTGGGAAAGAGAAAGGAGAGGCTGCAGCAGGTGAGAATGAGACTGAGGGATTGGAATTGGAGGAGAGGAGGAAGAGTGGAGATTGCCTACTTGGTCTTATGGCCAGTGTAATTTTCTAATTTCTATTGAGGCACATGGTGGATGAGGAGGCAGAAACTCTGCCAGACAATAGTAGCCATCTGTGACTTTGCCCAAATATAAGGGAGGTTTACCCCATACTTACTTCCTCCTCTCCAATGCAGTGCTGGTCCTCATTCTAGGTGATATTAACAACAAATTAGACCAATTGTTCATTATGTCACACGACATTTGACATTTCAACATTAAACATCTTATTGTTAAGCCATTCTTCTGCTTTTCCGTATAACACACCAACTAAAGTTGTCTCAATAGTTTCTCAGGCCCGCAAGGGTCTGCCTTGAACATTCTAACTATGAGTAAGACCCAACTTGCAATTGAGTGTAGCTAAAGTTTTCCTGTGTCCCGCCCAGTCCACAGTCACTCAGACCCAAGTAAACACACAGAGGCTTATATCAATTAAAACTGCTTGGTCATTAGCTCAGGCTAACTACTGACTAGCTCTTACACTTAAACTCAGCCCATTTCTGTTAATCTATATGTCACCACCATGGCTTTACCTGTGTGCCATTACATGCTGCTCCCTAGACAGTAGGCTGGTGTCTCCTGACTCAGCCTTCCTCTTCCCAGAATTTTCCTTGTCTGCTTATCCTGCCTATACTTCCTGCCTGGCTACTGGCCAATCAGTGTTTTGTTTATTTTTTTCTTTTCTTTCTTTTTTTTTATTAAAAAAATTTTCATTCGTTTTACACACCAATCAAAGATCCCCCTCTTCCTTCCTCCAGCCCCCTCAGCCTTCCCTTCCCAACCTACCCCCCATGTCCACCCACAAGAAGGCAACGCCTCCCATAGGGTGGCACATTCAGTAGTGACAAGTCCAAGCCCTTCCCCCTGCCTAAACTAGAGGAAACTCATGAAAGTTGGATCAATGGCTGTGGAGCCTACATGGGACTGGACTAAGCCCTTTGCATGGTGAGACAGTTGTGTAGCTTGATCTGCTTGGGAGGCCTCCTGGTGATAGGACCAGAATCTATTTGGTGCATGAGCAGGCTTTGTGGAGCCCACCACCTATGATGGGACACCTCATGCAATCAGTGTTTTATTAAACCAGTGCACAAAAGTATTATCCCACAGCAATTGAGTCAGATATTCTACATCTTTTCCTGTAGCTGCTGAAAGTGACTAAAAAATGAATAACTGTACAGAATGCTTTCACTTTGTGTTTATGTTTAAAAAAATGCTCTTGTATGTACCCAAGAACAGTATCGACTATAGTGTCAATGGATAAGTGGCCTACGATCTTATCATCCTTGCACACTATTACAGCAGTGTACCACAGTTTCACAAATGCTGATAGAGGATACACAACTACTGGGTCAAAAATGAAGAATGTCCTTACTGAGTACACAGCAAAGGCTGTCAGCATATACACTGTCAGGTCCCTGCCTTCACTTCAAGTCCAGATGAGCCCAGAGAAATCCCTGACAGGCCATAGGTTGTGCTCAGGAGAGGAGAGGAGGGATCCTGGCCAGGCTTCCCCTTTGTTCCACAGGGAGATGTGTTCATCTTCTAAGACTGTCAATCATGTCAACATCCATGAAAAGTTAGCTGGAAATAAAAGGAATCTGTATTTCTACTTGAATATATGCAAAGCCATAGAGAGAAATGTCTCCCAATATTACATAGATTTGGGAGCATATTCAGAAACTTTCTAAGGCTCCTATATAATTTTTCAATGTGTAAGTAAAATACTATCTCTCTTTTAAACTAATTCCTGCTGTTGTTGATGTTTTGGAAGAGGTCTTATGTACTCTGGGCTAACTTCACACTTTCTATGTAGGCAAGATCTTGATCTTCCCTCCTGAGTTCTGGATTACAGGTGTCTGGCACCATGCCTAGCTCTTATGCATCATCCACCACAGCTAAATGCTAAGAAAGTTTCCAACATTTTAAAATGAAGAACGGAAAAAAAAAATTCTGGGCCTTATATCCCCTTTTAGATAGCCTGCTTATCTTTCTCTCTAAACGTTGCCTATCTCCTCAGTCTCCTGTTTACCTTTCATTCTCTATGAATCTCTGCTTGTCCACTGAAATGGCTCCTGTTGAAGATATCAGTGATGCTCAACCTGCTTAAGTCAAAAGTCAGTTCTCAGATCTCATCTTAATTGATTTCTCAGCAATATTGGCAAAGTTACAGTAATCTTGAAATGTGGGTTTTACTTGGAATCCAAATCCTCCTGAATTCTCCCCAAATTACTGGCTGCTTCCCTCTTTTATATCTTCTTTGCCCACTCTTCTTTTAATGATTTACTTGTTTTTATTTTATGTACATTGGTGTTTTGCCTGCATGTATGTCAGTCTGTGTGAAGGTGTCAGATCCCCAGTAACTGGAATTAAAGTCAGTTGTAAACAGCCATGTGAGGGCTGGGATTTGAACCCAGGTCCTCTGGAAGAGCAGTCAGTGCTCTTAATCACCGAGCCATCTCTCTAGCTCCCTTTGCCCACTCTTATATGATCTCATTATGTCTGGTGGCTTCAGGTCCTGTACACACTCTGATGACATCTGGCTGAATTTCTGTAGCCTAAGCTCATGCCATCATCGGAGGTTTTATACAGGACTAGATATTTACTTTTCCTTTTGGATGCCTAAATTTTTAATCTGTTCATCACCTCCCCAACATGCTTCATAGAACACTTCTCATGGAGTCTTGCCTACTTCAGTAAAACATATCATCACTTAACCTTGGAGCCATGACTCATCATTTCTTTTTCTCAAGTATCACTAACCCCTATGAATTCTACATTCAAAATGCATTAGAAATCTGATCACCATACCAATACTAATACTCTAATACTAGCTGCTATGGATTATTCCAACAGCCTCATAAATTGCCACCTACATTATTCTTTATGCAATATTCAATATTTTTTTTTAAAAAAATGGGTTGGAGAGATGGCTCAGCAGTTAAGAGAATTTACTGGTTCCTACCCCTCCCCCACCCCCAGACCAGCCCATAACCATCTATAACTCCAGAGGATCCAATGGCTTACCTGACCTTCATGAGCTCCTTTATGCACATGATGCACGTACATCCATACACATACACACAGAAATATTTAAAATGTAAAGAATACAATGACTTTTCATCACACTAAATGTAAAATCCAAGGTCTTCCATAATAAGTAGCCCCAGCAATGTGTCACAGAGCAATGTGTCACATCATCACTCTCACCCTACCCCAGCTACAGGAAGTTCTTCTTATTCCTTGATCCACCCATGTTTTCTGGGATGAACCTTTGCTTTTGAATCTCCCCCTGTGTAGAAAACGTCTTTCCTCCATGTCAGCATGCCCACTTCTGTACTATTTCTACCTTCAAAGCTCAAAACTAGAAAGAGTTTCTCTGAACACTATCTAGCATGTTGCACAATCCACCTATCCCCCTCTCTCTCCCGTTTCTTGTTTGTTTTTCTTTGTGGAACTTAAGGCAATAGCTGGCTACTGAGTTTCATCAACTCTGAGATTTTATCAGTAGAAACACGTACTGTTATTATACACAACCTTCAAGAAACAAAACTCTGACAAATAAAATTGGCATCTCTCATCACTTACAATTTTTATTTTATTCTCATTGAAAGTACTGTCTCAGACTTAGTCCTTAATTTAAAAAAAAAACCCACAACTCATGTATCCTTCATATACACAAAAAGGAAAATAGAAACAAAATAAATCCATTCAGTTACAATTAAAACATTTTTACATTTAGAGATTAACTTTGATTTACTTCCAGTTGTCAATGCATTTTCCATACACTATTTTAAAAAATGTAACACAGCTTCATTTGCTTGTAGATATCTTCCATTCTTATAATCTATATGAGAAGTATTGAATTGTGGTCTTTCTCCAAAGGAGATCCTTTTATTTTTAGTTTGAAATGTGTGCTGCCTTGCTCTATTTTTGAGCCTGTCTAGTCTACATAACCATTTTCTTCTTTCAGCTGGAGAAGAATGGCATCTTTTAAAGATATTTTAGAGAGTACTTAAGCTTTACTTATTGGTATCAATGGTGTACATAATTTGTATCTGTGGTTCTAAATATCTATGACTCAGCTCCCATAGGAAAATGATTCTAATGACTGTTACTTGGACAGATGTCATGAGACACATTCCTCTTCCAGAGATTTGACACTGAAAAGACATGTAGCTTCTAATCATTTAAATAAAGTATGTATTTATTTGTTTATCTCCCACCAGAATGTGAGTACTAGGAGGGTAAGGGAAAAAGTCCTTTGTCCATCGGTTATCTGTCAGCATGTAGAAGAGTATTAGGAAAATACTTCAGTAAGCATAGAAACTCTATACATAGTAGAAAAATCAATGGGAGAATTTCTGACTCCATTAACAGTGACTCTCTGGACATATGTTACAGTTGTGTAGCTTGGTCTTCTTGTGGGACTCCTAACAATGGGAGCAAGGCCTGTCTCTGATTCTTTTACCTGCTTTTGGAACCCTTCCCTCCCGCTGGGTTGCTTCACTCAGCCTCAATAGGAGAAGAGGTGCCTAGTCTTACTGCAACTTGATATGCCATGGTTGACTGATACACATGGAAGGCCTGCCCTTTTCTGAAGAGAAGGGAGGAGGAGTGGATGGGGGTGGGTGGGAGAGAGGAGATTGGGGGGAGGGACTGGGAAGAAAGGAGGGAGAGAGGGGAGAGGAAAAATTAATTCATCAATTAATTAAAATAAGGAAATAGTGACTCTCTAGTACTGACTACTTAAAGTCTCTAGGACAGAAGACCTACTTGATTCAGTTGGTCACTCTCCAGTGAAAGGGGTCCTGGTGAGGGCAGATACTATTCCAAGGACCTTACATATAAGCAAACCTAATCCCCGAGCCCATTGAATTTAAAGACACTGGTAAAGGAGTCAGCTCAAGCATTCAGTCCTAACACAACTTCCTTCCCACTTGGAGCATCAGTCCTGGTGGATTTGCTCATATCTGTGTCTGTCATGCTGACTGCGTACACTCATATACTAAGTTTATAAAGGTTTTGGTGTCTTCGGTGGCAACATCAAAATATATAAAATCCCTCTAGTCACTGGCTTGTGGAGGCTTCTGTTCAGCAGATTCACCACCTCTCTTTACATGGTCTCATTCTGTTCAAAAGATCTTTTATTACGGAACAAGCATAAAAGTCCTTGCATAAGTCAGAACCTAAACCTATGCAACGTTTTCTTCAAAGTCATTTCCCCTGTACATGCCAGGGACTCAGGGCCCGCCTTTCCTCAGAATTTATAGTCTGCCATTCTTGTCAGCCTTCACGTATTGCTCTGTCCCCATACCTGGAGCTCTGCCACCTGATCTACTCATGGTATGTTACAGAAGAACACATGATGATTACAGTATTTTCTGCCCAAACCTCTCAGTGAAGGATTAAAATTCCTGAACAGCATATGAAGTTGCACAAAAGAAGCCTAGAGATGCACACCATGATTTAGTATGTTAGTTGAGTCTTCCCTGGTAAGGTGCCACCCAAGAAGGTGGGACCCAGGTCCCTGTTCCAAACTGGATTCCAACACACACACACACACACACACACACACACACACACACACACACACACACACACACACACACACACACGACAAGCCCTAGCTGTTCACGTATAATATCTTCCTCCATCAGGCTGTTTCACTTCCTTAGGTGGTGTGGGCCTGTCCAACCAAGCCCAGATCAGTGTATTGCAGCCCCCAGTTCACGGGCTACCGGACATTCCCTATAATTCTTAACATTGTTTCCCATAACCCATACTTTGGCAGAAGATAACATATATAAACTGATCTGATTTCACATATATTTTGTCTTAATTCCGAAAATAATTGAAGGCAGCTCAGAATTTAAGGAAGTTATTTAACAACAAACATTGAGACAGGAAGGGGGTTGCTGCTTAACCTGAAAATTCAATTTAGCAAAGTGGTTCACTTAAAACATTCCAGGTAAGCAAGATTTAATCATGTTTTTATGTTTGTATGTGCCAATATAACATTTTCTTCTTACTCATATAATCAAGAGAAATCTTGATTAATTTGTTAAGCTAGAAAAAGTTATGGAGTTGTTTTGTTTTTTAATGAGATAATTAGTTTTCTCCTATATTTTTCTAAAATTTTAGGCATTCACTAAACCACAAAAGTATGTATGAGCAGGCAATGATAGTAACATGAGTTAAATTGCATGAGCAGTTTCAATTACTTTAAAAATAAAATGCTAATGTTCTACTGAATATGGGAAGAATTCATGTTAACAAGGTTTATTTATTTATTTATTTATTTATTTATTTATTTATTTATTTATGGTCTCACTGGCTGGTCTGGGACTTTCTATGTAGACCAGGCTGATTTTAAGCTCATAGAGATCTGCCTGCCTCTGCTTCCCAAGTGCTAGGATCAAAGGTGTGTGCCACCACATCAGGCCCAGGATTTTTAAGAATATTAATTATAGACGCCTTTATTTCTCTTTCATATTCACGTATTTTTCATTATTTATTCATTCATAACTTCATACCTGTATATAATGCCCTTTGATCATATTTACTCTGACTCTTCTCAACAACTCCTCATAGATGTCCCTCTACCCACCTCCCAACTTAATGTCCTTCTCTTCCTCCTCCTTCTCTGTATTTTAAAATGTCCCACTGAGTCCCAAATGAGTGTTACTCAAATGTGCATGGGTAGGAAGCCATCTACAGAAGAGTGCTCCACCTAAATGGGGCCATACCGCTGAAGAGAACGGACTCTCCCTCCCCCAGTAGCCATCAACTCTTAATAGCTCCTTAGCTTAGAGGGGAGGGCTCCCGAGCCCCTCCCAGTCCATGCTGGAATGTTACTAGTTTGATCTTGGGAAGGCAACCATAGCTGCTATGAGTTTATGAGTACAATAGCCCCGCAATGTCCAGAAGATACTATTTTGTAGCCGTCCTTGTTCTGAATTATTAGGCTGCAGCTGGGGCCCCGTGGGTATCCCCAGCATGCAGGGAACAATGCGGCGGCGGCCAGTGATACACAACCCAGACAATGTATCCACATGGAAAGTTTATTATAATAGAGAGATAAAGAGGCAGAGAGACAGAAGGAGGGAGATAGAGAAGAAGGGAGAGAGAAGAGAGAGAGGGGGGTTTGAGGGTGTGCACCTCGTGGGAGGGAAGCAGAAGAGAGAGACGGAAGGGGCAGAGTTTTCCCTTAACAATAGGCTTTTACTTCAGGGCATAGGGCGGCATCAAGGGGCGGGATCAGAATATTAACGGTCCCCTCCAACCTCTTGCTCTTACACTTGTACTGGCCCTTCTTCCATGATTTTCCCTGAGCCTTGAGGTGGGGTTTGGGGGTGATGGAAGGGTGATCAATGCGGCAGGCCACAAGAATATATTATAGAGATTCAGCTGTGTATTAAAGCTATACTTTGACTGGCCAAGGGTCTGTGAAAAGGCAAGCCATTTATTATGAATATTTGGTGTTATCCAGCCATTAATATTTCAGCTGTCTTCTGCTATAAAATTCTTGCATGCCCAAATATTTCCCATACCAATTGGCAAACAGTTCAGCTCCTCAGACCTGCTGAACTTCTAGGTAACTTATTTCCCTGCTGGAGCCAGTACTTGGATAAGGTCATGTAGGCAAAGACAAGCTGGTGGGAGACACATAGCTTTGTTTCTTGTGCTAATGAAGCTCAGACCATCCTCATGCCTTGAGGCCTAGTGGCTCTCTAGAGCAACTGACAGAGAACAGAAGAGGTTTTTACATATCAAGGTGGAAGGTAGAGCAATCTTCCTGAGGAGGAGAGAACCGACTGACCAGGGGAAGGACAGACAGGCAGTTTCTGAAGAGACAGAGAGAACAGAACGGCATGACCAGGGAGAAGAGAAGAACACAGAGGTAATGTAGATGGTAAGGCAGAAAGAACTCTTTAACCAGGAGTATAGAGCAAGTAGAGATGGAGGGAGAAGAAACAGGATGAAGATGAGGCTGGAAGCATAAGAGCTTAGTAATTAGCAGAACTATGAAGGGACAAAGAGGAACTGAGTGTCAGAGCAGAACTGAAGCTGTGGAGACAGGATTTCATCCTGGAGAAATAAAGTAGACGGATAAAGAGCTTGGTGTTTCTAGATTTATTCTTGCCCTAAATGCCTGACGGAGCTGTAGCTGAATTGATGGAGTTTTGTCTTATCAGAATAAAATTAACAGATATAAGAGCATAGTGTATGAAGATTTTTTTTCCCTCAGATATTCCACACCAGGAGTAGCATTATCCCCAGATCCTGAGTAATCCATAGATCAAGATGTCCCATTTGGAGCTGGGCACTTCACAGACATTCGTTCTTTGTACTTAGACAAATTGTGAGTTTCTGTATCAATCTCTGTCTACTGTGCAAATCATCACTGATGGGACTGAGAGGTATTTTAACCTATGAGTACAGAGGTAAGGATTTAGAAGGCAGTTTGATGCTATGTCAACATAGCAAAATAACAGCGCAAGGTTCTCCTATAGGACCTATGAACTTCCTAGCCGTGGATTCCTGGTCAGATTTCCAGTACCAGTCATCAGCTTTTTCCTATGGAGCAGGCTTTGAATTCAATCAGAGAGCAATTGGTTACTCCTGTAACATTCATACCACTATTGCATGCATGGGCATATCTTATGACCATAGCTATTGTAACTCACAGGATTCATAGTTGGGTAAGACTATAGATGACTATTCTCCCCCAGCAGGATGAGTAGCCATTTTGGAGTACTATGAAAGCTAGCCAGCAGGGAGGAAGCTTCCATGTTGGTACCAGTTTGTTTTCTCCATATTCTGTGCCCAAACTTTGTGGCATCTTCAGCAATAGGGTCCTACCATCAAGTTCTGATGGGCAACCAAAATAATGATGATACTTTTATTGTTTTAGGAGTCTCTGGACACCACACCTTGCACTGGAGTTTTTGTTTAACAATCTATGGATTGTCAAAGGAGCAATCATCCCAGTATATGGTAATTCCTTTTAAACTCCTCATATATACTGAGTTATCATATACTGTGTGTGTGTTGTGTGTGTATGTATGTATATATGTGTATATATATACATATATATATATATATAACATACATAATGTTATATGTTTTAAGAAGCTTATAAAATAGGTTTCCACAACCTTTTCAAACATCATTAGTGTCAGTTATTCCTCTCCTTGCTCTTCTGCCCTACCTCCTCATCCCCCTCTTCATTTGAACCTCAATATGCTCCTTTTACCCTTCATATTATCTGAGTTCTACTATCCCACCTTCCTTATGATATTTCTTCCATCTCCCACATCACCCCTTTTTTGTTTCCTAGCTTCTATAGGTACTCCAAGCTAAACCGAGCAATCTAAAGATTTAAAGATAGGGTCTACATGAGAAAGAACATACAATATTTATCTTTCTGGGCCTGGATTATCTCAATCAGTATAGTATTTTTTTTCCAGTACCAACTATTTACTTGCAAATTTCATTTTTTGGTTATATATGTATAAAATTCCATTTTGTATGTGTATGACATTTTCATTATCCTTTTGTTACTTGTTGAACATCTAGTCTGATTTTACTTCTTAGTTATTGGGAATAGAGCAGCAATGAACATGGGTGTACAAATGTCTCTATAGTAAACATAGACACCTTAGGGAAAATGGCCAGGAGGGCTGGTTCATATGGTAGTTCTATTTCTAGGTGTTTTTGTTTTAAGACGACATTAGACTGATTTCCAGTGTAGCTTCACAAGTCTGCATTCCCACCATTACATTCATTACACCAATGTGTAATGGTTCCTTTTTTTTTCACGTCCATGCCAGTATTTGTCATTTGTATCTTAGACCTACCTACCCATCATCCCCTTCTCTATTTATCTTTCTGGGCCTTGATGTGCTAGCAATAAACTGCTTTTTCAGTTTGGTGGGCAGAAACATGGAAGTGGTTCTTCCTACTAGATTCCATGGGCCATATGCAAGGAAACTGTGGTAGTTTGAATGTAATTGGCTCCCATAATCTCATAGGGAGTGGCACTATTAGGAGGTGTTCCTTTGTTGGAGGGGGTGTGGCTCTGTTAGAGGAAGTGTGTCACTGTGGAGGTGGGCTTTGAGGTTTCCTATGTTCAGGATACTTCCTAGTGTCTCAGTCAATTTCCTGTTGTGTGCAAGATGTAGGACTCTCAGCTACCTCTCCAGCACTGTGTCTGCCTGCACATGGACTGAACCTCTGAAACTGTAAGCAAGCACCCTCAGTTACATGTTTTGTTTCTTTCTTTCTTTCTTTCTTTTTTTTTTTTTTTTTTTGAGACAGGGTTTCTCTGTGTTGTTTTGGCACCTGTCCTGAATCTCGCTCTAGACCAGGTTGGCCTCGAACTCACAGAGATCTACCTGGCTCTGCCTCCTGAGTGCTGGGATTAAATGTGTATGCCACCATCTCCCGGCAAATGTTTTCTTTATAATAGTTGCCATAGACATGGTGTCTCTTCACAGCAATAGAAACCCTAAGACAGACGCTGACATACAACCCTGTTGACTCAGTTTCAAAAGTACTGCTTGGAAGGGAGTTCAGCTGCTGTGTAGGTGCTAAAGGATACAGTAGTTGTAGCCTAATAGCTGGAGGCATTGCCTACATCTAGTGACTGTCTGTAGACAGTGTGTAGAGTGCCCTGAAGATCAGCCTGTAAGTAGAGAGCCTGCCCACACCCTGCGGGGCTTCCTGACTGTGCTAGCTGTTCTTAAGTCAACTTGACATGCAAACTAGAGTTATCTGAAAGGAGGGAACCTCAGTTGATAAAATGCCTCCATAAGAGCCAGCTGTAAGACATTTCCTTAATTAGTGATTGATGGGAGAAGGCCACGCCTGTTGTGGATGGTGCCATCCCTGTCCTGGTGGTCCTGGGTTCCATAAGAAAGCAGACTAAGCAAGTCATGTCCCCATGTCAGTGGGCAGCACCCTTCCATGGCCTCTGCATTGGCTCCTGCCATCTAGAGTCTTGCCCTGTTTGGGTTCCTGTCCTGATTTCCTTTGACAGTGATGTGAAGTGTGGATCTAATGAAACCTTTTCTCCCCACTTGTTTTTTGGTCAGGATGTTTTGTTGCACCCGTAGTGACACTAGCTAAGACTCTGACATTGCTACTACTATAGCAGGCTCTTCTCTCTTGCTGCTTTTCCTCACTCCTAGCTTGTGGCATGGTCAGAGTGGCGGGAGGGAAATGAGGCTGGAGATCAAAGGTGCCTGGGATCCAGGACATCTGGGCTGGGGTTGGGACATGCTCTGCTTTCAAAACATGGAGGCATGTTCCATTGAACTGCACCTTAAGCACACAATATTGTGTTTGTTCTTGTTACTAAACATGACAGAAAAAAACAAGAACCATTTGAAGATTGGGAGGGTTGGCCTTGTTTTCTGTTCCTACCTTACAAAGCTCTGATCAGACAAGTTGTAGAATTATGAATGCCTAGTGCTGTTGAGGCTTAGCACTAACTGTGTAGAGGCCTCATGGCAAACACACCTAAGGGTGAAGATTGCAGGCCAACAGGTAAATACATTCCAATCCCATCCCCAGCCCCCTTACATTCATACCAGGGATCTGACATCTCCAAACAATGTCAAAAAGCCTTGAATGATCATGGAACTGAATAATTACTTTCCTCTGGTTTTTTCCTTTTTCTAGGTAACTGTTTTAGACTACTTCAGCTGCTTTTTATACATAAACCTATTATCAGCAACATACTTTTTGCCACCCAAACCTAAAGTTTAGGTAAATTCTCTCTCTCTCTCTGTCTCTCTGTCTCTGTCTCTGTCTCTGTCTCTCTCTCTCTCTCTCTCTCTCTCTCTCTCTCTCTCTCTCTTTTAAAGGCTGTTTATTGAAGAAATTTTGGGTTCTTAGGAAAAAAATCCAGAAAGTAAAGAGAATTTCCATATTTGCTAAAATTCATACATGGAATGTATTTATAATAGGCATTATGTATTATTTACCTAGATACAAAGAGAAGTAAATTTATGATAAAAGTAATGTTTCAGCCATTTTTTTTTGTGTACCATTCATTGGCATTAGTGGTGTTCACACTACTTTTTTTTTTAAGATTTATTTATTATGTATACAGTGTCCTGCCTGCATGTATGCCTTCACACCAGAAGAGGGCACCAGATCTCATTATAGATGGTTGTGAGCCACCATGTGGTTGCTGGGAATTGAACTCAGGACCTCTGGAAGAACAGTTACTGCTCTTAACCTCTGAGCCATCTCTGCAGTCCCAGTGTTCACACTGTTAATACAGCCTGCCCCCTCATCTGTTTCCGGATGTGTTCTTCATTCTAAATGGAAAGTGCAATTGTTAAAGCAGGTGTATTCCATCTCTCTTGATCCCAACTTCTGAAGCTACTGCTCTGTTGTTGGTTGTTTTTGCTTGTTTGGTTTTTTTTCTCTTTACTCTTTGGGGGGCTCTCCACCCAGTTCCCAAATAAGTCACATGAAGGCTTATTGTTACTTATGAATGCCTGGCCTTAGCTTGGCTTATTTCTAGCCAGCTTTTTTTTTTTTTTTTTAACTTAAATTATCCCATCTACCTTTTGCCTCTGGACTTTTTCCTTTTCTTACTTCTGTAATCTTACTTTCACTCTTATTCCATGGCTGGCTGGGCGGCTGGGTGGCTGGCCTCTAGTGTCCTCCTCTTCCTTTTCTTGCTCTTTCTTCTTTTCCTCCCAGATTTCTCCTTCTCTTTATTCTCTCTGCCTGCCAGCCCTGCCTATCCTTTCTTCTGCCTTGCTATTGGCTATTCAGCTCTTTATTAGACTATCAGGTGTTTTAGACATGCAAAGTAACACAGCTTCACAGAGTTAAGTAAATGCACCATAAAAGAATGCAGCACATCTTTGCAGCATTAGACAAATGTTCCACAGCATAAACAAATGTAACATGTCTTAAAATAAAATTCCACAATACTGCTCACTTTTTGTCTCTAGGACTTTCCACTTTAGGAATCACATGTGAGTGAAATCATGTGTTTATCCTGCTTCTGTTTCATTTAGCACAGTGACTCTCAACCTTCCTGATGCTGCCACCCTTTAAAACAGTTCCTCATGTTGTGGTGACCCCCCTAACCATAAAATTATTTTTGTTGCTACTTTGTAACTGTAATTTTGCTACTGCTGTGAATCATAATGTAAATATCTGTGTTTTCCAAAGGTCTTTGGGGGTTGTGACCCAATAGGTTGAGAACCACTGATTTAGCGTACTGTGCATTCAAGTTGTAGCATGTGTCAACATTTTCTTCCTTTTTAGAATGAATAGTATGAATGTTTCTGTGTTAGGCCACACTTGTATGCCCATTCATTTAGGGGGGCATTTTATGCTGCTTCCACTTTTTGGCTGCTGGCAATAATTTTTGCCACATGACCTGAGAAACTTTCACTGGCTACTTTTCTTGAGACAAAACCCTGATGCTTTCGTCCTTTCATGGGCTTTTCCTCTTCTTCCTGGTACTTACCTCATAACACTGGCTCATTTTGAAATTTAATGTGGTGTGTGTGTGTGTGTGTGTGTGTGTGTGTGTGTGTGTGTGTGTGTATGTGTCCGTGCCACAGAACACAGGAGGAGTTCAGAAGACAACCCTGCAGAGTCAGTTCTTTCCTTTTACTGTTACATGGGTGCTGGGAATACAAACTCACACTGATGCTTGCAAGAGCATTTACTCACTAAGCCATCCTGCTGCCCTTATTTATGTATTCTTTCCTGAGAACCCACCAGTGTTTTCCTACTTCATCCAGACTACAGAATCAAAGCATTACTCTTTACACAAAAATTTTACACCAGAGCATCTAAACTCCAACTCTTCACACGAATTATCTGGGGGAGTGGTTAAAAAAGATGTCCGTGATTGGACACTTCCTGTTGCGAGGCAAGTCCACCAGAGAACAAACATGGACACTCAGAAAGCTGAATAGGAAGTTCATATTGGTGGTGGTTGCATGGAGAGCCTTCCCAAATAATGCAGCCCTAAGCCTCACACATTTATACACAAAAACCACACCTGAGTGAACACGTTTCAGTTAGGAAGAACAGTTAACAAAAAGCAAAACGACAGAAGCCAAAAAGAAAGTTTAGAGCATTTAGGGACTTTCCTGGTATTATGGACTAAATCTTCGGTGGATTAGGTCCTTGTTCCCATTTTGGTAGGTGTTGGGGCCTATGTGCTGGGTTTCAGGGTCAGAATGGTGCTTCTAACAAGGCATCAGTTGTGCCGGGGGCCTGTTTCATACCTTAGGGCTGTTAAGGCAGGCTGTCTAGAACTCCACAGTAAACCTGAAGTGTGCTGGGGTTGAATGTGCCTTGCATTCTCTGTCTAAAGCTACTCTGCTTCCTGCTTCAGTCCAGCTGGTTGGCACACAGTTCCCATTACAGGGTATACAATTTGCCATTCCCCCTGGTAGGAAGTTTTTCCTGTTTATGTCATTCCTGTATGCCCACAGTTCTTTCAGATACTGATAAAGGAAGCTTTAATGATACCTCAAATGAAGTAGTACCCAAGGCCCACAGACCCATTCCCTTTTCCTTGCTGTATTTTCCTCCTGGGGCTTTTCACATTTCTAAACATCCATTCATTTGCTTGTTTCTTGCCTTTCCTTTGAGATTGTAAATGTTAATAGAGCAAGAACTTTGTTCATTAGCTTTTCCCTAGTCACTAAAATAGTGTATGGCAAAAAGCAGACTTGTGATAGCTTTTGAATACGTGAAGGATTATTAACCATGAAATCTTCAGAAGCAGAATGAGAACACCCAACTCAATTTGAGGGACCCTGGGATAGTCTAATGTCTAGGATTTAAAGTCATAATGCTTTACACCATGGGATTTGGGAAGGAGGTTAATGCCTCCAAAATGATGGCCATCCAGTGCCTCTCTTTAGTCTTCATGGATCAGAAGGGGCTGGTTGCTACTTTCTCATGAAAGAAAATTTCTGCTCTGTCTCACACCATTTGAGGGTTTGTCATTGCCCCTGAATCCCACAGCCTGACCTGCATGAGTGTGGATGGAGGCCAAAGCTATGATCAGGTCAACAACTTTCCTAAGGCTATGTTTACTGCTGAAAGGCCAATTAGTAGTGCAGAAATTCTACAGGGAAGCCACGTCACACCGCAGAGCAAAGTGCAAGAGGTGGATTTAACAGAGCAAAAGAGAAGAGGATGGTTGGTCCAGGGACCCAGCAAGGGACAAATTCTACATGTGCAGCTCCTGCTGGAGTGGAGACAGAAGCAAACTAGAAGAAAAATAAAATAAATAAATTACAAGAAAAAAAAAAAAAAACGACCCCTGAGTAATAATAGACTTGCATACATAGATTAACAGAGCACACCATGTTTTAGGAAAGGGTAGCTGGAGAAAGACTCACACTTTTACTTCTGGCCATAATGTAATGAAAGAGACTGGATTTCCCTTCCCACACCAAAAAAAGTAGAAAAACAGTCAGTGCGCAACAATAGTAAGACAGGAATGAAACAAAGCAAGCTCTGTGACTGTCCACAGTTACTTACTGCCTAGGGTGTTTGGGCATCTAACTAAAACTCACCCTTCCCTCTTCTCCCCTCTCCAGCCTCTCCTCCCCTCCCTTCCCTCTCCCTTAATTCCAGTCCCTTTCTCTTTCTATATTCCAATAGCTTCATTTAGGTATAATCTCCTTCTGTTGAGATTCTTCAAACTTAAAAACGAAAACCTGTAAGACAGGATGAGCAGAGCATGTGAGTGTGAAAAAATAAAAGCCTTGTACATTTCTCAAGAAAAGAGAGAGGAGCAAGAGAGAGAAAAAAAACACACAGCAGCACATAGGGGGAATCAATAGAATTTCTCTTGGACTCTGAAATTATAATAGATCACCACATATTTAACTATTGATTTAACTGTTAGCAGAATATAAAATAGAGAAGAAATTCCGCATTTACCAAATTTGAAAAGATAATGAAGAAAAATTTGACACGGGCAGCACTAGTGAGGAGAGAAAATAGGTGCAGCAGAAGAATGAAATCTAAAGAAACCACGGAACCCAGTGAATAAAGCAAAGCATTTCTCAGTAAATTGAACACGGCATATTCCAAAACTGATTTGAAAATAACACTCATCTGAAACAAAGTAGCAAAGAAATATTGAAAATGGAGTTATAAGTGAAGATAGATCGGTAAATGCAAACAAAATAAAATACAGCTGTTGAATATCAATAAGCAATGAGGTAAAAATATTAAAACGAACCAGGAGGCATTATTTAATGGCTAGTCATACCGTTCTCACAGACTCAGGAAAGTCACCCATAATTCATGCATCAAATTTTATGCACAAAACAACAGAGACATAAAAAATATGAAAAGATTTCAGAAGTGCTGTTCAATCTTTAGAGAGATATAGTGGGAAGATTTAATACATCTTCCCTTGATTTTGATAGATGAAGCAGATAAATTGTAAGTAAGGATGTAGATTATTTTAATAACACAGTCAACAAGCTGTATGAAACAGTGTCTTGCATCAGAGAACATAGATTGTCTGCTTAGACCTATGAAACACTTAGAAAGATCAATCATGTTCTTGACCACAAAGAAAGAGTAAATTCTAAGACTTCATGGACTCCATTTTCTAATAGTAATTCAACATAGAGATAAAAAGGATATAATCATTAAAAAATTAACTTCTTGGAAATGAAAATGTGCTGTTTAAAAAAAAAAAAATCCTAAATCAAAGAAGAAATCAAAACCACAGGCTAAAAAATGATCCTGAAAGGAAAATGTGGACCATTAATATTCAAACCCAATGGAACATATTCAGATCGTGACAGATTTTATGGCTGTAGAAGCTTTTATTAAAAGTAAAAAGAATGATGAAAGGTAATTTACAAACCACTGCATCTGTGACGTAAGAACAACAAAATGGGTTGTGAAAGAGGAGACAGCTCCACATGCACAACTTCTGTTCATTGTACAAAGTGTTCATTACTTAGAATGTTGCCAATAGTTCTTGAAATGATGAAGAAACACAAAAGCTTTCTTTTTTTATGCAAAGACCAACGGGTGACTGTCAGACAACACATATTAAGTAAGAAAGAGAATAGGAATTACACAAAATTAAAAGTGACAGAGAAGATATAATCAGAGACAGGAACAGAACTAAAATTAAACTGATTGCAAAAGACCATTGTGTGCAATTCCATGGTAATGAATTTGATAATCTAGAGAAACTAGATTATTTCCTGGCAAGGTCTCACACTGTGGCAGAGCTCTTTTATTTCCTCATTGTTTCTTCTTTATGGACCTAAACTCTCCTCCATGTTGGATTGAGAGCGTGAAACTGAGAATCTAGGTGATAGATGCTAGTTTGATGAGGTTGCATGTAAAAAAATTGGAAGACACACATAGCATAGGACAAGCTGGAGCATCTCAGCTGTGATGGGAACTAGAAACCAATTATTACATTAAGTTTCTAAAGGTTAATGTCTTGTTAGGTTTTCTGACCAATACATCTACAGCATCTGACCAATAATAAACACAAACGTGTAGAGAAAACACCCTACATACATTTGGAAACATGAATAAATTAAAAACTTAAGGAGTGTCAGGATCGTATTGACTTCACTATTAATATTGAAAGAACAGATATGATATTAATCTTGACTTAGCTGATTCATAGGAGAGAAAAATAAAATATCTCCAGTTAATTTTGTGAAGTCAAATTAGCCTTAGTGCCAACATCCAATTCAGATAGAACAATAGGTCAAAGTGTGGTCTAGAGAAAATTCACTAATTCATACAGCTATAAATTTTCTAAATAAATTTTAACAAATGGAGAATGAGTATATCAAAAGAATGCTGTGCAAATAGTCTGTTCCAAAAAAAGTTAATGATTCAAAACTTTCAATATAGTTATCACACAAATAATTAGAGCAGAAAAATCCATGTGTGTATCATGGATGCTAGATGTTTTGATCAAGAAGCTCTTAATGCTACTTTAAAATATGAAAAATGAAACTTAAAACACGGTTTTCATATTAGTAATACAATTACTTTGTGTCAATGAAAAAAATGGGTGGTGGTGATGGGGGGGGGGACTAGGGCTTAGTGGATAAAGTGCTTGCCTTCAAGTGTGAGGGGCAAAATTGAGGTCCTCAGAACCAAGCCTGACATGGTGGCACATGTCTTTAAACCCAGTACTCAAGAGGCAGGGGCAGCAGATCTCTATGAGTAGGAGCCAACCTAGTCTATATAATGAGTTGTAGGCCAGCTAAGGCTACCCAGTGAGACCCTGTCTCAAAAGATCAACACATAATAAGAGATCCCCAGAACTGAGTACAAGCAATACAGGTGTGGCAGTCATCTGTAGTCCCCACTTTGGGAAGCAGAGACAGGGACCCTTGAAGCAAGCAGGTTAGTTAAACTAGCTGGAATTGAATGAGCTCCATTCAGCAGAAGACTCTGCCTCCATAAATAAAGTGGAGAGCAATTGAAGAAGACACCAGTTGTCAACTTAGATCCTCCACACGCACAAGCACACATGTACACTTGCACACATGCAAAAAAACAAAACAAAACAAAACAAATAACAACAACAACAACAACAAAACCAAAAAACCATTGGGAATGATAATGGAATAATCTTAGCCAAAGAACTCCCATAACCAATGGGTATTTTAAAAGTTAAAACTCTCAACTAGTAGTGCTGAAGAGATGGCTCAGTGGTTAAAAGCACCAGCTGCTCTTCTAGAGGACCGGGATTTGATAGCCAGCACCCACATGGCAGCTCACAACCAGCCATAAGTCCAGTTACAGGGGATCTGACACCCATTTTTTTTTTTTTTTGGCTTTTGTGGACACCAGACACACATGTGGTGCACATATTTATATACATAACATAAATACATTTTAAAACAAAATCTCGGCTAGGGAAAAGTTTTTAATATGGTACTCTTCTGGGCAAGGCTTAGAGTACCTTTATATATCCTGAATGCTTTGTTTGGACAGTATTCACATATATGTCATTGATAGCCTTTACAAATTGCTTTTGTCAAATGTGCTCACTTTTGAGAGTTAGCCTCTCTTCTTGAGACCCTCTCTGCTGTTCTCACAGGTAATCACATCTAAATGCCTGCTGATCTGGTACCTTAATAAAAGCAAAAGTCACTGTTTTCTTTTTTATATTTTGTTTTTATTTTTTTAATCATGTATACTTGTGTCTGTCTGTGCTCGGGCATATGCACATGAGACCAGGGGCCACAGAGGCCAGAAGAGGTTGTCTGCTTCTCTGGGGCTGGAGTTACGGGTGGTTGTGACTGGTCCAGTGGGTTCTTCGCCCTTGATCCTAATTGCTGAACGATCTCTCCAGCCACAAACGTTACTATTTTCATCTTTCAGCTTCAGATAAACAAATCAAATTAATATATTAATAGCAAAAAGAAAGATACTTTCTTTCCATACTTATAAAGGACTGAAAAGATTAATATAAAAAAAAAACAACACAATCTAAGTAGATTCTTTCATTGTATCTCAATTCTGTAGCTATTTTTAGCTGTTGAATCTCATACATGAATGTACTTAAACCACGGGTCTCCATGACTATTTTTGTGAATTTCACCCAGAGATAAATAGAATTGTGTGAACAAAACAACCTGTTCACAGCAGTTATTTATTATATACTCACATTCCACGAAAGTCATGAGCCTATAACCATTTCATAGGATAGTAAAGTTATATAGTATATGTAATCTAAAAGGGAATGTAGATGTCTTATTCAATGGAGCTATCTTATTGTATGCATGTGTGTTTACAAGTGCATATGTGTGTGCATGCTCGTGTATGTGTGTGTGTGTGTGTGTGTGTGTGTGTGTGTACCTATAGACAAGCAAGAGGTTAACATCTGATGTCTTCCTTGAGCATTACCCACCTTCTCTTTTGAGACGGAGTCTCTTGTTGAACCTGGAGCTTGCCTGTTCAGTTAGACGGTCTGGACAATTAGGTATTGGGATCTGCCTGTCTCTGTCTCCCAGCCCTGGGATTGTAGGTGTGCCTTAGCTTCCAGTTCTTACCATGGGTTCTGGGTATCCAAACTCAGGTCCTCGTGTTTGGACAGCAACACTTTACTAAGGAAGCTAGCTTCCCTGTCCATATTCAATCTTTTTTTTAATGCCGGTGAAACCATTAAGTCAAATGTACTTTTTTGTGGCACTGGGTATCAAACCCAGAGCATCCTGTATCATAAGCAGGAGTTGTACCACTGATTTGTACTCCCACCTTCAATATAATCCCCTCACATTTTCCCAGTAGTCCGACACTTGGAGGCTTATAGAAACCATACCACTGAACACTCACCATGTGTGCCCCATCAGACCTAAATCTCAGAGGCAGTAATAGCTAATATTAGATTGGTGCTATCACAATTCACACAGAGAAGTGGGGAAAAGAAGTCATCTATAATAAAGAGTTCATACCAGTGAGTTTCTTTTCGTTCATCATTTTTTTCCTGGACATATATACATATATGTGCCCTTATGCCTTTTCAGTCTAGAGTTAAGTGGAAGGTTACTGTAACAGTATCACTAATGTTTTGCTGTCTTACGAAAATGCAGGACATCCAGGACATCGGGGCCCTGAAAGTCTTGTCCTGCTCCCAGTGTGTTCTGAGGCTCTTAACAAAGTATCACACAGGTGTAAGGCATTACCCACATGGCAAGGCCCAAGCCCAGGGCAGCATCTTTAGTGCCAGGAATCTTGTAAGGTTCAAGAACAGTCCCGATACATCAGAGCCTCAGAGGTTGTCCTCTGGGCTGGACACTGTCAGACAGAAAATTAGTGGGAAACCTCTTGTCTACAATTATCAAGGTACACCACAAAAAGATGTGTTCCATTGTCCTAATGATTCTGGGTAAGATCCATTCCTATCTTTCTAGATAACTTCTCTGTCTCTGGAGACTGGCCCTAAGACCCTGGAGTTTGAGGAAGACTCATGCAGGCCCGGGCATCCCTAGACTCAGGATTATGGAACTCTGGCTAGGAATGCTTTGTTCCATTGTAGACCTGTTTTCTACAGCCCCTGAATGCTTATGATGAGGTTACATTTTTTTTTTTTATACAGATGAGTCCACTCCTTCATTCTCCCAAGGAAACTGAGAGAAGCCCCGAAGGTCCCATACAAACTCTTAGGCCTGCCCAGACTTGCTGGTATCTCAGAAGGAGACACATAATCTCAAACTGAGAAGGCCCGCCCTGCTCCCACCTCCCATGCAGGCTGCTTGCTGTTTCTGGAAACCAGATTGTGGTGGACACATTCTTCATTTCGCTTCATAAACATTTTCTCTGTCGAGCACATCTTTCTTGCCACTGGAAAAGTGGTTTTCTATTCTCACATAGAATTTTGTTTCATGAATATACTATCATATATCTAACTAGATTTTTATTGTTAGACCTAGAAATTTCCAATTTTCCTGTAAAACAGAATTGCAAGAACATCCTTTAATAATAAAAAAATCTCCTGTTTCTCTCTGGTTACTGCTACAGAATAAATACCTAGGTGCACTATTACTTTATCTTAATTTGTATATCACATTGCCTTTTAGATAGGTTGAAACATTTTTTTCCCCTTCCTGTAGGGTGGGAAGGTGTCTTATTCACCATGTGTCTTAGTTAGGGTTTCTATTGCTGTGATGGAACACCATGACTGAAAGCAAGTTGGAGAGGAGAGGGTTTATTCAGCTTATACTTGTATGTCACCATTCATCATTGATGGAAGTCAGGACCAGGCAGGATCCTGGAGGCAGGAGATGATGCAGAGATCATGGAAGAGGGCTGCTTAGTGACTTGCTCAGCCAGGTTTCTTACAGAACCCAGGACCACCAGCCCAAGGATGGCACTACCCATAATGGGCTGGACCCTCCCCCATTGATCACTTATTAAGAAAATGCCCATACAGCTGGATCTTATGGAGGCATTTTCTCAATGGAGGCTCCTTCGTATCTGATGACTCTAGCTTGTGTTGAGTTGACATAAAAGCAGCCAGTACACTATGTTAACCACACAGTCATTATAGAGCTTTAATATTTTTCAGTGTGTTAGAAAAAAAAATCCTAACATGGTATCTTATCTAAATTTGTATTTTTTTTTCTGGTAGAAAGGAGTTTGAGTATTTTTCCTGATAACTAATAGTTAGCTTCATTTTCTGTTCTGTTAAAGATAATTTATTTTATTCTTCAAAACATTTGAGACATTTTTTTTAAAAAAAATTAAACCAAATCAAGGGTGCACAAAATTACATCACATATGTTAGAACAAGCGGTCACAACTGTATGATTTACCTAGCTCAGAAAAAGAGAACAGCAGTGATGCCGCCCCCATGGACCCCTCCCTAACCTCATTGCTCTCCTTTACCACACAAGAGATCAGCTTTCTACACACAATAGGAGCACAAAATCCACACTCTGTGTTTTGACTCACGAATTCACTGCCCTCAGAAGTAATATGCTCTATGTCTTTTCCTTATGGAAAATTTCAAATATTAACCAAATATTCATGGGCACCATTGCTTGTACACTGAATCCATCCATCCTACTCCTGTATAATTGTAAAACAAATCCTAGATCCCATATCATTCCATCAGCCAACGTCTCAGAAGAGATCTTTAGGGGACTGGGATGTAGGTCAGCTCAGCGGTAGAATGCTCACTTAACATGTTTGAGGGCCTGCATCTGACTCCAACACTGCAAAAAGCCACTGTGCTTTTTAAAGAACTCTTTTCAACATGTTCACAAACATCATTTGAATGTGGCAATTTTGGTCATCGGAAAAAATATCATATTTGGATTCTTAAAAAAAAAGTCTTTTTATCATAAAATATCAAGTATTAAAGTTCCTGTTCGTCTACTTCTAATTCTTTATTAGAACACTTATTTATTGCCAGAAGTTGGTTGTCTACTTCTACCCTTGTGTTCATTCCAGGGATTGAACTCACACTGCCAGGCTTGCTCGACAAGGGCCTTTACCCATTGAACCATCAGCTAGCCCTTAATTATTTTATAATAATTTCTTTCCTGGAATCCGGATCTCAATATGGCTCATACTTGTGGGTTCTTAAATTTATTCTAATAATAATGCTTTTGTCATTTTTAATTAGTTCTTAAGAATTATTTGTATAGTATATACATTTCCCTATCATGCTGTTAATAATATTGCATTATTTACATTTGCTTAAGTTCTTATTCACAGAAGTTAAAAAGTTGCTGGGTGGTGGTGGCGCCTTTAATCCCAGCACTCGGGAGGCAGAGGCAGGAGGATCTTTGTGAGTTTGAGGCCAGCTTGGTCTACAAAGTGAGTTCCAGGAAAGGCGCAAAACTACACAGAGAAACCCTGTCTCGAAAAACCAAAAAAAAAAAAAAAGAAATGTATCAACTCTAAAAAAAAAAAATTCATTGCAAAAAAAAAATGGATTTCATTATGACATCTCTATACATATATGTATTGAGTTAATCATTCTTCATTACTCTTTGTCTTTTCCTACCTCCAAACAGTGGTCTCCTTCCTATTCCCAAATAGTCCACCCTCTATTTTCATGTGTTAGTTTTTAAAATCTATATACTGCATATGAGAAATTCATATGCTATTATGATTAGTGCCGCCTTTTGACTGGAAAGTTGGCTCAGTGGTTATGTGTCGTGCGAATTCTAATTGGTCTTAATAATAAACACCCGGAGCCAGATATGGGATAAATGCTGAAAGATCAGAGAGACAAAGGAGCAAACCACAGCCACCTCTTACTTCAACAACTCCACAGCCTGAAAGGGGCCAAGATCCTCTCTCTGCCCAGCCATATCACTTCTTGTTTTCTCCTCCCTAGTGCCGGGATTAAAGGCACGAGATCTCAAGTGCTGGGATTAAAAGTGTGTGCCACCACTGCCTGGCCTCTATGGTTAACTAGTGGCTAGCACTGCACTCTGATCTCCAGGCAAGCTTTATTTGTTAGAGCACAAACAAAATGTCACCACAGTTATGAGCACCTGTTACTCTTGCAGAGGACCTGGGTTTAATCCCCAGCACCCTCGTGGTGACTCACAACTATCAGTAACTCCTGTTACAGAGAGTAGGATGCCCTCTTCTGACCTCAAAGGGTACTGTATGTATGTGCTGTAATACATGCACACAGGCAAAAACGCTCATACAGAAAAACATAAGAAAAAAAGAAATCTATAAGCAAAGATGACTGGAAGTCCCCCCACTATTGATAATAATAATTAATAAAAAATAATAAAATCATCATACCTCTCTGTGCTATAACTAGATTAATTGTTTATATACAAAGATATAGAATACTTGGATCATTCTCTTTCTATTTTTTTTTTGGAGACCTCCGCACTGATTTCCATATTGGTTGCACTGATTTATTTCCCTGCCGTTAGTGTTTAATGGTTCCTCTTTCCCCACAACCTCTCCAGAATTTGTCATTGTTTACTTGAGGATTCCTTTCTCAATGGGGTGAGGTGGATCTGAATGGATATTTGATTTGCACTCTCCTGATGGCTAAGGATGGTGAAGATTATTTTTTTCATGTATTTCTAGGCCATTGTACTTCTTTTGAAAGCTGTCTGTTCATTTTCTAATCAACCCAATATCCCCCACTTTGAAATGTTCCCTATGATGCTTCTTGTTCCAGTATCAGAGATCATCCTTGCTTTACACCACTATTTAAATAGCTTTGTTTCTATATTTAATTCTTCCTGTATCTAGGACTTAAAATTGTATGTTATGAATTAGTGCTTCAACAGAATTATTTCCAAAATAGCTTTTTTCCTAAGACTCCCTCACCTCAACCTTTAGATATGGAAATTAAATTTTGAAATTTTTTACTTTTACAAAGCTAAATGGAATCTAGAATTAAACCTCCTGTCTCTTCAGCCCAGGATGTTACTTCTATTCACTCTTCGTTTTCTTTCCAAGCCTTATGGAAGCAGGAATTTAGGTGGTCTGGCAAATATTTGAAACTATGGTGATCTTAGAGACTTCTTGCTAGTGGCACACACCTACAATCCCAGCATCCAGGAGGCTGGGGCAAAAAGATGGCAAATTCAAGGATAGTCAGGGCTGCATAACAAAACGTTCATCTGGAAACCAAACCAATCCATCACCACCAGCCATGATAAATATTGCTTCCTTCCAGGGGATCTCACACACGCCAGTCCCAAGGAAAAGACCATTTCCTAAACAAGTGCATTGATTTAATCCAGGAAGTTGAGGGGATATCCTGGGCTCTTCATCAGTATCCATATCAGAGGCAGATATGAAACACAGTCCTCTGTATCAATGAGTTCTGCCTCTGGGATATCAGCCAAACTCGGGTTTAAAAAAAAAAATGTGGAAGGAAATTAGGCTGTACTGTCTAGACTTTTCCTCATCACTATCCCTTCAGCAATGCAATACAGCGATTTTCACACAGCACTTACATTGAACTAGGTACAGAAACCATCCCTTGTGGAAACTGAGGAACAACTGTACCTTTTTTTTTTTCTTATAAACTCTAATTTAGGCCTCAAGAAAAGAAGGTCTTTAAAAATCCTTGTTAATAACAGCTCATCTCAATTCAGTATTTACAGGGCAAGTGCCAAGTGCTATTCTATAGCACTACACACCCATTTAATAAAACCTATTATTAGTGACTCTGGGAGGTAGCTTTTTTTTTTAAATCTTCAATTTACAGCCAAGGAAACTGAGGCATATAGAGGGAAAAAAGCAATTTACATGCAGTTGACAAACAGATTATAATCAGTCAAATTCTAGAGTTCATGAAAACCTACTTACAGTAATTGTGATGAATGGCCTTAAGGCAGTGGTCACAGATGCTTATCTGGCTGGAATAGATTTTGGAGAAATCATGAGATTTCTGTGCTTGTCAAATGTGTTTATTGGTATTCGGCCAGAGGAATATATTCTGATTGAAAATAGTGCTCTGTTCTGTCGCCTGACTATCTACATACTACAGGAGTATATTCTGATTGAAAACGGTGCTCCGTTCTGTTGCCTGGCTACCTACATACTACAGTGTATGCTTCTCTCTCAGACATGAAAATAAGATTCGAGGATATTATATTATAAACTCGATAGGAAGAAAATTGTTAAATAAAACATTCAAAATATAGAAACCATTTGATATCAAAGTGGGCAAATAATGAGAGTGAGAATTATTGAAAAACAGAGGAGAGATAGAGAGCTGGTGGCACCCACAGCTGACAGTTTTATTATGAGTCGCTTGCTATAGGCCAGGGACTTTATTGGTTTACAGACTGGATTTTATTTTGATCAAAAGCAGATATTTTCTCAAGCAATCACCAGCCACAGCCTTCTTAGCTGAAAGACCAAATGGCCGGCTACTCATGTACCGTCGGATGTCTAAGTATGTTTGGACAACTTAGTGTAACAGGGGGAAAGTCACACGTCAGCCTTTTTTTGCTCCTGTATCAGCAGAAGGAATAAGCTTACATAATGAGCCTGTGAGATCGATAGAAAAAGCCCACACTGCACTGCCACAGCCTGTAGTCCCATCGGGCATCATCTCTCTGCTGAGCAGCTAAACTTGGAACAGGAACAAAATCACGAGATTGGCGCCTCAAAAGGGGGTAACATCATTAAGTGATGTAGAATTTTCTAACCACTGATGTTAGGTCGTCCTCACGGAATTTGTTTGAGAAGGGACCTCCTCTTCAAAATTCGTGGCTAAATCATTTGGAGGAAGCTATGGCTTTCAGTAGCCATGGATACTGGAATCCACGTAAGAACTAACTGTATTCCAACCTTCCGTTTCATTTTTGAAGTAGCCTATCAACACCAGAGGCGCCGTGAATCTATGTACAAATTTGTAGCGGTTCACAGACAGATGAAAGTCCACGGGAGGGGAGAAAGTGGTGCCACCACATAGCATCTTATTCTTTTAGAGAAGAATTCTGGGAATCTTGAAGAACCACTTCACTTCTCTGGGTCTTGGATCTTCATATACAAATCAGGGCATTCTTTATTAAGAGTTTAGTTCTTATCAATTCTCACAAATGTAGGATAATCAGAAAAATAAAAAAATGTAATTTCCAAATGTTTAATGTAAAGTTTTTGTACTGTCACTTTGATGCACAAAGAGAAATAGATTGCCTTTTTGTGTTTTGAAAGCCTTCTTCACCCAGATCTTTGGTAAGAAGTAGTTGGTTTTGCCCAAGAATTAGAATGGAGATGAACGGAAAGGGTAAGTTCTAATGCTCAAAGAGGATGGCAATGATTGGGTGTTTGACGTCATACTGAGCAGAGTTGGATTTTCCGAAGCTGAGAAGGTGGCACAACAGTGAAACTCAGTGCCACACGGAGTAGTACTCTGAATACCACGTGGCCTCAGGATGCCGTAGGACCTCTGGCTGCTGAACAGGGAACTAAGAGTTGCTACTTTGATGCATCAAAGTAGCCAGGAGAAGTGTCCGGGATATTCAGAGCCGTAGAGCAGCTCACATTTGTGTCTGGCCCAGGATCAGCGGCTATCAGAGGAGACATTTATTAAACAAGACTTATCTTGAGGGCCAATTGCTTCCTTTTTTAGGAAATGTCCACCTTTGCTCTGAAAATTTCAGCTGATTGGATAAGGCTTCCTCTCATTGTGTGGAGTAACTGGGTTTGTACAAAGTCCGCTGTCTTAGATACTAATCACATGGAGCTGGAGAGAGGAGCTCCATATTGGCTCTGTGGTTAAGAGCCCTGGCTGCTCTTCCAGAGGACCCAGGTTCCGTTCTTAGCACCCAAGCAGTGGCTCACAACCATCTGCGACTCCAGTTCCAAGGGATCTGATGCTTTCTTTTGGCCGAAATGGACACCAGGCCTGCATGTGGTGCACAAACATGTATAGAGGCAACACACCCATACACAGAAAAATAATAAATAAATAAAAACAAATATTAATCATATAGAAAACACACATTTTATTACCTTTTCTTCCCCTCACTTATGATGCCTTCCTCTCTTTTCATATTCCTTTCTACTTTCTTGTCCTACATATGTATATAAGTATACACACATATTACCATAGTTACAAATCTAAATATAGATTCTACATATGAAAGAAAGCATTCAATCTTTGTTATTTCCCATGTCATTCATTGGACTATATACAACTGGAAAACATTTTTACATGTTTTCCCATAATGGGTAAGGACCCTAGCATTCTTTATAGACACATAAAATCATATGTGTGTATGGCATGTGTCTAGAAGGGTAAAAAGAAGGGAATGGGAGAAGACCAGTGAGAAAGGAGAGTACAGAGAAGAGAGGAGAGTAGGGTGAGTACGCTCAAAGTGTATGATATACTAAAGAGAAATTGTGTGTATAAAACCCAGTACAGTGTGCAATCTATAGAGACACCAATAAAAATGGAAAAATAGAATTAAAAAATAGATATACCTTCACAACAACATTTAGACTGGTGACTGGCCACACAACTGAACAGTATAGCTTAGCCAAACTGACAAAATAACCAACCAGAAGGACTTAGAGATAAGGTCCGAGAGCCATGTCCCTTAGACTGTCTATATGTGTAGAAAGGAGTGTCATTCCAAAAGATAAAGAATAGTTTTTTTTTTTTTTTTTTTTTTTTGGTTTTTTGAGACAGGGTTTCTCTGTGTAGCTTTGCGCCTTTCCTGGGACTCACTTGGTAGCCCAGGCTGGCCTCGAACTCACAGAGATCCTCCTGGCTCTGCCTCCCAAGTGCTGGGATTAAAGGCGTGCACCACCACCGCCCAGCAAGAATAGATTTTAAATATTGTCTTAGTTAGGGTTTCTATTGCTGTGATGGAACCCCATGGCCAAAAAGCAAGTTGGGGAGGAAAGGGTTTACTTGGCTTACACTTCTGCATTGCTGTTCATCACTAAAGGAAGTCAGGACAGGAACTCAAACAGGGCAGGGTCCTGGAGACAGGAGTTGATGCAGAGGCCATAGAGGGGGGCTGCTTACTACCCTGCTTCCCATGGCTTGCTCAGCCCACCTTCTTATAGAACCCAGGTCCAGCAGCCCAGGGATAGCACCACCCACCATGGGCTGGGCCCTCCCGCATTGATCGCTAAATGAGAAAATGCCTTACAGCTGGGTCTCATGAAGGCATTTCCTCAACTGAAGCTCCTTCCTCTGATGACTCTAGCTTGTGTCAAGTTGACACACAAAACCAGCCAGTACAAATATCTTGGTAGATGGACCTGATGAAATTTGATTTGACTTAGAAAAGTAAAGAAATTTTTTTTTATATGCTCAAAGGTGAGGGAACAAATTTAAAAAGCTATGTGCATAAAATGAACTAAAAGATCCTCAAAGTAATTTCTTAGCGTAGGTGCTCTTAGGTCGCTATGTGCTAGCTCCAACAAGCATCAGATATTGTGAGTCTGTCCAGTTCCTATTATCACATTTCCCAGGTAAACAGGTTAAATCTTAGCCAAAAAAATTACTGTTCATTTTCCCAGATATAAACATTCTAAATGAAAACTAGTAAAGCCAATTTTTAAGGTAGTTTTGAGATCTTATAGCCAGGCAGTGGTGGTGCATGCCTTTAATCCCAACACTTGGGAGGCAGAGGCAGGCAGATCTGTTTGAGTTCAAGGCCAGCCTGGTTTACAAAGGAGTTCTAGGACAGTCAAGGCTACAAAGAGAAACCCTGTCTTGAAAAAAGTAAATAAAGATTTTATTTTTAGTGATTAGTACTGACTTAACCTAAGGTGGACAGATTAAATTTTCTGAAAATCTACAACCTGAAAACATTCTAGATTCCTTATAGCATTAAGAGAAAATTGTTGCATATTTGAACAGAATTTTTTTTTTTTTTTTTTTTTTTACCATTTTTTATTTTCTGAAATGGCTGTGAGCCATCATGTGAGTGCAAGGAATTGAACCTGGGTCCTCTGGAAGAGCAGTGAGCGCTCTTAACCACTGAGCCGTCTCTCCAGCTCTTGAATAGAATTTTATCTCTAAAAATTTATCTGAAATTTTTTTTCTTTAAAAAACTCCATGGGGCTGTATCTGTCTGATACAAAATGTTTCAGTGAACTCTTTTGTGGGACTATTCAACCTCATCTTAATCTAGGGGGAAAAATGGTGTAAAACAGACTTCTAAGTTGCAAATTTGTGTCTAGTTTATTAAAAATGTAAGGAAACTGATGTTTTTGATAAGCCCAGCCTATTGTCAACGCAAGACGTAAGCAGCACAATGAACGGCAGGAAAAGCATCATGTTTGGGAAGACATGGTGAGCAAATGGCTGAATACCAACTTGTATTTTAGGAAGTTCTTCTATGCGCACCACAATTTAGCTATTAGGTTCAAGGACTTGTGGTTATTATGTTGCTGGAACAAAACAGAAAAGGGCCATTGTACCTTTCTCTGGGAATAAACAATCTTATTCTAGGAAGCCAGTGGCCTGCCAATTTACAGTTCTCTTTAACCCGGATGTTAAATTTTAAGACAAAGTGAATAAGCCCTACATACCTACCTCCTCACATCCATTCCCACCTGTCCACACGTCCAATTATAGATAAATTGCCATCTTTACCATTGCAAAGATATCGAAAACCGGGAATGCCAATCAAGTTTACGACACAATCAGAGAGGTGACAGTTTATTACTCTAATAAGGGACACAAGAGCAGAAGAGGGGGTGAGCTATCCCACTCAGATCCTAGAGTGCTTGTATAGGAATTGATGGGGTTTAGTTTACGTTGTTAGGCAGCGTGGCAATTTCTGTCCATGCCAACTAATGTCGGACTGCTTGTCAACTTGTTTTTGTCCAAAAGATGGCTACAGCAAAGACATGAGCAAAGCCAACAGCCCAAGAGTGCTGGAGAGGGAGCTCCTCAGAGGAGGTTCCAGCTCCAGTCTGATCAGTAGCCAAGTAAGCAGGGACCAATCCTTTCAGAGGTCCTGCAACTGATCTCTGCATTTTTGGTTTGTGATTCAGTGATTTATTTGTTTTTCCGTTTAGGAAACGGTTAAGGAATGCTTACTGGGTTCGAGGCAATGGAGGCAGGGGCCTTGTTCTCCTCCTGACTTACACAGTGGCCACGCACGTGAACACCGAGGCCATAGAAGAAATACACAGAGAAATGATACCACAAATGGACTTCTAATTCAGTTCTTACTTCCCATGTCATTTATTGGTTGCGATTATCCTCTCCATTCCATGTAAATTGAGAGAGAGAGAGAGAGAGAGAGAGAGAGAGAGAGAGAGAGAGAGAGAAGCTAAAAGTGGTGAGAAAAGCAAAATGTATACATTTTTTTTTCTCACTTCTTATTCCGGATGGGAATGACAAAACCAGTTTGCTTATTTGTTTCTCAAGAATGAATCTGTATCAATGGAACAAAATCAAAGTTTCTAGGAAGATAAACAGAAGCAGAAGAAACCTGGTTAAAGAAAACCTTGAGCTAAAACAGGGGTAAGAGAAAACTGCAGTGTTGAAGGAATTTCGCTGCTTATCCAGGCTCAGAGTCCACACATTCTTGAAATAGCTAGGCCGGTTGGGCATCTTAGTTCTCAATCTCCTTCCATTTATTACGAGGAGCAGGGATTAGCAGTGTGTCTCTGGACAAGGGGTGAATGATCTGCCCCAGGACTCCAATTCCTCCTCAGAGAATTGCCTGCTGAGGACAAGTTCAGTGGAGACAGAGCGGCCACTCTACAAGTCCATCTCAGGTATGGGAGAGGAAAGCAGGACCCAGGTCAAAAACCGTTCATGGGATCCACCACAAACGAAAGCCCTCTCGAGGTCTGCAAGTAGGGGAAGGGGTCCACCAGCTTTCCTGTCGCCCTGTGGAGAGGGAAGGGGAGCAGTCAGAAAGTCTTGCCAGCCTCCCAAGGAAAACCTTTGTGTCTTGGAGAAGGGTCTGGATCGGGAAGAAAATCCAAACAATTCCGAAGAGACTCTTTCCAGTCAGCCAATCTTTGACAAAATTACCAATATAAGTAATGAATAATAATAATAATAAAGACTATTTCAATATAAATAAATTTGAAAAACTACATGGGGTAAAGATTTCTAATGTGTGATTTTGTTTTATTGATGACGAAGTATAAAATTAAAACAGGCAAAAAAAATATAGAAAAGACTGGAATTTAGTAGAAAAAAAAAATCAATCTTAGACAGTTACCAGCTCCAGCTGGTTTTACAGGCCAGTCTTCCAATCTCTCTGTAGGATTTGTTTCTTAGAGAAGATTGGAGGGAAGTGGGAAAGACATCTAAAGAATATGCGCTATGGAACTATGTTGGAAGATATGTTGTTTATCTAAAGGAAAAGAGCGTTTTAAGTCATCAGGGAAGTTAAAGATAGCTTTAAAATCAAAACATAATTGAAAGTGATAGCAGAGGAAGCAGAGCCACAGTGGCCTAAAAGTAGGAAAACAGCAGAAACTGAGCCCTGGAAACACATCAGTGAGACATGGGAGAGCCAAGTTCCAGAAAGTATCCGTCAATTCCCTACACACAGCAACCAGCAAAAGTAGCTCCCGACTGAAATAGTCACAACCACTATTTGCTTTAAAAGTTATACTTTTGAGAAATACACTGATGTGTTTCCACACTAGAGAAAATTTATAGTCAAAACCTGAAACACCCACCTGCTCCTAGTCCTTTGACAAACAGCAAGAAAGGTACCTTCAGGTGTGGTAAGTAAAAGTAAAAATAAAATTACATGCTTCTTGTTGTTGTTTTAGTGAAAAAATTTCCTAAACATTCCACAACATCTCAAAACTGCAAAGGGAGTGACTAACAGCATGGGCTGCTTAAAAAATTAAAATTCATGGGTAAAAATAGCATGAACAAAATTAAAGCTGGAACTATTAATATTTGTAAAATATATGACAGTAGATTGTTTCTAGAGATTGGTTTTTTTTTTAATAGGGTGAAGACAAGAGATGGAAAGAACATAAATGAGTTGGGAATGCAAAGGAGAGCAAAACACAGCCAGTAAGCATTTCAGGAGACACCAGTTCTCACAGGTGAACAGGAAACACGTTATATATATAGCAGGAGGAAGAGGGTTTTTTGTTTTTGCTTTTTGTACAGTCCTTTGAATTGGCCAATACAAAAACAGATTGCAGATGTCTAGTTTTGGCAAAATTCTGTGAAAATGGGTATTCTTTTAAGCTATCAGTAGGAATCATGTAATTACAGCTTTTTCTGGAGGGCCTTTCTGTGTTACCTTTTGAGAAGGAAGAAATGCTCATATAGGGACATGAAGTATATTTGTTTTAATCTGCTTTCTTTCCTTCCTTCCTTCTTTCTTTCTTTCTTTCTTTCTTTCTTTCTTTCTTTCTTTCTTTCTTTCCTTCCTTCCTTCCTTCCTTCTTTCTTTTCTTTCTTTCCTTCCTTCCTTCCTTCCTTCCTTCCTTCCTTCCTTCTTTCTTTCTTTCTTTCTTTCTTTCTTTCTTTCTTTCTTTCTTTCTTTCTTTCTTTCCTTCTTTCTTTTTTTTCTCAAGACAGGGTTTCTCTACGTAGTCCTGTCTTGGTACTGGAATTCACTCTGTGGACCAGGCTGGCCTCAACTCAGAGATCCGCCTGCCTCCCAAGTGCTGGGATTAAAGGTGTGCACCATCGCTGGCTTAATCTGCTTTCTTTTTGAAGGGTGTATTAGTTACTTGTCTTGTTGCTATGACAAAGTACCTAACCCAAGGAATTCAAGGAAGAAAGGGGTTGTTCTGGCTCACAGTATGAAGGTGCAGTGGATCGTGGTGGGAATATATGGTGATGGGAGAATGAGTCACCTGAGAGGGAGGGAGACTGACACTCAGCCCTTTTCCTCCTTATTCAGTAGCAGTAG
Source organism: Peromyscus californicus insignis (assembly GCF_007827085.1). Taxonomy (NCBI): domain Eukaryota; kingdom Metazoa; phylum Chordata; class Mammalia; order Rodentia; family Cricetidae; genus Peromyscus; species Peromyscus californicus. The sequence goes on from NW_026294525.1 coordinate 33,909,530, forward strand.
GGTGGGTCTTTCTACTTTAGTTAACCTAATCCAGATAATCCCTTAGAGATTGAGCTCCCAGGCGGTTCTAGGTCCTGTGGAGTTGATAATCTATAGAAACCACCACACAGGGAAGCCAGGGCTGTTTGTGAAATAGATATTGTAATATCAATCACTGGCCTACAGCCACGGTCCTATTACATTATTTTTAATGTTGAAAAAATTGGAGAACCTTAACTATCCACTAATAGAGGGATAGTTACAGTATGTCTGAATATAGAATTCTGTGCAAAAATTGCTAAGTCTACATGTAGTGACGTGGGGCCATCTGCAGCATAAATCTATACATTAAAAAACCAAACATCTATACATTAAAAAAGACAAAGTTTTGCCTAATTTCTATACTATGAGATCCAATAATTTAAAAAAATCAAAATTCCAACATGCATATTTTTATCTGTGTATGTAAACATAGAGAAAACATCTCAGAAGGAGGCACAATGAATTGTTAACTCTAATTTTGGAAAAGCAAGTTGGATTATGGTAGGTGGCTGAGGGGTGACTTTATTATTTTTTATCTGTATATCTATTCTCAGTAAGTTTAGGTCAATACATAAACACTCTGCATTGATTTGGGTTGTTGAACAATACACCAAACCGTGATCTTGAAGGACAGTTATACAATTCAGAAGTATTAAGTCTCAAACCTGGGGCAAATGGCTGAGGTGTCTATTTGGACATTTCAAAGTTGGACCTGGCCACCAGGTTCTCCCAGCATCCCTCAGTCTCTACCTGTAGCAGGGTATGGCTTGCATACAGCCCACCCTCTACCCTGAACTCTCCAGCCCAGGGCCTGGGCTGCCCTTCCCCCAGAGACTCTTCCATATATAATCCAGACATTTTGGTCACCTTCCCTTTTTGAACCTTTGGCCTCCTGGCTGCTGTACCTGGTTTCCCCATGTCCCCTCTCCCACATGGCCCAGCTCAGTCTGGTCATGTCCACTCTGGACTCTCCCAGATGTCCCTGCCTCTCTGACTATGTTCTCCCACAGATCTACAATAAACTTTCTCCTCCACCATATTTGGGAGCAGTCATATCCTTTCCTGTCCTTTTTTTTTTCTTTTCTTTTTTCCCGTTGAAGAGGTTGTACCATCCGAATATCAACTTTTCTGTCCATCGATCTGTATGGCTGAACTTTTCTCATAGTAAAAATGCATCTGTATATTGCTGGTATACTTTTGAAAATGAATTCATTAAAAATACATTACCCCAACCTATAAGACATATGGTTGGGTGACAAAAGAAAAACAAACAGCAGAATAAAGATTCCCAGAAGGAAAAAGGCCCGGAAATTTACAATATGGGTACCAGGAAAAATGCACCAATAAAATTCTCAAGACGAAAGGGGTATAGCAAAAATTACACTCTGCATGAACTCAGAACCTAATGCTGTCACTTGACTATAGTAGACAAGATTCACAAGCTTCAGCTGGTCCTCTGGGGAATCAGAACACACAGAGTTTTACAAGGCAAATACACTCTGCTTGTTGCCAGTGGATCTCTGAGTCAAGCCAGGGGAAATGAACCAGGGAAGGCAAAACAACTCAGAATCCACTTTAGTGTGTGCTGAGTGAGTCCCTTCCTGTGAGCCTGGGGCTGTGGGCTTCCATCTCCCCTTACCCTGAGAACTCTCCCAGGAGAGCAGGAAGCGAAAGTCCATTGGTAGTGAGCTTGATGAGCTGAGGCTTCTGGGAAAGAAAAGGACTTCCTGTCTTCCTAATCCTTTCCAAGACTCCATGTCACAGTGACTACTCCTCAACTGTGTTTGTCCTCTTGGGGTAAGATCTTCTCTAAACCAACATAATTATTTTTCTTGTGATATTTGCAACTCAGAAGAAATGTCAGCCTTTTTCTGTCTGACCATGAGGACATGTTCCAGTAAACTGGGTTTGTCGGATTTCCTGGCTCCTATGCCGTGAAATAGACCATGATAGGGTGAATATAATCTATGTATGTCTGATATATCTGACATTATTTCAAAGCAAAAAATAATGGGACAAAAATGGGCCAGGTGTAGAGCATCTTCTGTCTGTCCTTTCTTCCCTTGTATGCCAAGATAATGAACAACGTTTAAAATTTCAGGCTGTAATCTTAGGAAATTACTATAGACATGCTCAAATAGGAGGCAATTTTCCCCTCCCCACTGTGTTCTCTTTCAGAAGAAGTGGGTTGTTTAGGGTTATGTTCTTACAAGGACTATGAATTGCTGTTTAGTGACAAAAATCCTGTTTTAATGAGGACGTGTCTAAAATAATTCTCAATCAATTTCAGAAGCATATTGAAATAACCCAATATTAATAGAGCCATGATCAAATGACATTAAGACATTTACCATCATTTCAGTCGTCATTTTTTGAGGGGATGGAGTGTAATTTGACAAGAGAACATATGACACATTGTGGCAATGATGGACAATGAACAGATAATGCATTTTTTTTTTTATGTCCTCACAGACCTCTCATAGTACATAAAATGTAGAAGAAAGATGTGAGAAGCAAAAAAGGAAAAAAAAAAAGATGGTGTAAACTATATTCTGATGCGAATTTTGTGTTAAGGGATTGTGAACAAACAGCATGCAAACACATGAAAACAAGCAGTGGTACTCATCTGAGAGTTTGCTTTGGAGATGGGTCCTGACAATGTAGCCCCTCCTGGCCTTGAACTTACAGAAATCCACCTGCCTCTGCTGCAGTTCAGTTTGTGCACCAGCGCATCCAGCTCACCTCAGGGTTTTGGATAACTCTTCTTTTGACATGCATTTCAAGTTTTAAGAAGAAAGAAGATTTTTGCAATCAGGAATTAGCCATGCAAGTGAACATATAAATTTTTAAAATGTGATTCATTCCTAGGGAGGTTTTTGTACCCCAACAGGATTAATGTGTAAGTTTCAAACAACTACAAATAAGTTTTTATTTATGAGTTACGATTTAAATATTAAACATTATCTTCTTTATATGCTCTTAGATGTCTTGTTGCCATGACAACAGCCAGGTTAATCGCAATGTTACAGAAAAATAATCTGTGCTTAATCCACATGTAAGATTTGTTTGTTTGTTTGTTTTTTAAGAATATTGACATGCAGTTTTTCAGATGATTTGGCACACTTTCTGATTCTGTAGAGCACAGAGCATTATTATGAAAATTGAGTCATTACTGGAATTTTCAGGAAGTTATCGCATATCAAGCAAAGGCTTAATAGTTGGTCAGAATTTTCATGTGCATTTGTACGTCTAATTTAATTGCATGTTTTAAAACAGACCAAGCAGTTTATCTGTATTTAATTTAGATTCAAGTTATTAAACAATAAATAGAAAAATATTTTCTGAATTATCTAATGCAAAGTAAAGTAATTTAAAATTTACAGACTGGGGAAAGGGCATTAGCTTGGTAACAGAATACTTGCCTGGAGTGCATAAGACCCTACGCTAAAGAGAAAAAAAGGGGGGGGGGAGTGGCGGTGCTTAGAGGAAAACCATGTAATGCTAAAATCAAACTGCTCCCAAAATGGATTTAGGAATAAATTTTATTTGTTTTCATCGTTGAGAGGAAGAAAGTTTGGGCCAGGCTGAACCTCAGCCATGTCTTCTCCAAAGATGCAGACAATGTGGTAGCATCCAGTAGGTTTTAAGTAACAGTTGGCTGGTGAGGCCCTGAGATGCCTGTTGGTTATGGGCATCATCTGACTCAGGATCCTTTGTCTGTGCTCATCTTGTCTTTCAGAACATCCATTTTTCTCTTGTTCCCTTCTCCCTGGCGCCCATCTCCCCATGCTTCAAAAAGAGGCTCTCTCCTTTTCTCCTCCACAACCCCCGTCCTTTGTCTGACAGAAGTGAAGAAATCATTTTGATACAGAGATGATGAAGCCCCAAAGGGGACTTTGCACTGAGAATCCACTCACAGACCCTGATCCCGTCATGCCTAGAGGTGTGTAAAGAGCGGCTCCCATGGGTTTCGGGCTCATGACACTTTGATAAGGCTGTTGTGACAAGTCATTTTGACACCACCCTTTTGAGATGCCACCACGATGCAGCTGTTTTGACTTCCCAGACTGAAATAGTCACTTTGGCTCCGTGTTTTTCCCAGGCAAGGACATTTTGATGAGCTGTTTGGATAAAGCCTTATCCGGGAGAACTCTTTCTCAAGGTAACGGGGAAGATAAATGAGTTTACCCCACCCTTGGGAAAACACGTACCTGTTTACCTCTGCTGATAGGACAGTGGTCTGAGATGGAGATTTAGATAGAGAGCTAGAGATGGAGACGAACTGGGTTAAAGTCTCTGGCAGAACCAGCCACCCCAATTTTATGCTTATCATATTTGTTCATTTCAGAAAAGGCCACTAGTCATTCCAACTAATACGTCTGTGCATCTCTGAGAATTAATTTCAATCTAGAGTGAGCTGAATAAAACTCTTGTAGGCTTCCTTTAAAGTTAAAGCATCAGGAAACAGAACATTGACTCCATACATGTGATGATCCCTTGTTTTCAGTCTGGATGACGTAACAGTTCCCAATTAAATTATTGACATTTCCCTCTCGTCTTATTACTATTGTAAATTTTTCTCTCAATGATGAGTTTGAGGGACAGGACTATTATTTCTTCAGAGGTAAGACAGATTCCAGAAAATTATGAGAAAAAAATTTCAGTTTGTAAAGTAATATAAATACACAAACATACAAAATATACTAGACAGAGTAAAAAAACAGAAATCTTGGTGTACCTGGGAGCAAAGAGATTCAGAGACACCAAATCCAAAACAAACCACTTACTTTGTGCCTATGACCAGACTATCAAATGTCCCCTATACTAAACTCACCTAAGCCACATGTACATATACAGTTGCTTGAATGGTCCCCATGAAGAATGTGGGTCACACATCTTTCCTTGATCCTCTCCACATACTCTTGATCCTCTGAATGTTCCCATCTCCTCTCCTTGATCTTATCATTGTCTTCTGCAGTCACCGAAAGATGACTCGGGGCCACTAATATCCCAAAGGAACACTGTGTCCCATTTGACTCAGCTAATCTCAGGGCTTCCAACCTCACCGATCTCAAGAAACTGGATGGTTCCTTCTCTCTGATTCTTGGTCACTGCTGGCTCTTTGCTGTTTCTACTCGTTTGTTTCTTGCAGAGTCCAGGAAAAACAGCTTCTTCAGTTGCTGCCTGCTCCTCTCCTGAAGGTTTAGCAGGTGGCATACAGAAACAGGGCAAGGGGCTCCACCTGTGACATTTGGGTCTACCTGACTTTAAATTATTCAAGTTTTCTGCTTGTCCTCTCATTTGCAGATTGGAAATGAGAGTCAAGGGCTGACTGCAGATGGCATAGAACTGGTATCAGTACATGAGTTGGGATGAGTTATGGAGAATGAACTATGAATTAAGGACTCACAATGACCATCTGTATCAGGACATGGGTAGATCTTTGAGGAATGCGATTACTTAAAAGGGCAAAATGTGCCTGGTGTGGTGGCATGGGTCTGTAATCCCAGAACTTGGGAGCCGGAGGCAAGCAGATCGCTGTGAGTTTGAAGCCAGACTGATTCTCACAGTGAGGTCTAGGCCAGCCAGGACTATATAGTGAGAACTTGTCTCAAAAATAAACAACAAAAACTAACCAAGCTCATACCTGGGGCGATGTTGGAGTATCCTCAGTTCTCAGCCAATCTGTCTGATGTGTTCTGAAGTGCAGCTCTGTACTTGCAGGCTGTGTATGTAGACTTGCACCACCAGACATCTGGCAGGACCCAGGTACAGTACTCCCCTTTGCTCAGCCAGTATCCCCTGACTGTTAATGTTATTTGTTTTCTCTTCCCGTCCACCTGCCTATTCATGTTATTTGGTGTCTCTTCCTGTCCTCATTGCTGAAAGCACAGGTTTCTCTCCCCACTCTGTGCTCCCAGATAGCAACAGGCATAGAGAAGATTTGATAGACAGATAAATGCATAAGTGGATGGAAGACGGAGGTGTCTGTAGTGAAGCCACGGGTATTGCTTCAAAACACTTCCACTCAGTCTGCTTGGTTACTGGATTATATGTAAATGAATTTCCTTTTATAAAAAAACGCACTGAATCTAGAGTAAAATTAAAATAGATCATACAAGGGGCTCTTCTTTTAAATAGGGAGCTGGGAGAATGTAAGGAAGATGAAATATAAAAAGGCATGCGTTTTCCATAGAAAGACTGAAAGGCAAGTGAATCAGTTTCCTCCTGTCATGTTGGGTTCCAGCCCCCAGTTTTGAAGATACGATGACTTAAGGTCTTAGAATGAAACAGTGTATCACTAAAGCCTCATTTTTGTGAAAAATATTTTCTTCTAATTGAATTCAGTACCGTTCAATAGAAGAATACCTTATTCACCATGATACATAGAAATGCATTTTCCATTATAAGCTTCTCTAAAAGGAGCATGTGGGCCTTATTTCACTAGTGGAAAAGAAGCTTAAAGTTATGATTAATTTACCATGACTCATGATAAAAAGAGTATTAGAAAGATAAAAATAGCACAACAGTGACCTCTATTCTTTTAATTACCAGCACTGAATCCTTCCCCGAAACACGCGAAGAACATCAAGAACACAGAGGAGTGATATCTTAGACACGTCGGAATTCCAGCAGTCAGCCCCATCATATTTCTGGGAGCTCTGCAATTCATCCAGCAAACTTCCAGGAAACCCCGGCATCATATCAAACACGGAGGGAAGTCCTGGAAATGCAGAAAAGGCCAGAACACATCGGTGCTGCTTTCAAGTGAAGAGCAATCTGGTAATTTTGGCACCTTGGTGCTCCGGTAAGGAGCCTGAAGGGGAACACCTGTATGCATGTACGCATGGGCTCTGTTCAGTCACTTATGGGAAATGTGTTGGCCGCTGATTTAGTGAGAAGGAATGTCGTGGGGAAAGGCGCAGAAATAATTTATAGTTTATTTTTTCCCACCTCTGGGAAATCATGTTTGGAAGGGACAAACTTTACCCACAGAGGCACAGTAGTGCTAACAGTAATGATATTCCAAACAGTAGTTAGCAAGAGTGAAGAAAGTTGTGTTAACTGGACTGACTATTCCTTAAACTCTCAAAGTCAATTTTAAAGATAATCAAAGTCTGAAGAGGAAAATACATGTTTATATAAAGACTTTTTTTTTTTTTTTTCCCGAGACAGGGTTTCTCTGTGTAGCTTTGTGCCTCTCCTGGAACTCACTTGGTAGGCCAGGCTGGCCTCAAACTCACAGAGATCCGCCTGGCTCTGCTTCCCGAGTGCTGGGATTAAAGGCATGTGCCACCACCGCCTGGCTGAAGATTTCTCTGTGCAGTTTTTTTTTTTTTTTTTTTTTTTTTTTTGAGACAGGGTTTCTCTGTGTAGCTTTGTGCCTTTCCTGGATCTTGCTCTGTAGACCAGGCTGGCCTTGAACTCACAAAGATCCGCCTGCCTCTGCCTCCCAAGTGCTGGGATTAAAGGCGTGTGCCACCACCACCCGGCAACCTTTATATAAATATACACAGAATTCAAACTAAGCAAACTTCTCTTTATTATCTATATCTAGGGGCCAGATCTCAGTTTTTAACCCATTGTTCAATAAAAGGAAAGGAGTGAGTTTTGTTTTGTTTTTTTCTTTCTGTTTGTTTGTTTGTTCTTTGAGAATGGCTGATATCAGGGCTAGAGCAGCAGGAACCAAATGAGTACTCTAGAAACAGTAATGGAAACATGTCAAAGAGATGCAGAAGGCAACTTGGGAGTTCTCAGTTCTGGCAACTGGAACAATTGAGAATCGTGATAAAGAAGTGTTTTCTTGGGTTATCCAAAATGTAAAATAAACATCCATTATCCTCCTGATATAAATAGCTAAATGCATAAGTAGATGAAAGAGAGAGACATGTGGCTGGCTCCTTTAAAAGCACCTCAGTTTCCATGCACAGTCCTTCCTCCAGGTTGGCTGTCTATCTTCCTACTCTTTAGTGTGGGCTTTGCATTTGAATCTTCACAGTGTGTATGTGCCAGGGAGGAAAATGAATGTTTTGGGGGCTGGGGAGGGGGAGGTAGAAGACAGCACCTCGCTTAGATGGCCAGGGTCATCCACTGTGGCAAGGCTCGCTGATTTTAGAAATACCTCATGTCATGGGAAAAGCCCGACTCTTGGTCACTAAGATCTGCCTCCCAAAGTCTTCACCAAAACCTACTACAAGGAAAATATCAGACAAAGCAAATTGGGGTGCTCTCAGCTAAATTATCTTACTAGCTCTCTTCAGAAATGTCAAAATCCTTAACCACGAGGAAAGCCTGAGAAATAGTCACAGCCATGAGAGTAAAGTCACCATGACTGACATGTTATCTTGAGAGGGATCCAGGAAAGAAATATCAGGAAAAAAGAAAACTGAGTAAGAGATGCACTTCAATGAATAACAGAGTTCTGTGAGATGTCTTTCTGTATGTGGTGAATGTGTGTTGCTCTCATTGGTTGATAAATAAAGCTGTTTGGCCAATGGCGAGGCAGAATAAGGCTAGGTGGGACATTCAAACTGGAGATGAACCAAGGAAGAGTGGAGAAGAGAGATGCCGGCCCGCAGCCCAAGGAGCAAGAAGATGCCAGCAGACTGGTAATGTCATGGCCACGTGGCAACATATAGATTAATAAAAATGTGTTAATTTAAGATGAAAGAGCTACCTAGCAAGAAGCCTGAGCCATAGGCCATATAGATTGGAATTTATGTAAGTCTCTCTGTGTTTACTTGGGACTGAGCTGCTGTGGGAAAACTTCGGACTACAACAAAGGACCAATATTTGCTTTTTATTTGTGACAAATAGTCTTCAGGAATCTTCTATGTTAACCCAGGAATTTGGGCATAGGGTATATAGAGACTTTTTTCTTTGAATTTGTTTTTGTGAATAAAAAACTCCTTAAATTAAGAATTTAATTAAAAAGAAAGCCGGGTGGTGGTGGCGCACGCCTTTAATCCCAGCACTCGGGAGGCAGAGCCAGGTGGATCTCTGTGAGTTCGAGACCAGCCTGGTCTCCAAAGTGAGTACCAGGAAAGGCGCAAAGCTACACAGAGAAACCCTGTCTCGAAAAACCAAAAAAAAATAAAAATAAAAAATAAAAAAATAAATAAAAATAAAAAGAAAAGATGAAATATCTAAAATCAGTAAGAGTTGACACAATTCAGTTTTAAATTACAAAAGTTAGATTTATTTATTTTACATGTCTGAATGTTTTGCATATATATATGTATATATATGTATATATATATATGTATATATGTATATATACCATATGTGTGCCTGGTACTACAGAGGTCAGAAGAGGGCATCAGGTCCCCTGAAACTGGAGTTACAGATGGTTGTGAGTCATCATGTGGGTGCTGGGAATTGAACCCAGGTCCTTTAGCAAGAGCAGGCAGTGGTCTTAACCACTGAGCCATCTCTCCAGCCCCACAATTTCATTAAATAAGTGATAAGATGAACATAAATGCTAGAATAATAAAATTGGCATTATGATTTGATTCTATTCACTCGCTCACTGCTGAGTTGGATAGCTAGCGTGTTTTTGAGTTCACGTTTGTGCCTGTATAATCTGAAGAACAGGCAACAACAGTTGCTCTCACTCTTCCTGTATCGCTGTGAACCTTTTACCTAGGTCTGCTCTCACCTCCCACTTGCCCAACCCCAATTTCAAGGACTTGAGACACTTGGGATTTTTCTATCCATATGGCTTATAGTTCTGTTATATCTTTTTGCTTAAAATAGACATTTATGAAGCAATACTCATTATTCTAGTTTTCCTGGCTTTTTTTTTTTTTCACATGATTGACTATTACCGTATGATAACCAAACAATGCTAGATTTTAAATTTTCCCTGGCTGTGGAGTGATTACTCAAACTTTATGCCAACTTTTAATAATGAAATGTAAGTAGATCAATGAAGTCTCGCTAACTTTGAAACAATGTCAACTCCTCAGATGGAAAACTCTTCAAGGCTAACGGGCCAAATGCATTTGAAACTGTTCATGCTACTGCCACATGGTGGCGCCACGTCAGCTGGTGAATGTTAAACTTGGGCAGACTTTGGATGAGTCTTGAACTGACTTAACCTTTTGATCTTTGCAGGAATGCAGGCTGGGCGCTAGTCTCCATTTCACAGAAGAGATAACCAGAGTCCAGATGAGTAAATTACTCCTCAAAGTCCACCCAGAGGTCTGCTACTGAGTATCTTGAGGGAACATCTCTTTTTCTCCTTCCCCCGCCAACCTCCACCCCTCTGTGCAGATGTGGGTGTGTTTGCACAAGTGTCTGGGTATGCAGGTGGAGGGCAGAGGTCAACTTTGGGATTCTTCCTTTATCACCTATTTTTTGAAATAGAATCTCTCACTAAACATGGAGTTTGCTGATTCATCTAGACTTCATGGGCAGTAAGCCTCAGGGATTCCTCTCCCTAGAGCTGGGATTGCGGGTGTGCACAAATGTGTCCAATTTTTTTTTTTTTTCCAAAAAGCATGGATGCTGGGGATCTGAACTGTTGTTCTCCTTAGGCAGCAAGTGCTGTAGGAACTGAACTACCTTCCTAATATCTGTGTCTTTTCTCTTAGTCACCTCCAACATCAGTGTTGTAGAGGTGAGTACAGAACAGCGTAGCCAAATTTCCACCAAGAAAGGTGTTTTTTTTTTTCCTTTTTTTATGGCATGAATCTCAGAATATTACTTTAAAGTTCTTAAATTTTTCTTCCCTATAATTCTCCCTTTTGCTCTTTCTCTGAAAGCTTCTGTGTCATGGCTTTTACTTAACAAAATGTTTCTGGTGCAGCGAAACTTTTAAGTATCACTGAAAGAATGAGCTAGAACGATACAATTGGACTTGGAAGTACTTTCACAGGTTATTGTTAAATAAAAATAATTTCGTTAGCATTATCCCAGGTTTATAAGTTAAATGGTGACAAAACGTTCTGTGTAGCATGCATGTAAATGCACATGTCTGTATGGAATTATTTGAGTACAGTGGAAATAGGGACTCTTCAACATGGAGTGCTTTTGCAGAGGAGCAGAGGGTGCTTATGACATGAGGGGAATATCAAAGAGAATGAAGAAAAAGCCAAAAGCAATAGAACAGTTAAACACCCACAATCCCTCTGTGTGGTCACATTTAAAATGATGTTTATGTAAATATACATGGAAATATATAAGTCAGTCTAAATACTTATTGCTCTAGTTCCTATGAATAAGGACAAAAAAACCATGAAAATCTGGAGTAGCTGTGGTAAAAATAACATGTAAGTTATCAAGTCGTTAATTTCCCCCTTTAAATAAAAAAAAAAGCTAAAATCAGAAACAGGCAATTTACATGAAAGAAAAAAATACAAGTTATTTTTTCACATCTAAAATATACTGACTCTTGCGTGTTCCACTCCTTCTGAAACTGGAGATCAAATCCAGGGCCTTAAGCATTCTAGGCAAACCCTCAGCCACTGAGAAACACACAAAAACATGCTTATCCATATGTAAAAATCAGAGAAATGCAAATTAAACCCACAATGAAATTCTATTTCAAATTGATCCCATTGCCAAACATGGATGTATCCTATTGCCGTGTTTTGGGAAGGACGTGAACTAAGAGTTATGCTTCCAGATTGCTGAGGAGACTGCAAACTGGGATGATTGCTTCTGAATGCAAGCTGCCTGGCCACTGCATCCACTTCTAGGTGGATAATACACCCACTCATGCTGCTGAGGCATTTGCAGGAGTGTTGGGAGTCACATTGTCTAAAAGAGGAAATAGAGAAATAGCCTAAATGGATACTGGTGGTAGAATCCATACAGGGTGATGAATTTATTCAATAAATTACTAAGCAATGAAGTTACTTTGAGCTATATAAATAGGATGAGCAATTTCTTATGAAACAATGTTAAGAATAAAGAGCACATTGCAGGGAAATATAATACATATATATTTATATATAATATAAACACCTATACATATAAATATATAAGCATGTATTTATATATTTATGTATATTATATATAATAGAATGCTCTGCAATATACTAAAACAAATTAAATATTTACACACAATATGCATATATATATAAAATTTGAGAATATATATATGTTTTATAAGATACAAATAAATACCTAGAAATTATAACTAATTCACAGTAGCAAATATTTCTAAGATGAAATAGAGAAATTTAATTAGGTACATCAGTTATCTTTCTGTTACTGTGATGTAAAAAACCTCAACCAAAAGCAAATCACAGAAGAATGGTTTATTTTGGCTTACAGTTCTAGAGGGATTGAATCCTAATGGCAGGAAGTCATGGTGGCCAGCAGGCACATTGGCTGGAGTAGGAAGTTGGCTGATCACATTTTTACCCACACAGGAAGGAGACAGAGAGAGAGGGGGAGACAGAGAACAGGAAGTGGGACAAGGCTATAAACTCTCAAGTCTACTCCCAGTGATGTTCTTCTCCAGCAAGTCTCTACCTCCTAATGGTTCCATAATTCCCCAAACAGCACCACCACTCAGGGCCGAGTGTCTAGATATATAAACCAGTAGGAGAATTCTCATTGTAACCCACCACACAAGGGAAGGTATATGCTGCCTTTCATCTGATTGATAATACACTATATATCCAAATGATGTACACTTATTTAATTTGCTATTGTGTTTATTAGCACGTCCATTACGTATGTGCTATGTGAGTTTGAGTTTTACAAACTCAATTATACAATCATTAACATTATATATACATTATAATGATGTATAAAACATGTTCATATTTTATAGGGTTTTTTTGGGGGGGTGGATTTTGAGACAGGGTTTCACTGTGTAACAGCCTTGGCTGTCATGGAACTAGCTCTGTAGACCAGGCTTGCCTCTGCCTCACGAATGCTGGTATTAAAGGCATGAGCCCACCATTGCCCAGCTTATTTTACAGTATTTTAAAAGATACCAAGTGAGAAATTATTGAAAATACAGATTTCAATAGTTTGTTCTGGCCAGGGCTCAGGGGCACAGCTCTTTTTTAAACAACTGTTGGGTGTGTACATCTGTTGAAACTTCTCCCTATGGGTATAGTGATTTAGTCCTGTACAGTACATCAAAAAAAAAAATGCTCGTATAGTCCATTATAGCAACTCATTCACTTGGTTTTCTTCACCTCCCTGGTGCTAGAGTAGCAAAACCAGGGCCTTTCATATAGCAGACAAGAGCTCTATCAGTGAGCTACACATCTGAAGCCCCTCATACACGTTTTTTTTCTTTTTCTGATCAATTCCATCCCCAGTGCCGCAAACAAAACCAAAACAAAGCTTAAGACAGGGAGAAAGAGAGAGGGGAGAGATGGCTGTGGTGGCCGGAGGAATGAAGAAGATGCTACAGAGGGTAGTAATGTGGTGAAAGTCTTGGAGATGTTTGAAGCGACACCAACCTTTGCATGATGGGTGTATGGACGGGTGACATAAAGGTTGCGGGTAGCACGCATAGGTGAGCTACCTGGAGGAGGAAGACTCACCAAGAAGGAAGCACAGAGGGAAGGACTTAGAGTCTCATAAGCCATGGAATTTGAGCTCCGATAAGGTTTTAATAGGGAGCTACGATGGCCTTGTCGTAACTTCCTAGCCCAGCTTTCTTCTTCCTTTCCTGTCTTCCTCCTCCCTTCCATCTGTACCTCTGCGTCTTCCTTCTTCCTGGCCATCCCATCCTTGTTTAACAGGGAAAGAGAAACAGGGGCAAGAGTAAACCAATTACTCAAACTCACGTGGCACCAATAGGGCAAAGACTGGGTTTAAATTGCCAGTTGCCCACGGGCACTTCCTCTCTGCTGAACCATTTCCTCTGTCCAATCAGCAATGGCTTGTGGGAATAGTGCCTTACTCACTTTAAAGAACTGATTCTTAAGATAGGCTCTGGCAAGTGCACAGAGGTAGGCATAGAAAGGTGTTGTTACGTCTTCTGGGATAGCAAATGACCAGAACCCACCTTTAGAAGCTGCCAGCTTGAGAAACTGTGGCTCACCCATGTGCTGTGGGACAGTCTTTCTGTATGCTGTGAACATGTGTTGCTCCCGTTGGTTCATAAATAAAGCTGCTTTGGTCTATGGCAGGGCAGGGTAAGAGCCAGGCAGGAAATCCAAGCAGAGCTACAGGGAGAAGAGGGTGGAGTTGAGGAGGTGCCAGCTTGCCACCCAAGAAGAAAGATGTGAAAGTACTAGTAAGCCACCAGCCACCTGGTGATACATAGATCAATAGAAATGGGTTAGTTCACAATGTAAGAACTAGCAAGCAATAAGCCTGAGCCATAGACCAAACAGTTTGCAATTAATATTAAGCCTATGACTGGTTATTCAGGAATCAGTGGGCGGGAGAGATTTGTCCATCTACACCCATGCAATGTATCTACATCCATTTTGTAGGAGATGAAAAAGAATGTGGTACTCTAACAACTGATATGGATTAATGCTTAGAATAAATAAAAAGAGGGGAAAAGAAGCAAAGTAAAGATCGTTGGTCTGTGGGCCTGCTATTCGGTAACCTGGCTTGCCTTTATAATTTAGACCTGGGGTTTTGGGGACAGAAGCAAAAGAGATAAATTTTACCAGTGTGGCCGGGTGGTGGCGCATGCCTTTAATCCCAAGGCGCAAAGCTACACAGAGAAACCCTGTCTCGAAAAACCAAAAAAATTTTTTTTACCAGTGTGTCCATTTGCCTGTCTTGGAGCATCTGTCTCATATGCATGTTATTATCAAACCCAAAGCAACAAAACAAATAAATGAAAGAATAATAAAAAGATTAAGAGTGAGCCAGGTATGATATAGTTCACACCTGTAATCCCAGCACTTGGGAAGTGGAGCAGAAGGATGTGGAGTTCAATGTCCTCCTCAGGCTTTCATAGGGAGTTTGAGGTTGGATTGAGTTGTATAAGAACATATTTTAAAACCCCAGAGTAATGGGGAGCAGTGGTGGCACACACCTTTAATCCCAGTACTCAGGAGGCAGAGGCAGGTTGATCTCTGTGAGTTCAAGGCCAGCCAGGTCTACAAGGTGAGATCCAGGACAGCCTGGGCTGTTACACAGAGAAATCCTGTCTTGAAAAACCAACTACAACAGCAATAAGAACTCAAAGTGAAAACATAAACAAAAATGCTAAAAATTATAACCATAGGAAAGACGACTTCCACACATTTCATTCCTA
This sequence comes from Peromyscus californicus insignis, assembly GCF_007827085.1. Taxonomy (NCBI): domain Eukaryota; kingdom Metazoa; phylum Chordata; class Mammalia; order Rodentia; family Cricetidae; genus Peromyscus; species Peromyscus californicus. The sequence goes on from NW_026294525.1 coordinate 33,924,744, forward strand.
TGACAGTGTTGTTACTTGATGTGGGTTTTTTGTTGGTTGGTTTTGTTTTTTGAGACTACGTGATGTCTTGATGTGTTTTAATGAAGTCACACCACTGCTTTCTTTGAAGGCTCAAGACTATAAATAATTTCAGGGCAATCTGGTGGCCAAAGGAGAAAAGTGGTGACCAGAGGGAGGTACTAGCCTCCAGGGAAGGATGATCCCCTTACCAAGACAGCATGCTTCCAGTTCCTTCTCACAGGTGAATTCAGGCTCTTGACCACAGCTGAACTGACTAAGCCTTATCCATAATTTCCCTAAAAAAGATTTAAAACTAACAAATTAATAGACTCAGTTGAATAACTTCAATGTTTTTACAAAAGAAAATGAAGTAATTATTTTTTCATTCCTGCTTGGGCTTTTTAGTAGCTTTTGCCTTATTTGCTCAGGAGGCATATGAGCCCACGCACAGAATCTTAGAGTTGTCAAAGTTTTCTTGTTATAAATTCCTCCAACGCCTGCTGCTTTAATATCGGTCATACCAACTTTCATCTGCACGATGCATTTTTCTCCAATGCTTTCAACTTTTCTGTTTTGGTATAGACAATAAATGGTGCATGGTGGCAATTGCTATTTCACATAATCCTCTGATAGTCTGATCTTTTAAACTTTTAGCCCATTCATGTTTAATGTAATTATTTGCATTTGGATTTATTTATGTCACTTTACTGCATGGTCGTGATTAGCTCCGTTGCTTTAAGCTTTGATTTTTCTTTGTCTCATTTCTTGTACTCCTGGGATTAACTCTAACCTGGTCATAGTCTCAATTTTATTCAGATTGCAAAATCTACTTAAATTACAGCACTTGTTAAAGAACATGGTATCTATGTACAAAGGAATATTATTTTGTAATTCCTTCCTTTCTTTTCATAATCTACCCTTCATTTTACTTTTAATGTCTTTCCTTCTTCTCTTTAATTTTTGATTTTCAAGACAAGCTCACAGTGTAGCCCAGGCTGGCCTACAGCTCACATGGGAGGCTCCTTTCTCAGCATCTAAGTGCTGGTCTGCAAGGTTATGATGTCACGCTTTACTTCTTTTTCTTTCAAACACCTTTCTTAAAAAATATTTTCTTTTCCTGCAGCTTGCCCACGGCTTGTGTGAGAGTGACCATTCCCTCCTGTAATTTAGATGTCAGTGAGACTGCTTAGGCCCTTTTCCGATAATTGATAAGTTCCCAATAGATGGAAGATTATTCAACTATTCAGAAAGTTTTCTAACACTATACTCATTAAAGTTGCTTGCTAGTATTATTTCATAACAGGGTTGTTTTTTTTTTTTTTTGGTATTTCAAGACAGGGTTTCTCTGTGTAGGGTTTCTCAGACTCACAGAGATACGCCTGGTTCTGCCTCCCGAGTGCTGGGATTAAAGGCGTACTACGCCGCCCAGCTAATAACAGTTATTAAAACAATCTACTTCACACTGTGTCATTTGGGGGATGTTTTGTTTTGTTATGTTTTCTTTGACTGATTGGTCCATTTCACCCAAATTGTTGCTTTTACTGGCAAGGATTGATTATAATATCCCCTCACCTAAATGCTCCTAGGCTCTACATAAACACTTGGACATTTCCAATACTCATCTCTTCACTGAGCAGTTTGGCTAAGGTTGTGATTTTATTTGTTTATTTTTTAAGAATAAAAATGTACATTTATTAAATTTCTCACTGTTTGGGTTCTGTTTGTTTGTTTGTTTTTGTTTTTTTTTTTTCAAGACAGGGTTTCTCTGTGTAGTCCTGGCTATCCTGGAACTCACTCTGCAGACTAGGCTGGCCTCAAACTCAGAGATCTGCCTGCCTCTGCTGGGATAATGGTGTGCACCACCACCTCTGGCTCACTGCTAGTTTCTATTTTCTTGATCTGGGCTTGTGGTGTGGTTAGTGTGTGTGTGTGTGTGTGTGTGTGTGTGTGTGTGTGTGTGTGTACTTGTGTTTGCTTATCAGTATGATATAGGTGGGGGTAAGCAGGGAAGAAGGAACTTGAATTGGAAAAATGCTTGCATTACGTTGTCCAGAAGGCAAGCCTGTGGGAACATTTTCTTGATTAATGATTGACATGGGAGGGCCCAGCCCACTATGGGACTGACTCTGACAGGAATGTGAACTAAACCTTTATTGTGTATTAAGCTGTGATAAAAATGTGAACTACATCTTTATTGTGTATTAAACTATGCTGGAAGAAGGAACCAAACCTTTATTGTATACTAAACTATGATGTGAATATGAAATAAACCTGTACTGTGTTCTGCCTTTGAGATTTCTCAAGCTGTTTTCTTTACAGCGGCTCAGACAACCGGCCTCCAGTGGGCTGATGGGAATCTAGCATAGCAACCAGCTCATGGGATGATCAAGTCCTGGACTTGGAAAGAGACCCTGAGGGAAAAAAATGAGGAAATGTGAGACACATTCTGAATTAACAATCAGCAAGACATGTGTGGTTGGACAGGAGAAGTCAGGCCTGGAAAGAGGTCTAGTCAACAAGATTATTGGAGGAGTAAGTAGAAAAAAGCATGTAGAAGAACGTTGAAAATCTGAGGTGATGCTTGTATCTCTGTTAGGGAGAATAATGCTAACACCGTGTAGGCAGAAGCATTCCACTCCAGCACATCACTGGACTGTCAAGGGCACCACCCATTGCCCGGCTCTGTTCCTTCTTGTGGGAATTTGGGTGACTGAAACTGCCTCCCTGGGGTTTTGATTGGCTACTTGGAAGCTTCCCTCTGAGGACAGCCCATTTTTGCTTTATTTCTACTGTTGGGAAGAACAAATCTATGTTTCTCAATTTACATAGTGGAATCTCTTGTCTTTTAACACTTTCCCAATAATTTTAATGCATTTTCTATCTCTGGAACATTGAGGTTGTCATAGGAACACATGTATGTGTGTGAGAATAAGAACCCACAATCTGGAAGCTATATACTTCTCTTAGTCTTCCTAACTCTATCACTTGTCACTTCCATCCCCTTCTCTAGGACTTAAGGAATTGCATCATTCCTTTGTCCTTGTCCTTTGTCCTTGCCAAAATTCATCATCAGAAAAAAAAAAATCTGGAATTCATGTATCCCAAGATATAAATGATTATATATGACTTTTACATATGTCTAAAGGTGGCTTTTCCTAAAATTGTCAAATTAATCAGAATTACACTTATATGATTCAAAGGATAAAGATTTTAAGTGCGCCAGGATACAGAACAGGTAATAGGAATAGCAAATACAAACCTGAGGGCTGGTTACTTGAAAACAGTAAACTGGAAGTGCCACTAGCTCATCTAACCAAGGTGAAAAGAGAGGCCTGCCAGTTACGAGTGAAAACAGGAAAGTAACCTAAATAGATAGTGATTATTTTAGTGAACCCTGAAAACAATAATTGGAAAACCATTGTGATACATGCGTGATTCTACAGGACACTATAATTACCAAACTATCTCTGAAGCAGTAGAGAATGTAAATAAAAACAGTACAAATCCCCTGGGCACGGTGGCTCTTGCCTGTGGTCTCAGCACTTAGGAACTTAGGAAGTTCCTTAGGAACTTAGGAAGATTCGAAGTCAGCCTGCCTTACATAGTGAGTTCCAGGGCAGCAGGAACCACAGACTGAGACCCTATTTCTAACAAAAAAAGAGCAACAACAGTGAAAATTCACACACACACACACACACACACACACACACACACACACACACACACACTCTCCTTTATCACCCTCCTCCCTAAAAATATAGAAAAACCAGGTATTTTACAAGTCTATATTCTGAAACATTAACGAATAGGGAACTTCAATGCCAATTAAACTATCTGAGAACATAAATAAGGGTCATTTCAAAAATCTTCTCAAAGAATTAGACTGTCGAGAGTCATTGTAAAAACCTGCCCGAGTTCCCATAAAACCAGAAATCAAATAAACTTTATTACTGTAATTGGTCTGTAAAAGTCTAAAAGCTAGCAAGTAAGATTGATCTAATTTTAAATAATAATTGATTGAGATTAAGATGGGATCATAATAGAAGCACAAGAATGTTTCATTTAAAATATCAGTGATATATTTGACTATATTAGCAAACGAAAGGATAAAAACAGTATACCCACGTTCACAGACCCTGAAGACAGTTCACAAAATACCAAATTTTTACTTGCAATAAGAGTTGCTAATGAAATCTGATGAGCATTTTAAAATATACTTGACCTGAAATAATCCAGAATGTCACTGTCTTGATTGTGCCCAAATTAGCTGCCAATTTTTTCATTATCTCAATAGTAAACCAATTGTGTTTTTGTATATGTATGTGTGCATGTGTATAGACATGTTACATAAATGTGCTCACATGTATGGGTGTGGAGGCCAGAGGTGGATTTTCTCACTTGTTCTTCACTTATATATTGAGGTAGAGTCTCTCATTTGAACCTGGAGCTTAATAATTAGTTAATCTAGCTATCCAGCTTGCCCCAGGAATCCCCTGTCTCCATTCTCGAGTGCTGGATGACAGGTGGGCCACCATGCCCACATGGGATTTATGTGGCTTCCAGAGCGTTAAATTCTCATTCTCATGCTTTACAATCACCTCTTTACCCACGGAACAATCTTTCTAGCCCAAATTGATCTTTCTGTTGTTGTTTTGTTTTTTGAGGGAAGGTTTCTCTGTGTAGTTTTGGTGCCTGTCCTGGATCTCCCTCTGTAGACCAGGTTGGCCTCGAACTCACAGAGATCCTCCTGGCTCTGCCTCCCGAGTGCTGGGATTAAAGGCATGTGCCACCGCCACCCAGCCTGAATTGATCTTTTTAACTGAAGAAATGCATGGCCATCACATGAAAAGATAAACATGCAAGAATAGCAAGAGGAATTCTATGAAAATTGTTTAGTCAGAAAGGAAGATTACCAATTATGGTACCTAAAGCTATGCTGTACCAGCACACAAGCACATGGTCAAAGAAAGTAGGAGACTGAGTTATAAAGTGAACCCCCAAATAAAATTAATAAATGATACAGGTGAAGTTTTACATCATTAGAGAAAAGCATTATGCTCCATAAATAATTATGGGATAATTGAGTCTCTGCAAAAACTCAAGTTGAATTTTTACTCAGCTTACATCAGAATAAATTCCAAATGGCTCAAATATTCAAAATTAAAATAAAACTATGACATAATTAGAAGAAAACAAGAGGCTTTTTTTTTTTTGCTAACATAGACGAGGAATTTTTTCAAAATTTAAATATGTTTAAAATATGCATGTGAAAAGTATTTTGGCTAAAGTCAATATATATGAAGAAAATTTTTATTATGAATATTGATAACTTTGTATATAGGAAAGTTACTATGAATAATTTTAAAAGACCACTAATGCCCTGGGGAAAATTTATAAGATAGGAATACAAATGATAAACATTGAAAACACACTCAACATCTATCTAAGAAAGCTGGCAGTGAGAGCGGAAATTAGAGATATTCCACCACATTTCATTCTAATTCTATTGAAGATCAACAGATTCGATAGCACTTTGCTTTGGCAAGGGTGTGAAGAAACTGGTATCCTTAAACCTTTAGTGCACACTCTCTGGAGGTCAACTGGCATCCGTTAAAATGATTCAAAATGCACCTGCTCTTTGGAAAAATCCTTTTCCTTTCCAATGATTAAATTTAAAAAGGTGTATTTGCACATATGGGCGAAGAAATGCGCAGCGATGTCTGTGGTAGCATTCTACCTACTGTAAAGGAAAAGAAGCGAGAGAAAGGTGTAACAAGGGCGGCCTGTTCAAGAACTTGGGCTAGTCAGCACAATGGGTATTTGAATGGAACAAGACAAGCCTGGGTTCTGTTGTGAAGGTGTCTCCAAAATCCATCACTTCCGCCTGTGCACAAAGTTTTCTGGGTATGTGATGAAATTTGCATATGCTTGCACAGTAATGGTTGCTCTCTGAAAGTCTACAAAAGACAATGGTTACCAGTCAAAGTCTTTGGGTAGGCAAGGGTTGAGATTCAAAGGATGGTCTATTATTAGGTATCTCTTGAATTTTGTACTAAGTACGTGGATTGCACACTCACAGCTTAAATAATTCCCTAGCTTTACCAATGGAGCTTTTAAGCACATTCAAGAACAGGTCAGATTTGTGTAGAGCGGAAGTGTTCATCTGTTCTCCTTACAATCCCACTTGATATTTACCTTCCTATTGTCCTCAGGAGTTAGTGTCAGGAAAAAGACTAGTACTGTTAGGGCAAATACAGATGGGGTATAAACAGCCACCAGGAAGAGGTGTGGATGCTCCAGAGGTCAACCCTCGAATTTGTGGTCACAATTACCATTCCCATCATTTGATTAAACATGTAGCAGGCTTTTGGTACATAAAAGTTGGTTCTGAATTTTCTTCAGTCTTAAACTACCCAATGCTAGGTCATCGTGTTTTGTTTTTGTGTGGAGACCCGGTCTCAACACATAGCCCAGGTAGGCCCTGAACTCAACATCCTCCTACCCACCGTCCCTGGTACTGGGATCACAGGCATGTGCCACTGTGTTCCCACTTAGGCTATTGGCTTTGTAAGCACAGCTTGAATGTTCCTCAGGCCACAGTGAAATAAATCAGCAGTTTCTTCAGAAAGAAAGGAAGACAATGAGGAGTTAATGATCATGTCAGGTAAGTGATAAAAGAAATTGGCTTACTCTACTCAGCACAGAGGGAATAATTAGGAGCAGTGAGAAGAGTTACAGGAAGAAAAACCTGACTTATTTTGAAGAAGATATTTCCAGTGATGACAATACTTAAAAATGCCTATACCTTTTTCTTGGGATTTGAATGTCTACTTTTCAAGCTGTAGCAGTTTGTCTACAGAGCAAAATTGCCATGTACACTCTGAGCATATTCATTTTACAGCAACACTTAATCTTTGAAAAATACCTGAAAAACAAAATCCATAAAACAGCCATTTACAGTCATTTCCTTTGGGAGACTAAGAGAAGAAGAACGTGTTCAAAGTGGTTAAAAAAAAATAAGTAGATAAATAAAACTAATAAAAGTCCACTTCCTGCCCCAAATTTCTTATCTTATTAGCAAATCTTCCAAGTCAAGATGTTCAGAATCCAACAGCTTATCCACAAAACGCATGTTTATTTCTTCCAATTTTAATTTATTTCTTTGATCAAAGAGTTGCCTTGATAGTGCTGTTATTGAAATACTATAGGTTCAGGGATGTGGTCAGCTCTGTTTGCCATTTGTTTTTGTTTTTTTGTTTGTTTTTTATTTGTATTCTGACCAAACTTATAAGGTAATGGGTATAGAAACAGAGGCTCAGTTACCTGAAACTTCAGGGCAATGAAAGGAGTTTCATTCATTCACATTTGGAATTTATTTAATTTTTTTTAAATTTAAATTTATTTAATCTTTGCAGTCACTGCACTACTACATTCAAAGCAGAAGAATGTCCTGAGATCAACATCTGTAATTTTAGTCTTGCCTTGGGAGCATAATCTTCTTCCATTTACAAGAAAATTCAGACAGAGAATATCATCATGTTATTCTCTAAAAAACTAGTAACTTAGCTCACCATTCCCCCACAAAACTGGCTCCTGAAGTAGTTTCTGCTAATATCGACACTTTTGACTTCCTGATTTCTGGATTCAAATGCTGAACTCCATGTAGCTAGTTGTCAGGTTTATAATGAGGCACTATTGATAAGATACCTTTTGTCCCAAACCCATCACAACCTCTGTGGAGAGGCCAAGTTCTAATTCTCATGACTGGTACTGTCCCCATTCCTGCCCTGTCACTGCCCTTGACTGTTTAAACTATCTTCTCTATCAAAACCATTCCACCCACAACCTACCTTAGGATCCAGGGAGAAAAAGCCACCAGAGCTAATCAGTTGTTGCTTCAGAGATTTCTGAAGTAGAAAGCTAAGACTATTATCTGTGAACCAGAGAAGTTGGAGTTGAGGCCTCACTTGGTAAGAGTTAGAGTTGTAAGCAAGGCCATGTTTAACTAATACCTTGGAAAGCTCTGGAGAAGAAAACAGTGAAGAGGAATGGAGAAGGAAGTGTGTTGTAGAATATTATTTTAACATGTGTTACATTTGTTTATGCTGTGAAACATTTGTTTAATGATGCAAAGATGTATTGTATTCTTTTATGTTGCATTTGTTTTACTCTGTGAAGCTTTGTTATTTTGCTTGTCTAAAACACCCGATGGACTAATAAAGAGCTGAATGGCCAATAGCAAGGCATGAGAAAGTTTGGGTAGGAATGGCAGGCAGAGAGAATAAATGGAGAAATCTGGGAGGAGAAGAAGAAAGAACAAGAGAGAAAGGAAGAGGATGCTAGGGGCCAGCCATACAACCACCTAGCCATGCAGCCAGCCACTGAGTAAGAGTGAAAGTAAGATATACAGAGGTAAGAGAGAGGTAAAAGCCCGAGAGGCCAAAGATAGATGGGATAATTTAAAGTTAAGAAAAGCTGGCTAGAAAAAAGCCAAGCTAAGGCCAGGTACTTATAAGTAATGATAAAACTCAGTGCATTTATTTGGGAGCTGGGTGGCAGGCCTCCAAAGAGCAAAGAGTAAAAACAAACAACAACAGACATGGACCTGCAGAGAGACACAGTGGTAAGGAGAAATCCTGCTCAGAAACTCGGGTATGAGGCAGTTGGGGATTCCCAACTGCAACTGGTAGGAAAGTGGTCTGACTCACAGCTTTCTTACAGGCTTCTTGGAAAAGGTGACCTTCACTTACCTCGTCCTGTCTTTTGTTTTAGCTTGATACACTGGATTTCCCTTCTTTCTACTTCTGAGTCCTAATCAGTATCTTTCAGGGCCATCTTCAATGCTACCTTTCTGGAACCATCACTCTAGTCAACCCCATCATGGTGCATAACCTCTTTAATGAAACTATTGTAATAACCTCAACAGCACTCTAGGACAGACTGAAAAGTCCCATACATTGAACTTTCTGCTTCCCACAGCCAGGGGAATCTTCAAAAACCAATTTCAAGTCTTTCTCTGAAACCTTCCATAAATCTCTATTTTCTAGCTAACGATCACAAAATACTGCCATTTGAAGCACAATGCCCTTTTCCACTTCTAAATACAGAGAGAACTATATCTTCCTTCTCATAGAGAGCTTAAGTCTACATGTACATGGACAATTCTCAAAGTACACTACAGCGGATCTGCCCTACTCTGTACAATATGCACTCTCATTGCTTTCCATGGCCAAACAAACAACAACAAAAAATAAAACAAAAAACACCCTCTTGCATTATTCTTTATTTTTCAGGACTGACTTACTCCATCCATTTCAAATGACATGTGGATATTTTGTATCTAACTACTCCTAAAAGAAGTAGCCTAATCTTTACTATTAGGAAGGAACATAATGAAAATATATACTGCCTACATGAAGCTTGGATATTGTCTCTGTCTTTTCAAATGCTACTTGTAAAATCCACCATAAAATTCACTTTGAGTTTGAGAGTTTTTTTGTTTTATGTAGTCACTCTGATTTTGTTATCTGTCAGCCCCTCTCCTTTCTTCTTCTATTTTATATTTATTTTATTCATTACTTTTTGCTTCTTCTTACATATATGCTAGCTTTATTTCTATATTGCAATCGCATTGGAGACAGGCCTTATGCTCCATTCCTAATGCTGGCTCCTGAGACACCTAACAGTACTCCATGAAGTTCAGCAAGTGACTTGGGATTTCATTTATTTAATTCACATGGATCAAATGTACACTAGCCTCATTAGCATATAACGAGTTTAACAGTTTCAAACATGCTACCTAATAGTGTTAGCATACCAACTATGTTAGATATAGCATAATGCTTTCAAAGTACAGCCAGGACTTCAAATGTTATTGAAAACAAACAACAAACAAACAAAAAAACCTCTTACCTGATCCGTGTGTGTTAATCATATTTTTCAATGTATGTATAACTGTCAGGAATGATTAGATTCTCAAGAATATGATATATCCAACAGAGGGTAGTGACTTCTTTGACCATCAAGATCCCTGCTCAGATCAATCAAGAAGGAATTTTTATTATGTGGCAACAATTCACAAAGTACTGACTTGAGTCTCGTGCAGAATACAAAATGTTGAAGGCATCTGCTACTGCATTCTGAAGAAATGCGGAACTTGATCTGGCAAACAGAACACAGGTATCTGAAAATACTGCAATATACCATACTTGGATGGTTGTTCTACTTATCTCTCACTGCATAATAAACCACCTGTCACAGAACTGAACTGAAGATGGCCTTTGCATATTGACCCTTCTGTTGTTTACTTCTTCACGGTACCTTGACTGTTAGCTCAAAACTGTCAACACTAAACTCAAATTTTTACACATGTAATTATTTTTTGTGTGCAATAGTCTACTTTATTTAACTTGTTAATGAAAATTTTTTTAGGTTATGAAATAATAGGTTTCATTGGGACATTTTGTACACACATGTATAATCATTATTCCTGTACAATTCACCCCCCATACACTGTCCCCTTGTTCCCCCCTCCCCATCTAGCAGCTCTCCTCTGCTTTCATTGCACATATAATGGTAAATAAGCGTATTTTTATTTAGAGACTGCCTACTTTGCATACATCAAAAACTATACTCAGTGTATGGTAGGTATGTCAAGACAAGACAAGATCTGGGGTTGTAAGTGTCTCCACATTAATATTGTCTTTCTCAGGTCACTGACACACACTTCTGCTGAACCTCATCACTAACATGGTAGCTTGCTGACCAGTTCCCCTGCCCCTATGACTTCCTGGGGCTTCTACCCCTTTTTCTAATGGCTCTTCATAGTCATCTCTGGAAAATCTGTTTTGGGGGACGTTGAACCACACACAACCTGTCCAAATACTACCTTCCCTGCAGTCAACATGCTGCTGCTCTCATGAGTTTATCTAGTAGATAAACTCTGAATCCTTGAGCTAGCTGTAACACTTCAAAATGGTTTAAAATAATAGAAACAGCATTTATCTGGATCAATTTTGATTAAGGTAGAGAGTGATAGGAATGGATTGTCTGTGTTGTTTAGGCATGTGCTAGCAAGGCTCACCCTGAAGTCCCACTGAAAGATGGCCTCCTCATTTACTTATTTAGTACTTTAATGTTTTCCTCACACAGTCTCCTATCCACATGGCATCTCTTCCTTCAGGGCCTTGGTATCAGCTTCTTTAGTACTAGAAATCACAGGGTTGTCAGATATTGGTACATTGTCAGAACATGGTCCAAGAAGGGAGTCATGTGAGGAGATTTCTGAGTGCTTGTGAGAAAACTCCAAAAAAACCAAGAGTCTTGTGACCTCAGTTTCTTCAAGCACATGAAATTGGTCTTGGATTGGGCTTTCATGCTCCTCCCAGGTAGAGCAGATAAGAGCGAGTTTACTTCTGATTCTTCATTACAACTGGATATTTGTTTACACGCCTCTATGGAAAAACATGTTTTTGCCATGTGTGGCTTGCCCTTGTGATTGCACTCTTTACTCATGTGACTCCTTGTAACACTCTGAGTATAAACTGTCTGATGCTCTGAATAAAGTTGGCTGTTGCATGAGACTTTAGTCTGCCTCGTTTGTTTGCTCCATTCTCCCAGGTCCCACCACCTCTAGAGCAGTGACAGTACATCAGCATTTTAAGAGGCTCAAGAGAAAGCTACATTTTTTTTTTTAAATCCAGTCTTACAGGGCTCAGAACCACATATACACAGCATTCTATTGGTTGCGAAAAATCATGAAGGACAACCTCTATTTAAGGTGGAAGAGACCTAGACTCCACCTCTCAATGGAAGTAGAAAAGAATTTGTAGCTATCTGGATTATAATGATTATTTGTTGGAATGGTTTGTTTTAATTGTCAGTCAGCTAACCTGGTCTAGAATCATCTGAGTCAGAGTCACGGAGGTCAAGGTGGCCGGTGGGCATGTTTGTGGGGGATTGTCTTGATTACATTAGCTAATGTGGGAAGACCAAACCCACTGTGGGTAGCTCCACTCCCTAGGTCAGGCCCTGGATTGTATAAAAGTGAAGAGTGAGCTGAGTGAAAACGCGCATGCTTTCTCTTTCTCTTGACTGCGGGTGTAACCTGACCAGCTGTTTAGGTGTCCTTGCTGCTTAGACTTCCCTGCAATAATGAACAAATAACCAGAACTGTGAGCTAAAGAAAACCCTTTCTCCTTTAAGCTACTTTTTGTCAGGGTGGTTTTTTCCCCCATAAAAACAGAAGAGAAACTAGTATATTTGTGAATGTAGTATATGATAATATAGTGCTGTAGCAGGTAATATAAACAAGAATTGTTTACATTCTAATACAAGGGTGAGAAAATGACAGTCTGTGTGCCACATATAGCCCACTACCTGAATTTATAAAGTTTTATTGGCATGTAGCCACACCCATGGATTTATATTGTCTCTGAGTGTCTCTGAGTGACTGGTCACACCCGACATCACCTAAGTTACAAAATTCGGAACTATGGCTACAGTGAGTTTTCTTTCAAACACTATGTTTCTTAATGTTTTCTCTCAAATGTAGTTATCCTCTGCTAGTGCTGGACTTCCATTGCTTTTCTCTAGGTGTGCTTCTCTTCAGAAACTCTAGGGAACTTCAGTTGGCATGCTTGTAACAGACACACTGCCCTGGTACCCAACCCAGCATCCCTCCAAAGCACAGTGAGTGCCCTGCCTGAACCAATAGACGTTGCCTCCAGCAGTGCTGTCCACTCACCCTTGACTATTGGGTGGCTTGTGGGTTACAGTGTATTTGTTGAACATGTGCTTGGCTTAATAGTGCTGTCCAACAATGAGCATTCTACCAAAACTCACAAAGAAAGTGTTAACATGGTACGTGGGAAACACAGAGCATGAGAACAAGAAGTTGTAAAGATGTTTTTAAAAGATAAACACAACATGAACAATATCCTTGCTCTTTGTGGGTGTGGGACAAATCTCCAGACAAGATTCTTCAAGCTCAGAGTCAAGTGTGCGACGTGGGATCCTGACAACAACAGGCAAAATGGTCAAATGACACCGTGCAAAGCACTCAGGCTAGAGGGCAATTCAGGGCACACCATCCCTTCGTCTAGTGTGTACCCAGGACATGATTATTAGGGGCCGAGGAGCTGAAGGCCAGCTGAAAGATCATCCCCTGTGAGAACTGTACAGAATCACAGTGAGCAGGGAGGGGAGGGGAGGGGCACAAAAATAATTCCCTACAGTGTTTACAGAGATCAATTTAAAAAAAAAGGAAAAGCTTCATCCCAAGGGTTGACAAGACTGGTTCTGGAAAAAATTCTATGACTATATATATAATATATATTCTAATGAACATATATATTATATATAATGCATATATTCTATATGCATTTATACACAATTATATCTATACATGTATATGCATGTGTATACACGTATACACAATATATATGACTGAGAGCATGCATAGGTTTATGCTGGAAAAAGAATATCCACTTTAATTTTGTTTCTGATTTGCATATACAGAACATCTACTTCAAAGCTGTAAAAGGATCTATAAACTTTGCTTTTGTGAATATCCTTTCACAAAGGAAACTTTTTAGCACAAAAGACTCCCAGAACAATATATGCTATTGCCATTGTCCTTGTTTGCCTCCCAGAATTTGATTGTAAGCCCCTTTTGCTGAAGACACCACACACTCAGAACACAGGATTTGGAGGAGTTGAGCTAGAACAAAATTGATTCTTAAATATATTTTCCCAAATTTTAGGTTGCAAAAGAAGCAAGGACCCAGACTACATGTACACACATTCAGAATGATGGCTTCCACCGAAAAATCAGCACCATGGAAAACCTTGAGGAAACTTCCAGTTATCTTGATGTTCTTGATCATCAGCTTGGTCACTGAAACTTATTCACAGCTTCCACCTATTTTTACAAATCAAATCTCTTCATCCAAATAAAAGACAGAACTATATTGAAATCTGATGGCTTTTCACTGTCAGTGATACTTCTTTTCGTGTGAGTCAAAATAGCCTCGTGGTTCTCATTGTTCGGCTCTACTGGAAGTTCTAATAAAATAAAGTCAGAAGAGTGGGTAAAGGCACGTGCTGCCAAGCCTAACAACCTGAGTTCAAGCCCCGTAACCCACATGGTGGAAAGAGAGCACCCACTCCCACAAGTTGTATTCTGACCTCCACATGGGCAGCATTGTGAACACGCGCCCCTCCGCGCGCGCGCGCGCGCACACACACACACACACAGTAAGTAAGCAAGTAAGTAGTAAATAAATAAATAAATAAATAAATAAATAAATAAATAAATAAAATGTAATAAAAATATCTTCATTGATTGAATCCACAGGGATTCCACATAAGGTTTCCATTGGGGGCAACATTCTACCATTAAAAGCTTGAAAATCATGACTATAAATAAAAGATTATTCAGATGATATTTCAGTGGAGAAGTTACACAATGAAAGTGATGTTTAAGAAACATATTAATCTCATCATGTGTCAAATGGGTTCCACAGAGACCAGTTTAGAAGATATGGAAACAGCACCCCGTGAAAATAGCTATTGTAATACAATAGAAATTGGAACTAAGACTGATGGCGTCTGTTGGAATCCTGATAGGCGTATGGCAAAGTGGTTGAAAAGGTGTGTTTACACACCAAGGAGACAGTCCTGAAAGGCTTCCCACCTTCAAGCCCTATGATTTCCTCTATTTGGGCTCAAATCAAAAATGTAAAGTAGGAAAGAGTGATTCTCCAGAACACCTTCAGACGGATTGCTGGTACAGGAATAGCCGCCTGACAAGTTAAAATAGCCTCTGCATAGCTGAGCCACATTGATGAGGATTGACAGTCCTTCAGCTGGACCTTTAACTGTCACAGTCTCCTCTCTGCCCTCTTTTTACACGGAATACTTTCCTTGACCTTACAAAATTGTTTTTCAAAGCTACTTAATGTTCACTGTGGAAAAAATTATGTCTATATATTAGCACCCAAAAAATAAAATTTCTGAGTGTAGAAGGCCACATATTTAATTAGGTAGTCTCTTCAATATTATTCTATATATATTTTTAAATTTAAATTTTTTATTTTATGTATGTGTATTTTTGCCCGCATGTTTATCTGTATATCACATGTATGCCTGGTACCCATATAGGCCAAAAGAGGATGCTGGATCCTCTGGAACTGGAATTATGGATGGTTGTGAAATGCCATGTGGGTGCTGGGAATAGAACCTGGGTCCTCTGGAAGAACAACCAGTGTTTTTTTTTAACTGCTGAGCTATCTCTCTAACCCCCCACAGATTCTTACCAAAACGATAAGGCTTCAAATAAAGTATGCTTATAGTATATATTGAACTCAATGTTTCAGAAATGTATTTAGTCCATCTGTATTTGGCAAAATTAGAGGAAATACTATTATCTTATGTTTGTGAGTCTAAAGTTTTATAACTAATTTACCCTTTTTATTATAACTAAGGAAAACTTCAAGTTTAATTATTTAGTCTTTAACTCCATCAAAGACCCAAGAAGGATGAAATGTTACATAATGACAGGGATATCCGGCTGCCTGGACAGTCACCCAAAGTCCCTCTGCAACCTTTGGGCATCCATTGTAGAGAGCTGCTGGTAGCAAAAGACCATAGGAGTATACAGTAGGTCAACCTATCAGAACCAAGGGTTCTGTTAGAGGAAATCATCACACAAGATGTTATGGAATTACTTCATTTTGAATGAATTGGCTGTTTCTTGTTGTAAACTTCTTGTGCAATAACAGCTATGATATCTCCCCATTTACCATGCATTTCCATGCAATGTGCACATGTAATCTTGTAATTACACCTCAGTCTTATGGTCACACATAATTGTGGATAGTCTAGAAGATGGTTTCTTATTTAACCATACAATTTCTATGAATAGAAACATACTAAAATATGCTTCATAACTAGGTCTATTGCTCTATGTGGACTGTAGACACTTAGAGGTCTTGTTCTCCATCCTTAGCCACTGACAAGGCAAAACTGGCCAGACAACGTGTCCTTGTAGCACTTTCACAGAGTGGAATTGCAGGTGCCTGGACTTGTTGGATCAAAAACCCTTCAGAAGAATTATAGTGAATTAGAAGTGATAGTGTAGGTGTCTGGCCTTGGTATATCTTAGCCCTTCAAGACATCAACAGCACCTATGTTGCCCTAAGCTTCCTCCACCCGTACCTCCTCACTCTGATTAAAAAAACAGTTAACACTTTGTATTTATTTCTACACCAATTTTTAATGCAAGATTTTAGGCTCAGTAGACTAACTATGTATAGGTCCTGTGATTCAGGTGATTAACAGAAAAAGGCTGTTAATATATATATATATATGCTTGGGGGAACAAAGAGGAGAAGGAAGATGGAAAGAACTAGGTAGAATAATGAGAGAATGGGGACAGAGAGGAGCTAAGTATGAGAACAGAAAAGAAGCTGTGTAGATAGAATTGATTTAGAAGAATAAAGTGAATGGACTAAAGAACTCAGTGTGCTTACATTCTTTCAATATCCCTAAGTTTAGATCCTCAGCTGGTTGATAGATTCTTCCATGGGCCCTGGGAGAAAGCAACAGGGGCTGGACCCCAGCTGCTTTCAACAATCCATCTTTGGCCTATAGGCCTAGTGTATTTGACAGACTTTTCTGAGAAGCAGGGAATCTCAAAGGACTGTCCTACCTTGTCTTGGCAAAGTTTGGCAGTCACTTTTTTTGTGTGTGTGTTCTGCTGGCTCAGTTTGAATTGTACGCTGTCAGCAATTGAGAGGCCAGTGCAGTTTCCTTGCCCAAATGGCTAGTCTCTGCCACAAGGAAAGCAAACTCCAGACAGACGTTCTTCAATACCCATTATCTTCTCTGAAGCAAACTGGTGCTGCCAGGGGGCAGACATGTCTCATTGTCAAGAAAAGTCTTATGTTATTAAAACATTTTAAATGCTATATTTTGTAGGTCTTTGAGGTGTTTTAAGGCCATCTATTTATCTAAATATGTCTATTTAACCTTGAAAACATACCTAATATGACTACAAGTTTGATTATTATAGATGACTAACTACTAACCTGTTTTTCTTAATTATACATTACATTTTTAAATGAGTTGCATAAGTACAATACTCCAAACAAGAATAGAAACATACATATAGTATAACAAAAAATCTTTTAATTTATATAAATAAACACAAATCCATACAAATGTAAAGTATTTTGAGATTCATAGTTTTTTTGGATTAAAGTAGATTGAATAGTCAACCCCTTTTTCTTTTCTTTCCTATATCATATCCCCCTTTTTTCTTTTAGAAAGACATCTTTGAATTTAACTCTTTTGTTTAGCTTTTTCTTTTTTTACTAAGACCAATAACAACTTATCAATCCCCCTTCAATGATAATAAACATTCATAACCCATTTTTTGGGAATGTGGACATCGTTTTCTAGACTACTTCCTGTTATTTGGGGATGCTGGTATCTTTGGACCCTGAGAAAATTCAGGATAATAATTAAATCTTGGCTAGAGTAGTCTGTGGGGGCTAGATCATCTCAGCCAGCAGACTTGCTGTTTGGATGCAGAATTCTGAGGAAACTGTAACAGAAGCATTCTGAGATGCTAGATCACCTGGGCAATCCATTTTCATTGGTGTTTGGTCTCCTTGCTAGGAAAATACATAAACTTTTAGAGGTAACATAAATTGCAAGTATGGAATATGTGTTGTGCACAAGTCAGTTAAAGATGAATTTTGTGTTTGAGCAGGTAAAATATATGTTATGTGTTTTGTAGTTTTTTTAGGTTTACTTTTTTATAAAAGTTTGTAGTCAGGATTTTCAGGATGTCTTCCTTGATCAAACTGGATCATCTCTAACCTGAAATGAATTTACAGTCTCTCATTTCCTGTGGAAATAAAAGCACAACCTCTCTCCCAAATGAACATTTCTTTTGATTTCCATTTTGAGGTCACGATATTTTTAAAATATATAGGTTGGTATAATCCAGCAGTTTCATAATCCAATGTGTCCTAGCAGCTGTCATTTCTTTATTAGCAGTCAGAAAATCTAAAAACACAATAACAGAATCCAGACTCTGTATTTTTCATCTTTATGTGGCTTATATTTTTTATTTTTATTTTACTTTACTCCTTTTTAGGGACTTTATTTCATTATTTTAAAACTATACACACACACACACACAACACACACACACACACACACACACACACACACACACACACACACACACATGACTATCTATCCCTTTTCCTTTTCTCCTCCAAGGCTTTGCACATTTTTAAACATACTGTAACCTGTTTAGAGTTTCTTTTTCCCCCAATCTGGGTCTATCTTTACTGAGCATCTGTAACTTTTCTGTCTGCATGAGCAAAACTTAAAGCCGCCGTGCGGTTTAGTTCATGGTGCACTAGCAGGGCTCTCTTGCTAGTGGCTCAAGCCTGCAGGCAGTGGCTGGGAGACACATCTTTGTACTTCGGTCAGCATGAGAGACATGAAACTAGGAAGTCACATTTGTCTCTGTTTTTATGTTTTGAACCTTATTTAAGCTTTCTCAGGTTTTATGTGGATGTACGTGCTGGACATTTGGGTGCCATTTGCAGTTGGAGTTTCTCTGTGTTTCAGCAGCTACTCCCAAATAACCACAAAGAGGCTTAATATTAATTACCAATGTTTGGCTGATAGCTTAGGCTTGTTTTCAGCCAGCTTTTATAACTTAAATTAACCCATTTCTGTTAATCTGTATGCTGTCCTGAGGCTTGTTTACCTCATGTAAATATTTCCCATTCTGTTCACTCTGCATCTCATGGTGAATTCTCTTGACCCCGCCCTTCTTCTTCCAGGTGTCCTTAGTCTGGTTCTCCTGCCTAACCTTATCCTGTCTGTGTATTGGCCTGTCAACTTCTTTATTAAGCCAATCACAGCGACATATATTCACATAGTGTAAAGGAATATTCCATACCCTCTCTCAAAAAAAGTGATAGATACAAATTATGAAGCCATCCTATAGCCCCCATGTGCATATTCTCAAGTAATTTCACCCTCCCGCACATGCAATGCATAAATAATTTTTTGTGTTTAGTGTGTGTGTACATATGGCTGTGGTGCATGCTAACATAGGTGTGTGTGTGTGTGTGTGTGTGTGTGTGTGTGTGTGTGTGTGTGTGTGTATGTGTGTGTAAGCCAGAGCTCGATGCTGAGTGTCTCTGTTAATTTCTGCCTTAGTTTTTGAGCAGGATCTCTCAGTGAGCTCATTGGTTGAGCTAGGCTGGCTAATGAGCTCTAGAGATGCCCTTATCTCTCCACTGCTGAGGTTACAGATGCAAGCTCCCACACTCTGACTTTAACTCAGGTCCTTTATGCTTGTGAAGGAGCCATTTTACTGATTGAGCCATTTCTTCAGTACTTTTAATAAAAATATTTGTAAATATTGGCTACCCAAATGTCTCAGTGGGTAAAGGTGCTTGCTGCCAAGCCGCATAACCCGAGCTGGAGCCCCGAGATCTGTATGGTGGAAGGAGAGAACTTACCTCCACCCATGGTTCTCTGACCTCCACACGTGTACACACACACTTAAAAATAAATAAATAAACGTAGGTAAGTGTAAATCTCTTTTTTACACTCCTGTTGGCTTGACCCATTTTGAAGAGCGTTAGTATCACGTGGGTGGATTTGAACAGCTCAGTGTACTAGGACTGAGGTAGATTCTAGAACATAACCATTTCATTCCTCCTTCTATTGCTAGCCTGACATTTCTACTCTAAGATGTGGCTAGGCACAGGTTTTACTGTTTAGATGACGGTTCTGTTCATACTCATGGAGGACAGCCATTACATTTGCTTCTCTCCTTACCCGTCATCTTGATACTCACCTTGTGGGGATACCGAGCCCCTGTGACTCAATGTCAAGGTCCTGATTCATGACCAGCTGCAGTCTGAGCAGGGCTTAAACTCCTTGCGGCTGCACATTCCCAGTCCAGGGCAAGGGCTCTGCTCTGCCACCGCATCTACCGTTTCCAAGAAAGGAGTCTCGGCACGAGTCCCAGAAGCCCTCATTAACACAGCTGCTCTTCCAGCAGTTGTGCTGTGACATGGGCTCTGAGGACACCTCAGCAAAGACACCGTGCTTCACTTAAAAATTTAAAAACTTCATCCAGGATGTTCTCTTTTTAAGCCCGTGAGCTCCGCTAGTTAAAATAGTATTTATTCACCATCATCTCCTTTTCTTCCTTCCTTCCTTTCTTGTTTTAAAATTATTTGAGGCACAACAATAAAAATATTCAACAAAATTCTGCTTCAGCGGCCAGAAGGTACACCTACAACTCACCTACATTGCTGGGGGCATTCATGGGGATACAACAAAGGGCAGTTTGACATTATTTTTAATAATAACAAATGTATTTGCTCTCTGACCCAGCCATCTCACTTCAGGGAGTGTATCATTGCTGACACATCTGCACACATCCAAGTCATTTATGACCAAGGTTATTTGAAATTGCATTGTTTATAAAAGCAAAAGGTCAGGGACAACACAAGTGTCTGTCCGCAGAGGAGTGGCTAATTAAATTATGGTATATGCACACAATGGAATATTAGGTAGCTGTTAAAAAAAAAGGAACAGTGATAAAGCATGAGACATTCTGAAAAGGAAACATCTCCAGGAAATACTGCTAAGGGTGTAACTAAAAGGTTCAGAGTCCCTTCCATGCTCATCAACATTTCATCTAAGAGATGGAATGAGTAGGGAGAGCATCGAATGCAGAGGTTAACCACATGGGGAGTAGGGAGTGAGATAGAAAGTCACTGGAAGGAAATGAGTTTTTTGTTTGTTTTTTAATCACTTGAATCCATTGCCTATAAGCATAACTAAATAAGGGTCTGGAGAGAGATGGCTCAGAGGTTAAGAGCCCTTGCTGCTCTTCTGGAAGAGCCAAGTTCTGTTCCCCTACCCCCATCAGGTGGCTCACGACCACCTGTAACGCCAACTCAAGGGAACCTGACAAGCTCTTCTGGCCTCCACAGGGGTGTGTGTGTGTGTGTGTGTGTGTGTGTGTGTGTGTGTGTGTGTGTGTGTGTCTGTACAAACATTAAAAAAAAACAAGTAAAAGTTTAGGAAAGGTACTTTTTAGTTTCATTGATTTTATTCAGACAATGGAAAGGGGACCCTGAAATCCCTCTGCTTCCATTGTTTTTAATGGGGGCTTGAGGAGTCTTGTGGTGATATTTTATTTGTGCTCTAACAAATAAAGCTTGCCTGGGGATCACAGGAAAAAGCCTGCCACTATATTAAACATAGAGGTCAGGCAGTGGTAGCACATGTGCTGTGGGATGTTCTGTATGGCAAATGTGTTGCTGATTAGTCAATAAATAAAACACTGATTGGCCATTGGCTAGGCAGGAAGTGTAGGCGGGACAAGGAGGAGAATAAAGCTGGGAAGTGGAAGGCTGAGTCAGAGAGACACTGCCAGCCGCCATGATGAGAAACAGCATGTGAAGATGCCGGTAAGCCAGGAGCCATGTGGCAAGGTATAGATTAATGGAAATGGATTAATTTAAGCTGTAAGAACAGTTAGCAAGAAGCCTGCCACGGCCATACAGTTTGTTCCCAATATATGTCTCTGTGTTTACTTGATCGGGTTTGAGCGGCTGTGGGACTGGCAGGTGAGAGAGATTTGTCCTGACTGTGGGTCAGGCAGGAAAACTCCAGCTACAAATGGCGTCCAACGTGGTGGCAAGAGTTTCCACCTAAAACCCGAAAAAAGATTCTAAAATGAAGCTAAAAACAGCTTCCTAATTGTCTCTCTCAAATGAGCGGCAGCTGCTGGTTTGAGCTACTTGTGGGTTCCTGGCGTGTGCGCCTGCCGCCATATGGCAGGAATGAGGCCTCTGCAAGTGGCACATTAAGCTGCATGGTGGATTTAGACTTTGCTAGTACAAAACAAAACAAAACAAAAAAAGAGGTTTCTGAGTTACACGCTGCTTGGCTAAAAGCATAGACCCACGTTAGCTCCCAGAGCTGGCGGTAAACCACGGCCATGTTGGGAAGCTGGGGTGGGCAGAGCCAGCAACCACAGCTGCTGCAGCTTAAAGCAATAGATTCACAATAAGACAGATTCAGATGTAATAGTTTAAAATGTGTGTAAAAGATACGTAGGCATGAAAGAGACAAAAAAGGTGATATATACAGTTATAGAAACAAATACATAGTTTTAAAAAATAAAGACTTTAAAGAGACAGTAAAATTAATATAAAAAATAAGCCACATAAAGATGAATATCACACAGAGAATCTGGATTGTGTTGTCTTTGGGATTTTTAACTGCAGAAAAACATTTGATTGTAAAAGCTGTTGAGTTATGCCAAAATGTGTATTTTAAAGGTACCTTGACTTCAAAATTTGGATATAAGGATATGTTGCTTGGAAAAAGAGTCTCTGCTTTTGTTCCCACACAAAAGCCAGAGGCTATGGATTTGTTCCAGATTAAGATACATCAGGTTTGACCAGCCAAGACCCTCTGAAGGTCTCCGATGACACCATGGCCCAGATGATCCAACATCCAGAATGGTTTGAAGGCATCTGGCTCAGACAATACAGCCTCATGGACTATTCCATAATCCTAAAATTTTCTTTGTGTCCCCATATGATACAGCGCCCCCCTCCAGCAGGAAGTAGTAAGAGAAGCTACGCCCAAATTCCCAAATTATATGTAATTTTACTTTAAGGTTAAAATCTTCCTTTTTGAAAAAAAAAGGGGGAAGTGCTGTGGGATGTTCTGTATGGCAAATGTGTTGCTGATTAGTCAATAAATAAAACACTGATTGGCCATTGGCTAGGCAGGAAGTATAGGAGGGACAAGGAGGAGAATAAAGCTGGGAAGTGGAAGGCTGAGTCAGAGAGACACTGCCAGCCGCCATGATGAGAAACAGCATGTGAAGATGCTGGTAAGCCAGGAGCCATGTGGCAAGGTATAGATTAATGGAAATGGATTAATTTAAGCTGTAAGAACAGTTAGCAAGAAGCCTGCCACGCCCATACAGTTTGTAAGCAATATAAGTCTCTGTGTTTACTTGGTCAGGTTTGAGCGGCTGTGGGACTGGCAGGTGAGAGAGATTTGTCCTGACTGTGGGCCATGCAGGAAAACTCCAGCTACACACATGCCTTTAATCCTAGCATTCAGGAGGCAGAGATTCATCCCCATCTCTGTGAGTTAAAGGCCACACTGGGAACAGAGGTGTGGTGGCACACGCCTTTAATCCCAGCACTAGTTAACCACAGAGGTCTGTACAGACAGACAGGGAGTTGTAGCTAGAGTTTTCCTGCCTTGCCCACAGTCAGGACAAATCTCAGCCTTTGAGACCCAACCAAGTAAACACAGAGACTTATATTGCTTACAAACTGTATGGCCGTGGCAGAGCTTCTTGCTAACTGTTCTTATAGCTTAAATTAATCCATTTCCATAAATCTATAGCTTGCCATGTGGCTCGTGGCTTATAGGCATCTTCACATGCTGTTTGTCATCGTGGCAGCTAGCAGTGTCTCTCTGACTCAGCCTTCCACTTTCCAGCTTTATTCTCCTCCTTGTCCCTCCTATACTTCCTGCCTAGCCAATGGCCAATCAGTGTTTTATTTATTGACCAATCAGCAACACATTTGCCATACAGACCATCCCACAGCAGGGAGTGATAGAGCTGGGCGGAAAGAGGAAGTAATGTAGCTGGGCGGAGAGAGGAAGTGAGATGGCAGGGCACAGAAAGGTATATAAGGCATGAGTATAGAGGAAGTAGCTCTCTTGGGCTGAGGATTTCCTAGCAGTAAGAACTTGTGGCTGTCTTGTTCTATTCCTTTGATCTCTCAGCTTTTACCCCAATATCTGGCTCTGGGTTTTTTTTTTTTTTTTTTTGTCTTTTTTTTTTTTTCAGAGCTGAGGATGGAACCCAGAGCCTTGTGCTTGCTAGGCAAGCACTCTATCACTGAGCTAAATCCCCAACCCCGTTTTTTTTTTTTTTTATTAATAAGACCATTTAGCGCCGGGTGGTGGTGGCGCACGCCTTTAATCCCAGCACTCGGGAGGCAAAGCCAGGCGGATCTCTGTGAGTTTGAGGTCAGCCTGGGCTACCAAGTGAGTTCCAGGAAAGGCGCAAAGCTACACAGAGAAACCCTGTCTCGAAAAAAAAAAAAACAAAAATAAATAAATAAATAAATAAATAAAAAAAAATAAGACCATTTAGCAATTTGTGTTACAATATCTCCTTAACCAGGCCCCTTTTTGTAAGAAAAAGTTGAAGTGTTAAATCACTTGCTGGTGATCTCACTCAGTTATCACTGCAGAACTCGCTCTCCACGGCATTAGAACATCCCTGGATTCCTCAACACTGACTTGCCTTGCCTTCTGTCTCTGCTTTTGCTAAAAAGTGTGATGGATAATCAGGAGCTCCCTATGCCAAGTTCATCCAGGTTGTGTCGGAAAGGAAAATGGTGGGGCTATTCACACTCCATGACGGATAATCATTATTTTAATAAGTACCACAAACCACAGCAGAAAATAGCATGATTAAGCTGACACTGAGAGAACTGTCAAACATTTTAAAAATGTTCAAGGCTCTTTACGAGCAAAGCAGTAATTTGATTAGAATAGAGGGGCCAGATTGGATAAGAAGACACAGTTCATTAGTGTGACAGCAGAGTTTTCAAATAGTCACTTTATATGTGATTTTATAGACATACTTTGATCCTCCAAATATGAGTCATCCTGCTTCAAATAAGAATTTTTTTTTTCCGTAATAAGGTTTGAAGCAGAATGCTGCTTTCAGAGGGGGAGAGCATTCTTGCATTAGTCTTTTATTACCAAGATTACTCTCTATTACTATGGACATTATTATTTTATTCAGTTTGTTTTGTTTTTTTTGAGGCAGGGTATCATGTAACTCAGGTTGGCCTTGAAATTGCCATACGAGAATGGGTGACCCTGAGCTCCTGATCCTCCTGTTTCCACCCACTAAGTGCTGGGATTACAAGCAAGTCTCACCATACCTGGCCATGTTTTTTATTGAAAAACAAATAAACAGTAACTGTTGGTTTTCAGAAAGCTTAATCTATCATCTCTGTGCTTGAGTTTCCTTGATGTTCTTAGGAGGGATACCAAGACCCAGTTGTTCATGGAATGCTGCAAAGAATAAGTGAGGTAAATTCTCTAACAATTTGCTTAATAGTAAGCCTGGCACACAGTAAGTGCTCAGCCAGTGGCAGCTGCCATTTTGATCTCATTGTCTATCAGTAATCCTACAAGAGGGAATATATTGATTTTACTAGCTAGATAATGTATGTCATAAACTCTAATAATAAGAGAATGACTAATGTATGCTAATTGTAAAATTGGAATATGAAATTCAGCAAATACCACGAACAAACATCTCTGGCAAAATAGCAAGAGACACACAAACACATCTACAGTGCATCAGCACAGTTAAATTATTATCAATTATTCATTTTCCTTTTTTTTCTAATGCTTTTTTAAAGATTGGAAGTTTATAATGACAATAAAGATGGATATAATCGTTGGTAGGGGATACAGATGAGAAAACACGTTGTCAAATATGATAGGCCATCTTGATTTAAGTTACTGTTCAGTATCCACCCAATCCCCCTCCATCTACAATATGCAAATCTCTTGTAGGCACAATAGCCAGTGAGAGTCAACTCTCCTGGTCTGGTATGTAACATACTTCTTTTATGGACAGACAGTGAGCTCCATCCCAAGATGGAAGAGGAGAAGGGTAAGACCACATTTTCCGTATGGGTTCGAAAGCCATGTTTTGCCCTGATTGCAATCGCTACATGACCTTCCCAGCATCCCTTGCAGAGAGGACTGGCATAGACCCTGTCTGGCCAATGAGACCATCGGACATCGCTGGGAGATCATTGTTGCATTGACTCTTTGTTCCACCCACTCCTAGGCTGGAAAGGCAGAGATGTTGCTTAGTCGTAGCAATCATGGGACACGTTGTGCTTGTGAAAGTCCCAAGTGAGGTATGGCAGGGCAGAAACGTGTGAATTTGGGTCCCCACCAGGCTTGTCGAATATTGCACGTTCCCCATCCAGTCTTCTTAAAACAAAACAACACAACCTGGGAGCTCCTGCATGGGGACAGGGTCATGTATTCTGTGAGAATTTTCTACTGTTTTATAAGCAAAACAGATCTTAATGGAGAGGACCCACTTCCCCAGTTATACATAGAGGTAACTGAAGGAAAGGACACCCTTTCTCAAACCTAGGGTGACAGAGCTTAGAACAGGCTATTTGGAGTCCATTTCCTCACCGTGTGTCTCCTCAGCCATAAACTCTCGTCTTGCAGTATCACCAGGGCCGGCTGCACCTGTGACTTGGGTTTTCTTGTCTTTTCTTTCTTTCTTTTTTTCCCCTTCAGTGCGGAAAAAGTATACATTATAAACATCCGCACATGGCATATGTTTTTTCATTCCGGAGTCAGTGTCTAAATTAAGCCCTTGAGTTCTGCGTGTGAATGTCAATCAGAAATGTTTTAGGCTGCCGGGAGGGGAGGATGTTGCTCAGCGGCGTGACACAGGAAGTGGCCCACCATCAGTGCTTCCTGCCAGGAAGTGGGGACACTCTCAAAGAATATTTTACCTGGAAGCTGTCTTCTTACCCCTAAATTCAGTCTGGCCCTAGAAACCTCCTCCTATCATTGCGGTGGGGCAGATACAGTGTGCAGAAAAATGGCACAAGGAGAGACGCCGGTCCTGCGGAGAAGGCAGCTATGGTTTGACCTGCTTGGTGTGGGTCCTCGGGTTCAGCAGTGGAAGGCTGCTGTGTGGCTGCTGGGCTATCCACAGCAGGAGAGAGCCAGGACCCAGCCAGTTCCGCATGACTCGAATGTTCTCACGATTACAGGGCCCCATTTTCTGATGAAGGAATGTGTGAAGCATGACACGAAACAGCTGTAGACTAAGAGATAGGAAGTGTCTGCGTGAAACGTAACACAGTGTGCAGAGAGTGAGAGACCTTCAAACGGGATGTCTCTCATCCAATCCCTCCCTTCAAGGCTTAGGGAACTCTGAGGCAGACAGATTGTATGGGCCTGTGGGGATGGACGATACCAAGGAACCAAGACCTCCTGCAAACAGCAGGACTGACAGACAGGAACTCATAGAGACAGTGGCGGTATGTATGAGGCGTACAGGGGTCTAAGACTGATGGGGTCTCAGCTCTGAGGGAGGAAGTGGACCCAAGTCCCCATCCCTAACCCAGAATCTATCTCCAGTGGACAACCACTCACAAAAGAAAACTGAGTTTTATCCAACAGAGTCTCAGTGGGTACACACAAAACACACTGAAGGGCAGGCCCTATGCCAGCAGAAAAGGAACTCAATGGTATGTTTTTAGGGCTTTTGTCTCCTAATGCTTTGTCAAGACAATTTTTTTTACATAAATCTTTAATTTAACTTTTTAATAATTTTTAATTTAACTTTTAAAATTTTTGCTTATATATTATGTTTTTTATTTTCTTTTTGTTTTTTTTTTCTATTTGTGCAAATGTGTGTGTCTCAGTGTCTGTACGTTTTCTTGTGCCTTTTTCTGACTCTTTTTCTCTGCCATTTGTTTGTTTGTTTGTTTGTTTGTTTTTTTCCTATTCTGGCCAGTTTGTTTTTATTTTATCATTATTAGTTTTTATTTAGATGCCTGTTTGTTTTCTAACGAGAGAAAGAAAAGGTGTGGAGTTTGGTTGGTGGGAAAGTGTGGAGGATTTGGGAGGAATTGGGGGAGGAAAAACCATAATCATAATGTGTTGTGTGAAAGAAAATTTATTTTCAATTAAAGGAAATTAAGAGATGGCCACCCGTGGCCTATAGGAGCCATCCCTGCAGCACAGTAGGGCAAGGAGAAGTGTGACTCAAGGGGATGGGAGGATGTTCAAGGGCTGACACGTGCCATAGGAGAAGCACGTGGAAAGCAGAATGGCCTCTTCCCTCAGTGTTTCCCATAGGTGCGGATTGTCTGAGACTGGCCAAGTCACTGCTGCCTGGGAAGAGAGAAAAGAATATAAGTAACAACTGTTCTGGTGGAAGATCCACCTCAACTCCCCTCCCCCATCTCTTTCCCCAAACCTGCCCTTCAAAGCCCACCAAACACAGCTCCTCCCCCAGAGAAGCTCAAGACCACTCCCACAGGGTTTTAAGCTGCATCCTAGAAAACAGACATGTGGTCCATGTGGCCATGGTCTCTTGTTCCCTCTGGGGGGGCGGGAGAATCACACTTTACCCATTAAACTGGCTTTACCCATTAAACCAGGGCTTTTTCTAATTCAGTCTGATTGGGTCTGACTTGGATCACTGCGTTGGTGGAGAGGCCTATCGGGGTGCAAAAACCTTTCAACAACCATAGTCCTTTGCCTTAAGATGAATTAATATGCACTGATAACTCCAGAGGAGAGGCATCACCTGATTCAGTGCTCACAGAGCCTGGCCTTGCTCACTGGCCAGCATCCTGGCAGGTAACTATGACACCATCAAACTGTGTAACTGAGAGAGAGCTTAATTAAGAGACTTTCAATACCTCCCTGCCTGAAGAGATGAGGGCTAAGAGGACAGTCTGAGAGTGTGAGTGAAATTCCCAGTAGAAGGTAAGAAAATGAAGAGGAAGGGCGTTTGGTTTGAGGTGACCCAGCAGCGAGAGGGAGGTAAGTACCTTAACTTCCACTTGGCACCTTTTGATTTCATGCTGGCATTTCACTTTAACTGACTCCCATCGGCTAGAGGACTCCATTGGGTAAATTTACATGGTTCAGCTTCCCAGGGTACAAAATACTGGGGAGAAGAGTGGCAGGAATCTTGAAGGGCAAGCAGAAGGCACCCAAGGATATTCCCGCCGGCTCTGCTGAAGAGACACAAAGATGGGGCTAGAGAGACGGCCCGACGGATGAGAACAGTGGTTGCTTTCTCAGAGGACCAGAGTTCCATTCCCAGCACCTCCATGGTGGCTCACAACCATCTGTCACTCCAGTCCCAGCAGATCTGATCCATTTTCTGGTCTCTGCAGGCCCTGCATGTGCATGGCTCACAGACATACATGCAAGCAAAACATTCATACACATAAATAAGTAAAGACACAGATAAAAAGCCAGACATGGATGTCTTTTTTTAATTTATTTTATTAAATTTTCTATTCATTTTACATACCAACCATAGATCCCCCTCTCCTCCCTCCACCTGCCCCCCCCCCCAGCCTTTCCTTCCCAACCCACCCTCCATTCCTACCTCCTCCAAGGGAAGGTCTCCCATGAGGAGTCAGCAGAGCCTGGTATATTCAGTTGAGGCAGGTCCAAGCCCCTCCTTCCTGCACCAAGGCTGAGCAAGGTGTCCCACCATAGGGAATGGGCTCCAAAAAGTCAGCTCATGCACCAGGGACAGATCCCAATCCCACTGCCTGGGGGCCCCCTAAATAGTTCAACAACTGTCTCGTCTATCCCGAGGGCCTAGTCCAGTCCCACAGGGGCTCCACAGCTATTGGTCTACAGTTCATGCATTTGAAATAGTTTGACTAGCCATCTCTGTACGTTTTCCCATCATGATCTCGACAGACATGGATGTCTTGGCAGAAGTTAGAAGTATAAGAGAGATGTTAGAGCTCTAGGCATTGGCAGTATGAAGAACTTCTTTCACCCTGGAAGGACAGGTGGTAGAAAG
The DNA here is from genome assembly GCF_007827085.1 of Peromyscus californicus insignis. Taxonomy (NCBI): domain Eukaryota; kingdom Metazoa; phylum Chordata; class Mammalia; order Rodentia; family Cricetidae; genus Peromyscus; species Peromyscus californicus. The sequence goes on from NW_026294525.1 coordinate 33,954,469, forward strand.
AGCTTTAGTATAAGCTGTTGGGGTCGCAATGTGGGTCAGGGGAAAAGGAGAGAGGATTATCTCAAGGAAATTCTGTTCCTGACAAGGCTATGACTCTAAAATGACCAGCAAATAGGGAGTCAGCACTCTAGTCTCTCTGATTCTTGAGGTTCTTGCCAGTGTTCCATATTGACCCAGCCCTACCAGAAATGAACCAGGAAGGGTCCCAGAGGTGAGGTTGTAGTGTTAAGTCTCCTAGGATGTGAACGAATGCCAGGAAGGGTGAACAATGCATCCGGGAGATGATGACTCACAAAGCAATCTAACAATAGCATTTATTCCATCTTATTTTAGCTCCCTATTGCTATAACAAAACACCTGAAGTTAAGTACTTTATAAAGGAGAGGTTTATATAGCTCCCCCTTTGTGAGCCCAGAAATTCAAATTGTATGTTGCTGGCAAGAGTAGAGGAAGAAATTACATGGGGAGACAGGTGAGAGAGTGACTCAGGCTGGCTCTTTCAGAACTTTCTTTTTTGAGGTCCCACTAGACTCTCAAAAAAAAAACTACATCAAAACGAGCTAGTTATTTCCTACAAAGGCCCAGATCTCAAGAGGCTTCGCACACCCCCATACACCGAGGACCAAGCTTCCAACGCATAAACTCCAATGGGGCACCCTTGTATTGTATTTGTGCATTATCTCTTTATATCCTGGGGAATTATGTAGTCATCTGTATTCAGCAAATATTCACTGGGTTCCTAGTGTGTATCAATCACTCTCCTGAGCACTCCGGGGAACACGAAAAAACAGGAGAGTTTATTATGCAGTAAGAGAATGATCACATTTTGAACCATATATGCAAAATAATTTTAGATGGTGCCCACTGCTATGGAATGAACAGTGCATAATGGAAGGGGGGGTATTACAGGAAGGGTCATTTGAGCTGAGAGCAGATAAGAAGGGTAGAGCTAGCCTTGCAAGAAACCAGAGGGGTAGAACACTCTAGTTAGCACAAAGAACAAGTGCTAAGACTGGGTGAGTGGCTTCCAAGAAAGGGACACAGACTGGAGCAGGAGGGAGAGGGAGCTAAGATGGGCCCAGGAAGGACACTGAGGAATGCTTCGAGGCTGTGTGAATGAATACAAAGGGGAGTTGCTTGGAGAATGGTTTCCTCTGATGTGTGATGTGAAACATCACTGGACTGTGTGAAGAATGCCCTGTGGGTGGGAGGAGGGCAGGAAATGCAGAAGAGGTGCAAAAACAGGAAGCCAGGAGCAAGCCAGGAGGCAGTCAGTGGTCCACAGCCCCCGAGGAACAGTAGCACTCCACCGCAGCTGGTTTGGTAGGGTGTGAACTGACTAGGGTATGTTTTACAGAAACAGACAAGCGACTTCTTATAGCCTGGTATTGTGTAAGGAAGGGAAAACAGCTCATGGGTCTTTTTAATAACTCCGTGGATTCCATTCCTGAAGCTCCACCCCCATGACTTAACGTCACCATACCGGGCTAGACCATAGACTGTGATGCTACCTATTGTAGGGACAACAAAACATTATTATATTGTTGAGTTATGGGAACCCTCTCAATGTCTAATAGCTCTCTTTTCTGTAAGAATGAAGGTTGCCTAAAAATGCACAGTATAAATATTTCCTTCTGGATCCCTTCACTTTTGTTCTTTCCCTGTTTATTAATTTGAGTTACTTGCTACAACCACCATGGATTGATTGCATTCTTTATTCTTTGTCACTGTTGACTTTTTTTTTTTTTTTTTTTTTTTGGTTTTTCGAGACAGGGTTTCTCTGTGTAGCTTTGCGCCTTTCCTGGATCTCGCGCTGTAGCCCAGGCTGGCCTCGAACTCACAGAGATCCGCCTGCCTCTGCCTCCCGAGTGCTGGGATTAAAGGCGTGCGCCACCACCGCCCGGCACTGTTGACTTTTTTAACTGGTTTGCTTGGTGTATTTACGTATAGTAAAATGTCGTCTTAGTAACAGGTGTAAAGTTACCCTCTTCCTTGTACTTTCCATTGCCTTGTGCAATTTCTACTCTTTTTACTTTTGCAGGAAGGCCACTGCTTTCTTTGGGGATGATTATTGAGTGTATGTCTGTTTTGCATTTAAGTAACCATGCATTATTTTAAACTCCTGGTTTGGATTTATATACTTCTTGTTTTCTTTTACTCTAGGAATTTTAAATTGTTTACTTAAAATCAACAAAGCATAAACGTAGTGACTACTTTTAAGAAAATTTGACCTCAATATACTCTCTCTTGGTTTGGATATTTTAGATGTTATTCAAATTTACCAGTTTTGTTTCTTTGGTTGGTTGGTTTGGTTTGTTTCTGAGACAGGGTTTCTCTGTGTAGCCCTGGGCTGTCCTGGAACTCACACTATAGACCAGACTGGCCTTGAAGTCATAAATATCCACTAGTCTCTGCTTCCTGAGTGCTGGGATTAAAGGCGTGCACCACCGCTGGCCCACTTCAGAGAGGTTTGTAGCATCCATTGTTAGCTAGGGAGAAGTATGACAAAGATTCTCCAGGTAGACGGAATCTGCCAATCACTTGATTTCAAGCTTCCATACTTCAGTAATCAGGAAAAACACATCTGTCCTTTAGGTTTTTATTAATTTTGTTTAGGTGTATGGGTGTCTTGTCTGCATGTGTGTCTGTGTACTGTGTTTGCATCTGGTGCCCACAGAGGCCAGAAGAGGGTATCAGATCCTATGAGACTGTAGTTTCAAATGGTTGTGAGCCACCACGTGGGTGCTGGGAATTGAAACCCCTCCTCTGGAAGAGCAGTAGGTAAAAGTGCTCTTACCTACTGAACCATTACTCCAGCTCCAATTTCTATCATTTAAACCATTCAGTTTATGGTACTTGCTAAAGCATCCCTAGGAAGTTGACAGGAATTTTGGAGCAAGGCTCTAAAGTTCATCTATAGCAGATTCTTTAAAAAATATTCTAAAATACTGTAAGCATATCTAAAGCTGTTGAATAGTTTCAGACTGGGTAGGAAAGACTAGAGGAATTTTAGTGTACTTGATTTTAAAAAATGTAGGCTGCTGGAAGAGACAGTTGGTAGAAATATGAGTGTTAATGATGATTCTGGAAGATATTAGAAGGAAAAGAAGGGTATGTTATTGGAAGATGACAGACAGGCACTCCTCAATATAACACATGGGAAACTTGGCTGAGGTACCCTGTAGCTGGGATGGAAGCAGAACTTGTAAGTGATGGAGTTGGATATTTAACTGAGGAGATTTCCAAGCAATGTATGGGAGGTGCAGTAGAGGAAAGGTATCACTTGAGAAAAGAATAGTTAAGCCAGAAGGATCGAGAACATTTTAATACTGTGCTCTAACTTATTAAACTACCTATCCACTCACAAGTCAGTATATGGTGATTTGAGAATGTCTTAGCCTGTTCATACTGGCAAACAAAACAAAGACCTAAGTCATGTATTGGATAGAACACTAAGGGTGTGGCTATCAACCTTTTGCTTGAGAGATTAAGAGTATACTCATATCCAATTGAGATAATGTCTCAACAGTAACCTCAAGTAGATACAGAATATTTAGAAATGATCAGTGGAAAATATAGTCTAATAATATGAACCTCATTGACATGTGTGGGACATCTATCCACAAGGTTCTTGAAGATGTCATATCTGCCAGCTTAGACTGAGGACAGAGATGGGGTAAATTGAAACATGTAACAGTTCTTGTTGTGAGGAGAGAGAGACACAGAGACAGGTACACACTCACACACACACACACACACACACAGAGAGAGAGAGTGAGAGAGAGAGAGAGAGAGAGAGAGAGAGAGAGAGAGAGAGAGAGAGAGAGAGGGAGGGAGGGAGAGGGAGAGGGAGAGGGAGGGGCTCACATAGACTCTCAGATCATTGCTTTGGGTACAGAAAATAGAACATAGGAGTGGGATCAGGAACTTTAAAAGTCCAAGAGTGAACAACTGGACCACATAGGACTCTCTTAGGCCTTGACTAATAGATTTTGCTGGGAACTTGCTTGGTACCAGTGACTCTTTTAACTTACATTGTTTTCTCCCTTTGGGGAGAAAAAAAAAAAGGTTTATTTGGGCTCAGGGTTCCAGAAAGATCAGAGATTGTCATGCCTGAGAAGCGTGGTGGCTGGAGCAGCAACCCGAGAGTGACCATCTTGAACCGTAAGCAAGAAGTGGACTGAACTTGACGTGGCAGGAGCCTTTAAACTCTCCAAGCATGCCTCCAGTGACATAGTTCCTCTAATAAGTCCACATCTCCTAAACCTCCCCAACAACATCGTCAACTGGGAACCAAGGATTTAAATGCCGGAGACTGTGTGGGACATCTTTCAATCAAACCACCACATAGCCCTAGGAAGTGAATGTATTATCTTGCATTTTTCTGATTGCTTTAAGATTTATTTTTCTTTCGGGTTCCGCTGCTGCACTGTGGCATGTCTAAGATAAATCTTTTTTCCTTGAGACGCGACTCTCACTGAACCAGAGGCTTACCTTGCCTGTTCTATTAGGCTTCTTGGAATTTAGTTGCTTCTTGAGTTGCTGCTAGTTCCTCTTTTTCTATTTGACTTTGTCCTGGAAGTTTCTTGTTTCCTTTTGGCCTCTGAATGCTTAAATATTTTTAAAAATTATTTTTCTAGAACCTCTCATTGTTTTTTCATGGAGGAGCTGCTGTTATTAGCCTGGCTTGGATTTAATAGAAAGAGAGGTCTCTGCTAAACTGATCTTTTAATAACTAAATCAGGTCATGCCAGTATTTTGCTTAATACTCTTTGATGGCTACTTACTGTGCTTAGCATCCAATCCCCAAAACTACACCTGGCCCTGATTCTCCTGCCTAGATCAAACTGTTCAGCTGCTTCCCGGAACAGTCCCTTGCACACTCTGCCCCAGGTCACACTTCTTCAAAGTCTACCTTCTTCCAGGTTGTTTCCACTCTCTTTCACTCTTCTCTGTCATTATTTTCCCAATTGAATATTAACCATACTTCATATTTTAATATACAAGATGCAAAGGCATCATCAAAGGACAAAGGATTTTAGAATGACTTGGAGCGTTACTATTTCAGGGCAAAAGTGTTTTTGTCTGTATCTCATGTCACACGGTGCAGACATTATTATGTCTACCTCATTTAGGGCAGTCATATTTATTGAGGCTCTCTCTTTATTAAGTATTGTGTTGGAATAGGAGGATTCAAAGGTGAGCATGGGAGCTGGGGAGATGGTTTGGTGGGTAAAGTATACAACGACCAGAATTCTGATTTCCAGAACCCATGAAATACCAGGCAGAAAAAGGCAGAGACAGAGGGTCCCAAGAGAAAGCTGGCTAGCAAGACTAGCCATATCAGAAAGATCTGAGTTTGACTGAGAGACCTTGTCTCATTGAAGGAGGTGGAAGATCAGTCAAGAATGATTCCTGTCATCAACCTCTGGCCTCTGCACACCCTACACCTATTCATGCCTACACATATGCCAACATGCCTACACATAAACGTACACCAATACACTCAAACAAAAACAGAAAAATAAGCACCTCATGGATTTACGGTCTGATGATGATAAATGATAAGACATTAATTTTTTTGTTAGAATAAAGGTCTGTGGGGGTTAGGGAGTCTCTGAAAGAAAGTAGCCAAGCCTGGGAATCCAGAGAAGGCTTTTCCATATCTTTCCACAAGGTTCATTGCCGTCCAATAGCCCTAGCATATGGAGCAGAGTTTGCGTTGATTAAATTGGGCAGCTGGGAAGGTAATGTTAGCAGAAAAAATGCTTTTTGTCCTTTGGCAAGAGCATAAGCATTTATATTAATTTAGCCAAGAGCTTTCTTTGTACTCATGATAACTAACGAACACTTGTCTACATGTCTCAGAAGAACAGCTTGTAAAATAATGACAGTGTTTTGACTGGGAAGTGAACTGTGATAAACTTGTAAAGCAAAACCCCTCTGCTTGTCCCGAAAGAGAATGGCGCTGCCGACCACAGAGTGGGCAGTTTTCACTTGCTTGGGAGCAGCTGTGAGGTTTCTAAGGCTCACACAAGACTGTATTTAAGAAAACCATCAGATATTTACAGAACGTTTTACCCAAACACAAAAGAATATATCTTCTTGTCAGCACCACATGGAATTTTCTCCAAAATTGACCACATACTCAGACACAAAGCTAATCTCAATAGATACAAGAAAATTGAAATAACACCCTGCATCCTATCGGACCACCATGGGTTAAAGTTGGGTATTAACAACAGAAACAACAGAAAGTTTACAAACTCTTGGAAACTGAACAACTCACTACTGAATGAAAAATGGGTCAAGACAGAAATTAATAAAGAAATTAAAGACTTTCTAGAATTGAATGAAAATGAATACACAGCATACCCTGTGGTGATATTGTGTTCCCCAAAATATTGTGCACCCTAATAAACTTATCTGGGGTCAGAGAACAGAACAGCCACTAGATACAGAGGCCAGAAAATAGTGGCACACACGCCTTTAATCCTAGCATTCCAAAGGCAGAGATCTGTCTGGATCTCTGTAAGTTCAAGGCCACACTGGAAACAGCCAGGCATGGTAACATGAGCCTTTAATCCCAGGAAGTGATGGTAGGAAGCAGAAAGGTATAAAAGGCGTGAGTACCAGGAACTAGGCTGGTTAAGCTTTCAGGCTTTTGAGAAGCAAGTCAGCTGAGATCCATTTGGATGAGGACTCAGAGGCTTCCAGTCTGAGGAAACAGGATCAGCTGAGGAATTGCGAGGTGAGGTAGTTGTGGCTTGTTCTGCTTCTCTGATCTTCCAGCATTCACCCCAATACCCTGCTCTAGGTTTGATTTTATTAATAAGACCTGTTAAGATTCGTGATACAATACCCAAACTTATGGGACATAATGAAGGTGGTTATAAGAGGCAAGTTCATAGTACTAAGTGCCTACATTAAAAAAAAAAAAGGAGAAATCTCATATTAGTAACTTAACAGCGTACCTGAAAGCTCTAGAGCAGTGGTTTCACCCTTCCTAGTTCTGCGGCCCTTTAGTACAGTTCCTCATCTTGTGGTGACCCCGACCATGAAATTATTTTCATTGCTACTTCATAACTGTAATTTTACTACTGTTAATGTAGTGTAAATATTTTTGGAAATAGCAGGTCATCAAAGGGTTGCAGTCCACAGGTTGAGAACCACTGCTCTAGAACAAAAAGGAGAAATCACAAGCCAAAAGGAGTAGACGGCAAGAAATAATCAAACTCAAGGCGAAAGCCAATAAAATAGAAATAAAATAAAGCAAACCAACAAAATAAGACCAATACAAAAAAAAAATCAACGAAACCAAGTGTTGGTTCTTTGAGAAAAATTTAAAAATTTGACAAGCCCTTATCTAAATTAACTAAAAGGCAGAGAGATACAACCCAAATTCATAAAATTAGAAATGAAAAGGGGAGAATAATAACAGATACAGAAAAAAATAAAGAGAATCATAAAGACATTCTTTAAAAACCTGTACTCTACCAAGTTGGAGAATTGAAAAGAAATGGATAATTTTCTTGATTCATACAACAAACTGGCAGTGAGGCCCTATTGCTGAAGACAACACATACACAACTCACTGAACATGAAGAAGTCGAGCTGGTGCCTATATAGAGCCTTCACCACTATGTGCTAGCATCTTTGGTAGAGGAAGGTACTCTGCACACTACCAAAGGAGATATACAGACACCAATCCAGCTACAAACCCTTGGACCTACAGTGGTGTCCTGTCTGTAAGACATGCTAGGGCAATAGGGGCATAAAGCTTGTAGGAGTAACCAACCAATAACTGATTTGACTTAAGTGCCCACTCCATGAGATGGAATCCATACCTAACACTGCCTGGGTGACTAAGAACCTGAAACTAGATAGCCCAGGGACCCAGGGGAAAACCAAATACTGAAGGAACATAGCAATAAAATAACTCCTAATAACATCCTGCTAGACTCATAGATCAATGCCTTCCTCAGTCATCATCAGAGAAGCTTCCTCCTGCAGCATGTGGGAACAAATACAGATACCCACACTCAGATAATATGCAGAGAGTGAGAGACCTTGGAACACTCATCCCTAAAGTGAATGTCTCCATCAAACTCCTCGCTTCAGAGCTTAGGGAACCCTGCAGAAGAGAAAGAGGAAAGATTCTAAGAGCCAGAGGGGATGGGGGACATCAAGGAAACAATTCCCTCTAAATCAAAAGGATCAACACACATATTCATTCACAGAGACTGGGGCAGCATGCACGGGGCCTGCACGGGTGTGCACCAGATGGGGTCCTAGAGCTGAGAGGTGGACACATGGTCTCATCCCTAACCCAGAAGCAATCTCCAATTGATAACCACTTGCAAATGAAAATTTAGTTTTCTCCAAGGGAGTCTCACTAGGGAAACAAACCACTCTAAGGAGGCTACATGCCCAGCAGTAGATGGCCAACAGAAAGTGAACTTAACAGCATCTTTAGGGGTTCCTTGTCTCATAATGTCATGCCAACACTTTTTTGTTTGTTTTTAATTCTATCTTTTTTTTAATTTTTATTTTATTTATTTTTCCCCCTCTTTTTATCCTGCAGGTCCTTTGTATGTATTTATGGCTTCAAGTTCAGTGATTTTTTTTTTAGGATGAGATTTCTGAGTGTGCAAACAAGTGAGTCTCTTATCTATATATGTTTCTTGTGCCTTTTCTTGGTCCCTTTTCCTTCTGTTTGTTTGTTTTGTATTATTCTGATGTGTTAGTTTTGCTCTATAATATAATATATAAGATATTATTATAAAGTATATATTATATTTATTATGTTATTATCCCTTAGAAGCCTATTTGCTTTCTAACGAGAGTCAGAAAGGGAGTGCATCCAGATGGGAGAGGAGGTGGAGATGAACTAGGAAGTGTAGAGGGAGGGGATATCATAATAATGGTATATTATATGAGAAATAAATCTGTTATCAACAAAAGAAAAATAAACAACTGTGGTTCTTGAGAAAGGAAAATGATACCAGTTTCCACTTCCTCAGCTGTGTACACTGAAAGCCGCCGGTCTTCTGTTCTTGTCCATTTCCATTTCTCTTTCTGTGGCATCTCTCTCACACTTTAGAAAAGGAAATGACATGCTTTTCCAGTGGAATTCATGGCATCCTGTTCTCCTTTTTATAAAAATTCAGACAAATCTTCTCAGCCACCAATAGAAGTGGAGCAGAGCGAATCTGAAATACAGTATCTGTGACACCAACGAGGAAGTGGACAGCTCAAGCGGTCAGCTGACAAACCCTTCTTAGTTGAGAATTTTCCATTTTCAATAAAGTTGATTGTATTTAAAAGCATGTTTCACATCCCTAACTGTCAGAGAAATATAAATTCAAACTACTCTAAAGCCAGGCATGGTGCAGGACACCTTTAATCCCAGTACTTAGAAGGCAGAGGCAGGCAGATCTCTGTAAGATCTAGGTCAACCTAGTCTACACAGTGAGTTCTAGGACAGCCAGGGCTACACAGTGAGAACTTGTCTTAAAAACAAAAATCAAAACAAAAAAAAACATAAAAATACTCTGAGATCTCTCTTGACCCAGTCAGAGTGGTTAACAAGAAAACAAATAAAAACAAATGATTGTGAGGATGTGGGGAAAGAGAAACACTTATCCACTGTTGGTGGGAGTGTACAAATCTAACAAATAGAATTGCCATATGACCCCGCTGGGTCATTCCTTGGTAAATACCAACAAGAGTCCATGTCCCATTACAAAGATAGTTGCATGCCCATGCTCACTGCTCTTTTCACAATAGCAAAGAAATAGCATCAGCCTAGATGTTCATTAATAGATGAGTGGGTAGTGAAAATGTGTTATGTTTATTTACATGGTGGGATTTTATTCATCCATAAAGAAATTGCATGAAAATGAACAGAACTGGAAAACATTATATTACATACATTCCCTGTCATATGCAAATCCTAGTCAAATATGCAAAATTAGGTGGGAGTAAATGACAAGAAAATAGACAGGTAGGTAAAGGGTAGGAAATTAGAAAGGAGTCTATGGAGGAAGACGGGGGTTTTTAAGGAAGGAAAGCAGGAAGACATTAGAACATATGGAACGTTAAAGAGGGAGGGAGAATGCTGGAGTGGAAGGATGCATTAGGGAAACAGGGTATGGGAGACTGGCAAGGACATGTGGGAAGAAGTCAGGGAGGGGACAACTAGAACAAAGTATTCTGAAAATGCCATAAAGAAATCTTACAAATCAAACAAATAAAGACCTAATCAAGTATAGCAGCACATATTTGTAACCTTGGTACTCGTGGTGCTGGGGTAAGCAGTTCTATGGGAGTCTGAGGCTAGCCTGACCTATACAGCATTGCTCTCTATCCAAGAAAAAACCTAAGGGAGTTATTATGTTATTATTAAGAGATACATTTTATTTATTTCTTGATGCAATTTGATCATGTTCACCCACACACACACACACACTCCCTACTTCAACTCTTCCTAGGTCCCCCTTTCACATGCATTTCATGCCCTTTTTGCCCCCTTTTCTTCATTATCTAAAAGACTTCTTAGCCAATAGAGTATTTAACACTATTTTTGATGGTAGATCACCATATTATTTATTATAAAATTTAGGAGTCTGCAGACTTGACTAAGAGGCCCACAGTAAATGTTTTCATTTCTTTCTATGCATTTGAGCTTTGTTTCTTGGCACTTACATGACATTTGAATTCCAGCAATAAATAATATTCATACAGAGATGCAAACCCGTTGCTTTTCTTAAAAGATGCATTTCCAAGAAAAGTTTTATGTTTAATATTTTATGTTTTGATAGTTATCAAAGCTTCTGTGAATATTGATATGATCAGTTGTATACTAATACTAAGTTTAATAAGAATACAGATGGGGGTCTTTAAACATGTAGAAGCTTATGTTCACAAAATTTTGAAATATGACTTGAAATGCATATGGAAAAAGTATTATCAGCTAATTAAAGACTCTTGAGTATTAAATGGATCATAAATATTACGTTATGAAGGAATAGATTAGAAATATGTGTTGGAGAAAAACAAGAGTTTTAAATGTCTCACAATTAAATACAATCTTTCATATGAATGTATACTTGCATGGATGTATAAACACTTGCATTTATGTATAAACACATGTATTATATTTGTATTGATAGATACATTTGATAAAAATTTATTTTAAAATGTCAATGTTCTCAATGTATATACATTGTAGACTCTGCTTTTTGGTGATTTATTTATTTAATTTTGCATGTATAAGGGTTTTGCCTGCATGTATGTATGGGTACCATGTGCACAAAGTGCCTGTGGAAGTCATGTATGTATACGTACCGTGTGTATGCAGTGCCTGTGGAGGTTAGAAGAGTTCCAGATGAAGTTCCAGATAGTTGTGAGTCATGTGTGAGTACTGGTCTCTAAACCTAGGTCTTTGGCAAGAACAACAGTGTGCTCAACCACTGAACAATTTTTCCAACCCCACTGTGCTTTTTAAAAAACTTATAACCAATCATAGGAAAACAAACAAAATGATCAAAATCCTTGAGGTCCACACGGCGAGATAAAAGGATATATCCTTACCTTGAGAAAGCTGAGCCTTCTAGGTACCAAACCTAAATGATTCCTATGTCTCATGTGTGTATCATATTCATCTTCATCCTGTATATCAGCTCCCCCCACCCAAAAAGCAAAGTTTCAAAAATTGTGGTGCTCAAATCTGCTTGTAAGTACCTGTGCTTGAGAAAATGGAGAAAGGTAGTACATTCTTTAAATCTATCCCATTTTCTAGGCTTAAAATGTTTCTAGGCTTAAAACATTTTGGTAAAGGTTATGTGGCCTTATATAAGGTGATATTAAAAGACAAAACAAAGTAGGAGCTAGGGAGAGGGCTCAGTAGGTACACTTCTTCCGATGCAAGCATGAGGACCTGAGTTCAGATCAGCACTATAGTAAAAAGGCAGATATGCTCTCTCTCTCTCTCTCTCTCTCTCTCTCTCTCTCTCATGCACACACACACACACACACACACACACACACACACACACACTTGCCTGTAACCCAAGTCCTTGATGAGGATGGCTCCAGTCAATCTCCTCTGGATATATGCGTGCTTCCAGAACCACTTAAGATGGTGTTTCTATCATCAAAAAGCATGCAATACAATGGAGCAATTGTACTTACAGACTTCAGAGTTGGGGGAATCTAAAAACCACTAGCTTTGAAGAGCAGACCACAATATTTATTTAATGTAATAACATGTTACCCTATAGCTATACTACAAAATATTTATAATGAATTACCATCTCTATGTTTGCTCGCAAGCTTCCATTAGCCAGCTGCTGCTGCACAGTACAAGCAGCAGAACAAATATAATCCGTAACTCAGATGACCTGTTTATCCACTGCAACCTTTAACAGAAGAGTTACTTTGCACAGTGAAGGAGACCAGTCATTCTGACTTGGCATTGACATATATCCCTTCCACTTACTATTATGTTTGTCAAGACCTGTTTCACAGCACTGTCATCTGTACTTTGGTTGTGGTCTGTTTATAAAGACTGTATTAGCAGCATAAAGTGGGATCAGTTTATTTCAGCTCACAGAATAGAGGATACTGTCTACCATGACAAGGAAGACAATAGCTGGAGTAGTTCAGTACATAGTGGCAGGCACTTGCCGCATGACTTGTTCACATCTTGGTGGATCAGCAAGCAAATAGCTTGGAGTAGAAGTAGGGCCATATGTATATGTATATGTATATGTATATGTATATGTATATGTATATGTGTATATGTATATATGTATATGTATATATGTATATGTATGTATGTATGTTAAGTTAATTAAGAAAACCTAAACTGTTCTACCCTGTGCTAAAACCATTCAACTGGTTGTTGATATATATACATACATATATATATGTATGTGTGTATGTATGTATATATATCAAAGGCTGCCCTTGTGGCCTAGCTACAAGCTACACTCCCTCCCTCAAAGGTTCCAGTGTCTACAAGAACAACACAACTAGCTTCGGATCATGTATTTAAAACACATGAGCCGGTGGAGGACATTTCCCTTTTCATCTCTAACTAAAACAAAATCAGAAATGGAGCAGTAGCTGCAGCCTTTAGAAATCTGCTGTACAACCAGTTGAATGGTTTTAGCACAGCATAGAACAGTTCAGGTTTTCTTAAAGTCATGTGATGAGCCCTGCATAGGCTCAGGCGACCTGGAATTAATGATGCTTTTACTAACTGCACACAGCAGACCCCGTTACAGCACTGTATCTTAACCTGCCAGCTGGGATGCAAAAGTATTAAGCCTAGAATTTATTTCTTTCCTTAAAAAGCACGGAAGAGAAATGAATGAGAGCCAAGTATAATAATGTATATATATAATGTGTATATATATATATGAAAATACCATAATGAAACATATTACTTTGTATGCTAATCTAAAAATTAATTTAAAACACCATTTAAATGTAACTAAAGCCATTCAAAATAAATTATTAAATTTGGTCTTTGATAAAAATTAAATTCTAAACATATAGCATCATTTGCTTCATTTTGGATAAACGTCAAAATTGAATATACTACGAGTGCTGCCCTACGATCTTTTCTGTGATTTTATCCACACAGCCCATATTTGTTCCTCATTTATGGGTTGTCGTTAAAATAGGATATTAGGAAAGTTAACTAGGGGGAAGCAAGCTTTTTGTCTCCTTACAAACTGTGTAGTTTAAAGTAGGAATGTGGTGTTTGTATTGAGAAATTGCTTTGCTTTGATTAGTTTATAATCATGAAATGATGAAAAATTAAAGTGAAATAGTTACTTTCTGTGTTTATTGTCTTTGTTTATATGTATATTTTCATGGAGTAATGTGGGCAGTTTTGATATATTGAGTGTTTTATTTATTTCAATGCTATGAATTAAGTAGAACTTTTGCCTACTGATGAAGTAAGTTAGAATTCTTTTTTTTTCTTTTTTGGATGAGGGGCAGGGTTCAAACTCATGGAGATCCATCTGCCTCTGCCTCCTGAGTAATGGAATTAAAAGTGTGTACCACCACGCCTGGCTTGGAATTCTATTTATATGTCTTTTAAGATGTACCATTGAACCCAGTGGTGGTGCACGCCTTTAATCCCTGGATTAGGGAGGGAGAGACAGGCAAATCTCTGTGCTCAAGGCCAGCCTGGTCTACAGAGTGAGTTCTAGGACAACCAGGGCTACACAGAGAAACCCTGTCTCTAAAAATGCCCAAAAAAAGAATAAAAAAAAACTTGTTCACCAAGTTTTATTTCTGTTCTTTTTGGAAAATATTAATTTATGAGGGACTAAGGAAGGGATATTTAAGAAGCAAGCCCCGGGCCACCATATTTAAGAAGCACTGGGTTAGGCTAATTTCTAACTGGTTCTACAAGACTAGAATGTCCAAAGATATCTTATAATTAAATAAAATATGAATAAAACACCCACAGAGTCAAGCAGTCATTAAATAAAACCATTCTCTTACTATATTCTGATTTAGAAACTTTTAACTTTTTATAGAGACAATGCTGTATAGTGCGGTCTCAGACTGGCCTTGAAATCTCAAGGGACCTGCCTACCTCCACCTCTCAAATACCTGAGACTTCTAAGCATGTGATACTGTGCCTAGACACATTTAGATTATTTTAGTAAATGTATCTATTTTTTATGAGGTTGTATGTTATTCCATATTCTTTCTTATTCATTCATCCAACCTTCCAATCACTATAAAATGGATACTTTTTTTTGGCATCATTAGGTGGTGAAGAAACAGGTGAAAGACATGGTAAAAAAGAAAAATCAAGATGTCTTTCAACTGGTAAGTCAAAACACTGAGTCTTACTTTCTTGGTCAGATCCTACTTGGTGGTGTTCTGTCAGCAAATGACAAGTACCCTTGAGGTTCAGTAACTCATATCAGCCAATCCTTCTGACTTGCATTCTGTTTTGTTGGCCGTGCATTGCTGTGCATACGTTTTCTCTATGAATCTTCTTACTTCAGACCCCAGGCTGAAGGATTGGTGAGCTCTTACTGCTCAAAGAGGGGAAGAACATGGGAGCCTATGGAAACTCATTACTGGTTTTTGTGTACATCATAGTCCCTCATATGCCACTCATGTGACCAACACCAAGGTAAGAAAAAGATGAGCATGAAGATCTTCTTTCAAGGAGATGAAATTGCCATTTGGGTACAATCATATAACTGACCACATTTTCACAGTTAGAAAGCAATTGTGCTCCTATCCAAACCTGAATGTCCAGTCCCAGGTTCTACCAAATGTGGCTTTGTGTTCTCTACTCTCCAGAGTGTTGAATCAAACAGAGAGAGTGAAAGAAAATCCCAGGAGGGCTTCCATCTCAGTCACCCAACATAGTCTAACATGGGTGAGCATCTAGACTCCATGGAGCCAGCCTTGCAGCCCCAGAGCTCAAAGCTCAGGTTCTTCCAGGTCCTGTGTTTCATCGTTGATGTACTTTCAACTTTGAGAGCACATATGTGTAGATGTAATCAACGGTCTTATAAAATAAGAAACACAGAGCCAATTCAGAGAAGAAAGCCAAGAGGTCAGAGCTAAGAGCCTCACCCTTCCTGATTCAGGGATCCTCTCCAGCCAAGAGAGCTCTCCGAAAAGGACCTACTTCCTGTGTGTCTGTCTTTAAAGTCTTCCTGTTCTGCCTTCTCATTGGTTGTAAACCCAAACATGTGACTGCCTCGTCACTGCCTGAATGTACCGCCCTCCAGGTCCTTAAAGGCGTGCGCCACAGCCGCCACGCACTTGCTATGGCTCTAATAGCTCTGACCCCCAGACAACTTTATTTATTAACATACAATTAAAATCACATTTCAGTACAAGTAAAATACCACCACACATATGAGCTGAATTACAAATGTCCATAGCCTGGATATTCTTTATAACAAATAGCTCTAAGTCCACATACCAGCTATCCTCATGCTTGTAAAGAAAAAGACTTCATGTAAGACAAAAGAAAGCTTGACTCCTTAGAGTCTGTTTGTCATTGTTTACACTGTTAGACTTACGTGGTAATGTTATTAATAGTAGATTGAACACACAGGGTTAACCAGATATTTGTACTGTATAGGTTAATATGTGCATAATATAATATATTTACCATGCTCTCTTTCATATAGGTCTATGTGTAGATTGTTTGCCACCTAGTGGCAGTTGTTTTCAGCTCAATTATTAATATTCATGAACAATTTTAATTAGTTTGGCAATGTGCTTTTTTTCTTTTTAAAGAAAAGATCCCAAAGTCATAAAATGTTTAAAAGTGTTGACAATGACATTATTCTGTTCTAGCAAACTTTTAAAAAACTTGCAAATTTGATTTATATTTAATGCTTGACAATGACAGATGAGGCGGCATATTCAGAAGTCATTTGCTGTTGCAGGGAGAGTGCAGAGAATGATAAAATGAATATTCCCATCTTTAGCAAATAATACCAAAATGTTCCTTGGAGGTGGGGGTTTGTTTTGCACTCATATTACTGAGCGGAATACAGACATATAGATACTAAACTCATTGCTTTATTCCATCACATTTCTACATCAGAGGTTCTCAACCTGTGGGGTCATGACCCCTTTGAGGGTCAAACATCCCTTCCATGGGGTCACATATCAGACATCCTGCATATCAGATATTTACATTACTATTTATAACAGTAACACAATTGCTCTTATATGAAGTAGCAATGATAATTTTATGATGGGAGGGTCACCACAATATGAGGAACTGTATTAAAGGGTCATAGCATTAGGGAGGTTGAGAAACACTGGTTTATGTGATTCTAAAGAGTTATTCAGTTTTTCCTAGAAGCCATGTTTTATTTTTTAATACTTTATTTTAAAATTACTACAGAGTAAAATTTTTTATAAGATTCTGGGTATAAAGATTGGAATAATTCTCACGAATACCAGAACAACATTTTATTTTTGTAAAAATTCATAAAATGTTCCCAAATTTTGTATTTCATGTATAGAATAGCTGGGAGCAAGTGAGAAACAGTTTGGAGATGAATGTAAACGGGAGCAGGTATAGCTGGGAGAAGACGCAATGGATAGTGCGTTTGCGACACAAGGATGAGGGCCAGAGTTCGGATCTTCAAAGCCCATGCTGCCTGCCTATAACCTCTCAGGGGCAGAAATGGGAGATTCCCTGGGAAAACTAGGCTAGTAGAATCTGGAGCTTTACGTTCAGGTGAGAGACCCTGCTTAATATTTAAAGTGGATAGCAATTGAGGAAGATAGTCAACATCAACCTCTGGCTCTCACACACATGCTTGAACACAGAGACACATTGCAAACCTGCACATACACATGTACGAATGTCCTGCATGCATATACACGCAAAAAAAAAAAAAAAAAAACCCAACCAGGAACAAGCGAAGGATGAAATAATGAGCGAGCTGATGAGAAAAGGCTTGGATGATAATGGACCCCATGCGGAGATCAATGATGATAATATGCCTTAAACATAATTCAGTGATGAAGAAAATGAAACCTGCTTCTGATCAAGAGGTCCAAATAATAATGAGGGTTGTTTCACATTTAAGAACCAAATTCAAAAATATTTCTTAAAAACATAATTTTCTCTCTTAAGTAAAGGAGATATTTCTGCCAAATATAGGAAATAATTATTTTAGCTGGATGCCTTTTCATTTTGGATAAATTGTAAACAGCCTGAAGTTATTTATAACTGAGTTCATTGGGCATTGAATTTTTGACTATGTAGCTATTAAATACATTAAATTATATTTTCATCTTAAAGATGGTAGTCTGGTTAATAAATAGTTTGATAAGAAGAGGATTAAAGAACAGAGATTAAAAATTACCACCTAAGGAGAGAGAGAGAAGTGACTGTCTTCACCTTGGTCATCATATCTCAACTTTGGAGAGTTTCTTTTCACATACACAAAAAAACAAACCTATGCTGAATGTTGCTCCATTAACAAGACATAGGTTACTGTCATAGCACCCCATTTTACTCAGAAGAACCTCAGAACATTACAGTGTCTGAGACACTGTACATGAAAAAATAAACCAGGGCTGAGGGTGGTCTCAACAGTAGAGTGTTTGCCTAGCATCAATGAGGCCCTGGATTCAGTCTCCAGCAACAAGCCCATCCTTCCATCTGTCTGTCCATTTGTCCATCCATCCATCCATCCATTCATCCATCCATCCAACCATCTATCCATCTACCCATCCACTTACCCACCCACCCATCCATCCATCCATCCACCTACCCACCCATCCATCCATATATCTACCCACCACTCAGCCATCCATCGATCCATACATGCGTTCATGTATATCTGTATAAACCTCTTCATCTTCACTTAATAGTGTTTCTTGGATATGTGGCTAAGTTGGTTTGCTTTTTATAAAAAGCTGTTAATATCCTGTAAAAATAGCCATTCATGGTCACTGTGGAAGAGCTAGGTTCAGCAGACTGCTTACCACCACAACTATCTTAACATGTTTTTCATTCATCTGTCTGTGATGGCTACAAATTATACCAATGTCTTTAAAAACGGAGATAAGCACTGAAAGATCCAAGTAGTATGTTGAGATTTTCATGAGAAACAAGATCCACAGACTATTCATAGAGAGATAAATAGAGATTTATCATGAGGGACTAGATCATGGGATTATAGAGGCTATGAAGTCTCAGGGTCTGCCATTTGCATACTGAAGATCCAGGAAGACCATTGGCATAGCTACATCCAAACCTGGAAGACCTGACAGTCAAACTGGAGTTGCAAACATTGTATGCCCCATCCAAGTCCAGCAAGGCAGGTGGGTAATGATCTAAGCTCTGGTCCAAGCCTGAGAGCAAGTGGTATCAGTGGTCTCAGATAGAAGATAGAGGTCCTTTCTGTATAAAGTATTTCAAGTTCCCTTCTCCTGCCCTCTGCAGATGGGATGACTCCCTCTCACAGTGGTGAGGGAGATCTTCTTTCAAGATATAAGCACAGAACAGTCTCAGGGGCACTCTACAAAAAAGAAGTAAACCAGACCTGGGGGTGTTGTTTAGCAGTACCATGTTTGCCTGGCATCTGTGAGGTCCTGGTTCAGACTCTAGCAACAAGCATACATGTATAAACCTATTTGTCTTCACTTAATAAAGAGTTTCTCAGACATTAAAATAATAATCTCTTTTAGAAAACACTCTCACATTTTATCAGCTTGACAGGCATGCTTTCCTCCTGTTCACCTAACATATGAAAGTAACCATTGCAGGAAACATGTGTTCATTGAAATATTTTAGTCTATAGATAGTTTTACATATATGTGCATGTGTGGTATGTGTGCATGTCTATATATGTGTTCACATGTATGTAGTTAAGAGGTTGATGTCCAGTGTCTTCCTCAGTCACCCTCTACCTTATATATATTGGGGCATGGTCTTTTGCTTGAACCCGGAGTCCCCAAATTAGGCTAGTCTAGGTAGCCAACTTGCTTCAGGGATCCAGGGTCTCTGCTTCCAAGAACAGGGATTATAGACAGGCTGCTATATTCACATGGCCTGTATGTGGGTGATGGGGACTTGCAATCTGGTCCTTATACTTGTGTGACTTTCTTTTCCTTTTCACTGTCCTATCTTAGACACCTGCCTTGTCAGTGTGCTTATATTATCTATCCACTTTTCTACCAGGCACAGAATAGTCCAGAAAGAGAGTATACAGGAGGCCTGGGGTCAAGTTTAAGGTCAGAATGGAGAGAAAGACAAACTTAGACCACACAATCATTTGAGCTGAAGACTAAGTCAAGGTGGTATCTGACTACTGGGCATATGACTCTAGATATTGTGAGTAAACGTGAGTGACATGAGCGTCAAGTTGGGTAAGGAGATCGCTTGGGAAGTCATGGAAATGAAGGATGAACCTCAAGGGATAGTGAATGGCATGTGTACGGACATAAAACATGAAGTGCAATTTTTGAACACTTACTATAGGCCGAGCACTAGGCTGAGAATTTTATAGATTGTGTAGCTTTTTTCACACACATAAAAATTATAAAATTGAATAGCAATTATCTCTATTATACCTGTAGGCAAACTAAGAACATTCCAGCCAACAAGTGAGATGGCAAGGGCAGCAAGCAGCAGGTCATCTGTCCTGCTTGAACATCTGGGGCTCTTGAACCACTCACAGACTGGTGAAGCCGAGGTGATTCTTACCTCATTCCGGACGTGACCATGTGACTCAAGACTCAGGACCCATTTCTGATACTCATTGATGGAAATGTCCATGACAAGGTAGGGAAATGCCTCTACAGTCTGCTCTTTCCTGAACACACTGGTTATTTTCTAGCCCCCTTTCCTCTACAGCCAGTAGAAGAATGTCCCCAAACCATATGAGTTAGCATCCTCTCTGGTCTCATGCTCTTCTGGTGTCTTTGATGTATTTCTTGGCCATCTTGAGCCCTGCCTAAAAATACCATCACCTGCAACTCTACCTTTGCAAAAAGATTTCTCTTTCTTTATCTCCCATCACACCAGAGTTCTCTATCTTTGCCTCTTCACCTGCACAGGCTCGTTGCATTAAGCTGGGTCTCTAGAGAGTGGAAATAGTCTTTGTCCAGATAGTGCCCTGTATTGCTTTGCTTGGCACAACCATCAGCAAACCAAGAGCTTGGAGACATTTGTAGAATGAATGATAAGACATTGTGTCAAAGTCAAGAAGAATGGAGTCAAGCATACGGGACTCACTTCTTTGGTTTCTGTGGAAATAATATCAATAGGAAAATCAAATAATGTGATTGGGTACAATACTGAGGTAATTCCCCAGAAAGGTAGCTGGCATGTAGCTTACCTGACAAGAGGAAAGAAAAGGAATCGAACTCACCTGCTTTGCAAATATTTTACTCGGTCTTCTAATAGTAGTTTAGATATGAAGAGTCCAACTATATACCTTGCATATGTATTTATGTATACAAATATACATACGTATCTGTGGACATATA
This sequence comes from Peromyscus californicus insignis, assembly GCF_007827085.1. Lineage (NCBI taxonomy): Eukaryota > Metazoa > Chordata > Mammalia > Rodentia > Cricetidae > Peromyscus > Peromyscus californicus. The sequence goes on from NW_026294525.1 coordinate 33,975,496, forward strand.
TGTCCATACTACACTTGCAGTACTCACACACATATGAATATATACTTCATATGATTCCAAGAAGCCTAATCATTGGTGCCAAGACCTCAGCTATTGTTAGTATATACACTTATCAACATCAGCATGTTGCACTTTTATTTGATGAAACACTTCATCATAAATTAGTTCCTTCTATACTGAGGGAAGATTTGCAGAACAAAAATTCTTCACAATAGAGATGGTGAGTCACTCCCATTTTGGTGACTCATACCATGTTGGTTTCATAACCTTTAAGTAATGTGACAATAATAATGCTTAATTTGTCTGTGCTTCTACAGAGCTCTGAAGATCATGTGGCCATGCACAGCAGCGGTTAGCTGTTGAATCTTAATTGTAGCTGTACTACTCCAAATTGTGTGCGTTTTGGTAAGATTTAAACTGGAGTCTGTCCACACACGGAGGACTTTATTATATAGCTCTGTTTTGGATTAAAAGAGGTAATTGGAAAATTCAGCTCATGGTATTCTAACAACATCAATACCATAAAAATGCCCAGCAAAAGACACAGTTGACATTAACATTCAGTTAAGTGCAAATGAAAATTTGTATTCTGGAATTTGACCATTTGTAATATTGATCAACAGAATGAATTAGTTGCTCATATAAGTTGGCTGATGGAAGACTTGAGTTAGTGCTTGTCTGTGGTGTTACGTGCCATGGACTCTGACATCTGTCCTTCTCTGTGAGGAAGGGGAAGGACAGATGAGAGTAACAGGAAGGATACAGGATTGTGTACTCAGACTGACAGCTTCTCAAATTATCCTTCTGGACTTGATCATATTGTGTGGTGATGAAACTGAGACAGAGAAAAGTTAAATGCATTCATCCAAGGTAGCAGCAGCATGAGAAACCATGAGTGGGAAAAATCAAGAAGATAGTATTTTATATTCAAGAAGATTCTGCTATGACTCATTCGACCTTCGGTGGTTCATGCACCATAGTGATTTGCAGCAATAAAGGGAAACTAGCTTGAATACTTCTTGTGCCATCCTCCAAATATTTCAATTCAGGCAGCATTTTCTGAGTCAAGACTGTAGGCACTGTCTAATGTTCCTCCCACCTAAATCAGGGCTCCCCTTACTTAGTCTTCCTGCTGATCGGTGAAAATCTACCATTAGACATGTGATCTTCCAACGCTTGGTTCCCTCCTTGCTAAAATGCGGAGTGGTTTCTTTTCCATAATCTATCGGTATCAACCCCCGTATCAGTGATTTGTGCGTTACCATGAATAATCTCGCCAGATCCTGGGATACATTTTTATGGTAAAGAGGTAGGAATGTCACCCCAAAAAGTAAAAAGGGCAAGTCGAGGCTGTGGGAGTCATAAAAAGTCTGTCAGGAAAAGACTGGGTTTCCAGCTGCTCAAGGACTTGAAGGTTGTGTTCACTGAACATAGAAGGATTTCCACTGTGAGTTTGATGGGCAGAACAGACATGGTGAGGCGCCCCGCACGCCCCTCCACCAGGCTGCAGAACTCAAAACTAGTTCGTTGCTGTTACTATCTCAGTTTCTCTGTGGCTCAGTTTTCATGTGTGGTGGGTGGGAAGGGATGGCGCCTTATCCCACGTGGTCTATCAGGATGAAGCCTACTTCCTGATCAAATCCTGTATGTAGAGAACAGCATAGAGGGCCCTAAAGGTTGTAGAGGAAGCCAAGGTTCTATCTGCTCTGTGTCATGTATGGAGACAACACACTGGGAGGTTGTGAGGATTTTGTTTTATTTCCTTTCTTTAACTGTCTTCATTAAATTTTTATTAATGAATGTATTTTTCTCACCTGCATAAAACATTAAATTTAATATTGTTCATTCCCAGGTGATGCTGCTTATTAACCTCAAACAACTTTGATTCCTCCCATGTTCCTTAGATCTGTCAATCAAATCTATCTAGCTGACTAGTCATTCATCCATGACCTTTCATACAAAGTAGGGTCCAAGTAAGGATTTCAAATAAGATACAGAAAACAGAGAAAATCTGGAATTATAATTGTGAAAAGGGACCTAGAGGAGGAGAAAAGAGACCATGTGTATATGTATGAATACATTGTAAGAGCCAGAAACTATTACATTTTGAGAACAACTTTAATTCTTAGCTTCTGGATGGATAGAGAAGAGGGAGTTGGGGGAGATTGAGAGAGTCTCCTTAGGGTAAAAACACTAGCAAAATTTCTTTGGGGCCATGAGCTTGTTTCTGTTTAAGAGACAGTAGGAACCACTATAGGCAGTATTTTTTAGAAACAGGGGTTTGTGTGGACATTCTCTGGAATTTCTCTCAGAGAAAAGCTAAGTAATAATAAAATTCAGTTGAAATTTTGTGGGCCAATAAAATAGCATGACCCAAGTACATGGCCTTTGGATGATTGGACATGAATAGAATTCATATAAATAGTGAAGTGTAGATGATGCCATTCTTGAGAAATCTCCTCACTTTCCACTTACAATTCCTCCACATGATGCCTGCATCTTTCTACTCCTACTGAGTTGTTGTCTTAAACCATACATTGTATGTATGTAAGGATTGATTGTCTTGAGAGAGAACATATTTTCTATTTTTATTTTGCTATACCCGTGTGTAACACACTGGGAAATTTATAACTCACTAACTGGTTTGATCCAGTGCCACATACATATTCCCTTTTTATCTGTAGGTGTCAATATATGAATGTCAAATGCAATTTATTTTTAAATTTACTTTTGGACAAAATCAGTATGGTGGTTCAAATTATCTAAGGCATTATGAGAACACATTAAAGTTAGGATTCCATGAGCACACAGCATTCAGAAATGCTTTACTGTCAAAAACTGGGGTTGAAATTCTTCCCTCACTTACATGTCCCAATCACTTTGCATATTTAGAAAGCACTTCAAACTGATGAGGAGCTACCTCATCAGAATGTTTGATGTCAAAACGTAGTTATTGCCCTGATTTCCTTTATACTATCTCTTTTAAAATTGGAATTTAAAAATCCTATTTATTCTGATATGATTTCAAAAGGGGGCATTGCAAATACACAAAATAATGTCCTCTTTTGCTTTAGGATTGGGTAATCTAATAATTGTAAAATGCAATCACTTCAGTAAGCCATCTCAAAAATAAGCATTTCAGGGCCAGTGTGGTCTTCCAGCAGGGGCTAGGCATTTGCCCATAGGCCTAATGACCTGACTTGGGTCCCTTGGATCTCACAGGGTGGCAGGAGAGAACCAACTCATGAAAGCTGTTCTCTGACCTCCATATGCCCCCCATGGCAATAACATACCTGCACTCTCCCACATGCAACAAATAAACTAAATAAGCGTGGTAATGGTCTAAGGGAAAATTTCTTCTGCTGTGAGGCCTAAAAGAATTTTTCCCAAAGTGTAGTTTTGTTTCTTTTGCTCATTGATATAAACCCAGGAAACTGCAAGGTCTTAAAATATGAAAAAAAAATTGATAATATTTTACCTCATTATAATTATAAAATGACTAGTTTTATAATTTTATAATAAAATAAAAATTTTAAACTTATACAATTATAATTACAAAAATATTACAATATTATAATTTGGCTTATCTACAGATTTCTCTCTCTCTTCTCTGTGTAGTGTGTGTTGCCTGTAAATCAATGTGTAGTATGTACACATGCGTGTTCAAGTATCAGCTGGAAGAGAACATCTTCCGAGGCCTTCCTCTATCCCTTGGGACACGGTCTGACACTGAATCAGAAGGTCACTGTTTGTGGTAACCTGGTTGGTCTGCAAGTGTCTAGGATCTGACCTCCCCGCCCCACTACCCACAATGCTAGGGTACAGTCACTGCAAGGGCAGCTTTTGAAGGTGGCTGCTTGGGATTCGATCTCCGGTCCTCATGCTTGCCCAGCAAGTGCTCGTGGCCCACTGAACCACATCCCCACCCCTCCAGACGGGTCTTTCTATGTCTCTATTACTGTGCCTTCTTTTGCCTCCACGTTCTTCTCACTGTTCTACCATGCAATCGCTGTAACCTGTGCAAGGCCGTGTCTGTATTTATGCTGGCAGCTTACTTTCATTTTGACCTCCTTCACACAGGAACTGAAGTAGTTTCAGATGAGGCACTACATTTTGGGTGCTGATAAAAGTTCTTCTGTGGTACAAAAATCCTTTTTGTATCGAAGCCTTGCTTGTTAGTCCTGTTGCCCTTTGGGGACAGCAGCAGGTGACTCACACTGTGCTGAGGATTTTTTCACTCTCTGATAACTAGCCACTCTTGGAGGTGGACCAAACTGGAGCTGCCCAAAGCCAAGTTTCAAGACCGTCATGGATTGTACAGTCTAGAGTTCTACTTAATACACAGAGAGAGATGATTACAAATAATCTTTTAAAAGTAGGCACACACTTTAGGCTTTCATGAAACTTGAAGCAGATTTCAAAAGGTAATTGAAATAGTTCCTATTATTATTGCATGCAATTCATTATTTTTTGGAAGGAGATCTGAGACAACAAAATAAAGACAACGTGAAGGATTTATATTTTGTGTGTTGTATTGGTGATTGAATCCAGGGCCTTATGCATTGTAGGCAATTACCCACCACTGAGAGTCTATTTATCAACTATCTATCTATCTATCTATCTATCTATCTATCTATCTATCTATCTATCTATCTATCTATCTATCTATCCATTCATCCCTCTATCTATCCCTCTATCTATCTATCTATCTATCTATCTATCTATCTATCCATTTTTGCACAGAAAGTCTGGCCCTGAACTCAAGATCCACTCGCCTCAGTCTCCCAAGTATTAAAAGTGTGTCACCAAACCCAGCTCTCCAATTTTGGGTGTGGGTTGGGAGAAAGGCAGTTTGAAACAAGGTCTCATTATGTAGTTATGACTGATGGCCTTGAACTTGGAGATCCTCCTACCTTTGTTTCCAGAGTGCTGGGATTAAAGGCATGTGCCCCTATACCAGGCTTTTGTTGTTGTTGTTGGTTAAATTACCTAGACAGGTCTTGAACTTTCCATCCCTTGCCTCAGTTTTCTAAATAACTGAGATTACAGGCTTGTGCCCCAGCCCTGGCTAAATGTCTTTCTATGCATAATTGTTTTTTTTTCCCCAAAATGTGGTGTATTTAACTATAATACATTAAAAGAAATCCTCACTGCTAGTCATGACCGTGAGCTAGATTAGAAGATTCTCAAATAGATGCAACACAGACATGGATCCAATGGTTAACAGACTAGTGAAGCAAAGATATTCATGTCATAAATTTCCATTCCACCATGAGGAATATGAACTATGAGTGGCTCCCACTGAGTATTTATCACATTAAATTCTCACAGGAATTCTCAGCGGTGGATACCATTATTGTTCATGGTCTACATGAGCTGACTCACAGGAGGTCCAACAAAGCTTCAAAATGTGTGGTTAGTAAGAGCTATCTATGCAGCCCGAATTTCAATCTGAAATCTGACCCCACTGTCAGGGGGTCTTAACTACCCTATATGCCCAGAAGGCTCATATCCATTCTTCACTAGCGTCATGTGGTTATTATTAATATGTTACTACAGCTGGGCATGGTAGTACATGCCTGTAATCTCAACAATTGAGATATTGAGGCAGGAGGATGATATATATATATATATATATATATATATATATATATATATATATATGCATATATGTGCAAACCTAAGTTATGCCAGACAAATGCAGGACTTATGTGTATAGATATAAATATAGGGCTGGAGAGAAGGCTCACCCATCAAAGGCTGAGGCTCCCAAATAAAAATCCCAGCACCAGACATGAATTGTCTCTTTCTGAATTGTTGGTCAGTGGGTTCCCCTAGACACCACCTAAATATTATAGTCTCTTGCCATTTTTCTGTTACCCCTTAGAATTTGATGATAAGACCCGATTGCTGAAGACACCACATTATTGGGTCATAGAACATGGAGAAATCAAGCTGGGTCTAATCCAGAAGCTTCATGCCTGTTGGCTAGCTTTCATAGCATTGGAAGGTACCGTGTTTGCTACTGGGCAGAAAAATAATCAACAGTCTTACCACCCGTGAAACCTGCAAGCTACAACAAAGACTAGCCTGGCAAGATATACTCACTGGTGCAACAGTGGTGTAAATGTTGTGGGAGAAACTAACCACTTCATGAATGGGTTTGAGACCTGCTCTACAAGATGGAACTCATGCCTGGTACTGTAAACTGGGCAAAAAAAACCATGGCTGGCTAGGGAAGGATCTAATACCATTATTCTGCTAAATCAGAATAATAATGACCTTCCCCCTAAATTTCCATCTTTATGGCCATAGATTAGTGCATCTCTCAATCCTCATCAGAGAAGCTTCTTTTTACAATAGTGAGTGATTAATACACAGACACACAACTAGACAACATGTGGGAAGTTAGAAACTGTGGCATGCTTAGCTCTAAATGGGATAACTGTATCATATCCCCTAAATTGAAGACTCAGGGATCACTGTGGTAGAGGGAGGTGGGCAGGAAGATTTTAAGAGTCAGATGTAGCAGACTTTGACAGTCAATCCATATTTGTGGGACATGACAGTACTATTGCTGCATACATGATCTCATAGCAGCTGTGCCTGAATGTATAAAGCCTGCACAGCATCAAGCCTGTGAAAATCCCACCATGGATGGGGAGAGGTTTATGCACTTCCACCAATAGCTTGAGGAACTGTTCCCAACTGATGACTGTTGGGAGAGGAAGAGTAGATTTCCTTCAGGCGTGTGACCCCTGAGAGACTACCCAAGCACATAGAGGGAGCACTGGGTGGACTCAGTGTGTCTAAAAAAGGTCGCATATGAAGTTTGGAAAAAATGGCGGTGGTGTAGATAGGGAAGAATTGGAAGGGATTGAAAGCAGGTTATGTTTGATGGGAGCAAGTAAAATGTTTTTATGAAGTTCTTAAAAGAAAAAAAAAGACAAAAAAGGCAAAGAGCAAACTTCTAACCTCAGAAAGATAATCAGTGGGAAAAATGACTACAGAATAATCAATGAGCAAATTAAATCTACATGGACTGCCTGGGGGGGGGAGTTCTCCCCCACATCCCTAGACTTTTTGATCAGTTGGGGCATTATAAGAAGCTTCAGATACTAATGTTTTTAAAATTAACTAAATTTTTAACGCATTTGTTTCCTGCACAGTCCTGAATTACAGTCAAGGAGACAGTAGAATTTTGACTCATTTGTGAATGAGATCATAAGAAGCATGTCATCATTTGGATCATAGATTAAGAGGGTGGAAGATTTTTGAGCAATCATCTGAAGTATTTTTTTTATTAATTTTAAATTAGCCTAGAGATTAGAGTTGCTTTTATTAGGGGGAAAAACTGGTTTGGTGATTATCTGACTAGTCACTAGCCTTCAGCTACTTATTTAACTTATGTAGGAGTCAATAAATATCTTCCAGTCTCTAGACAAAAATTAGCAAGCTTGATTTTTATCCTGATTTCTAATGCTTTGTATTTCCCCCCAAATTAATGCGTTCCACTTACAAAGAATTAAGAAACCAACAAGGAAAGAAAGATGTGGCTGTACATTGGGTCAGCCTGACTTTTCCTTTTGACCCAAATTCTAAGTCCAGAGATAGAAGCACTATGATGTACTGAGGGATAATTGCAGGAGCTGGGTGCAAAGCCTTGAACCTCATATTGTCTACACAGCTGGCTTGCAACCCATGGAACCTTTCAAGGGGAACATTGGTCAATACTCAACACACATTGCCTTGTGGTTCCACTTTTAGTAATTTACCTCATTTGAACATTTATTTGTAAACATAAAAGAATTCGTAGCACAAATTATTTAAAATAAAACAGCAACAGCTGCATGTAAACATGTACGTGGTAAAGTTCCAGACATAAGGGATTTGTTAAGTGAAAGTCAACTTCCATACGAGGCAGTGTTCTGTAGCAATTCTGAATACCAAATAGTGATATGGACACATGGTCATAGGGGGAAATTATAAAATGCCATCAGTATTCTTTTTAAGCTTTATCACAATTATTTTATTTATCATATGGGCATGTATTTGTGTGCCCATGTGCACAGTCCATGGCATGAAGTGAGAGTCAGAGGACGACATTCAGGAATTGATTCTTTCTCCCATGTGGATCCTGAGGACTGAACTCAGTCAGGCCTTCAGCTGCCTTTAACTACTGAGTCATCTCACTAGTTGTGATCTGTATTTTTTTAAAAAAAAATAGCTAAAATCAATATAACTATTGATATTATGCAATTTAAAAGGTTGTCCCTTAGGAGTGAAGGTTTTATCCTCTGTGTGGATTTCCATGTTCCTCTGTCGTTCCTAAATGAACAATGACACGTTTTCTGGCCTTATCTCTTTGTGAGTACTGACTCTGGGTATTAAGTGTGTTTTCTGAACCATCTGTCTCCTCCCTGGCATCATGCAGCAGCTTCTTATCTCGGTTTGTGTCTCTTTCATCTGTGCTCTGTTGGTAAGGTCAAGGAGATGGTCCAATGGAAAATTATTTTCCTTTCAGAGATCACTGAACACTGACTCAGCTTTGGAGTTAAGTGATTAATGTAGTTTAAAAACAAACAAAAAAAATTAAAACAAATCAAACCAACAAACCCTTGGAATAACTGGCTGGCTGTAGGAATCTTTCTCTCAAAAATTTTATTAACCCTACTTATGTCAGAGTAGATGGAGTCCTGGGAATGACTAGAATGTGAGTGGATATTTGCATGAACCTTGAGGACATAGGAGCGTGTCCTATTAAGAATTTTTTCCAAGTTCCTCTACTGTAATAAAAGTGATTCCTAAGTGTGGGAGCATGGAGAAAAGAAATGTGATCTTGCTTGTGAAGAGACAGGGAACAGAAGCCTCTCACCAATCTGGATTTCTGATTACCACTCAACAGTACTGAACATTTACTGACTGAGGAGACAGCATGGTAGAACATCTAGGAGGAAAGTTCATCTGAGTAGCTTGAACTTGCATGGGTTCAGTTTCATGCAGTTAAATTCACTTCCTGTAATAGATGATTGTTTTTAACCCAAGATGAAGAAACAATGTCAGTTGATATCATAGCAATTTGTTCAAACCAGCCTAACTTAATGAACGTATTATTGCAAGTGTGATTCTTATGGTAGACTTCAAATCATCTAGGAGTGTCCCTGATACATGCAAACAAACACAAATACCCTATGCTAGCGCAAATTGTCCCAGGTAAATTTGTGCATAGTCAACTATGTGCTCAGTTGAGGCTTAGGAGCCATTGTGATTGAATTTCACAATAACATACTTGGCTGAAAATGAAGATGTTGAATGTATAGACCATCATTTCTCAACCTGTTGGTCTCAACCCCCTTGGAGTCACATATCAGATATCCTGCATATCAGATATTTACATTATGATTCAGGACAGTAGCAAAATTACAGCTATGAAGTAGTGATGAAATAATTTTATGGTTGGGGGTTACCCCAACATGAGGAACTGTATTAAAGGGTTGCAGCATTAGGAAGGTTGAAAACTACTGGTATAGACTTATTCTTAGAACACCTGTCTGCACCATGGTACATGAAATGATAGTGGATGGTTCTTTTTAAATACATTTTGAATATGTCTAGTTCTGTAACTGTTTCACTATATCTACTTCAACAGTTATCTCTATATTATATTTATATATTTGTGTTTGTATGTACGGGCAGCCATTTGTTTGTCTGAGTGTGTACACCACAAGGTGCATGTGGAGGTCAGAGGTCAGCTTTCAGATTTGGTTTTCTCCTTACACCACATGGGTGCCAGGGATCAAATTCAGGTCATCAGGCTTAGCTGAAAAGGTCTTCACCTGCAGATCCAGTTAGCAGGCACCCACTGTTGTAAGTCTAGTGGTAATTTGGGCTAATTTCCTTTCAGATGGTATTCAAACACATTGGCTTTATTAAAACTCAAGAGAACTTTACCATACATTTCTCTACTCCCACCCATTTGGAGCAGATCATACCTTAAAAGATGAACGTTCCCTTGGAAGCTCTGCCTCAGCCACACCCCTCCCACTCTTCCCTTTCCAAACCCTGCCCCTCAGAAATCCCACAAGAGTCAGAGTTCCTCAAGACTGTGCCTACAGGGTGTTTAAGCTCCAGTCCATAGACCTGCCATGTGATTTCTTCTCTTCCCTCGAGATCACCTAGGAATGGTTTGCTCAGATTAAACCTGGTCCTTTACTTTTAATTCATCTTGATTTGACTTATTGCATGGGCAAAGAAGCTTAATACCAGGGATTCAAAATACCTATCAATGAATTCTTTTAATTCTTCTATAGACACATATGAAATTAACAAACAAGCTATCTTTATGCTATTTTACCTGCTCTTTTTTCTTCCTTCCTTCCTTCCTTCCTTCCTTCCTTCCTTCCTTCCTTCCTTCCTTCCTTTCTTTCTTTCTTTCTTTCTTTCTTTCTTTCTTTCTTTCTTTCTTTCTGGAAGTTTCTGGAGTTATTATTACAGATGCCTGCTCTTCTCCTTCTTCCTTACCCTCTATTTTATACACCTCCAGAGCAATGCATTCCCCAATGCCAGCAAAGCAAAACCCAGAAAGATTTGGAAAACTTGGTTTATTTTAAACTTCGATTCCATGGGGCTTTGAGCAGTTCTAAATTTGGTTTAAAACAAAAACAAAAACAAAAAAACCTGTTTTCTCCTTCTTACCATCAGCTTGTTTTACAGTCATCTGGACTTGATTTTCAGAGAACCTGAAGACCAACATTCATCTGCACAGCTTGTTGCTAATTCATGACTTTACAAGGGTGTGCATGTGTCTATGGGTCATGCTCATGCATATATCTTAAATAAAAAATAAACTAGGTTAAAACTAGTGAGACCCAAACCCAGTCTCATTACCCCTACTGCCCAGTGCTCGCTGTGGGTTCACACTGGAAGGAACAGTGGAAAACTGTCAGCAAATGGGTCCAAGTCTTCCAGAACTTTTCCTGTTTTAGCATATTTTTGAAGGCAGCAATCCACGCAGAATTTATGCATTTCTGTGATTTCTTGGTCACGGCACTAATACTTTTCTTGGTCCAGGTTACATGTACATAATGGAAATAGTATTTTTTTTCCACAGGTGCTTTTTAGCAAGGACAAGAGTTATTTAATTAATTTTCATGAAATGGAACATTTGCATGAATGGTCTTGTCTCTGAAGATATTTGGAAATTTTCATGACTAAAATAATTTCGAATTCTCTAATAAATATGCCACAGTATGCATTTTTGCATAAACATATATTGTTAGTTACTTGCTGATCCCTGAGATCAATTTATATTTCTTTCTTTTTTTTAAATGAAGATTTATTTTTATGTGAATTGGTGTTTTGCCTGCATGTATGTCTGTCTGTGTGAGAGTACCATATCCCCCGGAGCTGGAGTTATAGACCGTCATGAGATGTCATGTGGGTGCTAAGAATTGAACCCAAGTCCTCTAGAAGAGCAGCATGTGCTCTTAACCTTGGAGCCATCTCCCCAGTCCTTAATTTATTTTTCTTAATACAGTCTTCAAAATACCTCTCAGAAGTATCTTTATGACTCTCCAATGGCTCAGTGGATGGAGGTGCCTGAATGGAGGCCTAGATAACCCGTTTGATCCCCAGATGCCACAAAGTGGAAGAGAGAACTGGTTACCGACAGTTGTCCTCTGACCGCCACACAGCCCCCTTGTCTTGGCATGCCTGCATAGATGCACACACATATACATATACATGCAATACTTAGTTAAATGAGTAAATAAATACTTTAAAAATTATTGGTGAATATTAATTGTACTAAATATTTTGTCTTGTCTCAAAATTAATTTTCAAACTAATATACATAATGGGTTATTGTATAAAGTTGTTGTATATGTACACAGCATGTTCTTATCATGTTCCCTGTCCTCATTCTGTTTCCTAAAGCTGTTCCTCTTTCCTAATAGTCCTATTTTTGTTTCTTTTCAGACAATTCCTTTTTCTAAATCTTTAGGTCTCCTCTAACCACATTGTAAGCCCAAGTGTTGATATTTAATGATACTTGTATTAGTTGGCTTCCAAAATCAATCCCAGTTGTCCATACAACCTTTGATATCCATACCCTTATTCTCCCACAGCAAATGAAGGCTGGTCTTCCATCACCAAGAGAGTACAGAAGAAGCTATGCATAACTCTCACAGTTGTTGATAATCTTACATCTCCCCCCGTCCTGAGCTCCCAGCTTGTTCAAACACCAAGAGAAGTTACCACCATACTACAGGAAGCTGCTTGAAGATGCTCTTGTGGAAAGAAACTGAAGCACTAGATGGAACCACCCTGGCAGTTGACACCCAGTGCCAGTGAACCCTCCAGGTGACAGTCACCCGAGTCCTAATGTGACTGCAATTATACAAAGCCCTAAGTGAAAACTAACCTAGAATTTGTCAGCATATCAATTCATTATTATATGCTACAAAGCTTTGGGGTAATTTGTTCTATAGACACAGTAACTAGATTAATATTTACAGGTTGAATTCTTGCTTTTAAGAGATTTTGTTTGACTGATTAGTTCTGGTTTAGTTTTAGTTTTATTCCATTGAGCCAGGATCTCATTTAACCCAGACTTGCCCCAACTTGGCTGTACAGAGAAGGCTAGCCTTGAACTCTTGATCCACCTGCCTTCAGTCTTCCAAGTGCTGGGATTACAAAAAAGAGCCTCTATACCTGCCTAAAAGTTTTGAAAATCAACAGTGTTTCAAAGATCAAGGACAGGCTTCATTGTCAACAAGATCCCATGCAATTTTTCTCCTTAGAAATGTTCCTGTGTTGTCCAGTTTTAGTTCCTTGTAACCGTTTAACATTAGAAGGCTGCAAAGCAGCCTTTCTGGGAATAATGTTTCCAGTCCTTAACTATTTGAGTGGGTTTCCTTTCTATCTTCCTCTGAAGATGGGCTCTTTTTATAACTACTGTCAACAGTGCCCTCTGGGTTAGGAGACCACATCTGGTAACCCCAGTAAAGGGATTAATGAATAATGAGTGATAAATATATGAACCAATAAAGAAACTTTGGCACCTAATTTATCAGGTTCTGTATTAAATGTTTTCATGTGTTAGGCCTGGATTTTTCCACTTGTGTAAGCCTTTTGAATATGTACAGAGTCTTTTACAGTGTTTCATATACATTTAATCTTCCCAATTATCCCAATTATTAGGGAAGGGGAGCAATCTCATAGACAAAGGGATTTTTTTTTTTTAAGAATGTACCATCTTTCTGACATGATTCTCTTGTTAAGGGTGTAATCAGCCCTGGGTTTGTTTAAGAAGACTTAAGCACCACTCATCAACTATAAGCTCTAACTCCCCCAAGAGACATAAGCCCTGTGTTCAGAGAACTTCATTCTTGTGAGAAAGATTACAATAAGCAAGAAAGGCAGAAATTGCTCAAGAGCAATAGAGTCTTAAAATCAGGTGATGTGGTAACGTTGCTCCATGGGTAATTTGGATGACAGATAGAATGAGGTCTAAAGCACAGGAGGAAAATGAAAAGTGTATCCCAAGCAGAGAAGTACAAGGCACAAAAGGACAAAGCAGACTTATGGCCAAGTAAAGGCCAAGGAGAGAAGAGTATCCAATGGTGGATCATGGGGAGGTCAGTGACAAGCCTAGACCAGTTTATTCCTACAATAAATATGAAGCAGAGCCTATTTCCTAAGAGCACACAGAATGCCACGAAGTTTTTAAACCAGTGATAGATTTGTAAACCTTGACATATTCGTAAACCTTCTGGATGCTCTGTGTCTAGAAAACGGGGTATTAGATACAGGCAAAATGAAAGCAAGGAATTGTTTTACATCTAGCAGAGTAGTACCGGGAGGCTGGTGGCAGCAGTGGAGAGCAGGAGAAGCCAACACACACAAAGCATGCTTTGGAGGAGGACCCTTGGGAACTTGACGGATTGCATGCAAGGCTTCCTGCCAAACCTCGGCTCTTTTGGCACTGTAACTATCCTGGCCTAGACTGCATTATGTATATAGTCATTCAAATATTCGTTGCCCTTTCTCTCCATACTTTGTAAAACAATAAAAAATTTGGAAACGTCCAAATGTTAGTATTAATGATAAAGTGCGGGTCTCACAAACGTGATATCTCAACTTCTTAAGCTTTAAGCTAGACCATGAGGTGTGCTTAAAGCTAGCCTCAATTGACTTCTCAATCAAATCTAAAGCAGCAAACAGTATATTCAGTGTGGTTAAGGGAAGAAAATTAAAGATTTGGGCATAAACTGTATAAATCTATTGTTGAAGCTTGATTTTAAAAGAAGGCTACATTCAGCATTTTTATCTCTTTTCTCTGGCTATTTGCTGATGACAGCTAAGTCTATTGTTAAACTTCAGCACAATCTTGCTACTCTTTGTGGCTTCATACTTGGAAATGCTGCCAGTCCATCTGTACATGTTAAATTCTCAAGGACTACATTATTTATTGTGAAATGTTTATTCAGGCTTTTAAAAATATTTCTTTGGTTACACTATACCATAAACACTTGCTTGGGTTACAAAAAAAGAACAGAGGAGGTCAGATACCACATTACCTTCTGAGGGCTGAGGATCTAGTGAGTGTACATATATGTAAGCAGACAGCCACGATAGTGCCCACAGCTGACATGGGCCATGCCCAGGCTGCCTTAGGAACACTGCTAGGAAGACCAAGAAGGTGGATGAGGCAGGATGGGAGTGGGACTTGGAAAACTCTCTGGAGTGGATAATGTCCAGGCTGAGGGCCAACCTTGATGTGTCTTTGCCACTCATTGGCAAGAAGTGGCCACTTTGAGTACAAGGGAACCACACCTTTTCTCTCTCCAATGTGGGACATGTAGTAAATCTCACAAAGATAGTAGGATTGTGTTTCTTTTTAAAACTGGACTCTAGGAAGAAAAGTATTTGTTAAGGTCAAACGTGGAAACAAAAGAAGTAAGTCGGTAAAAGAAATGAAAGCTTTCAAAATGCCATAAAAATAGAAGTCTGACTCATTGGATGTGGTAGATTGGGTTTTACTGTGGCTCGCCTTTATGGGAGTATTGCTTTGTATCACTGGGACCAGTGATGGCTGTGAGAACAACTTAAAAGTCGGAAGGATTTCTTCCGCTCATGGCTTCAAGGGGTTTGCACATGGCTGCTTGACTCTATGCATTAGGGCAGAATGTCCCTGTGGGACTGACTTCTTTTATTATTAAATTTTTAAATTTATTTTACATTAGCAACCACAGTTTCCTCCTCTCCTCCCGTTCTCTTCCACCACGTCCTTTGTACTCCCCACCCCCCACTTTCACACACCCCTCCCACCCCGCCATCCCCCCATCCACTCCTCAGAAAGGGTAAGACCTTCCATGGGAGTCACCAAAGCATGGCATATCAAGTTGAGGCAGGACCAAGCTCCTCCCCTCTGCATCAAGGCTGAGTCCAGTATCCCACCATATGGAGTAGGTTCCAAAAAGCCAGCTCATGCACCAGGGACAGATCCTGGTCCTACTGGTAGGTGCTCCACAAACAGATCAAGCTACACAACTGTCACCCACATGCAGAGGACCTAGGTTGGTCCCATGCAGGCTCCCTAGCTGTCAGTCTAGAGTCAATGAGCTCCCACAAGCTTGGGTCAGCTGTCTCTGTGGGTTTCCCCGTCATGATCTTGACTCCTCTTGCTTATATAATCCCTCCTCCCTCTCTTCAACTGGAGTCCCGGAGCTTGGTCCAGGTACTGATTATTTTTTGTCAACTTGACACAAGCTCAAGTCATTTGGGAAATGGGAACTTCGATTGAGAAAATGTCTCTGGCATATTGGTCTGTGAAGCATTTCCTTGATTAAAGATTGGTGAAAGAAGGGCCTAGCTCACTGTGGGCATTACCAACCCTGAGCAGGTGGTCCTGGGTTAGTTGAATAAGAAAGCCAATTGAGTAAGCTGTGGAGAGCAAGCCAGTAAGAGTTCCTCAGTGACTTCAACTTCAGTTCCAGCTTCCAGGTTCCTGCCTTGAGTTCCTGTCCTGGCTTCCATTCATTATGACCTATGACTGGGATCCATAAGCCAAACAAACCCTTTTTTTCTAAAGTTGCGTTTGGCCAGAGTCTTTATCACAGCAATAGACACCAAATTAAGACACTCCCCCAAAGTAGCTCTGCCAGATGGGGACCAAACATACAGCACATGAATGAACCAGTGGGCAGCATTCATATTCAAACTGTTAACAGGGAGGCAATTCAGCCTCACAGAATTATATGCTGTATAGAAACAAGGGGGGAAAAAAAGCCAAGCAACAAGAACAGCAAATACAAAAGCCAGCAACACATTCATTAATTGAGAGAAATAAATCATTGTCTGAAGAGGTACATATGTGTTCACTTGTGGTTTTGGCTTTTGCTTTGTGGGAAAGTGGTATAATGCGGTGAAATGTACAAATCTGAGCGTTCACAAAGGTCTCAGGATTTCTTCTCTGTGACCACAAAGGCCTGTCCACTCGGAGTGGATTTGGTATCTTCTCCCAAAACAGGCCTAGAGGAAACTCTGCATTTGTGTCTTGGGTCTGTCTCTCTTACCACGTGCTCAGCACACCTCCCTGCCGAGGCCCTTGCTGTTTGCTCTTGCCAAGCTCTGCTTTTCAGTGTGTCACGTGACGTCACATCCACAGAGTTAGAAATCAGGAGGCTGATTTTCTCTCAAGTGTCAGGCATGCAGTTAATCTAGTGTGCTCAAGCAACAGTGCACACACCTGGCAGCATCTGCCCTCTAAACAGCTCCCCAGTTAATCTCACGTTTCACTTCACTCTTAACTCCCAGCAAGGTGGGAGGCTTATAATGGACTTGACACTCTCAGGAACCTTTCTTTTAAAGAGTTACAGCCCATCTTCCCATCCAGAAAGAATTCATGAAGGATCGAGAAAGAGCAAATGCGGTGAAAATTGTCGTCTCTGATGTTCTTCCCTGTGCCCACATTACAAATTTACATTTTAGGTTCATGGATTAAATACAACAACGATCACCATGCTTTTCCATCCTTGTATTCAATTTATGTTCATCACCTCCTTTCAACTTAGCATCAAGCAGCAACTGCTTAGGATTTTTGTTTTGTTTTGTTGTTTGTTTTTTGTTTCCCAAGACACAGTTTCTCTGTGTAGCTTTGCGCCTTTCCTGGAACTTACTCTGTAGACCAGCTGGCCTCGAACTCACAAGCCTGCCTCTGCCTCCCGAGTACTGGGATTAAAGGCGTGAGCCACCACCGCCCAGCATGGAATTTTTTTTTTTAAATGATTGTCTAAGCCCCCGCCTCAATATAGATAGTAAATTAGATCATATATGAACTAAAATCTAGGTTGAGACTGGGGATGTAGCTCAGTGGTAGAGTGCTTGCTTAGCATCCTCAGCTGCTGGGAAAAACAAAACAAAACCCCAGGGGAGCTAATTTTTGATCCTCCAGAATAAGGCAAAGGAGGAAAATATTCCATTAAGTCCTTCATTAAGGTTGAAAAGCACTCTGTGACCCAACAGAACAGAAGTTTCTGCTTTTGAAATATGTCTATTTCCTCCTCATTTATCATTTGACTAATGACCTTGTCAATGCTTAGAAAGTAACTTGAAGCTTAATTTGAATGGCTAACATAGCAGTTAGTATAAATCTGGCTCCTTCTTATTTTCTATGAGAAGTAACTCAAGTCCTTTGCGTGGTTCGGCATTTGGCGAAGGTATCATCTTAGTGACATGCTGTGAACCGAGAGAGAACAAATCAAAACCCAATAATGTGTACAGAGAAGCAGCACTGTGTGTTTTTCTTTAAAAACAATGTTTTACTTACTATTGTTGTTTATTTTAATTTCATTTAGGTTGATGGAGAAAAGTGGCCAGGAAATAAATCACCTTTGTCCCCTGGCACTGAGCATCGGTGGACAATGTACTCTTTAAATAACTTTAGATTAAGTCCTTAGGAACCAGTGCTGATCTGTGAAGCTAGGTAGTTGCTACACAAGCAGGGTTCCATGTCTTCCTTAAATTTTAATTAGGTAACTTCCAATCCCTCTTTTTATATTGGAGTACAGCTAATAAAAGTGAAATTATTTGATACAGTGGTGCCTACCAAAGCCCCTCAGATGATGTCTCCAATGTTTTTGCTTCAGTTAAATCCCAAATGTATCTTGCCGAGTGTCCTTTTCTGCATGACTTCCAAATTCATGCAAATTTCGGGAAAATTTAATCCGTATGTTTCTGATTCATTCATTCTTAACTCATCACACTGTTGTTTTCAAAAACAATTTCATATCCAAGAAACTCAAGAGACATTTAAAAATACATATAATATGGCTTTGGCCACATCTTTCTTTGATTGGAGCATATGCAATGTATATTATCAAGTATTAAAGATTATTGCATGGCCCCCCAAACCCATCCCATTTTACCTTCAAAATACACTGGTAGGAGGTAACTTCCAACAGCAATAGAATGTGAAATGACTGTGCTTTTCTGCCAGCAGCTGCCTTGCCAAGCCCAGGCTGACTCAATCAGTGTGAGCCTGTGGAATAAATCCAACTTCACCTCTTAATCGCCTCAGTGTACTGGAGTCTCATATAAACTTCCTTCACTGACTCACCATTTAAGAAAAAAAGTTGACTTCAAGGCTACAAACCTGCCATTTGGTTTAAAAAAAAAAAAATGCAAGCTAAGGCATGTCTGGGCCCTTTTGGCACAATGAAATATCACATTTGGCAATGATTTTGTTTGAAAAGGGGGATCTCCTTTCTCTCAATCTTGTACAATATTGCTTAGTTTGGGGGTTTTTTTGTTTGTTTTTTAAAAACATCATTTTGGGACATTAAGTCTCATTATGGAGGACTTTAGGTTTCATTAAAAAATTACTCCAGACACTGAAGACATTAACACATAAATAATAAATAGATGTTTATGCATTGGCTCCTGGTTGAGGCAATCTGGTTGGCATTTTCTCAGGAGAATTATTTAAATTTTAAATGGAACAACATCTCATTTTGATTTCTACAAATATGCCAGGGCACAGAAGTAATTTATATGTACATGAAACTCTTCATTTAAGCACCTGGGTACTTGACGATAATTAAAGTACAAAGTAGTCTTATTAACTTTCCCTTTTAACTTTCTACCTTTTCGCTTCTTCACTGAGAAGGAGAAGGGATTTCCAAACTGAGGTGTCAAGTACCTGATAGTCCTGTTGTTTGTTTTCTCTGCCATTGAATCTGAAACTACGCTCTCCTTTTTCCCTTGCATTCTTCAGAACGGATGGATGCTCCAGTCTTCCCTCACACACCCGTTTCCTTCCCAGAGTGATGCTGTTTCTTAAATTTCAGTCCCGTTTATTGCAAGTGCCAGAGATGAGACGTTACACTTATTTTTTTTGAATGTCTACAGAATAATTGAGGAAATGAATGATAGAATGTATCAAAGTGATGGACGGGGTTGTAAATCAGAAGGCTCTGCCACAGTTTCAATCATGGGTACGGATAATTCCCATTTTTATGTCATTGGCCATCAATTTCATTCTCACTATCACCATCCATCATTGTTTGTCCTAGAGGACATAACTAATTAATGGCTCTCAAAATGTACCCAGAAATGCAAACATTGGACTCACTCTAGGCTTACTGAATCAGAAACTGTGGCATGAAGACCTACAACCCATGTTTAAACAAGAACTCTAAGTGATTCTTAAGTCCTGCAATGTGTGTGGTGAATGTGTTCATATGTGTGCATATGTGCATGTGGAGGTCAGAGGTCAACATCAAGCACTTCTTCAATGATGCCCCACCTTCTCTTTTGAGAAAGAGTCTCCCACTGATCCTGAAGCTTATTAATTGGGTTAGACTCACTGGTGAGCAACCCCTAGGGATCTTCCTGTCTCTACCTCCCAGAACTGGGATTGTAGTTATGTGTGCTGTGCCTGGCTTTTCACAAGGGTGAGGGGATGTGAACTCAGGTCCCTATGTTTACATCTCTGCTTTGTCCTACAATTCGATATGTTTAACTCAACGGTTGCTCCAGCACTCCCTTTTTATAATCTCACCCCTCTTTTGTTGCTGTTGTTTTAGATATCGTCAGTCTCTCATGGGCCGGGCTGGCCTCATACTGTAGCTAAAAACGACGTGAACTTCTGATCCTTCTACTTTTACCCAAGTGCTGGGATTGCAGGCATGAGCTACCACACTCAGCTCCTAATCCCACCATCCATGTTGCTTTAATGTATTGACAAAATCCTGGAGTCATTTTTCTCCTCCTCCTCTTCCTCTTTTACGTCCACCGTCCATCATGATGACATCTACTCATTCTATCACAGAAATGTTCTGAAAAACCCAGTTCTTTTTTTTTTTTCCTCCGAAGCAACCCCAAATTCCAACAGGTGTCCTCTTTTCTTTGTTGCTATTAAAATATTTTCCTCATATGCAGATTTTTATTTTCTCCAAAGTTGCTCTGGAACAGTGGCCTTTTATTTTGAACCCAAATTCAACATTCCTATGTGAGTAAGGGATTTTCATCAACCAGTGTCTCCCCGATCATCGGTCTCCCGCATTATCAATGAGCAGCTCACACACTCTTCTCACATGTAGTGTCTCCCCTCTCCTTCCCATCGCTCTATATTCTCTTTCTACTTTGAAATCCATTCTTCAAATCAGGGTTCTAACTCATCTATCAGCATTACTCTACAGTCACTATATTAAATTTGCTCCAACATATTTTCTCCCTTTCCCGACATTATTTCAGGTGTGTACAGTGTAAGTGTTCTTCTTGAGCCTCTCAGTGTCTGTTGCACTTAGGCTTTATATGGCTGTGATCAAACACCACGAGCAAAAGCAATTTGGACAGGAATGGATTTATTTCACCTTATAACTTGAAAGTCCATGACCAAGGGAAGCCAGGGCAGGAGTTCAGGGCAGGAACAACCTAGAGGTAGGAAGTAGAGCAATCCAGTAAGCAACACTCCTCGTGGCCTCTGTATCAGGTCCTTAGTCTAGTTTCTAAGCATAGATTAAGACCCAGCACATGGTCAGCTGACTTATAAGTAGGTTCAATGAGATAACAAGTGATCACATTTCAGACAGTTCTTAGTAGTGGCTTAGATTTATCTAAGATCTGGATGTTCATAATCCCTCATCTATGCCATCAACTTCTGTATCATTACCACGTAAAGAACTATCCCTTATTGTGATTATCTGCCAGGACACAATTTGCTAATCAAGAAATCTAAAATGGTGAAATCAATGAGTATTCATATATATATGTCTGTAGATGTATCTTCTCTTTGTCATAGAAAAGTCTATTAAAGCTATGAACAGAAAACAAAAACCCAGCATTGTAATTTCCCTGGCTTCTTGAAATAAAATAGAATCCATTTATCTTTAAGATGTATTTTTGATTCAGCAATGTTCTGTATTCCTGTTTTAATTTTAAAAAGGCAGTGAACAACAACTGTGGTAGAAGGCCATGAAAACGGGACACAGGTTAGTGAGAATCAGTAAAAGAAACAACACACAGCCAGACATCTAAGGCAAAGCCAGTTAGAAGGGACAGAAAACACTAACGAGAATCTGTTCCATTTAATCCTGGCAGAAGAACATGGGGATTTTAGAATTTTGTTTCTTTTGGGTAATTTTACTTTGTTAAAGCAATGTCTTTATCCTCACCACATCATTTAAGATTGCATTTGGAATATAAAAGGAAAAACTTTTGGCAAATTTAATTTAGCCCAATTTACTTGAGCAAAGAGAGATTTATGAATTGGGCAACCCTAAGAAGCAGGAGAGGTTTGGGGGGCTCCATGCCGCACTGTAAGCAGGCAATATTCACAGATGGAAAAAGGCAGTACAGAACCAAATCATTCTGATTGGCTGCATGGGCTCTGCCTTATTTTGGAATGGTGTGATGAGACATTTGCCTTATATGGACATGGTCTGATCAGTTGGTAACCTGTGATTGGCTGAGGTTCAGCTCCAGTTACCAGCTAAGACTCGGCTACTTGTTTCAAGAATACGCTGTTAGTTACACTGAGGCTTGCTCACACACTAAGTTAGATGGCAGTTTGCTAGGAACAGAAGCAGCTTCAGGGCAAATTGAAGTTAACAGTTAGATCTTCAAACATCTGCAGCTTCTTATGACTAAATCCATCCTGGTCCACAATTCTCTATCAGCGATTTAAAAATCTAAAAGTTGTGGAAACTACTTTTATAGCCCTTAAGTGCTAGTATGTTACCTGATCTAAACTAATTTTGTGGGAAAACTGAATTAAGATAAATACTTACAGCCTTTATCTCATTTGTGGTAATAGTCATATATGTCCATGTTTGTAAAATATTTTTTAAAACAGAGTGAAATTCCAGATCCTTATCTGTTATAACATTCAAAATATTCTGAAACCAGAATCATAAGGGGCCCTAGTGACTTAGTGTTAGCAATTTTTTTCTTCTTTTATGAGGTAGAAGTTCTCGATTATGTACTATTGTCCTCAAAATATTTCTTTGATATTTGAAGCTCATGATTGTCACTACCACAAAGAAAACAAATTAGCCACAGTGAAATGACAAGAGACATAATTCAAAATTTAAGAATATGAAGAGTTTTATACATTTTATCCCTTAACTGCCATATTGGTGCTCACATAATGAATATGTAATCATTCCATAATAAATATATATGGATATATATGCATATAATACATGCAATATACAATACCTGTCTTTGGTCAATTAAACAGCAAACTTGAACAAAAGAATTTTGGAGCTGGTCTCTGTGTGTGTGTGTGTGTGTGTGTGTGTGTGTGTGATATGTAAACTTAGGGTAGATCATAGATGTAGTGTGTTAAACTTTTTTCATTGCTACAACCAAATACAAGACAGGCAAGGTAAGGGAGGAAAATTCTATTTTGGCTCGTGGTTTAAAGAGACACAGTCCATCACAGTAAGGAAGATATTTCTCATGGAGCAAGAGCCCCATGGGAGTAGAAGTATGAGACAGCTGTTTAGTACATGGCAGCAAGCAGGAAGCAAGAGCTACTCAGGCCAGAACTGGGTCATAAGCCCCCAACTCCGTACCTATCAATTAGGTACCATGTTCCCCCAATTCCATATACACCCTCCCTGAACACTACCACCCTCTGGGGTTCTAGTCTTCAGACACATGGGCATGTGGAGAATAGTTCACATTCAAATCATAACAAGTAACTCAAAAAAGGCTTCTTATCATTGTAGATGTCGGGGCACATGCAAACACGTCATCTGCACACAATATAGGCCATCAGTCACCTAGCTTTTCCAATCAGATTATACAAAATTAATGTTTTTACATATTTTATTCAGTGACCGATTGGAATCTAATTAAAATTGGCTTCCAGTGATAGTTTTGGGATGTCAATTATTAACTAAATAATGCAGGTGAAATATGAACTTTCACAAAATGCTCTGTAAATATTGGGAAGGAGCAATGCAAGGCTAAGTCTTTTGCTTTTCTCTGGACTTGACTTCCAAGAGTGTTACCCAGTTTCTTTATTGTTCTTTATTACAAACAGAGCAATGGATTTGGACTGTCAATCAACATGTACCACAGACTGGTCATGTGTCAAAATCTGAAGCAGATTCTGAGAGTTGTTACTGGCAGGTAGAGAGTTGTGCTTTGTAAGGATTCACAGTATTAGTTTAGAACAACACAAGCATAAATTGAAGGAATGTTGGGTGTATTAATAAAAAAAATTGATAATGTTTTTAATGTGCTATCATATCAAATTTAATAATATATCGCTATGAACAGTGTCAGTCCCTGGAATTGCTAAAAGATAGTCTTTGAACCTTGACCAGATTCATGCCTTTATGCATCAGGGTACTTACTGCAAGAGTTAATGGAGGTTAAGGGAGTGTAGTAATGGGAAAAGGATTACCAGGCAAAGGTGATTTCCCAGCTAAATTGGTACCATTCAAAGGGCGAGGTGATGAGCAGTGGTAGATGAAGAATTGCTTCTGGACCCTTGGGGCTCCCAGAGCCCCAGGACTACATTCTAGCACTTCATGAAAAGCTTCTCTGTTTACATTGTTACAAATAATGGAGATTGTCTTAAAACTCCCTCACACAAAGTCAGAACTTTTCTATTATTTGCCGCCACATAAAAAAAAAAAGACTAGTGATTTCTTTCTCTAGAAGTTCTATGGTGCTTGAAAATGAAACAGAGAGGTCCAGCAATGTTTCATCTTGAATGGTAACAGCATTCTTTGGGGACGATCTCAAGAACTCCTAACTGAAACCCATGTTCCTAACGTAAAGCTTGAGGCAGTAATTACTTATCCAGTCAGGGGAAAAAAAAATCCAGGTTCCAGCCAATTTGCAGCTGTCTACAAACCGTCAACGCACCTTCCAGATTAGACCAAACTACAAATGGGACAAGGAGTCAGCCGTCTCATATGGATGTTCATTTTGGCACTCAGAAGCTCATGCAGGCCTCACAGATGGTTGCTGTCTCATGCGTTGTAATCCAATCACCCTGCCCACCTGTGTCTCATGCTTAGTCTCCAGGAGTCCTTGAAAAACTCCAGTGGCAATTCTTTCTTCTTCCAGATGTCACCTGTACAAGGAGGGTGACTGCCATCACTCCCTTGACACGGGGGATGTGCCTCCGGCTCTTCAAGTCAGACTTGCTAGGAGCAAGGCAAAGAGATGCCGTCGTGGCATTGCCTTTTACACGTCCTAGAGCTAGTGGAAATGACTGTGTCCTAGAAATGGCTTCTCTGTCAGGAGGCGACTTGTCTCTGTTCTGGCTGGGTACCATACAGAAAAACCTTTGCCGCTTGCATCGCGTGATAACGATGGCAGTGCAGAGGCACTGGGGTCTGAGGAAGGATCCTGACATGTTCCATTCTCCATGACCATTCTGCTTGGAAGCCGCTGGCTCCTAGTGAGGACACCTGCCCTTTCTGCTACCGTGTCCTGAAATCTTGACAATCGGTCCTCCACCTTTTTCTCTTGCCTGCGTGGCTTTTATTTTTTGTTCCTTCTAAAGGATGTGCAAGACTTTAAAGGCAGAGCATGGAGGCACTCTTAAGCTGTGGGTTTGAGAGTTTCTCTAGGCTGGTATTAGTTTTGTTTTATTTGAGTGTGAAATATCTTTTTAAAAATCAAAAAGCCTAAAACAAGAAAATATGCAAAGCCTCAAGGCAGCTGTGTAAATCTACACAGACTTTTGGACTATAAAGAGCCAGGCTTAAAGAAATGATAGTGGGGGGTGGGGGGTGGGAATCGGAATGTTATTTAAAAATAAATTATGATTATAAGTTAGTGCTACATTTGTTTTAGTAAAATTTCAGCACTGTGCATATTTCCTCAAGCCTTTTTCTGCTCACTGCCATCAGCATCGCATATATCATAAGTAAAAATTATGTGGAGTATGGCGACGGCAAAGAAAAATTTTCTAGGTCAGTAAAAATATTATTTCAGGAAGAATATTTCTAATAAACTTATTTTAAAGAACTTTAAAAAAACTGATCCTAATTTATACATAGCTTTGAGATGGAACAGGCAATAATAACTTTTGCTGGTGAGATTAAAGAAAATGAAAAGGTAATATTCTTTCCCTTAAGTAGCTTAACACAAAGAATAAAGAGCCTATATTTAGTATAGGATTACACACACACACACACACAACACACACATACACACACACACACACACACACACACACACCAGAGAGGAGGGAGGACTATTTGATGCAGGCTTATCCAGCTCATTTAGAATCTCAGAGTTTTCGTGTGGACTAACAACCTTAGACTATTAGACTAAAGTGAAGATGTCCAAACGAGTGAGCCGACTGCGGAATTCTCACAATGTATCACCACACACACTGAGTTGAGTCTTTGCTCATTGTCAATACTGTCAACACAAAACTGCCAACGTGCTTATACATTAATAGTAATGGAAAGTGACCTTTGTCCAAAGACAACTCTAAGACTCAACAAAATTCTATTAAGTGCACATGATGTGCCAGGCACTGGGTTAATTGAATCCCCCTCATCTCCACAATTTAAATGACAGAAAGAGCTGACTCTAGGGAAAGTCCTAGCCAAAGGCCATTTAATTAATTTGCTGTCTGGGGAAATGGCACAAAAACTGGGAAGAAAGCCCAGGTATGAGGACTGCTGTGTTGTTGTTGTTCACCATACAGTGTTTTGTCGCCCAGAATGCAGTGTATTCTGCATTCCCACACCTGCATTAAGCTGATCCAGTCTTCCTCTCCAAAATGCAGGCTGTGCAATGAGAGCTCCGAGCACAGCATGGTCCTTATTTCTTCGGTGTTGCCGCCTGCACTGGAGTACTTTATGCACATGAGTACTTTTGGATATTCTTCCTTTTAGTAGATTAGGTTAGGTTCTGTACTTTGATCCAACAGGTCAGAGAGTGGTATCTCATGATTTCCTGAGTAAAGTTGTCATGTGAACTCAACAGCAAGCCTAGGGGTAGTAGTGGAAGAGAAAACATTATCTATCGAGCATGTGTAGTACTCAATGCTCCAAATTTTACACAGGGTGTAGATACAAAGCTTCATGAAAATGAACCGCAACAGAACACACAATGTTACCGCCCAGTGTCATCCAATTTCTAGGGGGAATATAAGAAAGAAACTGTATCCTGACCTTACAATTCACATCCTTTTTTTTTTTTTTTTTTTTTATTTTATATGTGTGGTTGTTTTGCTTGCATGTATGTCTGTGTACCACATGCATGCCTGGTGCCCTTTTCTGAGTCCAGAAAAGGGTGTCAAATCCTCTGGAACTGAAGTTATAGATACTTGTGGGTTGCC
The DNA here is from genome assembly GCF_007827085.1 of Peromyscus californicus insignis. Taxonomy (NCBI): domain Eukaryota; kingdom Metazoa; phylum Chordata; class Mammalia; order Rodentia; family Cricetidae; genus Peromyscus; species Peromyscus californicus. The sequence continues at coordinate 34,002,323 of NW_026294525.1, forward strand.
ATGTAGGCACTAGGAATTGAATCCAGGTCCTCTGGAAGAACAGCCAGTGAGCACTCTTAACTGCTGAGCTGTCTTTCCAGCCCAGAATCCACATTTCTTCATTAATGGTTCTCATCATCCTGTGCTTTCACTTTTCTTTATTTCTCCATTGTCATTCAAACTATACTTACTGAGTATTTACTAAAGCATAAGAATTAGTTTGGATGCTAGGGAATTAACCAGGACTAAAAGGGTGTGGAGACTGAGAAATGAACAGAAAGCTACGACACAAATGTGAACAGATCTGAATGCTGTCAGGTATGTGAGGCACGTACATAACACACTCAGCGAAGGAAACACATCCGGCAGAGGTCTTGAACATACACAGCTCGCTCTACCACAATGGTTCTCAACCTGTGGGTCTCGACCCCTTTGGGGGGTTCAATGACTATTTCATGGGGATTGCCTAAGACCATCTGAAAACATAGATATTTACATTATGATTCATAACAGTAGCAAAATTGCAGTAATGAAAATAATTTTATGGTTAGGGGGTCACCACAATATGAGGAACTATATTGAAGAGTCACAGCATTAGGAAGATTGAGAACTACTGCTCTAAAATGAGGAAGGATACTGTCAGCAACAAGAGTGTCTGCCTTGTAAAATCACAAAAGGAATTCTGGTTTTCACAGACGTGGCGAATGTAATTATAAAAGGACTACACCAAGATTTCCTGGGGAAAGTCTCCTAAATCTTTGAAGACATGGTCCTGATGTTACTCAAATTGTTTCTGAGCCTAGAAAAAGAAGAACCATAGACCTTTTGATGAAACAAGATTTCAAAAGGATCTCACGACCTCTGGACATATAAACGTGAACTTAGCTAGGGATATCAGCTTGTTTCTGGATAGCTTGGGAAAGCATTATAGAGCTACTATTGATTTCCATCTTAATAATAAAGTTACAGTAAAATAACTATAATAAAAATATTTAGATTGTTTTAGGAAGTCAGTCAAGTAGATTGTGAAGTTTCTATGGAAAATAAAAACTATCCAAGAGAGCCGGTGGTGGTGCACGCCTTTAATCCCAGCACTCAGGAGGCAGAGGCAGGCGGATCTCTGTGAGTTTGAGGCTAGCCTGGTCTACAAAGTGAGTTCCAGGAAAGGCACAAAGCTACACAGAGAAACCCTGTCTCAAGAAACAAAAAACAAACAAACAAACAAACAACAAACAAACAAACTATCCAAGAGAGACTGAAAATAAGATGAGAAGAAAACGGCTTCACTGGATTTTTTTTTTAAATCAGGTATTATTTATACAGCTTTAGCAAGGTATAAATACAAAAATTACACATCCTAAATGTTTACAATTTGATGAGTCTGCAAGGATTCACCCGTGAAACTGTGATAATGTAGATCACAAACAGTCTCATCGCTTCCTCAGGCTTTCACATGTTCCTTGAGGGTTTTGCGCGTGCACATGTGTGGTAAGAACTCCTAACAGGAGCTCTGTCTCATGATGCACAGCTTACCACATACTGGAACACGTAGAAATCTTCCATAGCTAAGAGGGTGTGGTGTTGACTCATGGGTTAGTGGAGAGAGAAATGAAAGAGACCAGACAGCTCCCAAGTGAAGATGCCATGGAAATACGCAAAAGGTGTCTTGCTGGACCAGCGTGACCCAGAGCTAGGAAATGATAGGTCATATGTAAAAGAGCATGGGTTTGCAACGTTGTCATGTTTGGAAGAGTTCACATCAGTAAGGAGTGTGGTGGTGCTTTGTTTGTTTTTGTTTGCTCCGTTTTGTTTGCAGTGTTGAAGATGAAACCCAGGGCCTCACAGGCTAGACACATACTCTGTCACGGAACTCAGTGCTGCTCCAAGAATGGCGATGTTAAGAGGTTGGTTATGAGGTGTAGGAGATAAAGATTATAGGGTAGCATAAATAAGTGAATAAAGAATAAATGTGTAACTTAACAGCTCAGTAAAGGAAACCTCCGTGTGGAAGAACACCTTTTACAAACTGTGGGGCAGTAGTGAAACTACATTTTCAGTTTTCAACATCCGTGGAAGCAATTGATCCCAGCAAGGTGTTTGAATGGATGCTAAAACCAGAGTGAAACGTTTTGAGGGAATTCCACCTCAGCGATGACTTCTTATATTTATAAAGCATAAACAAGGCCATTAAGACAGGAAGCTCTGGCAGATGCTACCTTTATCAAATGATCAAATTGACCATCATTAATAACGAGGTAAGTTCCTATTATGGGTCTTTTTTGTATTCAATAGCTTGTGGCACTGTGATACAACATTTAACAGAAACAATGGAAGGCAGAGGGAATTTGCTTGGATTCGTGGTTTATGGAGGTTCAGTCCAGCCTGGCAGAGAAGGCAGGGAGGGCTGCTCAGTTGACATCATGACAATCCAGGAAACAGAGAGCAGAATTCTGGAACTCAACCGGCTCTCTCTTGTATCTGCACCCCCATCCCATAGGATGGCACCACCTACATTCTTGGTGGGTCTTCCCTTGCCCCAGTTAATCCTCCACCAAAACCTCCTCACTGACAGGGCATCTCCTTGGTGATTCTGAATCCAATCAGGTTCTTAAGATGGTCCACCACATTCCTCATGAGATACAGTGAGAGAGACACAATATGCCCTTGGTTGAATTCTTTCCAAAGAATCTAACCACAAGGAATCCATCAGAAAAGTTCAAAGTATGACATGCAGGGAAACGACAAACAAATGTGCATTTTGAAACTTTGATCACTCCTAGGATGCTCTGATTTTGGACAACTGGAGACATTTAAATATGGACTCCATACGAATAGTTTTTAATGTCCATATATGACTGTGTGCATGGTAATAGCTTTGTGGTTTTCTAGAGCAATCTTGTTCCTGTGAGATTTTAGAGAAAATACTTAGGTTCTTCGAAAAAATCCACCTTTATTTTCTGCCATTGAATAGCAAATGTGTTACAATTTCACATAAACATTGTATTTTATACTTTGTCATATTTTTCTGCAAAGGCTGTTGTTAAATTTTGAATCATTTAAAGGGGGAACAAATTAGTATAAAAAAGCAGACTATTTTGAAAGTAGGCATACTATACCACGAGGTGTGTGCATAAACTAATGTTAATCTACATCCCTGTAGCTGCTTGTTGATTTCTGAAATACCTTTCTTTGAGTGGGTCTTCAGGAAGTTAAACAATAGTGTTATTGAGAATGATATGAGCCTTTGTTAATGAGCATTAAAAATGAATTATGGTTTTCACTGCAATTTCACTGATGAAAGGAATTTTGTTCAAAATATACAAAGTGAGCAGGCTTCACTATCTGTACATGAATAAAACAGGAGAATCCAGAAAGCCTAGTAGGGTGAATATGATGAGAGATACTCTAGGTTCTTGTCATCCATGTCTTTGTTGTTCTGTGATTTTTTTCTGGAAAAATCTGTCATTCATCCTTTGGGGATGGCTGATTCTTACTTCAGGATATCATTGTGATGTCCCAGAATAAACCTGACGAAGTCAAAGTCATTGTTAAAGTGCCACAAGACAGAGGAGGAGAACTCACTATGTTTAAAACAAAACAAAACAAAAAACACAGTTTGTGCAATCACAACACTCAAGAGGCAGAGGCAGGCAAATCTCTGTGACTCTCTTGTCTCTGCCTCCATCTCCACACACAGGAATACTGGGACTATAGATGCATGTTACAAAATCCAGCTTTTCCATGCACTCCAGGGAATAGATCCCAGTTGCTTGGCACATCCTTTACCAGCTGGAAGGTGCTCCACACCCTCCAGTTACTAAGTTTTTAACAGACACATATGTTGGCTAATTTGATAGAACAATGTTTTGTTTTTGTTTCAGTGTGCACGTCTTTTTAGTAAAACAAAATACTGTATTTGTTCATTTCAGATGTAAATTTGCTTCTGTCTGTTTTAGCTTAGAAACCCTAATCTTCGATCTCCCTGTCCGATTCCAGTTTAGAATTTCTGCCTGAGAGAGAAACTGAGAGAAGCCAAGTTTCTGTTTATCACCTGAATTAGTTCCTATGTGTTCAGCATATCTTCACACTGCAGTATTGGAAGAGACTTGTAAAAATGCAGATGCCAGGGTTAAAAATATAAATGAAGTTCGAGAAAGGATATCTAGACTGACACCAAATATGAAGATTATGGGCCAATATGACTTCGACTAATGGGCGTGATTTTATGACCTCTAAACTGTGTCTCTTCTGTCAGGTAGTGTAACACGAATCTTAAAAGGTCTTATATAGCTGGAAGTTTCACTAGCCTTGACCGGCACCAAGGTCCCACAGACATTTATAAAATTCCTGTGTCCCGCCTGGTCCTGTAACCACTCAGACCCAAGTAAACACACAGAGGCTTATATCACTTACAAATTGGATGGCCGTGGCCTATGGCTCAAGCTTCTTGTTAGCTAGCTCTTATATCATAAATTAACCCATTTCTATTAATCTATGTTTTTCCACGTGTTCCATAGCTTACTGGTCTGTTAGCATATTGTTTCTCCTTTGGTGGTGGCTGGCATCTCTCTCCACCTTCTTTTTGTCTCTCTGTTTGGATTTCCCACCTGCCTCTAAGCTGCCTTGTCATAAGCCAAAAGGCTTTATTTATAAACCAATCAGAGCAACACATATTCACAGCATGCAGAAAGATATCCCCAATCAGTCTTATAATAAAAAATCCAGAGCCAAATATTGGGGTGAAAGCTGAAAGATCAGAGAAGCACAACAAGCCACAGCCAACCATTTCACCAACTCCTCAGTTGATCCTGTTTCCACAGATCCTCAGACTGAACGCCTCTGAGTCCTTACCCCTGAGGGTCTCAGTTGAACTGCTTAAAAGCCTCTAGTTTCTGGTCCTCACACCTTATATACCTTTATGCTTCCTGCCATCACTTCCTGGGATGGAGCAAAATACAGGACAGGCACCAAAACTACACAGAGAAACCCTGTCTCAAACAACAACAACAACAACAGCAAAAAAGCGTGTGTCCTTCCCAAGCAAAGACATGAGATCTCAATTGCTGGGATTAAAGGTATGTACTACCATGCCTGGCTCTGTTCCCAGTGTGGCCTTGAACTCACAGAGATCACAGAACTCACAGATCTCTGTCTCCCGAGTGATAGGATTAAAGATGTGTGCCACCACTGTCTGGCCTCTATGTCTAATCTAGTGGCTGTTCTGTTCTCTGATCCCCAGGAAAGCTTTATTAGGGTGTACAATATATCAACTACAAGGTAGTTTGTCCCTGTCATTAGAAGTACAAAGCACTTCATGATTGGGAGCCAAAAAATATTTTAAAAAATCTTAGATCATATGGGTGGTGATGGCACATGCCTTTAATCTCAGCATATGGAAGGCAGAGGCAAGCAGATCACTGAGTTTGAGGCCAGCCTGGTCTACAGTGAGAATCCCAGTACAGCTAAGACCATGCAAAGAATCCCTGTTTTGAAAATAAATAAATAAATAAATAAATAATCCTAAATCTTCTGATGGGAAAGTCACTTATTTTGTCTCTGTCCTGCTTCTTTGCTTGTGAGGGCAGATATAGCCCTAGCCTGTGTGTTTCCTTGAAGTTTGCTCGACAGTGTTGTGAAAGTGCCAGCTACACTTGCTTTTTTTCTATTGTTTATTGCATAGTTATTTGCTCTCATCTCACCTCTTCTTTCCCAGGACAGCTTGAAACTGCTTAGGAAGTACTTTCTGCCTTTCTTTTTCTTTCCTCGTCTTTATTAGCTCTTAGAGAATTTTCTACATTGTATTTTGATCATATTCACTCCTCTTCCACTCCTCCCAGATCCTTCCTCCCTTTCCTACCCATCCAGGTTTGTGAACTTCTTTTCAATTCATCAAGTGTAGTTGGCACTACCCTTATACTCTTGGATGTATGGCCGTCACTGGACATAGTCAATCCACCAGAGGTCACATCCACAAAACTGACTCTCCCTCTTCCTCCTGTGCCTATCTCCACTCTTCATGCTAGGGTTTTATCTTGCCTGGGTGTGTCTTGTGCATGCTGTTTTGTTGTCCTGAATTCACATGGGCCCTGCTGGGTCCAGAACACCCTGCTTCCTTGTAGCCGTCCACCACCTCTGGCTCGAACAATCTTGCTGCCCCCTCTTCCGCAATGATCTCCGAGTCTTGGAAGGAGAAAGTGTGATATAGATGCTCCCTTCAGGGCTACCCTTGTTCTCCTCACCTTGACCAGTTGTGGATCTCAATGTTAATTTCCATCTACTGTGAAAATAAGAATGAGGGTTGATGGATGCATGAATACAGGCCTGAACCACATGAGGAAACTATTTTTCTGATGGTTGATTTCTTATTGTTACCATAAAGGTCGTCTTTACCTTGGGTGGTGTCCTGTGCTTGGGACTCTGACCAGTCATAACAGATGCTCCTTAATTTGAGTGTCCTGGAGGTCTACGCTTCTGTCAGTTTTTAAACTATATTTAAACATATATTTAAACTATACTGAGTCATCCAATTTATATTCAGTGAGCACCTACTATGTGCCAGGAACCAACTATAGATTCATCAGTGAACCAAGTAGACCTATTGCTTCACACCCAGTACCTCCTTAATAAGTACATAGAACACTTAGGCTTGGTATTTTTCAGCATTTATTTGAATAACCATATGTTGAAGATATGCCTTTGCTGTATATTCAGTCTCACAAGAGAAATTTAAGACCTACATGAAGAAAATGTGACTGTTGTAGGAGTCATGCCAAGTCAAGACAGGGTAGCAATTAGATTGGAGTGGGTCCTGCAGCCGGAGTGCTCAGGGTCTCCAAAGCCTTGTATTATTAGGTCAGGACATTTGCACACGCTCAGAATTTATTGGGGTTCCAGCCTAGTGACCTGTTTTGGTTCTGGGGGGATTCAGGAACCTCAAACTAATGCAGCTTTCCTTTAGTCTCTCCTTCTGTAAGTGCAGTCGTTACTTAATTTCAACTCAATAAAGATGTGTTATTGTTCAGAGAATGGAAGCTGACATTAATAGATTGTTCAAAGAAGATGACAACTAGTCCGAGGTGTAGAAATTAGTAGGGCATTTTCCAAGCTTGGGAGGCCTGGGGTCTGATCACCACCATTCTAGTCTCCCACAGAAGATGATAATGTAAAGACTGACAATAGAAGGGAGTGGGAAAGCAGCTTCAAGGCTCTGGCCGTGTTTCAAAGTGTCACTAGTGGCACACTTATCCCACTTCCAGAAGAGTTTCACCGTAGTATGAAAAAGAAAGAGGGTAGAAGCCTTGAAATCCTTCTCATGCCTATCTTCACACTGGGATTCTGTCTGGCTCCAGCCTGTGCATGTATTGTGTGCATTTATAACATTCTGGATTAGGTAGACTATGACACATGCTCAGTTCCAGAAGGGCTGTATTTGAGGGTGGATAGGGTGCTAGAGAGCACCCAATAGAGTAGAATTTCTTTCTCTCAGAAATCATAAAGAGCTTAAGTGGGTGCTGTGTTCCGGAGTAGACAGAGACCACGAAGGAGCCTGCAGAGGCCAGGGACAACCATCTATAGACTAAATAACCCTGTGAAAGGGTTTTGTGTTTTCAAGTCTGAGACTGAATCACGGGTCAGAGCACACGGAAAACAGACAGTGGATGACGGTAGACTACCTAAAACCCTTTGTTGCTGACCTTGTGGGGGCCATTGGTGCTGTCAAAGACCTCATTGATCCCAAGGATACACAATGCATCCTGCTTCTTGCTAGCAGGCATAGCTAATAGTCTCCTCACTCTCCTTACATTGTCTGGTGCTACAATAAGCTTTCTGGTCCCTGAGGTTTTGCGTTCACTACTCCACAATCCTCTTCCCCTCCTCCCACCTCATCTAAATACCCTCAGAGTGCTTTCTGTGAGGTTTGACTCCAGAGGGTCACGTGTTTCTTATCATAAATGTGAATCACAGTTCTTGCCTGGTAGCATTACTGCAAGAATGAAAGGCAACGAAGTTTGCAAAGTGTCTACTTGGCACTTGCACGCATGGGTATTCAACAAAGATTATAACTCCATCCGCTGGGAATTGAGACACTCCTCAAAGTTTCCATCATCAGGATATACTCAGATATTGTAAAGCTGTTCACTGATTATGTATGCTTAGTAATGTTCATTGTGCAAAACTAAACGTGGGCTTAAATAAAACAACATAATGAATTTCATTTACACCTCACCTAACTTCTCAAATATTAATTCACCTCCGGTCTTATCTCATTTACATTTCTTACTATTTTGTATCTGCTCTTCTCACTTTTCATTTTGAAAAAATCTCCAACTTTTAGGAGATTATATCTGCAACTATTATATCTGCAAATATCTCTCCATATATCTTTAAAAGTAAAGACTTTAAAAACACGATATGTATGATCTAGAATGTGTTGAGCTAGAACTGATTAGTTGGCAGGCTTTTATTTTGAGTCTGCCTTGTAGGAATTAGAACATCAAAAGGATAAATAAAAGAGGGCTGAGCCCTGTCACATACAGGCCACATGAGATATTATCACACTTAAAAAGAAGTAAGAATACTTTAATCACTAACTATTCAAATAGCCAAATATCTCATAAATATCATTATATTTTTATGGTCTGTTTGCTATAGATCCAAACATATTTCTAAGTAATGATAGAAATTTTGGCAGCCAGTGAATATCTAGATTGCTACAAATTCTTATTCATATGTATTGAATGTTATTACAATACAGTAAAATTATTAATAGCATAGCAAAGTTATGTATTCAGCCATTTGGATGGTGTTACTAAATGCCTTCCCATTGATAATTATGTGTGAATTCTGTATGTGTATGTGTGTATGAATGCATGTGTGGTGTAGGCAAACTTGTGTGTCCAGGTGTGCATTCCCAGGCACTCACAGGGAAGCCAGAAGAGAGAGTTGGGTGTGCTGTTCTATCAATCTCCACCTCATTCTTTTGAGGCAGGATCTCTCATTGAACCAGGAGCTGGGCTGGCAATCCACAAACTCCCATGATCCTCCTGTCTCTGTCTTGGATAGCACTGGAGTTATAGGCATATGCATGGCCATAGCTGGCTTTTTATGTGGGGGATGGGGATTCGAACTCGGGTCTTCATACTTGTGCACCAACCATTCTTATGCGCTGAACCACTTCCCCAGCCCTACATTTTTTTCTAATTTCAACTGTGCCACTAACTAATCACTATGTCCATGAGCCATTCACTCAAACTATTTAAATGTCAGTTTCAGAATTTAAAGAACACTGTGTTGAGCTAGAATTGATTATTTGGTGGTGTTTTTATTTTGTGTACTTTGTGGGAATTGGGACATCACAGTGTTAAGTAAAATAGGGCCGAACCCTGTCACACATGAGCCACATGAGCTGGGACATCTTTCTTAACTAACTTTCACCTCAGTTTCCGAATCTGTGAAATACAGTCATCAGCTAAACCTGGAGAGATTTTTGTGTAAGCACGTACAAAATGAGATCATATGGGTGTGTTGATGGCTGCATAGTAATCCCCCAACTGTAATAAATATGGCGTGACTAGCAAATGTTGGTGGGGATGAAGCTAAAAGGTCAGGCAGTGATTGGAGCTCCACTGTCAGCTATGACACTTGCTAGCCACAAATGGCTATTGAGCCCTCAAAATATGGCTATCCCAAATCGAGATGTGTTATATGTCAAGCACATGCTTGATGCCTATGATGTAGCATGAGTAGACAACGTAGAAATGACTAATGTTTGGTGCATGCTGAAAATAATATCGTGACAAAATTGGATTAAGTAAATAAGAAAATATTATTAAAATTAAGTTCACACTCTCTTTCTCCCTCTCCACCTCCCTCTGGAGATAAGGTCTTGCTATGTGGTTCAGGCTGCCTTGAAAATTGCCACATAGCCCAGGTTGGCTTTGAATCCATGATCTTCCTGTCTTGACCTTCTGAGTTCTATGAGTACAAGCGTACAGCATCATGTACAGCACTCACGCTTTACACTTGTTTTTGATGAGTGGCCACAGAACAGTCTAAATTCCATATGTGGCTTGCATTATTTCTTTGAGATAGTACCAGGATCCGTCAACTGGTACCATTCCTGTCGTTTGAGACCCATCTTTCTCCTTCTTGTCTATCCAGTCAAACAGGTCTGAAATTGGGTGATGTAACCCATGGGCCTCTCTCCCTTTCTACTCAATCCTTTTCAAATTTCTTGGCAGCTTCTGTTTCTTTGGTAACTCATGCATCTGTCCTGTTGTCCAGCTCTTTGCTGGGTTGAGTTATTACAAAAACAACAACAAAAACAAAAACACTTAAATGCTTTCCCTACCTAATGGTTCCTTACTTTTATACTTCTCCTTTAAGCTTTCAATCTCCAAGGCACTCAGAGGCTCTCAAAATTCTTCAACAAGGCATAAATCACGATTTATCTCAATGTGTGTGTGTGTGTGTGTGTGTGTGTGTGTGTGTGTGTGTGTGTGCGTGCACGCACATGTGCATGTGCATATACACAACCGGTGACTCTCAGATGAATGGTCCACCTTATTCTATGAAACAGAGTCTCTCACAGAGACCTGGCTGAGGCTTGCTGATTAGGTTAATCTGGCTGATCAGTGAGTCCCAGAGATCTACTTGTCTATATCTCCCTAGCATGTGCCACTAGTGTCTGGATTTTTACATGGGTGTTGGGAATTGAACTCTGGTCCTCAGGCTTGCATGGCTGAGCCCTATCCTCAGGACCATGATCTCATCTCTTTTAGACACTGTCCATCTACTCCTGGTCTTGTCTGCACGGGACTTTTCCTTCTCAGTACGGCAACTCCTCATCCCTGGTCCAGGTCATCACAAAGAGCATGATGGTTACAATTCAGATAGCAGGGTTGGAATCCTAGCTCTGCATCTATCACCAAGCTTTGGAAAAGTTGCTAAGCCTCTTTAAGTCTCATTTTTTTTTTTTTAAAAAAAAAAGTATAATAATACAACTTGCCACTCAGAAATTTTACAAGGCTTGAATGAGGTAAAGCACTTATAACATCTGATACAAAGTAAAACTATAATAAATATTATTGTCAAGTATTTCCTGCAGAAATTTCCTCTCCCTCAACTCCCTGCCCCCCCCCCCCCCCCACATACATCTTTACACCCTTGGTCTCTTGCATGGACATCTGCAACATTCTGAACTCCCCTCAGTCACAGCTCTTCCCTCTGTGTTGTGGCTTTCTCTTTTCTTATTGTTGCCTTTACATCACGGCTTTCTAAACACGGTCAGAGATGTACAGACCCAGCATTCCCTGGGAACTCACTAGAACTCCTAATTCCTCGGACTAACCTCAGAACTGCTGAATCTGTAATTCAGATTGTAGCTCCCAAATCATTTTAACAGACCCCCAGGGGAAGTTCCATGCTTACACATTTAAGAATCGTTTCTTGGCTGAGTCTTTTTGGACTAGGATATATCCAAGGCCATCTCAGACTACTACCCAAACTCAGCGACTACTTGTCAAATGTACCAGGTATTTAAATGAATCCTAATGAGAGTGTGGAACCATAGACAGATGTCAAGCAGGGGAATGACATGGTCTGATTGTCTTTTATGTTAGTTCTGGAAGGTTATGTACAGTAGAGATTAAATGAAGTTACTGGAAGTAAGTAAATCTACTAATAAAAATTTACTATTAAGATTCATAATTTATGGGTTGGGGATTTAGCTCAGTGGTAGAGCACTTGCCTTGTAAGCGCAAGGCCCTGGGTTCGGTCCTCAGCTCTGACAAAAAAAAAATAAATAAAATAAAATAAAATAAAAATAAAAATGAAAGACAGCTCTTTTAAAAAAAAGATTCATAATTTAGTAGAAATGATAATTATTTACAAAAAGGATACCTTGCTTTAAAACTTACACATTCACAATAAAATGTATTCTTTTTTTTTTTTTTTTTTTTTTGGTTTTTCGAGACAGGGTTTCTCTGTGTAGCTTTGCGCCTCTCCTGGAACTCACTTGGTAGCCCAGGCTGGCCTCGAACTCACAGAGATCCGCCTGGCTCTGCCTCCCGAGTGCTGGGATTAAAGGCGTGCGCCACCACCGCCCGGCAAAATGTATTCTTTTAATATTACATTTATATATAAAGTTTTATAAGTTTGTTGGGAAAGTAGGTGTTTTATGTGCAAAATTTATAAATAAATACATTTTCTCACAAAATATGATTTAACTTCTAAAAACCAATTCTAAAATGTTATATGGGTTTAACGTTTGTCAGTTTTCTCTGCAGTATAATTTGATGGATTATGAAAGCAAAATTTCTTAGCAAGTTGGTAACCTTACAAAATTAAAATATATTGAAACTTCATTGTTAATATAGAAATAAAAATAGTGTCATGTCGTTTGAATATATATTAGTATAAAGATTATATATTATTCATTTTGTTTTGTATTAAAATGAAATAAAGTAAGCACCTAGAAATATTTCAAATAGAGGCTATTTCAATGAAAAGAAAACAAGTTAATATTAATACATAGTATAATGAGTCCAGCAAGGCCAAAGGCACATGACTCAAGAGAATTAAGAGCCAAAGAAGCCCAAGATTGCTCTGTGTTACACATTCCTTTCCCATCTGCAGACACTCCTCTCAAAAGTTCGGAATTAATTGGCCCTGTCTTCATGAGGACATAGTCAAAGGTTTCACATTATCATGGTCACAACGCCATCTCTAGGAAACCAGAGCTTTTAGTTGGTTTTAAATTGAGTCCTTCACTTGGGTGTCCCTGATAGTTATCCACTCCATGTCATCTTCCTCGATAATAAAAAAAAATTAGGAGATGCTACCATGAAAGTTTTATAGTATTGTGACTTTACTCCTGGGAGTAGGCTCTTAACTACCCAAGAAAATAAAAACTGGGATTCTAGCATTGCAGTCTACTTTCAAACTGGCTCTGGGAAGGCTGGCTGTCTAGAAGAATGAAACTAGATTCCTATCTCTTACCCTGTACAAAAATCAACTAGAAATATCTTCATGTAAGACTTGAAACTAACAGAGAAAAACAGAAGAAGCCATTCAAGATACAGGATTAGGCATATTCTGAAAAGGACGTCTGTAGCTCAAGAAGTAGTAGAAAGAATTGACAAAGCAATTGCCTCACAGCACAAGCAACACAAGAATAAAGACACCGACTACAGAATAGCACAACAACTTTGCAAATTATTTATCTGATAGAATTAATACCCACAATGCATGAAGAACTCAAAAACTGAAAATGCAGAAGAACAAAATTATGCGATCAATAAATAAATGACCTGAACACCTTTTCAAAAGCAGTACAAAAGACCAAAGAGATATAAAAAAAAAAATGTCCACTATCACTAGCCATCAGAGACATGCAAACCAAAACTGTGTTCAGCTTCATCTCATCAAGATCAGAATGGCTATTGCAAAAGGAAATATAATCCATGGAAGTAAGAACGTCAAATGCTGGCAGGAATGTGGAAGAAACAGTCTTTATACATGGGCAAGGATGTAAATTAGTACAGCCGCTACAGAAATCAGTTTGGAAAGCCTTCAGAACGTAAAAATAAAAATGATGCACGAACCAGTTATGCCTTCCTTATATACAAAAGAACCAAATTCAGTAACACAGGGTGGAGAGCTGTGTGCGCATTTGATGTGGTACCACTCAGGACAGGCGTGTTATGGAATTAGCTTGTTGCCCATCAGTGCATGAATGGATAGAGGAAATGTGGTACACAGATAGAACAAGATACAAATCCACTATAAAGAATAAAGAATGTATGTCTTTGTCAGGAAAGTTGTGTTCTTACTAAGTGAAATAAACTGAACTCAGAAAGACGCATATTCCCTGTATCCTCTTGTATATTTAATCTGAGAGAGATGGACGGGGAGAGAGAGAGGGGGGGGGGAGAGAGAGAGGGAGAGAGAGAGAGAGAGAGAGAGAGAAGTGGGGGGGGGAGAATAAGGAAAAGGGAAGAGGAAGATTCCTGTTAGTGAAGAAGAAGGGGATTGTGGAGAGGAGGGATTATCGAGAGGGATGGCACGAATGCCATCAAAGTTGATTATATGCGTATGCGACAATGTCAGCATGAAATAAGCATTTTATGCAAATAATATGAGCAAAAATGTGCATGGGGATGGGGAGCTAGCTTAGCTGATAAAGTGTGTGTAGCCCAAGCATGAGGATCTGGGTTCAGATCCCACCCTATGTAAAAAGTCAAGCATGGGGGTGGGCATCCACAAGCCGAGTAGAAGGACAGAGAGCAGTTGATCCCCAGAGCTAAGCTAGCTATTCAGTGAAATCAGTGAGAGGCACTTCCTCAGGAAATCAAGTGGAGAGTGGCAGAAAAGGACACCTCACAGTGATTTCTGGCCTCCATATGGACATGCATACACACACACACACACACACACACACACACACACACACACACACACACACATACACACACACACACACACACACACACACACACACACACACACACACACACACACCATGTACACGTATATACAACACACACACACATATACATGTACAAAATGTGGCCATCGTGCATCCACGTGCCTGTGGATGTCTCTTGGAGAGAAAATGATGAAAGGGAACAAAGTGTTGAGGGGAGAGACCGAGACTCAAGAGGGAGCAGAGGTTAGAGCATAAAGCCTGAGAGATATGAAAGGATAAGGATGGGGATGAGTATGGAAGGCAGAGGGAAGAGTTCTGCTGTGTAGGTATGGGGGACATAGAGGCCGAGACTAGGAGGGGGTTGAGAAGAATGGGGTGAGTCTGAGTGGTGCCGCTCCCAAAGGTCCCAGAACTCCAGAGTCTGGATTCACACGTCCCCCGAGACAAGGTTGCTCATTCATCTTTAGATAGTTGAGAGAGGTAGACTCTTGATAAATCTGTAAATTCAGTTCCGCAGTGACAAAATTAGATGTGGTATGCAGCACTGGTGACTTTCCCCTTGGTTCTAGTGGACAGGGCCTTCTTTACGCAGGCCCATTAGGTTGAATGAATTCAATGAATCTATCACCCGGGGAAAACTGATTCCTAAAGTATTGTGTGTTGGCTGAGCAAAAAATGATTTTAAACTAATTCCAAAGCAGGGCGACTAAATAGAAAATTTCCCACATGAAATGTTGACATTTTAAAGAATGTGTTTTTGAAGACAGATGATGGGTTCAGGAGGTTTTGATTGTTTCTTGGATTTTTAAGTGTTTCTTCACACGAAACACCTATTTATATGTTTTGCTCATTTTTCTCTCCATTTGTTTGCCTTTTGTAGGAATTTATATTGTAGCTATCAAGCCCTTTCCTGTGATATATATGTTTCAAATATTTTCTCCCAATCTCTTCCTTGGCATTTAAGACTTTAATCCATTTGGAAATTTATTATGGTATTTGGTACAAGACTAGAATCTAATGGGATTTTTTTTTCCTAGCTGGAAGCCAGACAATTTCACATCTTTTATTGAATAATCCATTGGTCTCCATTAATCTGTATTGCTTTTTGGTGAGACTCACATGTAGAAGGGTCCATTTCAACATCATCTATTGTGTTTTAATCAATTGCTCTGAAAATTCTTGCAAACAGGCTTAGCCACTAATTGCATTATTATATGTGTGCAGGGGATGGTTATTTCAAAATGACCTCTTATTATTATTTTTAGTATTATATCTGGGGTTTATCATGATTTTGTCAAGTTAGGATATAAATATTGGTGTGAGAGTCTACACAATTGATTGTCAGCTCGAGAGAATCCAGAGTTACCCTTGGAAACAAATCTATGCCTATGCCTAGGAGGCGGTTTGTAGATTGTGTTAATTGAAGTTGCATGACACACCTGACGTGCGGGCAGCATGGGTCCATGGCTGGGGTGCTGGACTATACACAAAGGAAGAATGATCTGCCCGCTAGTGTTCTCGCCATCTCCGTCCTGAGTACAGACACATGACCAGCTTGCTTCAAGCTCCGGTCACCATGCCTTCTGTGCCCTGGTATACTGGACCATCACACGATGAACCCAAATAAACCTTTCCTTCCTGGATTTGCTTTTTTTTTTTTTGGTCAAGTATTTTATCACAGCAACAAGGAAAGTGACAAACACAATTGGCGTGTAGGAGATCTCTTTGGATAAATGCAGGGTAAGTGGTATGGCTCTCTGGACTGCATTGATCCTGGGTGTCATGGTGTGACATGGCAGCTCATTCTGTCTGCAATACCAGGTACTCTGAGTCCCCTTTCAGCCTCAAGTCTCCAAGTCATATGTAGTTTACCAATGCTACACATTAGTTATTCTTCTTTTCCTTGTTAAGTAAGTTATTGTGCTCAAAAGCTCAGACCGATAGATCTCTCCTTCCGATTCCCTACAGGTTGCTCTGCAGAACCTTTTGGTGTGTGTCATCTTATTCTACACTGTTTACTGCCCGTCACTGACCATGTGCTGCCACTCAAGGGGGTGGCACGTTGTCTTCAAACATGATTTAAAAGTGGACATGGAGTAAAAGGAGTTCATACTTAATGGCATGGCTTGATGGATTATAGCTTGTAGACTCTTGACGGCATCTAAAATTTTGTCTTGAGAGTAAATACAAACTAACATTCTGCTATTAAGAATGACCAAAGTCAGTGCCATGAACAAAGCTAGAACCAGGCAGAATTATTTCATACTGCAGGAAAAGTGAAGCCATGCTCTTAGGGCTGGTATTGAATCAGAGAGAGTTTGCACTAGACATCTGAGAGAGAGCCCACATTCATTTAAGAATTCCCTAAAAAAAATACTGGACATAAGTTTTTACTGTAAGCCAGGGATGCATTCTGGCCCAGGTTCTTACTAACTTCCTGATTCACTTTTTAGAAGATCAACTGATTGAATTGTGTGTGTGTGTGTGTGTGTGTGTGTGTGTGTGTGTGTGTGTGTGTGTATCTGAGTTTATGTGCATCATGCCTAAGCAGGTATTTGAAGAGTATAGATGAGGGAAGACGCCCTTCATCTGGAGTTACAGGCAGTTATGAACCACCTGATGTGGGTGCTGGAAACCGAACCAAACCTGGGTCTTCAACAAAAGCAGGGAGCACATTTAATTGCTGAGCCATCTCTCCAGTTCCATTCTTGATTTGAAATAAGAAGTTCTCTTATTTCAGTGTCTACATTTGTCTAGGGGAAATCATAATCTACAAAAAGGGTTGTCATGAGGACAAAACGAGATAATCTGGGTGCTTTAAAATTACATTTGTTTATTTATTACCTATGTGTATGTATGTGGGTGCATGGACCCACACCCAAGTGGCAGCTTTCTCTTTCCACCATGAGGATTCAAGGGCTCCAACTGAGGTCATCAGGGTTAGTGAATTTACCCACGGAACAGTCTCTCCAGCCCAACTGGTAGGTTTTAATGATATAATTTGTCAGTTTGAGGCATTTTTGCCACATAATTTTTTATCTTACTCTAGTAAGATATTTTTCTCTACAAATTTAAGTTGCCAACACAATTTCCTTAAAATAAATTATATATACTTACAATTAACTTTCTATAAATTGAGTATTTATGTAATTTAATTTTACTATGAAAGCAGAGAATTCCATTTCGCTATGCAAATTAATCCCCAAAATAAATCAACTGACTTTTGCAATGGAAAGAATGTTATTCAGGATGCTTGCTGACAAACCCACTGAGGAATGTCCAGTGTGTATACTCATAATCTCAACTGTGGCCTTGGGCTAGAGATAGTAAAAACTATGCATACTCTTCCTGGCTCTCCAAGCAAAGCAGCTGAAGATTTCGAGTTAATGTGAGTCAGTGGTGAGGAATTTTTGTTTGTTTCTTTGTATTTGGTGGGGGAAAAACAGAGTGTCTGTGCAGTCCAGGCTGGCTCCAAAGCTCCCTGTGACTCTTGTCTGTACCTCGCTATTGCTGGGATTATAAATATGTACCGTCACCAGAAGTGGTGGTGCATGCCTTTAATCCCAGCATTCAGGAGCAGAGGCAGGCTGATCTCTCTGAGGCCAGTCTGGTCTATAAAGGAAGTTCCAGACAGCCAAGGCTGTTACACAGAGAAACCCTGTCTCAAAAAAAAAAAAGAAACAACAAAAAAAAACCAAAAACAGACAAAAAACCAAAAAATTTGTACCATTACACTTAGCTTTTGTTGTTTTCATTGCTTTTAAATAAATACAACTCAAATTATGTGCAGTATTAATGTTATAATAGGTTAATTGTTGGTTATTGTTTGTTTTGAGACAAATTCAGGCTACATAGCTCAGGATACCCCAAATACTCAGTCTTTCAGCCTTAACTTTTCAAGAACTGAGATTTTGGGTGAGGGCTGCCATTCCCAGCAAGGATAAAGAATTTGAGATAATTGGACCTTAAAGTTGTTGACAGCAGCTAACTGGTTGACCAGCTGCCCAGGATGTCAATCCCCATTGTAGTCCAGTCCAGGTGTAAAACTTACAGACTCAGCTCTAAGAACAGGAAGGAATCTCACAGATTAATCTCTTTACTTTATGGTGAAGAACTGAAACCCAGAGACCTTAAATGATTTATCCAAGTTCACAGTTATAACACAGGCTTAGTTTGGCTTCCAAGACCCTGTTCTCTCCATATTAAAGGTTCTCCTCGTTTACTGGACAGAACTACCACGTTTACAGCTGAGACCTTAAATATAATTAAGATTCCTTAATGATAAAAGTGGATTTAAATTTATTTATTGATTATTACTATTACTATTATTATTATTTAAATAGGTGTGTGTGGTTGCATGAGTTTATGTACACCATGTTTGTGCAAGAGCCTACTGAGGTCAGATGGAAGTCTCTGGAATGGAAGTTAAAGATGGTTGTGAGCTGCAAGGTGAATGCTAGGAACTGAGCTAGGTCCTCTTCAAGAGCAATAAGCACTCTTAACCCTAGACAATCTCTCTAGCCCTAACAAAGTAGATTGAATTGAGCAGAGAAGGCAATACAGACAAGATGTTCATTGGTGGCCATCCTGTCAGCCAGTTTCAAAATGTGCTCAACATAGGTGAATCAAATGTCCTCGTATGTGAAGAGTGAGGCACAAAGCTTCGCTGTACAGTTCAGATTGATCTCCCTCTGAGCAAACTTTTCATTTGTAATCTCTCAGGGTGTGGGAACCCGATGTCCTGGCACCATTTGACTTCAAAACACGTCCTTCATGGCTCAACACAAATTATAAAGGTAATTGTTTTTTTAATCTTTTAATCCTGATTGATAAGTGGACAAAATGCAAGCAACAATAAAATATTTTCTTAAGTAGAAAGTGGGAAAACATTAGGCTTTTCTTTTGATTATCCGTATATGACATCTGACTTCATTAGGAAAAGTAGCATCAAAATTTTTTATGTGGAGTCCTCGAGGTGGCCCAGTGAAGCCTGAAAACCTTGGAACCATGGGAACTATGGGAACCATGGAACCCAGGTGATGAAAAGAGAGAACCAACTCCTGCAAGTTGTCCTCTGACCTTCACATGTATGCAGGTCACAATAAATAATACAAAGACATTTAAGCGACTATTCTTAGGATGTGGATAAGAATAGAAGAATAGCATAAATGTAGGGAAGGAGTTAGAATTTTCACATTCTTTTTTTTGGGGGGGGGGTATGGGTTTCTCTGTGTAGCTTTGTGCCTGTCCTGGATCTCACTCTGTAGACCAGGCTGGCCTTGAACTCACAGAGATCCGCCTGCCTCTGCCTCCCAAGTGCTGGGATTAAAGGCATGCACCACCACCGCCCGGCGAATTCCTCACATTCTTATGTAAATTTAATTTTATTATCATCAACACACACACACACACACACACACACACACACACACACACACACACACACATATATATATAGAGAGAGAGAGATCGATAGATAGATAGATAGCTTTGTGCTATTTTTATCCACACCTATTGGTGAAATTATTAAGGCCACTCCACGTAGTTAAAAGGGAGGTTTATTTAATGGCGTAATTTACAAATGAAGGGATAGGCAGGTTGCAGGGTCTGGGAAGGATGTAGCGCAGTCCGGCGGTGTTCTCTGGAGAACTCTTTTCGGTCCACCTCCAGCGTCCAGGGTCTGGGAACCAAGAGAAGGTGGCGCTGCCTTGTAGGCATGATAGTTACCAAAGCCTCAATGGGGGTTGGAACTTCCAGACCAAAGCTGGAATGGCTACCCACTACACACAGCTGTCACTCTTACTCATTTGCCTCTTCCCAACTGCCCTCCACCATCTTCCCCTACCTCACTTTTCCTGGTCTGCTTCTCCTTAAGCTGTCGTGTCTTGCTGCATGTATCCCATTGCAGTAAACACATTTTAAAGAAAAGGGAGAGAAATGACAATGGATTGACATACAAAGTCTTTGTGGGGTACGAAACAGAGTGAAGAGGAGTTTGCACGGTGTCGTTTCATTTTTGAGGAACAGACACCATGGTGTGCGTGGAAAGAAGCCTAGAGAATTCTGCATCGAGCCATGCTCTCCCAGCGGTGGTGACAGAGAACCTTCATTTACTGCTTTGCACATTCCTGCTTTGTTTTCTTTTTCTTCTCCCAACAGTGCAGACTTGGTTGCAAAGGAAATGTTCTGTAGCACAGAAGAGGGTGACTGGGGTTGGTGACAATTGATTGGATGTTTCAAAATAGCTAGTGGAGAGATCTGGAAGGCTCCTACCACAAAGAAATAACAATGTATGTCTGAGATGACAGATATGCCAGTTAGCCTGAACTCTCCGTTACACATCACCTTCATGTATCAAAATGCCACACTGCACTCCATAAATAGACATAATTATCACGCATCAATTAAAAAGTAAAAAAAAAAAAAAATCCACTTTACTCCAGGGGGAAACATTAAGAAAGAAGATACTCGGGCGGTGGTGGCGCATGCCTTTAATCCCAGCACTTGGGAGGCAGAGCCAGGCGGATCTCTGTGAGTTCGAGGCCAGCCTGGGCTACAGAGTGAGTTCCAGGAAAGGCTCCAAAGCTACACAGAGAAACCCGGTCTCGAAAAACCAGAAAGAAAAAAAACTTAGAAAAAACTTGTCTCTTTTAAATTTAATATGTTTGCGCAATAAATAACCTGTAACTCACAAATTCACAAGCCTGGTGTGTTAATAGGTGAACCCCTTACTCTGATTATACACAAAGCACACTTGTTTTGGGGCATTCATGATGAGTTTGCTTCATTTTTAGAAAACTCAAGTTTAACATCATTTTTCTTTGTAAAATAAAACACATAAACCAGGAGAGCTTAAAACACCTAGATATAGAAAAGAGAAAAAGGAAATAAATCATAAATGTACTCTCTCATTGCAGTTATTCCTAATATTATGTTAAATTTCATCCTCCTTTTCAAAAAATGTATTGTTGATTCTTTAAACATTAAAATTCACCAGGAAACCACGGAATGATCTTTTCTGGGGAAAACTATGGAAATGTACAAACTTGCCTGAAGCTAGAAAAAAAAAAAACAGATTTCAAATAAATATGATTTGTATAGGAAACTTGGTCAGCTAGAATTACTGAATTCTAATAAAAAGTTTAAGATGCCTTCTTCCAATGGATAACCTTGTTTTGGGGGCCATTATTGATTCAATTTTGGGTAGCAAAGAATCTGTCAGAGCAAGAGATATTTATCGTAACAAGGTAGAAGATGTCAAGCACGCTGTTAACTTTCTCTTCATGCACTTCCCTATTGAACTGAGGTGGTTTTTGCACTGAGACTGCAAAAATGATAAAGAGTTAGTTATTTTTTTTTTTAAAAAAAAAAAGTCAACTATGGACCATACATGTGTTTGGAATAGGGGAAAGACTTCAGACCCATCTGTTCGTTATTTATTCTTGCCTTTGGGTCAGTCAGTGAAGATGGGATGCCACAGGCTTAGTGGAGGAGAATGTTTACATACAGTAGAGGTCAGTGGAGGTCCTTGGGTGTCTAACTCAGGTTGCTTTGTTATTTTTCTGTTAGGAAACACGGATATTTGTGCACAAGTAAGTCCTTAACCTTGTAAATCTTTAATTTGGGGGCTTTGGAGGATGAAGGTTAGTTAGACCGCTTTAGTTTTGCTGCTTTGAGAATCTAGGCTTGTCTGATTGGGAGGTAAGTTTCCTGGCAGTCTCAAAGCTCTGGCCTTGGATTTAGGGTCAAGTTTCTGGTCTGTTTCAACAGTTCTGTTGCCCTGAAGCTCAGATGTAGCAATGGCAATGGGAAATGTGCATCCAGTGAGCCTGTTTCATGACTAATATCTTTCTGCTGTGTTGCACAGGTCAGTCTAGATAAACCAGTAGTCTGTTCCCAACCCTGCTCAGTGTCCTTGAACTCTTCACTTCTAAGGTGATACTGACTTGCTGGTACCCTGACCTCAAGTTCTGTACTTTGAATTGTGTTTGCTTTCAAACCCTGAGCAAAGCTTAAGTGTTCTTCATCAGTACATGCAAATACAGCTTGTGACAAAAGACAAAATTCACCTTCTCCAAGCAGCTTTAAGTTAACTTATAAAATCAAATGTTGACAATAGAAATCTCTCTAGAATGTGTGTGGGAGCCCACAGAGGTTTCCTTGTGAGCTCTGAGCTCGTTTTACCCAGCAGGGCTGCATAAGGGGATGACTTGATCACATGAGTGGTGACCAGGTGTTTGGAAGGGTCTACACTTGGCTGTGCGATGTGCTTTGATCTAGCAAGGGGGAGGTCTTTTGCCCCACCCCTTGGCATTGTTATAAAAAGCCCTTTTGAAGCGACAGAAGGGGCCATTGGATATTGACCCAGGTCCTCCCGAAGCTATCCTGTGTTTCTGTCTGTCTCATCTTTGCTATCTTTCTATCTAAAATGTTTCTTATTCCTCTCTCCTGCTCATAGGAACCCTTTAAAAAGGTGGGAGGGTCTCCCACAAATGTGGGATGCGGTGGCACAAACCTTTAAAGAACTTGGGAGTCACAAACAAAAAAAAAAAAAAAAAAAAAAAAAGATAAGCCGGGCGGTGGTGGCGCACGCCTTTAATCCCAGCACTCGGGAGGCAGAGCCAGGCGGATCTCTGTGAGTTCGAGGCCAGCCTGGTCTCCAAAGCGAGTTCCAGGAAAGGCGCAAAGCTACACAGAGAAACCCTGTCTCGAAAAACCAAAACAAACAAACAAACAAACAAGAACTTGGGAGGCAGAGGCAGATGGATCTCTGTGAGTCTGAGACCATCATGGACTACATACCAAATTCCAGGCCAGCCACGGCTACATGGTCAGACCCTGTCTTTTTTTAAAAAAAGCTTAGGAAGCAGGAGGAATGTGTACTAGGTGACATCAGTAAGATGCAGCACAATACTTCCTTCCTTGGTTTTAGTGTGCAGAACAGGATGAACTGATGGACAGCTGACTTGATGGACAGGCTGACCTGATTTACATTAGTCAAAGGGATTTCCATGCCATAGAAAAAGGAGTTGATGTGAATTCTCCATTCATTTTCCAAAACCTATTGAGTTAAATGGAATGAGACTGAAGAGGAGCATGAGGGATGCCTTCAGAAGACATTGCCTGGAACTCGCTTGCTAGATGTCTTTCATATTCTCCTCTGCAATTTCTGGTTTGCTAGTTAATAAATTACCTCCACACAGTAGGAAATAGGGTGATTATTTCACTTTCTGCTCTGCAAAATATCACATTTGCCTGCCTACATTTATTGATTCTGGGATTATATGAACACACCAATCATTTGATAGTTTTAAAGTGAAGGAAAGGGAATTTTTATAGGACTAGTATTATTTACAAAGGGACTTTGGTGGCATATCAAATACATTTGTTAAAGTTGGATGGATCTCTTCCTTGAAACTATTATCATCTTTAAAAGCCACCAAAAAGGCAAAAGGCTGTCCTTTTATATGCCCAAGGCACCAAGATTTGTGGTCCTGACCTGTAAATAACTATTTTTTTTTATATTCATTCATGGAAACCCCTGTGTGACAACCAGTGGATTTGGAAGCATTTCCAGCTACACCTGTCATTGGTGAGGCTTTATTTCACCTATAGTGATAAACCTTGCTTCTCAGATGACTACCTGAACATACCAAATGATTCCACAAGCACAAAGGAACTTATTTCTAATTAAGCACTGTGTGTACCAAAAGAAAAGAAAATTACCATTGAATAAACCCATTCATCCTTTTATTTCTAAAACCCCAGAACTGAATTTTTTCATTAATTTCATTTAATGTTTCATACTTCTTAAAATTAGATTCACAACTCAATAGCTGGCCTGCATGCATGAACTGTGTTGTAACTTCAATGTTAACCACAAAAACTGTGAAACAGAAATTATATTTTGTTGTTGTTTTTTTAAACGTGAGAATAATGAAGATATAAAATGTCAGAAGTTCTTATCCACATTTGAATTTGGATAAGAGAACATTTGCAAAACTTATACCAAAAATACTTTGCACATATGTGTATGTATTTAGGAGTGACTACTTGAGCTTGGATAACCTATCAGGAGCTCCTCCCTGGGGAAGACTGATTCTCCCTCTCCTTGGAGCCACTAATGGCCTGCAGCTCCCCATCCATGGTGGCTTGTCAACTGATCGATGTAGTGGGTAGCTGCTCCAGCTTTGACCTGGAAGTACTACCCCCATTGAGGCTTCAGTAACGGTCATGCCTATGAGGCGGGCCCGAGAGAGGAGCCCTTAAGACCTGAGAACCAGACCGAGCAGAGTTCTCCAGAGAACAATGCCAGACTGCGCTACATCTTTCCTGGACCCTGTAACCTATCCCTTTACTTGTGAGTTACCCCACAAAATAAACCTCCCTTTTCACTATGTGGAGTTGCCTTAATACTTCCACCAATAGATCAACCTTGTGCAGGTCTTGTTAGGTGACCATGTGAACTCTGCAGGTTGTATTTATGTATATATACATACATATGCATATATATGTAACAATAACAATTAAAGAAAAAGAGGTCATGCATTTCGGAGGGAATAGGGGAGACATGGTAGGAAGCATGGGAGCAAGGAGTGAAAATGATAGAAATACAGTGTTTAAGTATAAAGTTCTCTAATTTAAAAAACGATTAAATTTAAAATAGTTCTTTGCAGATTAAGATTTCATGGTCATGTGTTAATTGCATTTCAGAATTGTTAAATGTTCCAAGCACAAATAATCACCTTCTTTCTTCTGTTTGCAGTCCTCTTAGTCTCAACAGAAGTCACCTACTTGGTTTGTGGATTGCTTTTTGCTCTGATTGTACAAGAATGGGTTTGGGATTAGGCAATTTCCATGAATATACTTCATGTACTCATCACATCAGCTGGTAAGCAAGATAAAATAGCAGAAACAAGGAAAGTGTATTACATCTGATGTATCAAAGCCACTCTTTCTTTTTATTTAAAATTCTTTTCATTTTACTTACCAACCCCAGTTCCCCCTTCCTCCCCTTCTCTCATCCCCATCCACTCCTCAGAGGGGGAAAGGCCTCCCTTGGGGAGTCAACAAAGTCTGGCAGACCAAGTTGAGGCAGGACCAATCCCCTTCCCTCTGCATCAAGGCTGAGCAAGGTATTCCACCATAGGTAATGGGCTTCAAAATGCCAGTTCGTGCACCTGGGATAAATTCTGACCCCACTACCAGGGGTCCCACAAAACCACTCTTAAGAGTTGAACTTGTGCTTGGGCAGGGAATGGTTTCCACCAATTCTTTCACCCCAGGGCTGTACTGACATGCAAATATTCTTCCTCTTTTCACATTCAGCTACCATAGGCTTACATAGGCTTTGCCTCCTTAATAATAATTATTTTTTTTCCCAAAATCTTTCCCTGAGACCAAAAAGATGAGGAAACAAAGAAAACCTAGTGTATTTACAAGTCAAAGGTTATTTTTCATAGTTCCAGTTCTGAGACAACAAAATGGCTAAAGAGGTAACGTTTCTGGTCACCAAGTCAGAAGACCTGAGTTCAATTCCTGGGATACACAGGGTGGACAGGAGAGAAATAACTCCAGCAAGTCACCTTTGGACCTGCACATGTGTGCTGTGGCCTGTGCATAGGTGTATTTAAAATGTGCATGTATGTAACATGAATCTTAAAAGGTTTTATTAATTAAAAAAAAAAAAAAACAAACCAGAGCCAGATGTTGGGGTGAAAGCTGAAAGATCAGAGAAACAGAACAAGCCAACCACATTCTTACCTCTATGAAATCCTCAGCCTCAAGAGAGAGACTTCCTGTTTACTCATGCCTTATATACCTTTCTGTGCCCTGCCATTTTACTTCCTTCCTAGTGCTGGGATTAAAGGCGTGTGCCACCACACCTGGCTCTGTTCCCAGTGTGGCCTTGAACTCACAGAGTTCCAGATGGATCTCTGCTTCCGGAATGCTAGGATTAAAGGCATGTGCTACCACTGCCCGACCTCTATGTTTAATATCGTGACTGGCTTTGTCCTCTGATCCCCAGGCAAACTTTATTGGGGTACACAATATATCACCACACATGTACACATGCACACACACACACAAACACACACACACACACACACACACACACACACACACAGATACACACACATGGGGGGACGAGAATAAACATTAAAGAGGAATAACATTTCTAAAATGTCTTTGTTTTTACTTTTTTGTTTTTATCTTGGGAGTCAAAATTAAAATACATTCGCTTTGCAGTTCTACCTTTTACTAAGAGGGAAGTCATGAGTAAGTCACACCTCCCACACGGATTTCCTTCACTGCAGCAGTGGGGAGACCTGGTGGGTGAACTTTCAACAAGATCCTGAGAAACTGTCTGGAGAGCAGTTAGCACATGACACTCAGTGAATGATAGATAGTTCCGTCCATCCCTTCGTCCAACTGTTCAACATTTACTCTTCTCTAATTTTTTCTCCTTTTCGATCCTCCATTATTATTCTTTTTTTTGAAAAGCATACTAAAGTGTGGATCATTTTCAAGCACTCTTCCTCGACGTTAACTGTTGCCTTATCACCAACTTAAACCAGTCTTGTGTCTCTAGTGCCTTGGTATATGGATGGAATGAGCTGCCACCAGCTCAGTAGCACACATGTCCAAGTGAATTGCTACTTGCCAGCTTCACTGCCATTAGGAAGTCCCAGCCAATTTATCTTCTAGCTTTAGTATCATCAGACACAAGCTCCCTATCTCTCTGTCAGTTTGTCAGAGAATCACTGGACAGTCCCCTTTCCTCCATGGCCCTCTCAGATTCTCTATTTTACCTTAGGGATCTCAGTTTTCTATAAGATAGCCACAAGATAGTTGTTAAAAAGGGGGAGCATTTGGGGGCACCATATGGTCCAATCCTTAAGTTCAAGAGGAGCTATTAACTCTGGAACCAGAAAAATTGCTATCAAATTGCCTGATACATGCCATGTAGAAACTGTTGAACAAATGCTTGATGGAGTGCATCTAGATCAAAGCCAGCAGTGTGGTGGTACACACCTGTAATCCCAGCACTCAAGAGACAAAGGCTGGATGATCACAAGTTCTAGGCCAGCTTGGGCTACATAGCAAGATTCTCAAAACAATTAAAACAAAAGAGAAGTGGTTCAGAATCCCTAGGGTGCGAGGCACTGGGTGCTTAGCACAGTCTTGGAATCATCACTATTGCTTATTCCTCCAGATGATCTCCAGACAATTCAGGATGCCTTTCCTATGGGGGGTGTTACAAACATTCACCTGAATAAATGAATGACCTTCTACAGAAGTGGTTCTCAACCTTCCTGGTGCTGCGACCCTCTAGTACAGTTCTTCACATTGTGGTGACCCCCAACCATAAAATTGTTTTCATTGCTACTTCATAACTGTAATTTTGCTACTGTTATGAACCATAATGTAAATATGTGTTTTCCTATGGTCTTAGGTGACCGCTGTGAAAGGCTCATTTGACCCCCAAAGGGGTCATGACCCACAGATTGAGAACTGCTGCTCTACAGCAAAATAAATTTTGGCTACCTAGTTTCAGGAATTCAGACAAAAATGTGGTCATGTGGATATGTTTGATCAAACATAAATATCTCTTGGTAAGTTAATAAAAATGCATGCTTTTGTACATGAACGTCAGCATTTTTTTTTCTTTTTCTATTGCAGTTACGTTGGAATTCCCCTTGATGTCACATTGGTGGGCTGCTTTAGGTACATGAAGGGCTCAAGTCTAGATCCTCTAATGCACAAAACAATGTTAAGTAGAATAAATGCTGGAAATACACTTTACCTTAGGCATAGATTTTATTACATTATTCTAAGATAATTATGAAGTTGTCGGAATTATAAAAAACCATTACAATTTTATTAAAGATAGAATCTACTGGTTGTCTCTTCTGGCACATACATGCTCCCAGGACAGCCCACATGTAATCCACACCAGACATGCTGCATTTTTAGCATGTGTTTGAGTCAAAAATAGATCAGTAAACACACACACACACACACACACACACACACACACACACACCCTATACTCTGCTTCTCCTTTTTATATAACTTGAACCTATGAAGGACTGCCATAAATGTCCCTTTATGTACTGAGCAACGTATAAGTGTTATGAGGGGAAGGGAAAGTGAGACAGCCTAGAACAGAACTCATTCCTAGCGATCCTGGGGACCTAAGTGAAGCATGCACAGCTGCTCTGGGTAGGGATCAGGCCAGGCAGCACAGGCATTGCAGGCTCACAGCGGTTCACATCCAGAACCTTCCGAGCCTCTTTACTTTTATGCAACACCTGACTTAAAACCAAAGCTGCCCACAGACAGCTCCTCCTTAGTTCTAAGCAAACGAACCTAAAAACGGTGTGTCTTGGAGTTGGATCTTATCGAAATCGTAGGTAGGAAAATCAAGTGAAACAGCCAGCGTGCAGGAAACGAGACAGTTGGTGTCAGTTTTCTTCCTTAATTATATTATGTAACGATCAGAGAGTCAGGAAGGAGAAGTAGGGTCCCAGCTCCATCATTTGTTTATATTAATAAACGACGACCATGTAAAGCGAAGCCAGGCGTCTCTAAACAGATTTCAGTGCTTATCAAGTATGGAAACTATTTACTTATAAATCTGTTGTATTTGGCTTCCAAATACAAAGATTATGTAATTTGTAAGAAATATTATTCTTCTTGATTTGGCAATAATCTTGTCTAATATTTTCAATCTGTTTTGCAAACAGCAGGCAAACCCAAACATATTCTGGTATTGCTACTCAGTATTAATGGCCCACACGAAATTAAAATATGTAGGTTTATTGATTACTTAATATGAGCCAGGGCCTTTGTACATATCTCACTAACTTTACTACAATTCTGTGGGGTATTATATTCTAATTTTTCAAATGTGACAAACAAAGCTTATGGAGTCAGATGAGTGAGTTTCCACATCCACACAGTGAGTCCTATAAGTAGCCAATTTTTGTGTGCTTCAGACCACGGTCAAAGGCGCCTTTGCATAGATACCCCAGGACTACCCTACAGAGAGCTCTCTGGGAATGCGCAGGAGAGAGAGCAGAACTTACAGAAATGTATGGAGGCAGCTACCCCCTAGGCAATGCAAAGTGCTAAGGAAGCTGAAAAAAAGCTAGGATGGTCATTGGAATCAACAGCTCTGGGAGGGCTTCCCTGTCTCTTTCTGACCCTCGAACTGTTTCTCCCCATCCACTCGAACAACAGAAACATCCACGACAGGTCTTGGGAAATAAGACTTGGTTGAAAAATAGCAAATTTCTATTTCCACTCTTGACAAGAAAATTACAGGATGGCTTTATTTATTTATTTTCAAGTATTTGAAACAACTTCTAAGGGCTATTTATAGCATATTCAGGATCCAACCCCCAGCATAATACCTGACCCATAATGGTGTTAATACATATGTGTTGTGTAAATATGGAGAGAATTAAGGAGATGGCAAGAAGTACCAGAGATTTCCCTTCAGTGTAGTAAGTTCATTGAGTTTCACATAGGGAACATATTTTAGTGAATTATGAGGGAGGCTGTTGAATCTTTACCTTGGGAGGGTTAAGAAGGAAAATAGATAATTATTTTTGTAGACTATTATAGCTATTAAATGTTTTACTATAATTATATCACATGATACTTCACTTTTATATCATATATTTATATAATTATACACTTGTATATAAAGTGGGAGAATAAAGATAATTTTGGTGTAGTCCAGAGGACTACATGACTTTCAGTACAGGATTATATAGAATCAAACCCTGGATGTGTATTTGTGACACACTCTTCTCTTCAAAAATGATATTGTTATTTCCACAATAGTACAGGAAGCAATGGAACCATTGTGACAATTTTTGTTGCTCACACAGGAAACTGAATTCATTGATGTAATAAGAAAATTAGCCAATGGGCTGGCAAGATGGCCACTGAATATTTCTAGTGCTGGTATTATCTGTATTCAGTACTTACTTTCATATCCTTGGTTAAGAGCACTGGCTGCTCTTGCAGAGGACCTGAGTCCATTTCCTAGTACCCACATGGCAGCTAACAATCATTTGCAACTCCAGTTCCAGAAGCTTCAGTGCCGTCCTCTGGCCTCTGTGAGCACTGTAAACACACACACACACACACACACACACACACACACACACACACACACACACATAATATATATATAATATATATTATATAAATAATATATGCAGGCCAAACACTCATGCACATAAAATAAAAATGAATGAATCTTTAAAATTAAGAAAGACAATGAATCAAGCCTTTTCATTCACTTCAGCTGGCTGTTGTCAACAACAATTAATTATCTCTAGTGCCAGTGTTATCTGTAGTCACTGCTGACTTTCATATCCGTAAGGCTGAAGTCTTAACTTTCTACTTTTTTGCAGGTATTGTTTGGTACATTCAGATAACACACATAGAAAGTACTGAGGCTTTATCTGGCATAAACCTTTCAAAGACGCAAATTTTAATAAGCCTCAAAAAGAGGTGCTGAAATGGAGGAAAGGGGGCAGGTTGAAGGACCATACATAGAGGTTAGGGGTGTGGCACAATTGTGAAGTTCCTGCCTGGCCTGTGTATTATCCCCAGTACAGGAAAATAATGCTGTGGAAACAATTTCCTTCCAGCTGCATCTACAACACACAGAAGTCTACCGCACTGGGGCCCTGGCCATCTCCTGCACATAGAGAATGCCAACTCAATGCCAGAGAAAGTTGCCTTTTGGATAATAAACTAGTTCAAGGAATTTCAGTATTGATAGCTGGGGTTGTTTTAAGATGTGGGATTGTTCAGAGACAGTCACAGTATGGCACATGACACTATCGTCTTTGTGCTGTGGGATGGTCTGTATGTCAAGTGTGTTGCTGATTGGTCAATAAATAAATCACTGATTGGCCAGTGGCCAGGCAGGAAGTATAGGCGGGGCAAAGAGGAGAATAAAGCTGGGAAGTGGAAGGCTGAGTCAGACACTGCCAGCCGCCATGATGACAAACAGCATGTGAAGATGCCGGTAAGCCACGAGTCATGTGGCAAGGTATAGATTAATGGAAATGGATTAATTTAAACTGTAAGAACAGTTAGCAAGAAGTCTGCCACGGCCATACAGTTTGTAAGCAATATAAGTCTCTGTGTTTACTTGATTGGGTCTGAGTGGCTGTGGGACTGGCAGGTGAGAGAGATTTGCCCTGACCATGGGCCAGCCAGGAAAACTCTAGCTACATCTTTGCTTTCCTTTGAGTAAAAATGTAGATAGCAGACTAAAATGGCTAAGTGTCTCCGAAAGGTGGTCACTGAGTC
Source organism: Peromyscus californicus insignis (assembly GCF_007827085.1). Classification (NCBI taxonomy): domain Eukaryota; kingdom Metazoa; phylum Chordata; class Mammalia; order Rodentia; family Cricetidae; genus Peromyscus; species Peromyscus californicus. The sequence goes on from NW_026294525.1 coordinate 34,034,073, forward strand.
TCTCTCCATGGGTGAGGAAGCCAGTAATCCTCGGGGCTTCTACCTCAGGGCGGCTTACCTGTCACAGGCACTGTGCTGTTACTGGCACAGAGGCAGCGGCAGATTTATGAGAACTCTGTAATTGGATCAATAGTGGTTGGATCTATATTTTAAAGGGAACAAGAGTCACCGAGCAAATGAAACAAGACTCCAAACAGGTTTCATTAAACCAAACAGCACAGATAGGTTGAATTCTGGCTTTAAAAACTCTTCCTATATTGAAAGTTTAATGTGGATGGTTTCCTACCATAATTTAAAAAGATCATTTATAAACGCGTGTGGGCGTGCATGCACATGCTCTGTGTAGTAGCGATACGGACAGTAACAGTGATATCACAAAACAAAAGCAACAGCCAGGTCTGGGAAAACACATCTGAAATGTTGCACCCCTGAGACAGAGGAATGGGGATTGTTGAATCTATCCTGGGCTACATAGCATGACCCTGTCTAAAACAACAAGAAAATAGTAACAACGCGAACACACGGCAGGCGGATAAACCGAAAGAATTAAGAACTGTGAATTATAGGGCGAGAGCTCTGACATCATGTCTCCGAACTGCCGAGTTTTAAGGGCTCCTTACTATTGATTTGTGCCTGTTCCCCGCAGGAACTTCTAAAATTCAATGATTTACCAGCCCCAGAATATATGCGACACTCTCTTCACTGATTCTGTAAATGACTTCATGGCAAATGCTATGTCAGTTTCAGGAACATTATTTTAGTGATGGCGATTGTTCTTATTCATAATCTTAAGCATGAATTATTCATTACTGGCAGTTAACCAGAACTTCCCTTTTATTTACTTGCAGTTTCCGGCTTAATTTCAATGATATGTGGAGGCCAGATTTTAGCATACTGTTTGTTCAAAAACAACTTTATCTATCCAGATCCGGATAATTTTTAACAGTACAACTGGATTCATTTACCTTGGAATTGCTAAGCTATAAATATTGTGTCAGAGCTGTATTCCAAAATGAATCACTCTGTATACCTTATAACTATAAAAAGCACAGAGTGAATGGAGAACAGAGTGATCTTAGCAAAGAATTCGTAAGCAAAATTTTGCAAAACTTCTAAAATGTGATGTTTCTGGAAAATGTTTTCTATAGAATATTAGTTCTGAAGAATGTTAAGGTTGTTGCTAAAGGAAAAATGTTTAATATTTAAGAATATTTGTAGTATCTTGGGGCTGGAGAGATGGCTCAGTGGTTCAAGAGGACCCAGGTTCAATTCCCAGCACCCTTATCAAGCAGATGACAACTTTCTGTAATTCCAGTTTCGGGGAAGCTGATATCCTCTTCCAGGCACTATGAGAACTTGCAAACATGTGGTGCCCAACACATATTCAGGAACACACATGTATACACATAAAATAAAATAAAATAAAATAAAATAAAAAACCTTTTAGAAAAAGAATTATTTGACTCTAGGACTTAAGCAGAACATACTTGTTTCATTGCTTCATAGTCTTTTGCACACTGTTGTTAGCCAACATTTTCCCACAGATGTTGATATGTTATGCTTATTTCATGGATTCCAAGTAACCCTCCCCAAATTCTGCTGTACTAATCCGTTACTGCTTGAGAGAATTTAAAGTGTCATATACACTGTGCACTGTTTCCCTTGCATATTTAGGTGGAAAGCAATTACAGAAGAGGGTAGATTTGAAATCACTGCAGATCTCTACACCAAAATTAGATTCCATTATTGCAGCACAGTATTTATTCTGGGCGAGAGCACTTCGTATGAAATTATTGCTTTTTTTAAAAACCAGTTTCTATTTCTGTACCAGACTGCGGTCTTATAACGTAGTGCTTCTACACATTAACGTACATTTAATTTACCTGGGGATCTTGTTACAGTACAGATTGTGCCTCAGAAGGGGTGAGCTGGACCCAAGATTCTGAATCTATAAAAATGCTCGTGAAATGCTGGTGCTGTAGGTCTGTGGGCCACATTCCGGGTAAGATAGGTCTCCATGGTTTGGGGCCTGTTTTGAACTGTGTAGAGCTTTGCATTATGATTTCTGCAATGCTTACATCTTTGTCATTCAGGGTACTCTCAGTGAACTGGATTTAAATTGTGATGAATAAACTTATTTAGCTGCTTTTAATACTTACCATGTTGTTGTTGTTGTCATTATTGTTGTTTTTGTTTTTTGAGACAGGGTTTCTCTGTGCAGCCCTGGCTGTCCTGCAACTTGCTCTATAGACCAGGCTGGCCTCAAACTCACGGAGATCCGCCTGCCTCTGCCTCTCACTCTCAAGTGCTGGGATTATAGGTGTGCACCACCACCGCCTGACACATGGACCACTTTTAATAGAGTTAAAAAAAAAACTCTTGATGTAAAAGAAGTACACCATGGTTACAACTGAAATTTGAGTAGACAAAGAGAGACACAGAAGGAACACACCCCCAAACCCACCTCTACACATACGCACACATGCATTTGGGGCAAAAAAAAAAAAAAATTAGAAACAAAACCATCTCTAACTCTGTATATTTCAGGTGGTCTTCTGAAGCCTGTGTTGTGATGGCCAGTTGCTCATTTAGAAAATGAAACTCCTCCTGCACCTGCGAACATATCGATACTATTGCCTCTTTTGCTTCTTAGTTTTCCGTATTCCCATAAGCTTTTGACTTCCATTCATGTTTCCATTCTTCCTGCTAATTTAGTCTACAATGTTTGGTCATGAAGACAGCCAAAACTCTGCGAGGTCCTGGAGAGATCGTTTAAGAGCACTGGCTGCTCTCCCGGAGGACGTGGGTTCTAGTCCCAGCACCAATATGATAGCTCACACCTTTTTTTTTTTTTTAACACTAGGCTTAGGAGATTGGATGCCCTCCTCTGACCTCTGCAGGCACCAGGCACATAATTGGCACACAAACATGCAAACAAAACACCCATACACACATAGTAAAGTTTTGTTTTCTGAGACAGGGTTTCTCTGTGGACCAACCTTAGCTGTCCTGGAATTCACTTTGTAGACCAGGCTGTTCTCGAACTCACAGAGATCCCCTGCCTCTGCCTCCTGAGTGCTGGGATCAAAGGCATGCACCACCACATTCAACTGGTGCCTGAACAGGGACCTGAACCACACATAGTAATTTTTAAAAAGAGGGCAGAGGAATGAAGCCCTTTAAATGACTTTTGAGACTGGAGAGATGGCTCAGCATTAAAGAGCCCTTTTGGCTCTTGCAGAGGACCCAAGTTTGGTTCCTAACATCCACATTGTGGCTCACAGCCTCTGTAATTCCAGTGCCAGTGGACCTGGGGCCTTTTTCTGACCTCCTCAGGCACTGCATGGACATGATGGACATATATATACACATATACACACACGTATACATACATACATACATATATATATATATATATATATATATATATGTATATACAGGCAGGCAAAACACTCGTGCAACACAAAATAAAATATATCTAAAAACAAATCAAAACCTGAAAGGAAGGGTTTTTTAAATCCTTAATGATCACAGCATACGGTAGCTGTGAAAGTCCCACAGTGATGCTATTTGTCTCCTAATTAAAACTCTATTGCAGCACACAGGAAAGTGACTTGTCAGGGATCTAATAAAATCCAGTCCACTTCAGGAGAAATGTAGAGAGCCCCAACCACCCCTGAAGACACTGAAGGCAGAGCCTAAGCCTCCAAAATGCACACTCGTGGAGGAAATTTATAGAAACATTGAAAGTGCCTAAATAAATTTGTTAATTAAGAAAGATTTGGTTGATTAAGTACTTTTTAATATAATGAGAATTAAGTTCCACTACTAAATCAGAACAGCAATCTCTCCAGACTCCGATCTTAATATCTCATCGTTGTGCAGTGCAGCTTAATTGCCATGTTTATTTCTAGGATTAGAGTTCTGCCTGCTCAGGTAATTACCATTGTGTTAATCTTGCTGATCCCAAGAATAATAGCTTTCCTTTTTCCTTCACTAAAATGATTCTGTGACACCCCTTGATGCACTAAAATTAAAAATAAGCCAGAATGTATGTTTTAGTGCAAAAAAAGTATATTTCAGATATATCAATAAGAATCTGCATTATAATATGCACAGCCTCCCAGGGGGCAAGGATCATATTCATTTCATTCCTTCCCAGGTATCCCCTTGTTATAATTGGCCAGAATCCTTCCTAGTGTCTTGATGCATGATTTCAGGACTAATATTTTTATGTTTTTAAGAAAGATACAAGGATACCTTTGTATATATTTTATAATGTAAAATGTATCATGTAAAACATGTACCTATTTGCAATGTAAACCCACACATATGGTCCTTTAATTACTTTTTACTTAACCAAATTATTACTAAGGAAGTTTGCTGATCCTAACAAAATATACAGGAAGACCATTAGTTCCTTTCCAGTCTGTCCTGGGATCCTGTTTCAGGCTTTATGGGCTCTGTCCACTGATTTACCTCAGAGGCTGAGCTGGGCTGTTCTCACCTCGTGCAGTTTAGAATCAGTGAAACTGTAGAGACAGTCCTGTAAGAGGGACAGCAGGTGGGCTTATAGGGTACTTTTGTTTTGGTCAAACATCCCAAGGAAAAGTAAATGTGCTTCCTGAACTTTAGAACCTGAAGAGCTGGGAACATAAACACACAACAAAGGCATCCACAGACGTGATGTACTGAAGAATCACCGTGAACGAGAGATGAGTTCACACAAAGACCATTGGACTCTCTTCCAGGAAACAACACCTAATGTCAACAAAAAGGCCCCAAGAAACATGGTAAAACTTTGAGAATGTTGTACCTTTTGAATAGAAGACAATAAACTTGCAATTTTTTTCTATTTATTATTTCTTACTTACTCACCTGAGGCTTCTTACCTGTATACTTTTATTCTATGTGAATGTTCCCAATTGTTCAGCCACAAGGAACCGAAATGCATCTTAAAAAGCAGAGTTAGTTACTCTGTGACATTTTTCATCTAAAAAACAAACAGGTGGGTAGAAAATGCAGACTATCATCAGGGCTATGGGTCATTGTGGCTACATCCAGTAATACACAATGTTGTGGTGACTTCTGTGTTGGAGGAGTATTGAAAGCAGATTTTTTTTTCTTTCATGAGTATTTGGCATTACTGGATCTTTCTGTGAAAAAGTGTTGACCTTGATTTTCAAAACAGAAAATAACAATCAGTTATGAGGAATTTTAACCTTGAAAAGGATTTCCGTAATCTTGAACTCTAAGACCTCTTTCTTCTCTCTTTATCACTTCTTGCTCACCCCTCACCCCCATCAACTGACAGGGCTGTCACAGCCCAGAAGGACCCTGTCTTGCAAACCGTCAACATCCAAGTCATCATGGTCAAGGGAACAGTGTGTGGGAATGGAAGGGGGGTGCTGCTCTCCTGCATAAACACTGTTCTCTTAGACCTCGGACCACAGTGACTTTCAGCACTGAGTTTTCCTCTGGTTTCAAAGGGGTGAGGGCTGGAGACACTTTCTGTGCTCCCCCCTCCTCCCAGCAGCAGCCTGGGGAGTTCTTTTTCAGAAACCTCTCAGGTGAAGCTGGGTGCAATGGTTAGTTGAGTTTTAATGGTCAACTTCACACAACTGAGAATTACGTGGGAAGAGAGCTTCACTGAGGGATTGTCTACATAAGGTTGGCCTGTGGGCATGTTGGAGGGGATTGTCTGGAGTGCCTCAGTTGATGTGGAAAGGCCATCTCTCATGTGGGTGATGCCTTCTGCTAATGGGCCAGATAAAAAGGAATGGAAGAAGGAATCCCTTTTGCTTGCTTGGGCTTTGTGCTCACTGGTGAGTTCCTCTATCTTATTGCTGTTCTGCTGATTCCCTTGCTGACATTAGAACTAGCTCTCTGGCTTCCAACACAGATGGAAGACCAGCAGCTTTCCAGGAATCCTCTAGGCCTTTGGTGTTGTGATGGGACTGGCGAGGCACACAGCCTCATGGACCAAGCGACTACTAGACTCTCAGATTGTCCACTGTGAGATAGCCATTGTTGAGCTACTCTGACAGTATTGTCTAATCCAATTTAATAAATATCCTTTTACTATCATTACATTCTCTTGATTCTGTTTCTCTAGCAAACTCTGACTAACACACTGAGATTTGTGACTTAAGCGTGGAAAGAAATTCAGGACAAGTCAGTATAAAGCAGAGCTGGAATTAATTAGAGACTTTGTGGTGGTTTGAAAGAAAATGGTCCCTAAAGGGAGTGGCACTAATAGGAGGTGTGGCCTTGTTGGAGTAGGTGTGGTCTTGTTGAAGGAAGTGTGTCACTGTGGGGGTGGGCTTTGAGGTCTTTTTCTCAAGCTTCACTAAGTGAGACAGTCAGTTGACTTCCTGTTGCCTACAAGACGTAGCACTCTGCTTCAGCACCACATCTGTCTGCTGCATGCTGCCATGCTTCCTATCATGATGATAATAGTCGTGTGAACCTCTGAAACTGTAAGCAAGCCATCCCAATTAAATGCTTTCTTTAGAAGAGTTGCCGTGGTCATGGTATCTCTTCACAGCAATAAAAACCCAGATTAAAACAGACTTTAACACAGATTTAAGCATGGGAGTTTATAAAAAGAGAGACTACTGGGAGTTTGACCATGTTCCAATTAATATATGGGCAATACAAATTGGACTTAAAAGTTTGGTGTGGTTTTTTTTTTTTTCCAGGGGGATGGGAGGGGGGCAGGAGGGTTGCAAGGGTGGAAGGGTGGACCTGGGAGGAATTGGAATCGAATGTGATCTGTTCACTGTACAAAATCCTCCAAATAATTAATTAAGATAGATGTTGGGGAAAAAAGAAAGAGGCACCCAGGGAAAGAATAAGACACACCTGAGAGTGTGATTGTGACTTCTCAAAGGACTCTTGTGCCCAAGTGTCTTAGCAGTAACCACAGGGACACTTTTGGAGACTTTAAGAGCTCAAAGAAATCCTGAGAAATGCTCTTTCTTTCTGTCTTTCTTTCTTTCTTTCTTTCTTTCTTTCTTTCTTTCTTTCTTTCTTTCTTTCTTTCTTTCTTTCTCTTTTTCTCTTCCTTCCTTCCTCCCTTCCTCCCTCCCCCTTCCTTCCTTCTTTCTTTCTTCTCCTCCTCTTCTTCTGCTCCTCCTTTTTCTTCTTTTTGGTGAAAGATTATAGAGTGCCTTTAGAGGTACCTTGGATAGGATTGTAATATGATCTGAGAAAACTATGGGCCACAAAAGGTTGAACCATTTTAAAACTATAAATGGGGTTCCTTGTGAGAGTCCTAAATAATTTATGTTTACAACTAAAAAAGAGAAATGCACTCTACACTTAGACCATAAATGTGACTAGTTGAGAATTTAACATTTTTATTTGAAGCATGTCTATATAAAAGGAATACTGTCTTTGTGTAGTCAACAATCATAGCAAATGTTGACTGTTGCAATTCTTGACTCCCAGCTGGTAAAAGACTTCAACCAGATTCCCAAGTGAGGGACTCCTTTCCCTCCCTGGGTGCTCTTTCCCTGTATGTCCTGCCTCAATTCTCAGTAAGTTATGAAATGAGTTAGGTTTCATTCACTCATCCATTCATTGGTACTGAAGGTGAACTCAGGGCTCATGCACTGTAAGCAAATATTTCTCCTCTAGCCCTGAATTAGGTTTCAGTTGGTCATTTCTCAAAGATATTGTCAAAATTTTGAATTCTATCTTAATAGGAATCCCACATGCTTTTTCCTAAAAATGCTTCATAATCATTTCTTAATTTGGTGGGATTTTAAATTACCAGAACATTTCAGGTTTTTAGTCTTTTGCTTGACATTAGTACACTTCAGTAAACTAAAATGTATACTTAATTTACCAAGTTGGATTTGGTAGTTTATTTTTGAACACATTCCATGTATTTATCAAGTCTTTTAATGAGTGCATCAGTGGTACAGGGGTATGAATTATAAGCATCTCCTTCTAGGAGATTGTCATAAGATTACATAGCTGCTAATGAAATGATGCCTTATATTTGGTAGAAAACTTTCTATTTGGTTCCCTCTGCAAATTTCAAAGTTTTTTTTCTAGTTATCATGTATGACATGTCATTGTACAAATGTATCAGATTTCACTGATACATTTGTATCATGTATCATGTAAATGTAGCATTTGTTTAAATGTAAATTGTATCATGTAAATGTAGCATCCTTTCACTGATCTCTGGCTACTGATCTTTCTCTTTTTCCTCTATCCTTGGTCTTTGTACAAGATAATCCCTTTGAAAGTTTGATCCTACTTTGAGGCTGAACAAATATTTTTTGCCAAAGCCAGTAATAGACCTCAATTGCCATGAAAGTTTCCACTAATGAACAAGACTAGAAACAGAGCTCTAACTAAGTTGCCCTGAGACCTGTCTAAGGTTAGCAAAAGCCATGGGAATATTCGATATAAACTCTGCTGTTTCCATCTCAACAGCCTCTTTCCCTGAATGTATTATCTTCCTAGGTGTTGCTGTAGTCGGGGCCTTCTGATACCCTTATCCTGCTTTCCTGCCTCTACCGCATGGGTAGGATATGATGACTTCCCATTCCCGTTACCCATGTCCCAGAGCTAGGTGATATTGGGATCTCCTTAAAAGTCTAAAGTGAGTGAGGGGGCCTTGCATTTCTCAGGAAACCCACAACTACAGAAGTAGTAAGAGCACAGCTCTGGCCCCTTGTGAAAGGAGGTGTTAATGGACATGTCCCTGCTTGAACCAACACCAACGCACCCCCTCCTAACACAGTCGAACTCCTCTAGAACAACTGGACAGGCAGTTTGGGGGAGATATAGTATCACAAGTCAGAATACAGCATGAGATACATGTCACAGATCTCTCAAAAAACACAAGTCAATTGGAAAAGTATGACCCTATGGAAGAACATTTAAAACAGGAAATAATTTCAACCACAGAAGGAAAAAAAAAAACCCAGGAATTTAAAACAAATATATAAATATTCAATACTTTCCTTCAAACAGGGAATATTAATATTTGCAGTGAGAACAGTTGATAATCATATAAAAGCAGCTCTGTGTGTGTGTGTGTGTGTGTGTGTGTGTGTGTGTGTGTGTGTGTAGAGAGAGAGAGAGAGAGAGAAACAGAGACAGAGTATTTATATATACATAAATTTAGAAATCATGAGAGTGAAATATTCAGTCATTGCTATAAAAAGATAAGTACACAGGATAATTAGTGGTATAAATATGACTGAAGAGAAAAATTAATGACATGAAAAGAAGCATTGAGAAGTGCACTCAAAATTCATCACAGGGAGGGGGATGGAAAATATGGATGGTATTTTGAACTGTGGAAGATGTCTTGAGAAGCATCAACAAGCATTTAACTAGAGCTTGCAAGTAAGAAATGTAGGAGAGAAAAATCTGCAGACCACCGTGGCTGAAAGACTGTTGGAAATGCAGGCCTACATGTTTCTAGATTTAATTAATGATGTTGCTCAGATGTGGAGAGAGCATAAGGAAATTAGATAAGGAATGTGATGACCATGAAATCATTGGAAACAGTGCAAGAGAAGAGGCTTTTGGGAATGTTGGTTGGCTTGAGTTACAGAGCCCACCACCAATATGTATGGCAACCCACCATCAATATGTATGGCTCTGTCCGCCTTGCCTCGCCCCCCTTGACTCCATCTCCTCTCCCCCGCCACCCACCCACTGCATCCCAATTTCCACATGATCACCTAAGGATTCGGCCCTGCTGATTCTAAATCTGATTTATAAAAGAAAAGTCTGACTGAAACTAACAATCCCTAAATAACAAAGAGGAAACTGACCTTCCCAGATCTGACATTTCCATTGCCTTGAGTTGTAAATTTAAGTAAAGGAATCTAGAAATCATATAAATTTATGGAGCTTAAATAACACACCAACTGAATGATGAGTGAATCAAAGAAGAAATTAATACATCCCTAGAATTAAATGAAAGTGAAAACATAACACAATAAAACCTCTGGGATGGACATAATAAAAGCAATCCTAAGAGAGAAATTTGTATCTCTAAGCACAAATATTTAAAAACAAAAACAACAAGAAAAACAAATAAAGACAATAGAAAGATTACAAATAAATGGCTTAATAATGCAACTCAAGGTTGGGTTGAACAAGAGTAAATTTGGGTGAATAAGAATAAACTAAACCCAAACCCAATTGACAGGAAGAAACAACAATCAGAACAGAAATTAATGAACCAGACACAAACAAAAGAATCAGTGAATCTAAGAACTGGTTCTGTGAAAAGATAAACAAGATCAGAAGGTCCCTAGCCCACTTATGCAAAAAGAGAGAGAGAGAGAGAGAGAGAGAGAGAGAGAGAGAGAGAGAGAGAGGACTCAAATGAATAGAATCATACATGAACAGGAAAGCATTACAACAGACACTAAAGAAAGCCAGAACATTACCTGGGGATACTTTCAAAATCTAGACTGAACTCTATTAAGTTAAGAAACTAAAAGAAGTGGAATTTCTAACTTCCGTAAAACCATCAAAGTTAAAACCAAGAAGAGATTAACAACTAAAAAGGTACATTGAAATAGTAATAAAAAACATTCCAAATAAGAAAAGTGCAGGTCAGATGGATTCACAGAACTCTATCAACCTTTGAAAAAATTACAACCAATAGTTCTCAAATTATTTTTAAAAATGGAAACAGAAGGAATATTTTCAAGCTTCTTCAATGAAGCCAGAATAACCAAAACCAGGTAAAGATACAGAAAAAAAAAAAGAGAGAGAAAACAATGGGCCAATACCCCTGATGAACAGAGATAAAAAAATGCTTGCAAAATGAATACAAGCACACAGGAAAAAGATCATCTATCATATCCAAGTTGACTTTATTCTACAGATGAGGGAATGTTCCACATATGTAAGTCAATAAAAGTAATATACTACATAAATGGACTTGAAGACAAAAATTTACATGATTTCCTAAATTGAGGTAGACAAGGCCTTTGATGAAGTTGAACATGCTCATGATAAAAGTCCTAGAGAAAGAAGGGCTGGAGGGAACATACCTCAATATAATAAAGGTTATATGTGACAAACCCACAATCAATATCTTCCTAAATGAAGACAAATTCGATGCAACCTCATTAAAATCAGAAATGAGACAGGGCTGTCCACTTCATCTCCTCCCTTTAAGTCTTGAAGCACAAGCTGAATTAAGAGAATACAAATAAGAAATCAAGCTAAATATCCCTGTTTGTAGATGACATGATATTATAGGTAATGGATCCCCATAATATCACCAGAAAACTAGAAATGATCGGTAATTTTTGCCAAGTGGCAGGTACAAAACCAATTTACAAAAGTCAGCCTTTCTATGCACCCACAACAAACAGGCCAAAAAAGAGGTCATGGACATTGTCCCATTCACAGTAGTCTCCAAAGAATTAAATACCTAGGAATAAACCTAAGCAAGAACGTGAAAGATCTCTGTGATGAAAACTTTAACTCTCAGGGGAAAAAATGAGATTAAGAAAGAAACTAGACAATGGGAAGATCTTTTGTGCCCACAGATTGATAAACTTAATATTGTGAAGATGACCATCTAGCAAAAGCAATTTGCAGATTGAATGCAACCCCCATCAAAATCCCCATGATCTATAAGGACAGAAAAATCTGTCCTTAAATTCACATAGAAGCACAAAGGACCCTTGATAGTCAAAGCAATTTTGATAAAAAATAATTGAGCTGGAGGGATTACCATTCCAGATATAAAGTTATAGAGCCACCATAATAAATGCCACATGGTATTGGCACAAAAACAGACATGTAGATCAATGGAGCAGGATTGAAGACCCAAAGATGAGTGCTTGTTACTACAGCCATCTCATATTTGACAAAGATTCCAAAAATTACATACTGGAAGAAAGACAGCATCTTCAACAAACGGTGCCAAGAAAACTGGATGTTCATATGTAGAAGAATGAAATTAGATCCATACCTATAACCCCACACAAAAAACATCAACTCCATATGGGTCAAAGGCCACAATCTCAACATGAAACTGAAACTGCTGGAAGAAAGCTTAGGCAGTGCCCTACAAGATACAGAAATAGGAAAGGGTTTTCTAAACAGGATTCCTTCTATTCACTCAGGAACTGACTAAACTCCATAAAACTAAAGAGCTTGTGTAGCAAAGGAAACAATCAATTGAGTAAAGAGGAAGGCCACCAAGCGGGAGAGAATCTTTGTGTGCTACACATCTGATAAAGGATTCCTAGGCAGAACACACAAAGAACTCAAAACTCAAAGAATCAAGAAAATAAATTACCCAATTAAAAAAAATGGACTATGGATTTGAACAGAGAGTTCTCAGAAAGAAGAAATGATTAAGAAGTATCTCAAAAATTGTTCAAATCCTTAGCAACTATGGAAATTCAAATTAAAATAATTTTGAGTTTTTTTTTTATCTTACCCTGGTGAGAAGGGCCAAGGTCAGCAAAACAACCAACAACAAATGCTTCAGGGGATTTGGGGAGAGGGGAATGTTCATTCATTGTTGGTGGGATTGCAGCAAAGTGCTACAGGCACTCTGAATATCAGTGTGGAGAATTCTCTGAAAGCTAAATAAGATCTACCACATGACCCAGCGCTACTTCTCTTTGACATAGACCCAAAACACTCACCATCCTACGACAGAGACACTTGCTCAGCTGTGTCCACTGTCTCTCTATTCACAGTAGCTAGGAATTGGAAACAACTTTGATGTCATTCAATCAGTTAATGGATAATGGATATGTGGTCTACATGCACAATGGAATTCTATTCAGCTGTAAAGAAAAATTAAATCTACAAGTAAAGGGATGTAATTGGGAAATACTATACTGAGTATAGTAAGCCAGACCTAGAAAGACAAACGCTACATCTCCTCTCTTATGGCTCCTAGGTCTGAACCTTTGAATTTGTGCATATAATCTGGAGCAACTGTAGAAGCCAGAAAAGTGGAAGGGGACCCTGGGGTGGGGCAGGGGAGAAGGACTTAGAGAGAGGGATAGTAGAACATTGGTGCTATGAAGGGAAAAGGGGGAACAGGGAGCAGGGAGGAAGAGACAAGCAACACTAAGGATATCGGAAAAAGCCATAAGGAATCATATTATTTTAAAAGTCTACTTTAAATAAATTGTGTGTGTGTGTGTGTGTGTGCATATGAACAATGATAATTATAGAAGAAGAGGTCATAAAGTTGAGTGGAAATGGGGGGCACTAAAGAAGTTGGTGGGGGGGTAGGGTGCAGGTAGGTGGAGGTAGGAGTGGAAATGATATAAATACAGTACTTACGTACGAAAGTCTCAAAAAAATTCAAAAAGGGTAAAAGCCGTCTAGTTCATTTTCAAGTTTCACAATGCATCAATACAAAAAAAATGCACAAATATAAAAGAGAAAAATAGTAGATTGGTCTCAGTTCTGAAAATATATTCAAAATCAAGGTAAAAATTGGGCCAGTTCATAGGAAATCCAGAAAGACAGTATTTAATAGCCAATGGCTTTTGTACTCATCAAAAGAAGCTATAGTTTAGCTGTAGGAAAACTGTAACAAATATTGAATAGACAACACAGCATTGTGTGAAATGTTGCACACCAGTAATGCTTTTTAAAATAACCTAATGCATGAAGGTAAGGGAATCAGAGAACATGCTGGCTGTTACCATTTCCTATCATCAGAATGCTCTCCAAATATTTATCATGCACAAACTCTTGCCAGGAACTGTGTTAGACTCTGCCACTTGTGAAGCCACTGCCCTCTCTGACCTTTAGATGGGAATATCACCGCAGCTTCCTCAAAGACTCGCAGGTACCAGTGTGTCCAAATGTCGACCGTGCATTGCTCTATGAACATAGCGAATTCTGCAATCAAAAGCTCTAATATTCTTCTGTTCTTTCCTTTCCATAGAATATTTACTTCATGGTTTAGTCAAACCTTAATACTTATTAAACCTGAACTATAAGATAACTTCCATGTAATATTTACAAGTGTCTACTTCTCTCTCAACTGAGGTGGCTTTAATTACCCATGCTGTAGCTCACTTTGCTCTTAGCTCTGATGTAATAATGAGCATGTGCTTCCTGCCCTGCTGTCTGTAAAGCACTTCCAAGTCCACCCACCCAACTGATCTGGCAACTCTGTTGCTGGGAGTGTCATAACTGCTCCCATTTTGTACGGGAGAAACAGAAAACCACTATTAAAATTTCAGTGGTCAGAAGTCAGGTGATCCTAATCCTAAAAGAAAAAAAAAACAAGAACAAAAGCAAATATAGCTTAGAGATACCAACAAAAAAATTAGGTTAGCAGAAGAAATCTAACTCTGCATTAAAAAGATAAATACAGTGTGGCCAAATAGGACTTATCTCAGAAAGGCCAGTTCATTTCAAAAGTGCCAAATTTATTAAAGAGTCAATGGACATTTTGTTTTCTTTTTGGTTTTTCAAGACAGGGTTTGTCTGTGTAGCCCTGGCTGTCCTGGAACTTATTCTGTAGACCAGCTGGCCTTGAATTTACAGAGATCTGCCTGACTCTGCCTCCAGAATGCAGGGAACACCATGCATAACATTTTTAATGAAAAAAAAGTGATATGATAATTGTCACATTTTCTGGTGTTGGGGGAAGCCCTTGAGGAAAAAAAAATACCCTCTTATGACCAAAACACTGAAAAATATCTGAATTGATAAACACTTTCTTGTCATGGTCAAGTATATATTCCTTAGTTTTGAAGCTGTAATCATCATTGGAAAATGCTAACAAAGAGTAACAAAGCATTTTGCCCAGGCTTGCTGTTAGCACAGAACAGTGGCGTGTCACACCAATGAATTCATGAGCTGAAATTGACAAATTAAATCAGTCAGAGGATTGCTCTTGGAGGGGTGAGAAATTAAGCTATTTTGAACATAATCTCTGGATTATCTTCCTTTATGCTAAAGGCAAAAAGTCCTTTAAGTATTAAAATATAATGAATATCCCCCCAATGAAATGTAGATCAACCATTCTTAATTATTTTTATATATCCCAACAACTGGACAAGTAAATACATATATACATAGCTAATAATGAGAGAGAGATATCTTGTGGTTGGAAAAGATAGTGGGAAATATGTAATAAGTCTGGAATTAGAGATATCAGTGTGAACCATTGAGACAAAGTAGTTATGAATGGATATAGATACGTTTGTCTGTCTCTATATGTATGAACATGTCCTGCCTATAACTCCATTGTTTGTATAATGTAGTGGTTAAGTGTGGATCTCTCTCTCTTTATATTTTTCTCTCTCCCACATCTCTTGCTTCTGTTTCTCCCACTCCCTGAGTTTTGTCTTCCAAGGGTACCTAGAAGCACTTATAATCACTTATACCCTCTTAACATGAGGCCTTATTTTCCAAACATAATACTTTTCTAAAAGGAGTGAGGCATCTTTGGCGAGATGGTAGACTAGATCTGGATTATCAAAAGAACAAGACAGATTGGGAAGAAGTTGTGGTACTTAAAATTAAATAAGCAATGAAAGGCTGATGGGACATATCAGAGCAAATCAGGAGCTTGAAGGAGCTCCCCCTGGCAAAGCCTGGCACAACCTGAGTATCAAAATAAAGACAATAAAGGATTATGAACTATTGTTAAAACATCGAGGAGCTACAGTACAACAGACAAATTTGGGAAAGGTAAACTCCACCTTACAAAAGAGTGCTAGCTCACAACTGGGGATAGAATGATGGAAACACAGACATCGTGATAATTGAGGTAACTTAGTGAGGATCTTTTTTTTTTTTTTATTAAGGGTAAAATACTATTGTAGAAGAAAACCCTGCAGTAGGAACAAGCCACATCAGACAGTGGTTCAGTTAGACACTGCTGGAAACTAGCTCCCTTGGCCCCCGGCTTCCTTCTTGGCACTCAGGAGGAGCTGCACATTGCCCTGTGGCCATCTAGTCCCACGCGGATGATCTCAACCTGGCACATGCAAGCCACCCCAACAACCCCAACACTCGGGACATTTCTACTCAACAGCTGCTCTGCACTTTATGAAGCTGCCATGATTGGAGAAAATAAAAATATCTGGAATTCTTCAAGATTAAAGAAGTCAAAAGAAAACAAAACACACATACACCCCCAAAACCCAACCCCCAAACCCCAAACCCCAGTTATCTCAGCACATGGGAGGTTGAGAGAGGAGGATTGCCATAGTCTGAGGCCAATCTGGGCAGCAGAGTGAGCTCCAGGAAAGTCAGGGATACCATGAGACTGTCTCAAACAACAACAATAAATAAAACAAAATTTGAAAATAAAATAAATATCTTAGCTGGACATAATAGTGCATGCCTCTAATCCTAGCACACATGTACTTTAATCAAGAAATTCCACTGTTAGAACTTCCTTCTGCAGTCATAATTACAAAAAGCAAAAGCTGCAGAAGAAATGCTTATATAAATTATCCTATGACACAGGTATAAGTTATTCTATGATACATCATAAATAATGGGAGTGATGTATATATGAAATAAATAATAAAGATGAGCATACATCTGTTTGGCGAAATGTGACACTACTATAATAAAGAATGAGTGACGTGTATACAATAAAAAATTTGAGTTAATGCGTGTATTGTGGTTTGGATACAAATTGTCACCTGAAGGCTCATGTGACTCATGTATGAGGGCTTAATACTTCATGCAGCAATGTTCTGATGGGTTTGGATCACAAGGGCTCAAAACTCATCAATGGATCAATCCATCCGTGAATTCAGAGTTGAATCAACTATGAGGGGTTGGGTCCAAGTTGTAGTAAGTAGGTCACTGAGAGCTTGCTTGCCCTTGAAGAAGGTGTCTTGTCTCTGATCTCTCCTCTCCTCCCCGCACCTCCCCTTCGGTCCCTTTCTTTTCTCCCGCCCCTTCTCCTTCCTGTCATCCTACCTCCTTCCCACTCTCCCTGCCTCCTAGTTGCCAGGAGGCGAGCAGATCTGCTCTTTCATGCCCTCTCCATTGTGATGCTCCAGTAATAACAGAAGCAACAGACCCAAGTAGAAATGTTCAAGCCATGAGCCAAAATTAGTCCTTCGTCCTTTAAATTGTTTCCTCCAGCATTTCACAGCAAGGAGAAGCTAACACAGAAGCCTGGAGGTGGTCAAGATAAAGAGTTAAGTGATACACATGCAGGGAGTGGCAAGGCTTCACGTCTGGGAATGTTCAGGAGGGACTGCATACATGCTGGTTTCTAAAACGGTTTGGAGCAAGCCCAGGAGAAACCATTTATGGAAAGGGGGGAGCAGATGTGAAGAACGAAAATGCTTTCTTAATTTTAGGCCTTCCTACAACCTGCATTATCTGTATGGAGCTTTATCACATTACTTTATAAGGTCAGAGGCACTGTAAACAATAAATAATCACAATAAAAACAATGGGATAATAGTGTCCGTGAGCCATCCATGTGCCTCAGATAATCCACAGCACCTCACACAGAATAGTTCATTTAATTTTCACACCTCTATAGATAGTAACTACCATTATCCCCACTTGGCACATCAGGAAATTCAAATGCAGAAAGTTAAGCTAGCCAGGCATGGAGAAGCACACCTGTAATTGTAGCGTGTGGGAGATCTTGGATTCAAAACAGAAAAGAAGAGGGGGGAAAATTAAAAAAGGAGAAATAAGAAGGTGCTATGTCTCATGCTGAGGAAGAGAGATTAAATTGAGATCTCAATCTAAACCCGTGTTTTCACCCATTACTTTTAACGTGTTTTTTTTTCTGATTTTTTTTTTTTTAATAGCAAAATAAAAAGCCAAGCCAGATGTGCTGGCTCACACCAGTTATTTCAGCACATGGAAGGTTGAGAGAGGAAGATTGCTATAGTTTGAGGCCAATCTGGGCTGCAAAGTGAGCTCCAGGAAAGCTTGGGATACAAAGTGAGACTGTTTCAAATAAAAACAATAAATAAAATGAAATTTGAAAATAAAATAGATACCTTCACTGGACATAATAGGACAAACCTGTAATCCTAGCACTTGGGAGATGGAGCCAGGAGGAATAGCAGTTCAAGCTACATAATGAGTTTGAAGCCAGTCTAGGCTACATAGGACCCTGTGTCTAATTAATGAATTAATTAAAAATAAGAATGAAAGCAGTTAAGAGATGGCTCAGCAGTCACAGATGCTTGTTGCTCTTCCAGAAGGACCTGGATTTGGTTCTTAGCACCGGCATGAGGCAGCTCTCAACTCTCTGTTACTCCACCTCCAATATTCCAGATACCTTCTTTTGACCTCTGTGATCACTGCAGACGCGTGTTGCAGCTGTGCGCACACACCAACACCAACAAAGACACAGAACAGGTAACCATAAATTTAAAACTTAAAAGGCAAGAAAAAAAATCTTGATGAATATCACTCCATGTCCTCATATAGTACTGATTTTCTTTACCAAAGCATCCAAACCACAGTGCCCTCTTTTGTAGTGGTTCTCAACCTTCCTAATGCTGTGACCCTTTAATACAGTTCTTCATATTGTGGTGACCCCCCCCACCATAAAACTATTCTGGTGCTACTTCATAACTGTAATTTTTCTACTGTTATGAATTATAAATACCTGGCATGTGACCCCTGTGAAAGGGTCATTGTACCCGAGACCCACAGCTTGAGAACCCATACTCTAGAGCCCCTCCCCCCATGCGACCCACAGGTTGAGAACCACTGACCTAGAGACACCCCTCCCCCAACTAATACGGTGTGTATCCATTAGGTCTTCAGACCCCCTCTGCTGAGTCCCCATGTGGCTAAGTGACTAGGTCTGATCTGGTGATTCCTTTCTAGTACAGCAAATGGTGTCATACATTCCTCCAAGAAGTTCCTTAGTGGCATTTCATAAATGTTGATGTATCATACTAATTTTAACTTTAATTTTCTTCTAATTTTCCATGTGATTTTTTTCATTGTTCATTATATTATTAGTACATATTAGATACGTGTTTTAAAACTTTACCGATGTCTCCCAATTATTCATTTCTACAGCAATGCTCTTACGGGCAAATGTCACTGACACATTATATAGTTTTAATCTAAGTGATGGTATGGTGAATGTTCCACATGCCCTTAAAAAGAATTTGCATTTTGCTATTTGTTTGGTGAACTGTTCTATGAACAACAATTAGATGAAATTGTCTGATGGAATTTACCTATACATTTAAAAGATAGAGATGGATGAAAGTAGGTGTGTTTTTTTTAATCTGTTTGTTTCTTTCCCTGTGTGTTATCATTGTTAAATATTATTGATGAATATATAAATATTCAACTTTTTTTATTGGGAAATTGATATTCCCTGGTAACAATTTTTCTTCTGAAATCTACTTTGCCTAACTTTAAACAATAAAATCTTTCAAGCTAGGTAGTGGTGGCACATGCCTTTGATCCATCCCAGCGCTCAGGAGGCAGAGGCAGGTGGATCTCTCTCTTTGAGTTTGAGACCAGGACAGACAGAGCTGCTATACAGAGAAACCCTGTCTTGAAAAAACAAACAAAATCTTTCTTTTGAACAATATTAGCACACATCTTTTCCATGATATTTTTCACTTATCTGTTGAAAGTATCTTTTGTGTTCGGATTTAAAGAAAAACTTCAGATTTTTCTTTTCTGTTTTTCTGCCTTTTAAGACAAAATCACCCTGTGTAGCCTGGGATGCCTGGAACTTACTATGTTGCCCAGGCTGGCCTCAAACTTATGGCAATCCTCCTGCCTTAGCTCCTTGAGCGATGAGCCACCATGCCCGGCAAAAGCATATTTTTCTTATAGAGAGTATCTCATTGTACCTGTTTTCATTCCATCTATCTCTGCTTTTTAATGGAGTTAGGCCATTTATATTTAATGAAATCAATAGACCGGCATATCCCCTACCTTTTCATCTATTTATACTTGTATTCTGTAATCTTTGTTCCCTTTACCTTTTTTATCTACCTTCCTGAGTTTATTTAGTAATTTTCAATGTTCCACTTTATCTCCTCTTTAGGCTTAGTAAGCACAAAGTATTTTATGTGGTTGTATGAGGTTTATGATGTAAATATTTAACTTGTCTGGTTTACTTTCAGATAATATATTGTATTGAGTACTTCAGTTTCTCTTTTTTTAAATCTTTATTCTATTGTAGTATATTTTCCTTCTACATAAGATAAGAAACATGCACACATTAACTCACAATATATTTTGTCTTTGCTTTAGACCATTATTAATGTATGGATTTTAATGGGAAACCTTTACTTTATATTCATCTATATTATTTTTACTAGTCTTCAGTGTTCTTCATTCCTTTGAATAGGTTCAAATTTTTCTCAGATATCATGCTCCTATCTAGTGAATATATCTTCATGTTCTTGTAGTGCTAGTCTAGTGGCAAAAAAACTCACTCTACTTTTGTTAGTAGACATAGTAGTGCCAAATACAGTACCATATTGTTTATGCTTTTATTTTATTTCTATAACTGTTTGCCTCATTGCCTGACTCTGAACCTCGTTCTGTCTCATAGGCTGGCTATCCAGCAAGAAGATCTCAGGATTCACCTATCTCTACACTCTCAATGTTGGGGTATAGGTATATACATCTAGCTATGCCTGGCTATGTATGTGTGTGTTGGAGATTTGAATGCAAATCTTCATATTTGCAGAATTAGCACTCTCACTCACTGAGAAATCTCCCTAGTCCAGACACAATTTAAAGATCATATTATATACCATCTGCCCTTTGGCTCTTTAGAAAATAACCCATTTTTTCATGACATTCAGCCATCCATTCATTTGCTCTTTTACTTGGAACTTTGTGCTAAATCATCTTTGTATCTCAAAGAACTGATGAAGAGCAAACATCCAGAGCCATTGGTTTGTATTGGAGATCTTCAGATTTCTAAGCCAATTTTCTTGCTAGAATTAGGACCCCTTAATGAAAGACTCTGTCTGAGAAGTTCTTTACATGGCTGTCAGCCCTTCCCACCCATCCCATCTCTGTATTTGTTGTTTTCTTCAAAAGAAGTCAAAGCAAAAATCCTAGATCACTACATTATTAATGCATGATTAGCCTTTTAGTCTTCTAGTACAAGCCATTTATTGGCCATGTTGTATAATTTTGTCCTGATCTGCAGTTATTAAAAATGACCAGAATTAACATCAGAATAATTTAATGGGTTCATCAAAACGTACTCAAATTAATATGTTCTGATACCATCCAAAACACTGAAGGTTTTCTGAAAATAGAGTAGTTTACATAAGCTGGAAGCTCCCAGGCGGTGGTGGCACACACCTTTAATCCCAGCACTCAGGCAGAGACCAGTGGATCTCTGTGAGTTCGAGGCCAGCCTGGTCTACAGAGCGAGATCCAGGACAGGCACCAAAACTACACAGAAAAACCCTGTCTTGAAAAACAAAAACAAAACAAAACAAAAAGACCTAAACAAAACATAAGCTGGAAGCTTTTCATGTAAAAATACATAGAAATAATGGATAAGAGAAAATGGTATTTTAAATATATAACTATGCTCACAAAACAGTGAAGGAAGTCTCTAGAAGGAAATGAAATATAATAAGAATAAAGACAATTGGTACACCAGCTTCCTAAGATGAATCTTAGACAAACTAGAAAAAAAATTGGTGAGTTAAGACTTGGAATTATGGATGACTGAAGGCTTGGCAATTAACTGAGAAAGAATCCACACTGAAATAGTTTTTAAGGAACTCTGACTATTTAGGTAAGAAAATGAAATTATCTGTTCCCAATGCAGACAGGTTAACAGAGAAAACTGTGCATCTCAGTCAAGGCTGTGTCTGAAGGCGGGGGGATGATAAAGCAAACAAAACAATTGTAATCAGTTTGTCAATATTGGCCTTTCTTATACAGTGCCCCACCGAAGGTTTCAAAGATGTTTGTTTGTGGTGTCTTTTAAGGTAAGGTCTCACTCTGTTGACTTGTCTGGCCTCAAACTCATGACAACCCCCCTTTATCCGCCTCCTAAGTGCTGGGATTTGATGTGTATACCCAGTGCTATGGATATCGCTCTGGATAAATAAAATGCTGATTGGCCAGCAGCCAGGCAGGAAGTATAGGCGGGACAAGCAGAGAAGAGAATTCTGGGAACAGGAAGGCTGAGTCAGAGAGACACTGCCAGCCATGACAAGTGAGATGTAAGGTACCAGTAAGTCACGAGCCACGTGGCAACTTATAGACTAATAGACATGGGTCAATTTAAGATAGAAGAACTAGATAGCAAGAAGCCTGCCATGGCCATACAGTTTGTAAGCAATATAAGTCTCTGTGTGTTTACTTGGTTGGGTCTGAGCGACTGTGGGACTGGCGGGTGAGAGAGATTTGTCCTGACTGTGGGCCAGGCAGGAAAACTCTAGCTACAGCCCAGTGTGGTATTTTGAATGCAATCGGTTCCCCATAAGCTCATAGGGAGTGGCACTATTAGGAGATGTGGCTTTGTTGGCGTAGGTGTGGCCTTGTTGGAGGAAGTGTGTCACTGTGAGGGGTGGGCTTTGAGATCTCATATATGCTCAAGGCATGCCCAGTGTCCCAGTTCATTTCCTGTTGCCTACAAATCAAAGGTGCAGCTCCTTCTCCAGCATCATGCCTGCCTGTACCCTGCCATGTCCCACCATGAGGATAACGGGCTGAACCTCTGAACTGTAAGCCACCCAATTAAATGTTTTCCTTTATAAGAGCTGCCGTGATCATGGTATCTCTTCATAGCTATAGAAATCCTAACTAAGACACCCCCAGCTTAAGAACAAATCTTGAGAACACAAAACAGAACATATAATATGAGGAAAATTATCTCCCCAGTTTAAGAAGTAAAACTTAACACCCAATTTCACTATTATACTCACATTGGGGATTAGGTTTGGAACAGTAGGACATCAGTTGACTCATGCCCCACTTCCCCATCTCACTGACACTGAGATTTGAAACCAAATTGCCATGTACAGGCACATTAGCCTGCAGAGGTTTAATAGCCCAGTGAGCCAGATGACTCTTCTAAGAAATGTTAATCATGGAATGGCATCTGCCACTATCTAGAGGCAGGTTTGTTCCATGGACTTTAGGGAATATACGTAACTTGACGGCTTTTGTGAGGAGGCCTGAGGCAAGGCTGCCAGAGTTCAGCTTAGTGTCAGCGTAACAGTGTGCTGGGATCTACTGTGGGAAACACATGGAGACAGAAGATAAATCCAGATTGTGTCCTTAAGGAGTCTAGGATTCATGTACCGTGTACAGGATCATTCCATATATATATGACAGGCAAAATTTAGGACAGAGTGAATGTTTGGTGATGAGTAAGGCAGCTGAGTAAGTACCCTCCAACCTCTCGCTGCAGGAAATGCCGCTCACAAAGGGCCTCCACTGTTCTAAAAGTCAATCCTGCAGGGGCCAAGTTGAAGCCACACTCTAAGGCTAGGACAGAGTGTGGCAGAGGTCCCCAGGCAGCACAGTCCTAGAAAAATCTACATTCCTCAGATGGAGGAAGACTGGCTTAAGGATTCACCACAAGTCTTCGTGAACTCTTCTGCAATTTTATTATGCACAACTTTGTCCTCCCTCCCTCCCTTCCTCCTTCACTTCCTCCCTCCCTCTCTCCTCTCTTTCTCTTCTGTCCCTCCTTTTCCTTTCCTCCTGTTTCCTCTTCCGCTTCCTTTGTTCGTCCTCTTTCTCCTCCCTCCCCAAGGTCATGCTTACATCATAGTCTGATCACTATAGTCCCGGCTCCTACTCCATTTTTTTTTTTTTTTGGTCTTGAGTATTTTCTCAAACTAACCTATGGCAGTTCAATCCTATCTTGGCTGCTTGGCTCCTTTGAGAACTCCCTTATACACATGAGCACAAAATATATGAAAATGCAGAAATGTTAATTTGGAGGCTGAAAAAATATCTTAGTTAGAGGGATAGCCTGGCATAGATGAAGCCTTTCCTTCTACCCTCAGCAACACATAAACTGGGCATGGTGGCATACCTGTAATCCCAGCACTTGAGGAGCAGATGCATGAGGATCAGAAGGTCAAGGCAAAGTAAATTCAAGGCCAGCCTGGGCTACAGGAAGCTGAGTCTCAACAAACAAACAAACAATGGGGCTGGAGAGATGTAAGGGGAAGTTTCTGTTCCACAGTAGCTCCCAAATAACCGACTCAGAGGCTTAATATTAATTATAAATGCTTAGACAATAGCTCAGGCTTGTTACTAGCTAACTCTTACATTTTAAATTAACCCATATCTTTTATCTATGTTTTGCCACAAGGCTTAGTACCTTTTCTCAGTATGGCATGCCCATTTTACTTCTCCATGTGTCTATTGACAACTCCAGACTGCCCCTCTCTCTTCCCAGTCTTTAGTTTGGTTGTCCTGCCTATACTTCCTGCCTGGTTATCATCCAATCAACTTTTTTTAACAATGAGTGCAACACATTTTCACAGTGTACAGGATCATTCCACAGCCGATAGCTCAGGGGATAAGAGCACTGGCTACTTTTCTACAGGACCTGGGTCCAATTCCCAGTAGCCACATGGTGACTCACAACAACCTGTCACTTCAGTTCCAACATATTCAACACTCTTTCTGGACTTCCTCAGATACCAGGCATGCCAGCATGTGGTATCAGAAACCACAGCATGTGGTATACAGACATAGAGGCAGGCAAAACAACCACACACATAAAATAAAAATTTAAACACAAGCAAAGAGAAATAAAAAGAAACATTAATTTTGAAAACATATCTCATGGTGGTACACACCTTTAGCTCACTTGGGAGGCAGAGGCAGGTGGATCCCTGTGAGTTCAAGCCAGCCTGGTCTACAGAGTGAGTCCCAGGACTGTTATATAGAGAAACCCTGTCTCAAAAAACCATGAAAAAGAAAAAAGTAAAGGAAAGAAAGAAAGAAAACATACCCCAGAAAAATGGATCTTGATTTTAAGAGCTGGATTGGGTAGAGGACACAGGACAAGTAGTTGGCAGATGGATCAACAAATGGCAAGACGAGAGCACATCTCAGGCACGGCTAGAATGTGAAGTACACGGCCAAGTACAATGGGAGACGATGGTGCCAAGGGTAGAAGGGGCCATGTGAAAGCTCTCAAATACTGGGGACTGAATCAACCACAGCCTTGCGCATGCAAAGCAAGCAGCCTACCGCTGAACTGTTCCCCCAGTTGAGAAATTTAGTATTTTTTTAAAGCATTTCAGCATTTGAATAGGACAAGTTGGAAAGTTTATCTCAGACAAAAGGCTTTGTGACTGTGAGTAGAAAATCTAGTTCATTGGCTTTAAACAGACTTTATTGGTCCAAGGCAGTAGTTTCTCAATCTGTGGGTTGTGATGCCTTTGGGGGAGTCAAACAACCTTTCACATATGTTGCATATCAGACACAATTCATAACAGTAGCAGAATTACAGTTACGAAGTAGCAATGAAAATAATTTTATGGTTTGGGGTCACCACAACCTGAGGAACTGTATTAAAGGGTCACAGCATTAGGAAGATTGAAAATCACTGGTCCAAGAGGTAAGGTGGGCATTTGGGTGTGTCAATCAAATCAGGGGTTCAAGTTTCTCACCTTTAGCTTCATTTTGTCCAATGTTGGCTCCTCCTTAAGACCAAACTTTTCAGGAATAAAGATAGTTCATATAGCATTAGGGATGCCACGCTCCCTGGTTTACATATGCCACACCAGTGGATTTGTATGAGTCTTGAGGAATGAACATTTCTAATGCCACAGACCTGCCTGGCCTCTTCCGTAGTTAAACCCGAGTCACAATATTAGTTATTCTTTTCCTTATTTTGACAAAACACCGAAGAGAAGCAACCTAAGGGAAGAGTGTTTATTTTGGCTCGTGTCTTAAGAGGCAACCCATGACAAGATGGTTCTGCAGCAGGAGCATGAGGCAGCTGGTCAAATTGCATTCATTCTTAAGAAGCAGAGAGAGATGAACGCTGGTGCTCAATGGTGCCCCCATTTACCCTTTTTATTTCATCTAGAACCCAGTCCATGGGCTCCTGTTGTCCAGATCCAGAGATGTCTACTCCAGATGATTCTAAATTGAGTCAAGTTGACAATGAAGATTAACCGTCACAGTCTCTATGACCTGTTTCTTATTCAGTGCATGGTGAGGGTGTGCTGCTGCCATCATACCAACCAGCGCAGTCAAACGTCTTCAGCTAATGAACTATTGGGGTATGAGTGGATAAAGACTAGTAATCTCATTAGAGAAAGCTGGAAAGATTCTGTAAAAGCAAGAAACAAATTTTTTTATAATGGTAAAGAAAGTTTGAGGGAAGAGGCTCTTGGGGACTGTGATGGCTATTCTTGGTTGTCAACTTGACCATCTGAAATTAACTAAAACTCTGGGTTTGGCCCTTAGCACTATACAAACTGGGTGAGGTAATACATATCTATAATCCCAGCCCTTGGGAGGAGAAGGCAGAAAAATCAAAAGTTGAAGAACATCATTGGCTATAGTAAGTAAGACGCCAGTCTGGCATGTATTAAGAACCATACTCGAAAGAAAGAAAGAAAGAAAGAAAGAAAGAAAGAAAGAAAGAAAGAAAGAAAGAAAGAAAGAAAGAAAGAAAGAAAGGAAGGAAGGAAGGAAGAAAGGAAGAAGAGAAAGAGAGAAAAAAGAAAGAAAGAAAGAAAGAAAGAAAGAAAGAAAGAAAGAAAAGAACAAGAAAGAAAGAAAGAAAGAGAGAGAGAGAAAGGGGAAAGGAGGGAGAGAGAGAGAGAGAGACAGACAGACAGAAGGAAAAATAAAAGAAATATATAGAGAGCGAACAATAGCAGAGTTAAAGATTCCAAAGAGGAAAGGGTTTTAAAGAGGAGTTAGAACATGTAACGGAGCACTAAAGCATCAAGTCAACTTGGAATTGTCCTTGTTTTCAGCTTTAAGCTCTGCTTCCTTGGGGGAAGCTACCTGAAGCATGGGACTGTGATCTAGACTAAGCATGGGTCGACTCCAGTGCCAAACAGCCTAGGGTTCATGCCCACCTTGCTCTACCTGCTAGCTCTTAAACCATCTTGGGCTCTTAAAGCCTCAGCTTGCAGCCACAGCAGCCGATAATAATATTTTCTGACCTTTCATTTACCCACTGTTGTTTGTGTGCGGTTTGTTCCCGACATCGCCAAGCATGTGATTTCGTATTGACAATTTTGAATGTGAAATTGTGCTACATGCTACTAAGAGACGCCTCTGGTGGTAACTAAATATGATGCTTACAAAGAACTAAACTGTGTCTGGGAGATAAGGAGGTACAAGCTAGTGATAGCTATGACCTTGGCATCAAAACTGAGAAAGTCTTCGTTTTGGTAATGAGGACACCATACACAATGTTTAAGAGGCAAGTTCTTGGTATAACAAGAACAGCAAAAAAACTGATAAGTTTTTAAATTTGTAGGAAGTGGATGAGGGGGAGGAGGTGAGCTTCAGCCACGAGGCTGAGTGAATGGGCCTGGGGCCTGTAGTAGCAGCAGGTGAATCTCTATTCCTGCTTCTCTGGTGTTGGAATTAAAAGGCGTAGGACAGGGCTGGGGTCGGAGATGGCTCGGACAGTAAAGTGCTCACCTTGTACACCTGAACCTGAGGACCCGTGTTCCATCCCTAGAATACATGAGAAAGGAAAAGAGAACAAGCAAATAACAAAACCCAGTCCGGGACTGGTACCTAATTGTTATTCTAGTGCAGAAGGATCCCTGGGGCTTGCTGGTTAGTCTAGCCCAATTGCTGAGCTCCAGGCTAATGGGAAACTCTGTCTTAAAGGAGAAGCATGGCATGGCATTTCTGTGGCCTCCAAATTCACACACACACACACACACACACACACACACACACACACACACACACATTGATTGATTGATTGATTAATTGATTGGTTAAAAGGAGGTGGCAGGAGGTATATAAGTGCCTAAGTAAGACCAACACATTGTCCTCATTGTCCTCTGTCACATGCTCATACATGGTACAGAAACACACACACAATAACCACAGAACGTCTCTACCCTTGTCATCTGGTCTTGTCAAGTCTGCACAAAGCGGCTCATATCATCCCTTTCCAGCTATGGGATCTTTGCTTTGGTTGATTCTGAGAAAGTTCTTTCCCCTTCCGGCATCATATCCTCTAGGAAATGTGTCTAGATGAATGGACGCCATCACTTTTCCAAGTGGCCACCCCATAGGAGGATTCCTTCCCGTGCCGCCATCTCTTCCAAAAGCCCATGATAGCAAGAGGGCAGATGTCTACAATCATAGACACAAATGCCCAGCGGGCTCTGCACCAGTTAGAAAAATACTTCACTGCTGGTAGTCAGACAGAATTCAGCTAGAGACAATTCGAAAGCCATGGTGATAACGTGGCAAACCCTGAGGAGTCGCAGGGTGGGTAGCCAGATGGGACTCGGATCTTAGGAGACACTCAGCATTCCTACGGGGAGATAGAAGGATGTAGAGAAAGGAGCAGTGGAATGGAGAAAGGGGGAAGAGGGAGGAGGAGGGAGGAGGAGAGGGGGGAGGAGGAGGAGGAGGAGGAGGAGGAGGAGGAGGAGGAGGAAAAGGCTTTCCTGCCCCTTGGGACTGGATTAGTGAGACCAGGAGACACCTGTAAGGATCCTGGAACTTCCTGACTCCCAGCTCACTTCCATGTTTCCCAATGAACTTAAGAAAAATAATAATTGTGCTGGGGGAGGGGGGGTAGTTATGGGGCACACATGCCATAGTGTGTTTGTGGAGGTCAGAAGACAACTTTATAGAATGGATTCTCTCCTTCTGGGGATGAAACCAGGTCTCCAGGACTGCCCAGCAAGTGTATTTGCCTGCCAAGCCATCTCAGAAGCTCTTTCCTATGGACTTTTAACAGGCTGGGCTTTCAGGCTATTTCAGGCTCTTTGAGCCATGAAAGCCTTTTAAATTCGCCCTCTGTGGACTTGACAGTGTAACAGTGTAGCAGTTTTACCAAATGAAATAATTTCTTTATCCACAATCCATGGAGAGACCTTGTTGGTTTCAATAGTGGCAGAGTACAGGCTGTGAACTTGGCTTAGCCCCAGCAAAAGAAGTAGCATGTTAGGGGGCAGGGAAAAGAGAAGGGGGAAAAAATTGACAATTAAAACGTCAAAATACAAACCATCAACAGGCCAATTTGCTTATGGTGGAAATGTACAGTGTATTCTATGTTTCAATACTTGACTAGCCCTATTGGGAAGACAGAGGTCAAGGGCCAGGATCTTTGTTCATATGAAATTCGAGAACACTAACTCTCAAGTTAAGAGCGATGAGCAGATTACCTACCTACCAAACCCGGAGTCCATTCTCTCACAAACATTAAGAGTCCTTGCCCTTTATCAAGTGTGGAGCAAAGATTTATGTTTACAATCTGGAATTAGCAGATGTTCTCTGCTGACATTGAGGGTAACACTGAAGTTTCAATGTGTATGTTATTAAAATATATAGATTAGCCTATATATCAGCATAATACATAAATTAACATTTCCATCTCACATATTGCAAATCACTTTATAGAACACCGTTTTAAGATATTAGTCTAGGCAACAGATTATACACTCAGAGATCAATAATTTTGTGGCTCATTGCTTAAACTTTCAAACACAGGCAATTCTGTACCTAAGTCATCAATGATAGTAATGGGTTTCACTGCTTATGCCAGGGGCGTTTGACCCCAGGGGCAATTTAATTGCACAGGGACAGTTAAGATTAAAAGCTATCGATAGCTTCCAAAAACGGTCCTGTCAACCTGTCAAAAGAATTGCTAAATCCACAGCAGTGCGTCTTTGTCTTTCTTTTACAGCAGAAGGGCGAGGAAGGAGGTCATGCCCAAATTTAAAATTACCTCCACCGAGGTACTCAGGTTGTACCACTTCCTCAGTATCCCTGTTTCATATTTAGAGATGTCAACAGTTGACAGGCCCTGGAGAGACAGCTGCGGCCTGAGCATGCTCAGTAGACCGCCGCTTTCTGTGCTTGCAGAGAGCTTCCCTTGGCCCAGCAGTTCGCTCTAGACCTGAAGGCAGCCAGCCGGCTTGTGCGCAGCTGCTGCTCCTCGCTGGAAAGCCGATCGCTGCCTAGCGCCCGGCTTTGGATCCTCAGTAGCAGCTGAGCAGCCAGGGGTCCTGAGTATGCACCAGCTGAAGCTTGTGCAGGCTCGGTGCTTGCGGATCCTCCTCCTCCTCCTCCTCTGGTGCCCACGTGCCCGCAGTCCTTAAAACAGCTGCTCGGATGATGGAGCAGAAATGACAGGTTCCGGATCCCGATTAACCGGAGGGGCCAGTGAGAGACCCAGAGAAGGGGGTGTCGCGCCCAGAGTAAAGCGACTCTCGCTGAGCACTCGTGATCATGTTTTCTCATGATCACATTGCCTCACTGCTTGGGACTCTGGGGTCCCCTGCTCACGACCTGCGGAAGACAGTTACAGCCGTGACTAGGCTCGCACACTGCTTTCACCGCAGGTAAGGCGAGCGTCTCTGCACGTTTGGTTAACTTAGAGGGTTGGCAGATCTCAGAGGGAGGGTTAAAGGGCTTTTAACTATTGATGATATTCCCACAGCAGCGTTAATAGTTTGTTCCTAACGGAGACTGACGAAGGGATCTTTCTAGGATTAAAAATAAAATAAAAAAAAAAATCCTTTCTGATTGAGATTAAACACCACATTCTTGTTCCTTTTGACTTAAATCTCTTTGGACTCCACGGCTGACCGACCACCTTGGTAGAATCTTGCCTTGACCCTGCCATTTAACTTTCCATTTGCAAGCTCAGGATGAAGGTAATTTATTATTTTTAAAAATGAAGATTACTTTTTTTTTTTAAAGGAAAGGAACTTCATGCAATATAGGCAAATTGCTTAAAACAAAACAAAACCAGCAAAAAACAAAAACCCTCCAAATACCATCTCGGCCAAAAAGAGAGCAGCTGTTATTGAGGTTTGACATTAACTTGGTCAACACTGAACTGAGGCAGATTGGGTGCACACTGCATTCATCTGACGTTTTTTATTGCTGTCAAAAAGTGTCCAGGATTTATTTCTAAGAAATAAGCACATAACTTTGTGTAATGTTATCATTCATATATCACGTGAATATCGTGCAAAACAGGCTCTCTGCAGGAGACATCAGCTGAAAAGCGAAGGGCCATTTTCCAAATGCAGTTAGGTGTGTGTGTGTGTGTGTGTGTGTGTGTGTGTGTGTGTGTGTGTGTGTGTGTGTGTGTGTTGGAAACTGTGGAATCAGATTTCCAGATGGCTCTTCATATAAGGAAAGCAGGAGAATGGTGGGCCTTTGAAACTTAAACCGAAAGCTTTTGGATAAAATTAAACACACATTTCCGAAGAAAATGCATCCAAATGGCCATTTAATTGCAGCTACAACTCCCATTGCTACCAGTTTGCCTGGATATTTGCAAGAAGGATGTACTCTGCAAGCAAAGGACGTGGGGATATAGCTTTGTGAGTATTACCTGATCTTCAGCAACCTGATCAGTCGGCCAGGAAGATGCCTTCTTCCGACTTTGACATCAGCTGTCTTTCACTCTTACTTAAATGATGAGCATTAATAACTTACCCAAAATAGTAACTTACTTCTCTTAGATCTCAAAAGATTAGAGGGTTTTTTTTCCTATTAAAGCTAAAACAAAAAGAAAAACTCTGGGAGCTAAAGAGGAAGCAAACTGCAAGGCTGCATGTGTCTCTCAGTGGTTAATAGTTGGAGAAAAGTTGGACTTCGTGGGCAAGGTTTTTAAAGTCTTTATGAAAATGTCCACTGGCACTTACGATGCGTTCCTTTGTGGGTACATGTAACTGTAAACAAGTGACACTGTCACTCTTGGCACAATCAGCTGTTGCTTTAACACCCACTTTATTACGGAATTGATGCTGACCCTTCCCCCTCCCCCCTCTCCCCCATCCCTCCTCCTCCCCCCCCCCACCCCCGTAAGCCCTTGCTCTTCTCCACAGCAGATCTATACAAGTTGTGAACATGGACCTGACACATGAAATTAAGGCAGGTAGACGAGGCCCAGGAGGTGTGTCTCGGCCTCAAAAAGGGCCAATTAAGGATAATGACTGCAGTCAGTCAACACCTTGTGACAAAGCTAGATGAAAAGGGACACAAAGCACAAACTTGAACACCTTGCCTCTAGGGAGGGGGCTAAAACTCCCTGTTTCTAGTTTGTTTCTAAGTAGAAGGCCCTAACTGCATTGAATTAAGCAGTTTTATTGTGCAAGAGAAAGTAGCTCTTTATTGGTTTCCCTGGAGACCCATGCCACCCTCCTCCTCCTCATTACCATTACTATTATTATTATTATTATTATTAATTATCTAAATACACAGGTAATACCATTAGCAACAGCCCCACTATGAGTACTTTGCTTACTTGTGACCCTACAAAAGTCACCAGGAATCCCCTGTTAAGCCTGCCCTCTGACTTGCTCACAGTGTAGATCTCCAAGGTCTCCATTCACGAGTCTCTCTGTGCAGTTAACATAAGCCATGCCTTTTTCAGAATCGCCCAATGACCTAATACCTTACTTGAGAAAATAACAACCACAGAACAAAAACAAAAAAGCCATCTCCCAGACCCTTGCCTTGGCTAGTCTTTTCTCTCTGTGGGGCGATGGCTTTTGGAAAGCATATTTCTAAGTCCTTACTTAGAAGTAACTGTCCTGAGTGTAGTTTGACATGTAACGCCCTGTTAAACTCTCTTGTAAGCAGCCACCTGGAATATCTTCATCAAGAAGAAGAAGAAAACAATAAATTTATTTGAACGTGCAGGATAGACAGTGTTTTGGGCTCACTCTCTCCTCTTTCTCCATCTCTTAATTCGGACACAGGAGGAGGAGACAAACTGCAATGCAAGTCTTGGTGCTTTCCATTTTAATGACTGTGAGACTCGTCAGGGCTAGGAGACTCTCCTCTTTTACTGAGTTCCATCCTCACTGGGCACCATCAGTGTATCTCCAAAACTACACAGGAAAGGGATGAGGTTTCTTACAGTGAGTTAAGCTGTGAAGCAAGACCTGGTGTGGATTTCATTTTCTCTTAGCAATTCAATAGGACTAGACAGATCTCCAGCCCTAACACACCTAAGAGCATGCTTTCCTTGCCCTTCATTGTGTGGGAATGTGTGCCTGCCTCTATTATTTCTCCTTTTTTTTTTTTTTTTTTTGAGATGCACTTAACCAGTGTTTAGTATTTGTACAAAATTTACTTGTGGCCTGTTTATTCTCAAATCCTGGACAAGAAAATAGACAAGGAGTTTCATTAGATGTCTTCATGAATAAAAGTGGTTTTGTTCCATTAATGAAGTCTAGGTCTTTCAAAACTAAGCCCCTCATCAGGT
Organism: Peromyscus californicus insignis; assembly: GCF_007827085.1. Taxonomy (NCBI): domain Eukaryota; kingdom Metazoa; phylum Chordata; class Mammalia; order Rodentia; family Cricetidae; genus Peromyscus; species Peromyscus californicus. The sequence goes on from NW_026294525.1 coordinate 34,067,443, forward strand.
GTTTTCAGTCAGTTTAAAGGAGCTAATCAATTATATTTGTATAACATTCAAGGTTTTAGTCCTGGTTCTTTGCTGGCTTATTTTCAATTGAATGAAGGAATTTTCCATTACTTAGATGACCCCCCTAGATTTATCTTAGTGATTTATAAAAGAAGATAACTACCTCTATGCAGGATGAGAAATAAATGTTAACAGGAATCTAGGTAAGAAACCTGAAATGTCCAATTAAGTCTAGAATTGATATACTTGTGTCCAAATTTGCCAAGGAGTCCATACCATCCTAAAGAATGTTGTTAGCTCCAGTCAGGACTTTCGGATTGCCACTGCTGGGAATACAGCCTGAGAACACAGACATATGCTGAGCTTTGAGAAAGCCTGGCCTTGGTTCTCTGTGGCATTATTTGGTCAAGTAGCCCAGCAAGGGAAGATAAGTGTAGGTCATGGCTAGCATCTTCCAAACATTCTAGTCCTCTCATGTTGTGGATATTGCTCTGTATAAATAAAACACTGATTGGCCAGTGGCCAGGCAGGAAGTAGGTGGGACAAGGAGAGAGGAAAATTCTGGGAAATGGAAGGCTGAGTGAGGGAAGACACTGCCAGCCGCCGCCATGACAAGCAGCATGTGAAGATGCCGGTAAGCCACGAGCCCGTGGCAAGGTATAGATTTATAGAAATGGGTTAATTTAAGATATAAGAACAGTTAGCAAAAAGCCTGCCATGGCCATACAGTTTGTAAATAATATAAGCGTCTGTGTTTATTTTATAAGTGGGCTGTCGGACTGCCGGGCCTCGGCAGGACCGGAGAGAAAACTCCAGCTACACTCTCAGAATCTGAATATTTGGACTTTCTTAGAGCTGTGAAGAGCTAAGAAGTAGCATGGAGTAAAGCTTTAGACAGATTCACAGGAACACCACCCCCATGAGCCCACCCTGATGCACAGCAGGAGCTGGAACTGATCCAGGAGTAGCGTTAAAAACAGGGAACATAGTCCTGTGTTTTTTGTTTGTTTTGTCTTGTCATAAAGATGCTTTGTTACATACAGCAGCGTTCACTGAAGGATATAGTGTGTCCATAATAGAGTCAATGTGTGTGTCTGAAATAGGCAGTGTTAGCAATGTGTGTAAGCAGGGTGAGGAGGTAAGGCCCACCACGTGCAAGACATGAAGATGTAGGAGACCAGGCCAGTCATGGACTGCAAAAACTGAATTTCTATTTTATTTTCATTTTAAAAAAATTTGAAAATTTCATACCTGATTACTGTATTTGCATTTTTCACTCTCCTCCTCCTCCCCACTGCAATTCCTCATTTTATCTCCCACTCCCTCTCAAATTCATATCTTCTTTAATTATATTGTTGTATGTATGGATACACACACATACACACAACCTACTGCATCCATTTAGTGTTACTTGTATGTAAGTGTATATACTTGGGATGGGATAATCTATCAGGGAACTTGTCCCTAGAGAAATATTGACTCTTGCTCAGCAGCTATTGATTGCCTGGAGCTCTTCATCTATGAGAGGGACCTTGTGAATTTTCCTCCGTTTATGTTGACATGTTAATTGGTGACGTCATAATGCAGGTCTTATTGAGGCAACCATATAGTTGAGATTTCATGGATAAAGCTTCCTTTTCATGTTGAGAACAATACATGAAATTTGCGGGTAAATGCATAGAACTGGAAAATGTTATACTGAGTGAAGTAACGCCGACCCAGCAAGACAAGTGCAGCATGTTATCTTCTCCTTGTGGGTCTTAGTTCCGGGTCTTTGGGTTTGAGTATATAACCTGAAGTAACCAAAGAAGCCAAGAAGCAGAAAGGGATCATAGGGAATGGAGAGGAGACTGGACTTTTAAGGGACAGCAGAATTCACCGGAGTGTTTCACATTTGCAAGTGTGGCGGCTTCGTGAAAGAATAATGCACACAGTAGGCCTGGGAGGGAAGTTATGCAGTCAAAACCAGTGCTCTGTAGGTATTGTCGTGTCTGGATTGTTGCTTATTAGCAGTTTGCAAGCTTGAGTGACTTTTCACCTAATTTGTTTTATGAAATAAGTGTGCACTGCTTTGTCTCCAGGTATCTAAAATTCAACAGCCATGACAGAGCACAGTTTGTGTTGGTAACCCAAGCTATGCTTCATATTGCATTTCCTGTGTCAGTTAGGAGTTGCAAACCTTTTTTGTTTGGTTTTGGTTTATGAGACTGGTCTTGAATTTATGACCCTTGGAGCGAAGGCTTCCAAGTGTTGTAATTGTGAGTGTGCACCAGCCCACTCAGCCAGGAGTCTTACTTTTCTTTTCTTTCTTTTTAATTTTTATTTTCTAGCCAGGGCTTCTCTGTGTAGCCCTGGCTGTCCTAGAACTCACTCTGTAGATCAGACTGGCCCTGAACTCACAGAGATCCACCTGCCTCTACCTCCTGAGTGCTGGGATTAAAAGGCCTGTCATCACTTTCCAAAAGAAAAGGAAGAGGATTCATCCAGAAGACTGAGTATCTATGCAAATTCAGAAAGACCATGCATAAACATTTCTCCCCTTTATTCTACAAGTGTTTGCTTTAGTTCAATCAGCCCTTGACTGTTTGGCTGTGATAAACACTAGCCTGGAATGGTCCCTGTTGACATTTGATATCAAAGTTCCCCCACAGGCTTAGATGTGTGAATCCTTGTTCCTCAGCTGGTGGCACCTTCTGGGAGGTTTTGCAACCCTTAGGAGTTGGAACCCAGCTGGAGGAAGTAAGTTACTGAGGCGCAGACCTTTCGGGTCTGAGCGCCACATCTGGCCCTGGTCTCTGACTGTTTCCTAATCTGCAAGATCTGAGTCAAAGCCACATGTCCCTGTGACCACTGACCACACCACCATGGACTGTGCCCTCAGAAGCCACAAGCCAAAACGAATCCTTTCTTCCTTAAGTTGCTTCTGTTCAGGGTTTTGATCACAGTGATAAGAAAAGTAACTAACACAATCCCCTATTGTGTCCTCTGTGTTTGAAGACAGAAATCCCCTATTGTGTCCTCTGTGTTTGAAGACAGTTTTCTTATCTTTTCTTTTCTTAAGCTTGGTCTTGGCAGCTTTAACTTATTTAATACCACATATCTACACAACTCTCAACTTCTCAGATGTATGTGGTCCATCTCCGTTTAGCCTAGTTCTCTGTCTTCCTCCCTTCCTTTTATGAGCTCTTTTCCTACGTCCTCAACATTGAGCTGTAAGCCCCTGCACCTGCTATTTCCTCCAGCTAGATTTCTTTTTTTTTAAAGTTTTGTCTACAAGTGGCATAATCCTACCCACGGATTCAGACTCGGGCCTAATGTCATCTGTTTTGTGACTACAGAGCTTGGTGCTACCATATCCTCACCTGTAGAACATGATCAATATTAAAGCACTGTTTCTAAGTGCTTAAAGGCTTGTCTTCTATTGGACCCCCGTCAATGTGACTTCAGCTTCGATGTTTGGTTCTATGTACGTGGATGTACCTAACTGGTATTTTATTGGTTCGAAAGTGACACGTGGACAAATGACATTTAGTACCTCTTTCTTTAGAGTCTATCCTTAAGCAGCTTCCAGACTGTAGACGTTTGTGCTTACAAGAGAGTGCTCATTTCTTGGTGTGAGCTGGTTATGTTTTGCTCTGTTTCTGTATTTCTTCCCGGGCTGTTCCGGATTATTTTCTTACACTTAGGAGTTGGATGAATTATAGCCCTGGGGCCCAATCTGGCCTGCTAGCTGGTTTTGTAACTGAAGGTGTCATCAGAACAAACTGCTTCCGTTCACTTCTGGATTGTATGGGATACATTTGAGTGTTTGTGACAGAAGCCACAGGACCTGTAAAGGAGAAAATGCTGAAGTTGTAGCTCAAGTTCGCTGACCTTTGCTGTGACCTGAGGAAAAAGCTGCAAGGTAAGATCGGGGTAGCAAATGTAAGGACATTTTCAAAGTGGCAGCTGCTAGGCCCTTTTATGGAATAATAAATGCTAATGTTCATGTTGATTGTGAATACAGAAAAAAAAAGCTGGAGCAAGGTCTGATAGCTTTTAGTTATTATAATTACCTAAGGGCTTGTAGCATCACACACTTTGTCCCCTCGGGCCTGAAGGGTCCCTAATTTAGCACACCTGAGTGATGATCTGCTTTGCATTAGAAGTCAGTTCTCAGCTGGCTCTGGTCTCCAGGTGCCATTCTCAGAAGCATAGTTTAGAATAGTGGTTCACAGCTCTAAGCTGTATTTCAGAATCACCTCGGGAGTTTAAAAAGCCGCTTTCTAAAAATGATCATAAGCCTCACCTTGGTCAGACTTTCCAAGTCTGAAGCTCCATGGATGTCCTGCATTTTAAAAAGAATGATCCTAAGGCAGTGGTTCTCAACCTTCCTAATGCTGCAACCATTTAATACAGTTCCTCATGTTGTGATGACCCCTCATCGTAAAATTATTTTCATTGCTACTTCATAACTGTAATTTTGCTACTGTTATGAATTGAAAGGTAAATATTTTTGGAGATGTTTGCCAAGGAGTCTCAACCTGCAGGTACAAAACAGCTGTCCTGAAGTATGATTAGCTTGCTTTTTCAACTATCTTTTATGTAGGTTTTGTCTCAGGTGTGTTTGAGATGTTTTGACTATAGGTTTGAAGCAACAATTTGGTAGGGATTTCATTATATTATTAATATTAGGAAAAACTTTAAACTGGAGTTTTGTTTATAGAGTGGCTGCTGGGTTTGTCAGAGAACTGCAATATAACCATCAGCTGGAAAGGTATGCCATGTTCAGCAACACAAGAGTCTTGCCGTTTTTCATAGTGAATTTAGTAAGGGTGAATCTGGAAACCTATGTTGGGTTCTGTGTGTGAAACTCCTTTTCCCCCTTCCTGGAAAAAGAGTAAGACTTTCTCTTGAAGGGGACATGGGTGATTCATATTTGCCGCTCTTACACACAGCACCAGTTGGCTTCTAAAAGTGGAAACATCATTGGGGAAGTCTTTCTTGATTCTTCCTACACTGCTAATGGGAGAAATTGCCTGTTCTCTAAACAGTTAAAGGTCCTGTGCTCTGCATGTACTTTTGCTTGGAGATTAGTTTCCAGCCTCTACCACAAGATTTGCATACTCTATCATTCACTGTTTATTTCTTTATTAAATTGATCTTTTAAAATGTCTTTATTTTTATGTGCATGTATGTGGGGTTCACATATGTGTGCAGGTGTACAAAGTATACATGTACAAGCTAGAGGTGGATGCTATGTGTTCTCCTTTCTAGGTATTTATCTTATTTTTGAGATAACATCTCTCAATGAGCTCACTGTTTTGGCTAAGCTGGCTGGTACATAATCCCCCAGGATCTACCTCTTCCCTACTTCACCCCCCAAGATGGACAGTGTCACACAGTCTGTACATAGTTGCTGTGAATCTAAATTGAGGTTCTCCACGCTTGTGAAGCATGTTAGCCACAGAGGCATCTCTCCAGCCTTCATTTTAATTTCTTTTGTTGCTATTTGTATTTCTTTGAAGCTGAGTATTATGCCAGAATACAAATAAGGAAAAACAACAATGAAATAAGAAATGTAGAAATACCAATTCCTTGATGCTTTGGCAATCAGCATAGTGACTGCCAAGTGTGAACCACGTCCAAAGCTCCCAAGTTCTGTGTATGAAGAGCTAGCATTTCTGACATGCTGGGGCCTATATACTTTTTTTTTTAAAAATTTTCTCTTAAAAGTCTAGGAATAATTACTGAAACTTTTTTTTTTTAGATTGCCAAATCTATATGACTAAATAACTACCAACTCTCTAGGTATGTAATTCTATACTATGAATCATGAGTGTTGATGTATAGTATAGAAATATAAGCTTGACAAATGGCTGAACAAGAATAATGATCTACAGATTGGAAGGGCTCATGTATTAAGTGCATTTGGATTCTTTCAAGTTTTGACCTGGCTGGTTTCAGTGAACGTTTGTATGTTTTCTTGGGCGTTTCATGCAGATTCAAAGGGATATTTGGAAGCTGTTAAGATAGACCTGTTGTTCTCTTCTGGTACATAGATGCCACTCATACTTGGCCTCCTTTTGCTCTATAAAGGGGGGGGGGACTTTTCTTCTTAAGGGCTTTCCTTGGGAAGGGGACTTATGACCTTTCTGTGTTGCCTCAGTTAGCCTCATTCTCATGCGTTATTGAAGTCCACCTGCCTCAGCCCATCTAGCGGGGACAGGCACACACCACAACACTTGCTTCTTCAGGAGTTTGTGGTTTCTAGGAAGCTGTAGTGCCCAGAGCAATCACAGAGCAAGAGAGAATATTAATATATCCAATCTTGCCAATTAAAAATTAGAAAATGAGGGCTTCCTAAATGGCTCAGTGGGTAAAAACACTGGCTGCCCAAGCCTGACAACCTGTTAATCCCTGAGGCCCACAGGGTGGAAGGAGAGAACTGTGCCCTGAATGTTGTTCTCTGACCTCCACATTCGTGCTATGGCATATTCATACCCATATCTACTCACCTTCATAATATGTAAGTAAAACATTCAAAAAAATTAAAATTAGAGAATGTGGCTGAGGGGATGACTCTATGATAAAGTATTTGTACAAGTGTGGGGACCTGAGTTCAAATCCTCAGAACCCACATAGAGTTGGATATGGTAATATGCATCTGGAATCATAGTGCTTCTACGGAGAGATGGGAGACAGAGACAGGAGAATACCTAGTAGCTCTTGGGTCAGATAGTCTGGCTTATGCAGTAGTGAACAATGGAGAGGCCCTGACCCAAACAAGGTGGAAATCAAGGACCAACTCCTAAGGTGATTGTCCTTTGATTCTGTGTGCTGTGCCATGCACATAACCACAGCTATGCCCAAGAATCATGTATACACATATACATGACCATATATCACTTGTATGTTATACATACACAGACACACACACACACACACACACACACACACTGAGAAAATGAATAAGGGATGTATCAGAGTTGTGAGTGCTATAGAGAGGATGCAAATATGAAAGATTGCTGATCCTACAGAGGTTCCTGGGAGTATAAAACTGTACTTTTCTTTCCTTTCTCCAAATACAGTTACTACACGATGAGTTCATTTGTTAAGAACTTTATTCTCCTATGTCATAATCTACTCTTGATCAAGACATTGCAGACTTGAGCAGTGTGACTTATGGGGCTTACATTGAGTTCAGTGCTGTCTGTCATGCCAATACTATAGTATCAAATAGCCCATTTCCAAATGTCAGAGGTATATCAAGTAAGCGATACAGTGGTTAGCTGTGATTGCAACTTGACACACTCTAGAATCACCTGGGAAGATAAGTCTCACTGGGGGATTCTCTAGATCTGGTTGGTCAGTGGGCATGTCTGTGCAGTATTGTCTTAATTATATTAACTAAGATGGGAGGATGGTCCACTATGGGCAGCACCGTTCCCTAGGTAGAAGATGTGAAACTGTATGAGTGTGTGAAGAGGCTAGCCACTTCAAGTTCCTGCCGTCTTGACTTTCCCACAGTGATGGACTGTAGCCTGGAATTGTAAGCTAAAATAACACTTTCTTTCCAAAGCTGTTTTTGCCAGGGTACTTTTAAATTACAAAAACAGGAAATAAAACTAAGACAAATGCTAAAGCATGGGAGATTACACTGATTTTACTACCTTCATATTTCTTATGACTATGTTTGTCTGATAAGAAAAATAAAAGCAAAGTATCAGAAGTCTATTATTATCAATATTTAAGTTACTTGTGGCATGTTTCTCTCTAATTTACATTTATTAATATAAATTAATAGGATGACTAATAAGGATATATTTTAATTTTCAGTATTTAGATATTATGGAGTAAGAAAATACATGGAATCTAGCAAGTGGCATGATGTTGCCTAATTTAAGAGAGAATACATAGTGCACTTGATGCTTCATTTATGCAAGAATGGTTGGTCATCTTAAATATTTTGAGGTCTAAATTAGTATCTTTGCTCTTACATAGATAACAATCTTTAAAATACCACTTAGAGAGTCTAACAGAAAAATCCACTGTTCCCTGAATGCTGGTGTCTTGCCCAAATGCAGAGGTTGATACACCCAAACTCATGGGAGTGATATTAGGTGGGGAGATTGTTGGAAGCAAGCAGGCCTGAGGTTAGGACCCTCTCCTGGTTTGTGTGTGAACGTTTACTGCAGACTCGCATTTTGAGCGCTTGAGCTGGTGGCTACTGGGGGGAAGGCGGGCTATATTTATTACTTTCCTTGTTGTTTTGACAAAATAACTGACAGCAAGCAACTTGAGGAGGAAGTGTTACTTTGGCTCACAGAGGGCACTTTCCATCGTGGAAGGGACCCATGGTGATAGGGATGGAAGGCTGGCTCGTCCCAGCCCACCTGCACTTAGGAAGCCAAGTACAAACAAGAAGGCAAGCCAGGCCCTAAAACCTCAAGGCAAAGCTCCGCCTCCTACACATCAGTAACCTTCCCAAAGCTGTCTCTAGCTGCGGATCAAGTGTTTGAACGCATGAACCTATATATTTAAACCATAACAGAGGCTGGGGGACCTTCAGAAGATAAGGTCTAGGTGACAGACGTGGGTGACTGGGATTCGGGGGTTGGCTGTTAAAGGTTCAGCCCCATTGTCTTTTCCTGTCTGCTGCTATGTGAACAGCGACCACCTCAGTCTCCCACATTCACCTCTACAGACAAAGCCACGCTGCAATGCCTTCCCTGTGCGACAGACTGAAACTGAGCCCAAATAAATCAGTCCTCACTTAAGTCCTTTCTGTCAGGTAGTTTACCATGGCGACACAAAAATAACTGTTACAGTGTATGCCCTCATAAGAGGCCACAGAGAACTACCTGGACATCCCTGTGTGATGACACAGAACAAGATTGTATTTTTGAACTAGAAAGTGGGCCTTTACAAGACACCTACCCAGTCTGCCTTGGTCTTGAACAGTGAGAAGTTTCTATTTACTATCCATCTAGCTTATAATATTTTTGTCACAGGCAGTTCAAACAAATGAAAGCAAACCCTTAGAAAATTCCTAGATTTCCCATTCATATCATAGGGTAATAACATTAAGTTACATCTTGGACCATCTGATAACAGTCACTGTTGTTTGCTCTCATCTCTGTTTCCCTTAGAGGCAGTTAAACAGCTTGCTTTAGAAAGGTAGAGATTGCTCCCTTCCATTGGGATCCCCTTTCAATGGCTTATAAGAAGAATGGCAGTTTTCTCATCATTACAACATTCTTAGTTTTTGTCTGCATGGGGCCAGTTTTTGTGTGCATGCTGGGCCAGTGTTCTACAGAGCTGCATTTCTGAAACTGAAACCTGTTCCTCCTCTTGCCTCATGCACACTAGCTCTGTGACTTATTCCTGTAAGACTTTAGTAATATGTAGAGGTTCTACATTGTAGTGTATGTAGACAGCCACATTGTATTGTGTGTAGAAGTCTACATTGTATTATTGTATGTAGACGTCTACATTGTATTGTATGTAGAAGCCTACATTGTATTATAGGCAGAAGTTTACATTGTATTCTATGTAGACAGCTACATTGTATTGTATGCAGAAGTCTACAGTGTATTCTATGAAGACAGCTACATTGTATTGTTTGTAGAAGTATACAGTATATTATTGTATGTAGAAATCTACATTGTATGTATGTAGACGGCTTCATTGAATTGTATGTAGACAGCTACATTGTATGTAGAAGTCTATATTGTATTCTATGTTGACAGCTACATTGTATCATATGTAGTAGTTTACATTGTATTATTGTATGTAAAAGTCTACATTGTATTCTATGTAGAAGTCTACAGTGTAGTCTATGTAGACATTTACATTGTATTGTTTATTGAAGTATACAGTGTATTATTGTATGTAGAAATCTACATTGTACTCTATGTAGACAGCTACATTGTATTATATGTAGAAGTCTACAGTGTAGTCTATGTAGACGGTTACATTGTATTGTTTGTAGAAGTATACAGTGTATTATTGTATGTAGAAGTCTACATTGTATTCTATGTAGACAGCTACGTTGTATTGTATGTAGAAGTCTACAGTGTAGTCTATGTAGATCGCTCCATTGCATTGTGCATACACTGTAGAAAGGTCATGCTCCCCTGCCTTCTGGTTTGTTGTAGGAGTAACAGTTAGGGTAAGCATGGTAGAAAGTAGAGGGCAAGGGTAAAGGAAAATGATGATTACTGTTTTAACCAAATACTTATTGCAAAAAGATTTTTAAAGGAGATGGTATTTCATCCAGGTGTGGCTGTACATGCCTGTATTCCTTCTACTCAGAAAGGTGAGACAGGAGGATTTCAAATCTTAGGTTAGCCTAAGCTACATGATGGGATCCTGTCTCAAAAATAAAAGTTCTCTTAGAAGAATATGATAGAAACACTCTGACACATTTTCCTAGTTATATGTGATTAAATAACTCAACCTTTATACTGTAGCAGACTTTTATTGAATTTAGGTTTTATTAAATATTGGTTTTTGAACAGTAGTATTAGTACATGTACCAAATAAATTACTTTTTGTTGTTTGGTTTAAAATTACAGCAAATACTTAGGAAGTTCTAAATATGGTGGCTGAGATACTTATGGTAGGTGAGGTGCATGTGTCAATACACGTAAATCTCACAATATAAAAACAATGATAGGTATTAATGGTAGGTATTAGTAACTCTATTGGACAGATGTTGAAATGTCCCCCTAGTGAACTAAATGTAAAGCCTGAGGTCACTTAGCCAGTAAGTGTGAAGAATGATAGGGCTGAGTTCATACTTGCTTAAACGGCCATTGCTCTTGCCCATGACACCGTACTGCATTAACCCAGGGGAAGAACTGTTAGTAAAGCAACCATAGTTAATCACCAGTCTGTGTCTGAGTTGCCCATATGGGTCACAATATTACTTCAATGTGAAAGATGGCTGTTGCCAGTTGACACTGTCATAGATTATGGGGTCTATTAGGCACTTTGGTATTCTTTCAAAAAAATTTTTTTCCATGACAACTCTCTGAGGTAGCCATGACAGATAGCTGGTAGATATGATACCCATTCTATAGATGATAAACTGTATCTGGATGAAGTATCTACATTACCCAAATTCTCAGTTATTGGTCTAATTTCAACACCACTGTATTGCTTAATTCTTTTCTTTTTCTGTGTTGTGTGTGTGTATAATGTGGAGTGTGGTGGTGTATATATACATGTATATGTGATTGAACATACAGAGGCCAAAGGAAGATATTAGGTGCTATGCTATTTTAGATTAAACATTACATTTCCTGCTCTGTCCCAGACTGCTAGGCTGGCAGACGGGAAGCCCTAGCCAGCCTCCTGTTCTGGAGTCCATAGTGCTTGGGTTCGAAGCATGTGCCACCAGGCCTGGCTTTTGTATGGGTGCTGGGGCCTGAACTCATACCTTCATTCTTGAACACCAAGTTCTCTTGCCCATTGGCCGTTTCTCTAAGACTTGTGTGTTTCTTAGTTTTGTTCCGCTGAAAGTGTTTGGTTGATAATGATGAACAGTGAAAGTCAAAATCCCAGAATAAAGTCAAATCCCTGATTTGTTAATAGTTACCTGTGTTGCACACCACCAGAAAGCAGCAACTTAGCTTCATGGGGAAAAAACAAAGGCAAGGCATTGAACTAGATACAGTCTTTGTTGACTAAGGCTTTCATTTTCCTAGCCAGGATCCAGCATGGAAATTCAGTGAACTATTCCTCCAATGACCACTAGATGGCGCGTGAGAACAAAAGAGATCGTGACATTTATAGGCCACATGCAACCCTTCTTTCAAACAGTTGTGGAATTATTTTCTAAGTGTCTTGTTGAATTCAGACTAATAACCAATGTCAGGAATGCCTGATCTTTTATTTCTCCAATATGAAACTCTGCGTTATTTCCAATTTGGGATGGAACTTTGATAAATCTTAGTAGAAAGCCAATTCTTTATTTTTCTTCTCTTTTCTTTGGCAGAGGATTAACCAAAACGAGCTCCTTGGCATCATGTCTATTCAATAACTCTGGCCCTAGCTGCAGCAAAATTACAGTAAATTGAATGTATGAAAAAGATGACAGAGTCCAGGATTGTTCCTGTGAACTCTGTGAAATGAATTGCAATACTATTTTGGATGACAATATGTTTGTTATCATGAATACAGGCTTCTCACATTACACAAAGCACCGGGCCAAAAATCTTCTGAGCTCTGTCTGCAGAGGTGAAGCAAAAAGCTAGAGAGGACTGTGTGTTTAGGTTGTAAAACTGGCAGATGGTGGATTCTGTAACTCAATTGGTCTTTATTTCGACTATTACTTATCACTTTAATTTTAAACATTCCCTTATAGTTATTTATTATGTGTGCTGTGGTTTACATGTGGGGCCATGGGCATGTGCTTATGCATGTCATGGCACATATGTGGAGCTCCAACACACACACACACACACACACATGTATATATATATGCCTAAAGAGGTCCAGAAGTAAGCCCAGGGACTGGTGGTTATCTGTCAAGTGATGGTGCCAGATCTGATTCCTTAAGGTCCAGCTTGCAAGCACATCAGTGTCATCTTTCTTGAGATAAGTGACATTCAAATGTTTGGATTAGCATGTTCTTTAGCTGCTACCTCACCTCTCTGGTCCTATGCCCTTCCCTCCCTATTCCAGTGACCCCAGAGAAGTAGGTCACTTAAAACATGTTGAAGCATCTCTGGGACAACCTGACCAACAATTGCACAAGGGGCTTTTTTTTTTTTTTTTTTTTTTTTTTTTTTTTTTTTTTTTTTTTTGTAACCTATGGCTTCAATTAACAGCTGATGGCCATGGACAGTGAAGGTCAGTTTTCTTCAACATTATGGCCCATGGCAGGTGCCTATGCTCCAGTGGATGACACCCCCCACCTAGGAGAATATGGGCAGCACTCACTAGACTCACTAAAAGAAGAAGAAAGAGTGGAAGAAGGCAAAGATAACAACACAAAGTTGAGAGAGTGATGGAGGAAATGCAGGGAAGGAGAGTGGGCAGGTAGATATGATCTAAATACATTGTATTGTGTGTGAAATTACCAAAGAATTAAAACAGATTTTAAGATGTAGATGGAAAAATAAAAGAAACAGTTTGACCTGTTTTTCCCCACCCTTTACAAATTAAAAAAATTGTTGGAACCCAAATTCTAATATTAGTCAAGTTGACTTTTCTTTTGTAGAACTTTTGTTTTCTCTCTCTATGGATGTTCTACCTACATGAATGTCTGTGAGTTGCATGTGGGCCTGGTGCTCTCGGAGACCAGAAGAGGGCGTCAGAGCCCTTGGAACTGGAGTCACAGACAGTTCTATGCCACCAAGTGGGTGCTGGGAATTGGACTTGAGTCCTCTGGAAGAGCAGCCAGTGCTCTTAACTACTGAGCTGCCTCTCTAGTCCCTAAAGTAGACTTTTCAGTGCTTAAGGTTGAGTTTCTTGGGCTTAAGCAGTTTGTGTCTTTCATCTCCAAAACGGTATGCCATTGATCATAACCAAGATGATCCTTTCTTCATTGTTTTGATTTCCAGTGGGGAACATAGATATTACATAAAACAAATTCAAGGAGGGAAATGCCTTGTCCAAGCCTTCAAATGAGGCATTATAAGGTTATATTATATTATATTATATTAATTAATTATAACAGGCATTCCTATCTACTTGTCAACTTTATCCAACAAAACTCTTCCCATGCTATTCTTTACAATAACTTAGGGGAAAGTGGGTAAAAGATGAAAAGGATTTATTTTGGCACAAGTGTGGGGAAGGCCTTTGGGGTGCAAGGCTCCTTCACCTCACCCATGGTTCTTGCACATCAGGGGAAATCAGGCATGTCCTGAATTGCGCAGTCTCAGAAATTTCATCTTTAACATGTGAGGGAGGAGCCTTCTGTGCTCCAGAACCTAACCTGCTGGGCTTCTTCAGGCCCCACACCTGAGGAAAGTCCCCGAAAGGAGAGCAAAGATTTTTAATCAAAGCTAAAAATATTATTTCAAGATCATATTATAATTAATACTCAAAAGTTCTTAGAGATACTTAGATGAAAGCTCAAAAGGAAAGAGGATCCTGGCTTAGAAAACTGCATGAGTAATTAATTGCTGATGACTAATGCTCTTTTGCCTGTAGCCCTCCCTCTCAGGAGCACAGAAGTAGGATAAACGCTATGCCTGACTCAAACCTCCCTGCACCCAGAAAAAACAGCTGAGAGGTTTCGGATGTGATTCAGTAGATACGCTTTTCTTTCTTTTTCTTCAATTGGTTTTTAAAATAAATTTCTTTGCATGTGTGTGGGAGTGTGGGAGTGCACACATGTGTATGCTCCATAGAATGCATGTGGAGGAGGTCAGGCAACATGTGAGATTCAGTCCTCTCCTACTCATGGATTTTGGGTTTCCAATTCAGGTGGACAGGTTTGATGCCAAAGCTCATGTCTGCCACAATATATCACCTGTCTTTGTAGTCATTGTATTGGCAGAAAGAAAAATGGAAAGCAGGTAATTTCATCCTGTCAGTCAAATTAGTTGATCCCCGCCCCCATTTGTTGGTCTTCTACTTTTGTCTTGACTTATAGGAACAGTTTTGTACATTATGGTGTTTACAACATCTGACCTATCTATTGCTTTCAAGAGAAAAGTGTATAGAATTAACAACCTTTAAAAATGCACTTTTGGATGAGTTTATCATATATGCTTTAACATTAATGTTAAAGAAAGTAATGATAGTAATAACAACTAGTGATCTGGTTGGAATGCTGGATGTGTTTGTGAAGCTGAAAATAAAACCAATGTATTATTAAGACGGGCTGAGAACAGCCATTGAGTGCAACAGGCCGGATCAGTGTCTGTCAGAACTCTTGCATAAGACAAAGGCAGCCTCACTGAGGGCACGGCCATCTCTCCTGCCAGGAGCCCTCCCGTGATCTGCCTCCGTTCTGTCTAGTGTGAATAAATGGCAGTGCCACACTGGGAATGTCTCTGCCCAGTGCTGCTTCCATTAACTCATACTGAATGCGTATGGTTTTGCAGCAGAACAGGAAAATTACTGCTAGTCTGTAGTAGCTCTAGAATTTTCTACTTCCATTCTTTTCTTCAGAAATACAGAGCAAACCAGTTCCAGATCCCAGGACCTAACCATCTTTAATTGAAATGATTTATGGAGGTATTAATTTTTCTGCACTGTCCTCTTGAACTAGGTGGCTCCAGATCTCTCTCTCTCTCCCTCCTTCCCTCCCTCCCTCCCTCCCTTCTTCCCTCCTTCCTCCTTCCCTCTCTCTCCCTCTCTCTCTCTCCCACTTTCATCCCTTCCTCTCCCTCTCTCTGAAGGGTTTGAGTCAGAGTCTCACTATGTAGCCTTGCCTGGCCTGAAACACACTATGTAGACCAGGCTGGCCTCCAACTCCTCGTGATCCTCCTGCCTCTGCCTCCCAAGTGCTGGAATTAAAAGATGTATGATGCCATGCCTGGCTTTCATTTTCTTCTTTAAGTAAATGAAATCTATTCCCAAGACTTTGACCACTGGAGCTAATACCCAATGCAGAGGACTGAGGCTGCACACCCATCATGTGTTGTCGTGTCCTTGGACATGTTGTGCCTGCTCTTGTCTGGAATCCAGGAACCTCTAGAAGTGTCTAGAAGTTTTTCCACTTTCCATATGGATGACAATATAAACAAGTTGGGTAACTCCAGGGAGCTTAAACCTTGCTTTCTTTGCAAATCAACTTTTAGGTACAGTACCTAATGCATAGTAAATGCCAAATATGTAAATAGTGGCTGCTATTTTAGCTTGTCTAATAAATAATTCAATCATCAGAGAAGAAAGAATCAACTAGGGCTTGTTTGCCTGTTTTATTTGTTTAAGCTTTAGTGAAGTATAAGATTTATTGGAAAGGGGAAAATATTAAGCTCTCAAAAGAATTGCTATGATATAATGAAAAGACCTAGTCCCAACTCTGTACGCAGGTCTTGTTGAATTGGTAGTTTACATTGTGGCAAAGCTAGAATTTTTCTTTCATGTTTCTTTCCCATTGCATTTTTTTCTTTTTTATGTAAACTCTTTAAAAAGTACAAGAAGCCATCCTTAGGATATTTTCCTCTTACGCACTCAGGAATGCATTCTTGTGCTTAATAAGTGCCCTGTCCCTTATAATCAACAGACAGTAAAGTGTCTCCAGTCTGGTGTTGGGAAGTTGAGTGATGATGCTGGTTCTTGATGTTGGTTGATAACCAGCAACAGACATGCTTGGCTGAAGAGCCAGCCTGGGGCCAAACATTGAAAATCCACCAGAAGGCCAATGACTGGGAATGATAAGCAAGTCTATGGGCCACTGATATCAGAAAACAAGCTCAACTTTCTATTCAAATACTACAGGTAGGGCTGGCAAGATAGCATCCACCAACAAATCTGATGACCTGAGTGGGAGCCCCAGAACCCACATGGTGGAAGGAAAAAGTTTACTTCTGCAAATTGTCCTCTGACCTGTTCACTGTGATATGCATGCACACACATACACACACACAAGTGCACACACAAGTGAATAAATGTTAAACATTTAAAATACTATGGGTAAAGCTAGACCAAAAGCAAAACATCACGAACTGTGCTGCCAGAAGTAAGAGCCTAAAGACTTCCAATGACTGATGTTTTAGCTCCTAAAAACTGGCTCTTAGATGCTGGAAGCTGAGTGGCAGGGGTAGTTCACTAAAGTCATTAGCCTTTGTGAGCGCTCTGTCAATGGGGATCAAAAGTAATTGTCCTGAAATGTTTAGGTATTGATTTTCTTCTCTGTTTTGAGACAAGGTCTTAATATGTAGCCCAGGGTAGCCAGGAACTTGTGATACAATCCAGACTGGCCTGAAACTCACTGTGATCCTCCTGCCTCAGTCCTTCTGAGTGCTGGGATTACATGCATGTGTCACCATACCTGGCTTAGGCATTGATTGCTTTTTATTCTCTGTGTCTAATCTCATGGCCCTTTTTTTTCTTTTTGTAGTTAATGAAAAATGTGGTTATTGAAAATGTTGTAGTCGTGTAAAATATTCATTAAAAATGAAATGATGTATGAAAGTTAAACTCTTTGACAGGTGTGGAGGGGTATATGAAGAGTGTGCACTTTTGTGTTGCAGGCATGTGAGTGGACTGGTGTGTACACACCCTTGTGTGTACATGTGCACACACACCCTTGTGTGTGCATGCAACGCCAGAGCAGGATATCAGGTATCTTCTTCTATTGGTGTCTCTATCTTATTGCCTTGAGAAAGCATCTCTCACTGAACTAGAAGCTCACCATTTTGAGCTGGGCTGGCCGGCGAGAAAAGCTCTCGAGATCTCTCCATCTCTGCCCCCAGTGCTAGGCTTCCAGGGACAGCAGTCGTGCCTGGCTTTTTACATGGGTGCTGGGGATTAGAACTAAGATTCTTGTGCTTGCAGAGTAAGCTTTAATTTGTTTTTTTTTTTTCCCATGAGCCATCACTCCAGCCCCACAGCTTGGCAGTCTCGTAATGCCCATCCTCTCTTGATCCTCTGTGCTACGTATGGCGTAGCTTTGCTCTGGGATTCTGTCTCTTTTTCCTTCACTTTGACCCACAATCACTTTCTAAACTGTGCTGTACGAGAAGAAGAAACTCCTTTCCAGCTTGCTGTGTGCATCTTCCCATATCTTTCTCTACACTCATACAGCACACCCAAAACAACCATGGACAAACACCGAGCAGCAAGTGTAACTGTTCTATAAATAAAAATGTTGTGCCGGAGCTAAAAGCCTCCTCAGATGTGGTTGTTGAACCTTTGATTTCTATTATTTCCCCTTCATTGTGTGTCAAACTTTCCCCCATTTTCAGCAGCTGTTTCTCTTGGCGCCCTGCTTTTCTGAAGGGCCCACATGGCATTCAACTTAGTTTTCACAGAAATATTTTTTTCCAACTCATATTCTATCAGTGTGAATGATATTATATAATTTCCCCATTTAGAATAACAGAGTTAAGTAGTCCGAACAGCTGACTCACTCCTGGTAAGATATAACTCAGATGAGGAGGGGAAAGCTTCACTAGCCCAGAGAAAAGTTCCTGTGTGCTCCCCTGCCAGAGGTCACCCTCACTTTTACACATACTTGTCCTGTGCCTTTTCCCTAATTGGTCGGAACGATACATGCTATTCCACATCTCTCTCACCATTAGTAGCTTGATATTATCTAGAGATGCTTTCAAACATGTGGTTATTTGAAGGAAACCGACGGACTTGTGGAAAGCAAGGAAGTTTCCTCTCTCCTAGCTCTGAACATACTATACTTCACAAGACATTCCAGGAGCAGTTCCCAGTTTGTCCTTCCTCATGCCTTGATGAAAGCCTTATCTGATGAGATGTCTTTCTGGAGAATCTCTCGCGTATTTCTTGGTTGGCTAATCGGATTCAGTCTTCACTTCATATACTTCTCCTCTTGAATCATGGGCCTTCTCACACATCCTCAGCTCTGCAGATTTGTCTCTTCCTCACTCTTGAAAGAGATTGGCATGACTTCAAAATAACCTCATACTCTGATTTATGTGGATTATTTAGTTGAGAAATTGTAATGGAAGTAGCAGGCACACATCTGGAGTTTGGCCAGGTTGGTATCATGAATCTGGAGTGTCCGAAGTTAGGGCGAGGGGCTGTTGGCTAATTTGTGAAGAATGGGCCGGGAAATAGTGCTAGCAAATAGTGTTAACTCCAAGTCAACCAAAGGATGAGTCAGAAGCTCAAGCATATCCTCCCATGGGCAGAGAAGAGAGTTACCCACATCTGTGTGTAAGGATATAAAGTAGGCTACAAACAGAAGCAAAATAACAGGATTTGATATTAAAATAATTTTGCAGGAGTGGTAGCCTCATGATAAGGAACAGTGAATGGCAGGCCAGGCAGATTTGGTCTGCAACTTTAATTTTGTGCTAGTTGGTTAGATTTCTACAAATGTACCTATCCAGTCAAGATCTTCAAAGAAGTTGGAAACAGGGGCTGGAGAGATGGCTCAGTGGTTAAGAGCACTGGCTGCTCTTTCAGAGGACATGCGTTTGATTCCCAGCAACCACATGGCAGCTCACAATTGTAATTCCAGTTCTAGGTGATCGAATCTGGAATTCTGGCCTTCATAAACATCAGGGTACACAGACATACTTGCAGACAAAACACCAATATGCATAAAATAAAATAAAAATCTAAAAAAAAGTTGGGAACAAACAAGTGAGAGGTAGTGGGGAGTTCAATGTCTGGAGTTCAATGGGTCATTGCCTGCCCAGTGGAGTGAACAGGAAGAAGCTGCTATTTGGTTGACCATAGCAGTTATATATAAACTGTTGTGCTACTGTTTTTGAGTCTGGGTTATCTGATTCAGCAAAGTAGTGGAAAAATAAACTCATTCCTTTAGTGTAGCCATTAAAGATGGTGGTGTGCCTGTTTCCTGTTGCTATTACCAAATACCCATGGCTGGGTAATTTCCTTTTTAAACACAGAAGTTTAGCTCATGTTCTAGAGGTTGGAAAGTCAAAGCGCATGGTGCCAAACATGAAGTCTGAAGTCTGCCTCATGTTGGGCGTTGTACTGCTTCCTGTCATGGTAGAGGGGATCGCGTGGTGGGCTTGAGCAAGGACAGCTCTGCTTTTCTTCCTCATCTAAAGCCACTAATGGTGTCCACCTTTATGACCTTATCCAATCCTAATTATCTCCCAAATGACTCACTTCCAAACATCATTGATGTAAGAACTTGGGGATTAAGTTTCCAGTAGGCGCTATGGTGGGAAGCTACTCTAGCAATGGCATCTTTTAAAAAGCTATAAAAGAGCAGGGGTTCCTGCCTTGATCTCAGCAACAAGATGCTTCTCCTACCAAATCAGGAAACAGATGATACTTTTCTTGTTTATTTATTTTTTGCATTTGATTAAGAAAAAGTAACAGCCATAAAGAAAATTCCAACGTTTTTCCTTTCCTTAAGAAGTTATTCCTGCTACATCTGTTTCCCAGAAAGCACTTTTCTTGTTGCTCAATGACACATTTTATGCGATTAGTTGTTTTTTTTTTTTTTTTTCTGCTAGGTCTCACTATGTAGCCCAGGCTATCCTAAAGTATGCAGACACTTCTGCTAGAATGGCAGGGATGGACCCATTACCTGCTCTAGCTGTATTTCCCCCTACTGTTCTGTCAGTTACAGGTTGCTTAACTTAGAAGGAAACTCTGGGAAGTTGCAGTTGACCCGGTTTTAAAGCATGCTTCCTTTCAAGGAACATCAGGACAAAGACAATGACCCAAACCAGAACGTGTTGGATCTGTCTGCTGGTTAGTTAGGAGGATGACAGGTCACATGTAAGTGCAGCAGCTCTGTCCAACCTGTGCCACAAATGCCGATGCTTTCAGTTACAGAAAGTAGCTCCTGCCTTCTAGAACTTTACACTCACTCCAGTGCAGATAAATCCACACGTAGAAATGTCCCCGCGGAAGAAAATTTACGAGGAGTAAATGGCTGCGGGATCTGTTTTGACAACCATGTCTCAGCTGTCACACTGCTTGCAAGCCACAGGCCTGGTATATCTTCTGGAAGAGACTTACGAGCCGCATTTAAACAACCTCTTTCATAAACAACGTTTATATGGCATTTGAATGTACTCTATTGTAAAACCAGTTAACTAACTTGGTAATCAACAGCGCGTTATAAGCCGCCCCTTGCAATAAAAAGTGGCACTAATGGGGATGTCATTTGCAGCGACTCTGTTCTTATTTTCTCTAATTAAGGAGCTGTTTTAATTTCATAATAAAACTACATATCTTTGTTTTTCTATTGCTTTTTTCGATGACTTTGCTTTTGTCCTTGGTTTTGTTTCAATTTCGTATCAACACATTTAAAAACTGTTGGTCTGGCCATGGGTAGTGACACACACCTCTAAACTCGGCACTTGAGGCATAGAAGTAGGACAATCAGGAGTTCAAGGTCATCCTCAACAGTATAGTGTAAGGCCTGTTAGGGTTATATAGGAACCTGTCTCAAATAACAATAGTAACAACAACAAAATTGTCGACCTTCTCAATGTGTTTCAAATCATTGTAGGTGTTAATGTTATTCAGTTTTTCTTTCCTGTAATGCTCAGATAAATACTCGTTGACTTTACTATTGTGTTGAAATGTTAAACAGCATAAAATTGATCATTTTAACTGTTTTTTAAATGTAGAATTCAGTGGCATATAAGCTGCTTTTTATTCTAACACTTTTTTCTTTATTAGTGATATTTTTATTATTTGAGAATTTCATACACGTACAATGTATATTGATCATATCCCACTATTGAATGACAGTGAATCTAAAGTCACCAGATCTGTTCCTGTCTGCTGCAGGAGGAAGCTTCTCCAATGATGACTGAATAAGGCACTGATACATGAGTATAGCATAATATCATGAGGAGTCATTTTATTGTTATTATTTTTTAGACCAGTAGTGTTTGGTTTTTCCCTAGGTCTCTGGGATGTTTAGTGTCTAGTTCTTGATCACCCAAGTAGTGTCAGGTATGGGTTCCATCTCAGGGACGGGCCTTAAGTCAAATCAGACAGTAGTTGGCAACTCCCACAACTTCTGTGCCACCATTAGCCTACCATGTCTTGCAGGCAGGACAGATTGTAGGTCAAAACTTTTGTGACTGGGGTGGTGTTTATGTTTCTCTTTTGGTAGCCTACAGAGTATCTTCCCACACCAAAGATACTAGAACATAGGGGTGAAGGCTCCATGGAGGCACCAGTTTATCTCCTCTATGTTCAATGAGTTGTGTGGGTGTTGTCCTTGCCAATGGGACTCCGCTGTCAGTTTGCAGAGAGCAAACTATTGTCTTGGCAACAGCCTGGGTGGTTTGAGGATCTCCATGGAACCCCCATAGCCAATAACTCAATCGAATGCAACCTAGTCCCACTACTGGAGGCCTTGTTTGGTGACAAGAGATGGACAGTTGGGATTCTGTATCCCCATTATTAGGAAACCTCATTAGGATCACTTTCATATATTTTAGGAAGCTTCCACTGTACTGGGTTTCTATACCACCCCTCAAATGTTTCCCATTTCTAACTATCTCTCTCTGTATTCCTTTACTCAATGCAACCACCCATCTACCTCCCTACCTGATCTTCTTGTCCCCACCCACCCCCAATCCACACATAAAATCTATTCTATTTCCCCCTCCCAAGGATATCCATGTGTCCCCCTAGCCTCTACCCTTCCTCTATACCTACTCACTCTGGGTCTACAGATTGTTGGTTGGTTATCATTTACTTAATGACTAATATCCACATATAAGTGAATATATACCTTATTTATCTTTCTGGGTCTTCAGTACCTCACTCAGAATGATTTTTTTTTCTATTTGCCTTCAAATTTCATGATATCATTTGTTTTTAACAGCTGAATAATACTCCATTGTGTAAGTGTACCACATTTTCTTTGTCCATTCTTTGGTTGAGGGACATCTAGGTTGTTTCCAGTTTCTGGTTATTAAGAATAGAGCAGCAATTGAACATGATTAAGTGTCCTTGTGGCAGGATGAACTGTCCTTTGGGTATATGTCCAGGAGTCATACCTCTGGATCTTGAGGTAGATCAATTCCCCACTTTCAGATGAGCTGCCGTAGTGATTTCCATAGTGGCTGTACAAGTTTGCACTCCCACCAGCAAGGGATGAGTGTTCCCATTATTCCACACCCTTGCCAGCATGAGCTGTCACTTTGCTATTGATCTTAGCCATTCTGATGGGTGTAAGATGAAATCTCAAAGTAGTTTTGATTTTCATTTCCCTGTTGGCGAAGGATGTTGAACATTTCTTTAAGTGTTTCTCGGCCATTTGAGTTTCCTCTACTGAGAATTCCCGGTTTAGATCTGTACCCATTTTTTTATGAGTTATTTTGGTTTTTTGATAGCTAGTTTTTTGAGTTCTTTGTAAGTTTTGGATATCAGCCTCCTACCAGATGTGCAGTTGGTAAAAATCGTTTTCCATTCTGTAGGCTGATGTTTTGTCCAAATGACAGTGTCCTTTGCCTTACAGAAGCTTTTCAGTATCCTGAAGACCCATTTATTAATTGTTTATCTCAATGCCTGCGCTGTTGGTGTTCTTTTCAGGAAGTTGTCTCCTGTGCCAATGCATTCAAGGCTATTCTCTTCTATCAGATTTAGTGTTTCTGGCTTTATGTTGAGGTCTTTGATCTACTTGGACTTGAGTTTTGTGCTGGGTGATTAGATATGGATCTATTTGCATTCTTCTGCTTCATGCAGACATCAATTTGACCAGCACCATTTGTTGAAGATGTTTATTTCCGGCGTGCACTTATGGCTTTCTTATCAAAAATCAAGTGTCCATAGGTGTGTAGATTTATGTCTGGGTCCTCAGTTCCATTCCATTGATCAACATGTCTATTTTTATATCAATATCATACATGCTCTGTATTACTATAACTTTGTAGTACAACTTGAAATCCAGAATGGTGAGGCCTTCAGCAGTTCTTATATTGTTCTGGATTGTTTTAGCTATCTTGGGTTTTTGTTTTTCCACATAAAGTTGGGAATTGTCCTTTCAAGGTCTATGAATAATAGTGTTGGAATTTTGATGGACATTGTACTGAATCTGTAGATTGCTTTTGGTAGGATGGACATTTTTACTGTTAATTCATTTGAGTATGGGAGATCTTTTCATCTTCTGATATCTTCTTCAATTTCTTTCTTCAAAGACTTGAAGTTTTTATCATACAAGTCTTTCACTTGCTTGGCTGGAGTTGCCCCAAAGGTGTTGTTTCCCTAATTCTTTTCTCAGTCCATTCGTCATTTGTATATAGGAGGAGAGCTACTGATTTTTGTGAGTTAATTTTGTATTCAGAAACTTTGCTGAAAGTATTTATCAGCTGTAGGAGTTCCCAGGTATAATTTTTAGGATTATGTATATGTGTGTGTATACATATATATATACATATAAATGTGTGTGTATATATACATATATATATGTGTGTGTGTGTGTATATATATATATATATATATATATATATATATAATCTTCAAAAAAGATACAATTGACTTCTTTCTTTCCAATTTATATCCCCGTGATCTCCTTCAGTTGTCTTATTGCTCAGGTTAAGGCATTAAGTACTATATTGAATAGGTATGGAGGGAATGGACAACCTTGTCTTTTTCCTGATGTTAGTGGAATTGCTTTGAGTTTCTCTCCATTTCAATTGATGTTGGCTATGGGTTTGCTTTTAGTTATCTGTATTATATTGAGCTATGTCCCTTGTATCCCTAGTCTCTCCAAGACTTTTTATCATGAAGGGGTGTTGGGTTTTGTCAAAGAACTTTCCAGCATATAATGAGATAGCCATGTGGGTTTTGCCATTCAGTTTGCTTATATGGTAGATTACATTCCTTGGTTTTCATGTATTGAACCATCCCTACATCTCTAGGATGAAGCCTACCTGATCATTGTGGATGATCTTCTTGACGTTCTTGGATTGAGTTTGCAAGTATTTTATTGAGTATTTTTTCTTCTATGTTCATAAAAGAAATTGGTCTGTAACTCTTTACTTGTTGAGTTTTTATGTGGTTTGAGTAACTGTGACCTCATAAAATGAATTTGACAAGATTCCTTCTATTTCTGCTTTGTGGAATAATTTGAATACTATTGGCATTAACTCGTCTTTGAAAGTGTGTTAGAATTCTGAGCAAAATCATCTGGCTCTGAGTTTTTTGTTTGGGATATTTGAATAACTGCTTCTATTTCACTCAGGGTTATAGGTTTGTTTAAATTATTTATATGATCTTGATTTAACGTTGGTAAGTGGTTCTTATTGAGAAAATTATCCATTTCTTTAAAATTTTCCAATCTGATGGAGTACAGCTAAGTATGTCCTTATGATTCTCCAGCTTTTTTATGTGTCTGTTGTCATGTCCCCCTTTTCATTTTTTTAATTTGGATATTCTCTCTCTACATTTTAGTTAGTTTGGGTAAGGGTTTGTATATCTTGTTTGTTCTCTCAAAGAACCAAGTCTTTGTTTCATTGATTCTTTGTATTGTTCTCTTTGTTTCTATTTTCTTGATTTTGGCCTTGAGTTTGATTATTTCTTTTCATCTCCATCTAGTCCTCTTGGCTGTGATTACTTATTTTTATTTAGAGCTTTCAAGTGTGCTGTTAAGTTGCTAGTTTGAGATCTCCAGGTGGGGATTTTTGTTTGTTTGTTTGTTTTATATAGGCAGTTACTGCTATGAACTTACCTTTTAGAACTGTTTTGACTGTGTCCCATAAGTTGGGGTATGTTGTATATTTATTTTCAATGAATTCTAGAAGGTCTTTAATTTCTCTCTTTATTTCTGTCTTGATCCTTTAGTTTCCATGAATTTGTAAACTTTCTATTGTTTCTGTTGTTGATATCCAGCTTTAATCTACAGTGATCTGATAGGATGAGGGGAGTTATCTCAATCTTCTTGCATCTGTTGAGACTTGCTTTGTATCTGTGTATGTGGTCAGTTTTGGAGAAAGTTCCATGCAGTGAAGAAAAGGTATATTCTTTTGTGTATGGGTAAAATGTCCTGTAAATATCTGTTAGGTTCATTTGGTTTATAACATCTGTTAGCTCCAGCATTTCTCTGTTTAATTTTTGTCTAGATAACCTGTCTATTGGTGAGAAAAGGGTATTGAAGGCTTCTACTCTTGGTGTATGAGGATCGATATGTGATTTAAGCTGTAGTAGTATTTCTTTTACAAACTTGGGTGCCCTAGTGTTTGAGGCATAGATGTTAAGATTTGAAATGTCATCTTAGTGGATTTTTTCTTTGAGTATGTAGTATCCTATGTCTTCTGATTAGTTTTGGCTTGAAGTCTATTTTCTTAGATATTAAAATGGCTACATGAGCTTGCTTCTTAGGTCCATTTGCTTGGAAAATCTTTTTCCAACCCTTTACCCTGAGGTAATGTCTGCCCTTGAGGCTGAGGTGTTTCTTGGATACAGCAGAAGAATGGATCTTGTTTTCACATTCATTCTGTTAGTCTGTGTCTTTTTAGTTGGGGGATTGAGCCCCTGTGTTTTCATGATTATAGTTAACTTCCTTCTAGTACCTTCCATAGGGCTGGATGTGTAGATAGAGATTATTTAAATTTGGCTTTGTCATGGAATATCTTTTTTTCTTCATCTATGGAAATTGAAAGTTTTGCAGTTTATAATAGTCTGAGCTGATATCTGTGATCTCTTGGGGTCTGCAGTACATCTGTGCAGGCCCTTCTGGCTTTTAGCGTCTCCTTTGAGAAGTTGGGTGCAATTCTAATAGGTCTGCCTTTTTATGTTACTTGGTCTTTTTCCCTTGCAGCTTTTAATATTTTTTTTCATTCTGAACATTTAGTATTTTGTTCATTATATACTGAAGTGACTTTTTTTCTGATCCAATCTATTTAGTGTTCTGTATGCTTTTTGTATCTTTCTAGGCATCTCCTTCTTTAGGTTAGAAATTTTCTTCTATGATTTTGTTGAAAATATTTTCTGAGTTTTTGAGCTGGGATTCCTCTCCTTCCTCTATTCCTATTACTCCAATGTTTGGTCTTTTAATAGTGTCCCAGATTCCCTGGATGTTTTGTGTTAGGAGTTTTTTAGATTTAACATTTTCCCTGACCAATATATCTATTTCTTCTACTATATCTTCAATGCCTGCAATTCTTCCTTCCATCTTTTGTATTACATTGCTGAAGCTTGCTTGTCTAGTTCCTGTTTAATTTCACAAATTTTTCATTTCTAGACTTCCCTCAGTTTGTATTTTCTTTATTGATTCTATTTTTATTTTCAGGTATTGAACATTTTTATTCATGTCTTTCTGTTGTTTGTGTTTTCCTGGATTTCTTGAAGGGATTTATTTATATCATTACACTGTTTATTTTTCTTTTTTTTTTTTTACATGAATTTATTAAACCGGGTGGTGGTGGCGCACGCCTTTAATCCCAGCACTCGGGAGGCAGAGCCAGGCCTCTGTGAGTTCAAGGCCAGCCTCGTCTACAGCACAAGATACAGGACAGGCACTAAAACTACACAGAGAAACCCTGTCTCAAAAAAAAAAAAAAAAGAATTTATTAATTTCCTCTTGAAGGAACATTGTGATCTTATACAGGTAGTTTTCAGGTCTTTTTCTTGTGCTTCAGCTATGTTGGAATATTCAGGACCTGCTGTGGTAGGACAGCTGGCCTCTAATGGAGAGATATTGCCCTGGCTCTTATTGATTCTTACGCTGGCATCTAGGCATCTGGGATTGGGATGGCTATAGGTCTAGTTGCTGATTTCTGGGTTTGTCTTTGTTGGGTATTTTGTTCCTTGGATTCTGTTTCATCTATGATTTTCAGAGAGTATGATGGCTGTGTGTTGCCTGGTAGGAATTTTTCTTTGGACTTGATAATTGTGGCCACTAGAGGTTCCAGGTAAAATGTGTTTCTGGGTATTGTGAGCTAAGACTTAGGAATGGGGATAGGTTAGGGGTCTGGAGGGGTTCACTGGAAAGAGGATAGTCGAGTGTTCAACCAGGATCTGCTTATTTTGTTGTCTTGGAATTGGGGGGAGACAGTGATGAGAGGTTACCCAAAGGGTCTGCTATAGTACTGGGGATGAGATTGGAGGGTTGGATCTAGAGGAACAGAAGGAGAGGGGAAGATCTACAGAGAGCCAACCTTTGTGGGAAGTGCCTGCTGGAGTTGGAGGCTCGAATAAAGCAACAAGTGGGGAGTAGGAGGGTAGGAGGGAAAGGTCTGTGGCATCCACAGGAGATGGAGGGGACAGGGAAGGCTGCCTCAGACGTTCTGCTGCAGAGCTGGGAGAAGGCTGCCTCAGACGTTCTGCTGCAGAGCTGGGAGAAGGCTGCCTCAGATGTTCTGCTGCAGAGCTGGGAGAAGGCTGCCTCAGACGAACGTTCTGCTGCAGAGCTGGGAGAAGGCTGCCTCAGATGTTCCGCTGTAGAACTGGGGATGAGACTGGGGGGTTGGACCTGGGGGAACAGAAGAAGAAGATCCTTCCTGGAACTTAGAGGAATAAAGGACATTTGCTACCATAGTGTTCACCAGGAGTGGCAGTGGAACCACCATCATGTCCTCTAGGAGTGGCAGTGAGCTTGCTGTGGTGGCTCTCTGGGTGTCTCTGAAAGACTGTAGCGTTGAAATCAGAGTTAGTATGCACCCCTAATCTGGTGTTTCCAAAGTTATAGCCTTGCTTTGAGATGTCTTCAGCTGTCACTTGGGAGGAGTAGAAAAACTTAGGCATCCAAATACACTTGGGGAATATTCCATAGAAGCACTGTTCTCTGTTGTAGGATCTTTGAGGAATGACTTCAGTGTGGGAATTCTGATTTCCCTCAAGTGAAAAAAGACACAAACCTTTTCCTTATGTGCATTGAACACTCTCCTCCCCCATCCTGGGAAAGGGCTGCCCGGGGCCCTGACTCCCACTCATGCACTTGACTCAAGACTTTAAAGTTGTAGAGCCCTTATGTGTTCAAAACCTGCAAAATCTGCATTCATAGTCACTGAAACCGAGCTGGCACAAGACCAAGCAAGTCTCAGCAGACTTGGTTGGTTTTAAAAGGTGATTGGAAGTGACTGTAAATGTCACAAAGACCCCTGATCCCTTTATTTAGTGTAGAAAACTTTAGGCAAAACATATCCTAGCTGTTTCCTGTTCTGTTTTGTTCTTTTTAACGAGAAGTAAATCAATTAGAATTGGATTTTTTTTTTAATGTTGGAAAGGATCCTTAAATTTATGGTTAAAAATTCCTTATTAACTTGGGCATATTCCAGTAACAGAGCAAATAGTTTATTTTGCCAACATGCAAAGAAAATATTCTCAGTGGTGGGACTATAGACAATTTTCTTCATGCTTATTTGGATTTTCTCAGGTTTTTTTTTTTTTTTTTACTATGAATACGTAACTACTGTATATTCAGATAGTGTAAATATATTAAACTTTAATATAATAGGATATAATAAAATAGGATGCCAATAAGAAGTGCATCTAGAACATCACTATTAGTGGTTTTTCTAGTTATGTATGTTATTCTGGTTAGAAGAAGTTTATAATCGCTATGTAGCATCCAGTTTTCTTCTTTCTTAATACAAGTTCTGCTTAATGCTTGATACTCAATGGTTATGATAATTCCCTGGTGGCAGAAAAGATTTCTTTTAAAGGTGGCCACTCTTTTTCCTTCGGCATTGGACTTTAGACATGGTTTATGGGTGCACAGAGCAGGTGTACTAAGTGCTCAGCTTGATGAGCATATAGGAGTCTATATGATGTATAGTCATCATCTGAGGTCAGGATAAAGAGTAGCTATCCCTCCTGTGTGCTTTTCAGTCAAACCTAGCTCTAAATCCATCATTCCGATTTTTCTGTCATGATTGATTGTTGTTATCTTGCTGGATTTTATTTAAAATAGATCCACAAATTGGTACTTAGCATTTTTAAAAAAAAAATTTTTATTTTATAATTAACTTAATTTTACATATCAGCCATGGATTCCCCTGTTCTCCCACCCCCCAGCCATCTCCCCCAATCCACCCCCCATTCCCACCTCCTCCAAGGCAAGGTCTCCCCTGGTGAGTCAGCCCAGCTTGGTAGACTCAGCCGAGGCAGGTCCAGTCCTCTCCTGCCTACACCAAGGCTGAGCAAAGTGTCCCAGCATAGTCCCCAGGCTCCAAAAAGCCAGCCCACGCACCACGGACAGGTCCTGGCTCCACTGCCTCCCATACAGTTCAAGCTAATCAACTGTCTCACTTATCCAGAGGGCCCAGTCCAGTTCCATGGGGGCTCCTCAGCCATTGGTTCACAGTTTATGTGTTTCTACTAGTTTGGCTATTTGTCCCTGTGATTTTTCCAATCATGGTCTCAATATCTCTGGCTCATACAATCCCTCCTCTCTCTCACCGATTGGACTCCCAGAGCTCCACCTGGGGCTCAGTCGTGGGTCTCATCCAGTGTCTGATGGAAGCGGATGCAAGGTGCTTAGCATTTTTGTGTGCATTTTTCTCGTGATTTTTTAGATACTCCCATATTCTTGTTTTTAAAAGATACTAGTATTTAACCTTTAAAAGTTTATTTGTTTTATCTTTGAAATTATAATGAAATCATTTCCTCATTTCTTTTCATCCCTCTGAACCCTCTAATGTGTACTTCTTGCCTTGCTCTCTTTTGAGTTTTTTGTTGTGCCCTTTCCTGGGGAAGACTGTCTCTCCCACTCTCAGCATTCCTTAGTTGTCTGTAGTTCTTTGTGTAGGGTTGAGGTCCTCATGGCCCTTCCCCCATCCACTTTAGCGTTTCCATTGTTGTCCTTGCTCAGCTCATGCTTAGTCAGTCATGATGGTGAGACCTTATGGGTGGAGTTTCTGACAGTACTAGGAGACAACCCCTCTTCCTCAATGTTCCTGAGTCTTAGGTATGGGACTTGTTCTGTAGATGTGTCCATTGGGATTGGGTTCAATAATTCTGTGTTTTGATTGGTTGCAGTTTTGTGCAATGGACTCCATCTGTTACGTTTCCTTGGTGAGGGTTGAGGACTACACTTATTTGTAGAGATAAGGACAAATATTTAGAACATCGTTAGGATTATGCTGGTTAAGTGAAGTGGTAGTTGTATGTTCTCCTCTAAAATCCATGACTTTACAAGCCTTGGGTAGTTTCCAGTGCCAGGCATGTTTTCTCTCTTATTGAATGGGTCTTACATCCCATTAGAGAGCTGTTGGTTACTGCCAAGGTATGAAGGCCACTACTCTACCCGTAGGGTTATTGTGCCACACTGGTCATTGTGAATCATAGGCATTATAGCTGGGTAGGACTGTTGGTTGCCTTTGGAAGCTTGCAGGGTGCCTTCTGGTACCATGAAAGCTAGTCCTACCATGAAAGCCGGTCCTCGTGGAGGAGGCATTCAGTCGGTTCCAGCCCACGCACCCTAAGATCCTGCATCTAAAGTGAACGGTGTCTTCAGTAATCGGATCTTACCTGCCTCTGGGAGACGGGGAGCAACTAAGGGCAATAGCTATAGCCTGTAATGTTTGGGGAGTCTTTTGGACAACCCCAACTAACACTCAAAAGAGGGCTTCTCATGCCTGGTTGGGGTTTTTGTTAGATGGTCTTTGGGTCTTTGAGAAAGTATTCCCATTCCAGATGAGAAAATTTCTTTTTAATGATGTATTATATTTGTAGATAGGCTTATGTGCGTTTATAGGCTTATTTTTTAGATAGTTAATAGTAGATTCTTTATGACTTTCAGACATCCTTATTTCTACTTTACCATCCTCCCTCAGTCTGTATTTATCTTTCCCTTCCTTATTAGAGTCCCCCTTTCCTATTTCCATAATTAGGTACTTGTACCTGCCATTCCCTGTGTCAATGAGTAAATTAATGATTAATCCCACAAAACAGAAATAATTACTTGGCCTGTAGTAATCCTTATATTTAATCTAGAATAAGAAAATAGCTTAATGTTTCCTGCATAAGATATCATGACACCATATATTGTTAAGTTCCATTGGTAAGGAAATGTATAACCATGTAAGAAGATGATCAAAATAGCAATCATTTGGTCATAGACACTGGGAAAAATACAGCGAAGTTCAATCCCTGAGTCCTGCATGGTGGGAGGAGAGAACTGATTCCCATAGGTTGTTCTTTGGCTGCCACATCTGTGCCCATGGCAGGTGCACCCCTCTATACGCTAATACATAGCCACACCATCAATACATTTAAAAACAAATACGTGTTTTAAAAGCCAAACTATCAATGACAGAACAAATAAAAATAAAAATAAAAACAATCATATACCCTAAAGCAGATTCTTGGAAGGCCTAATAAAATAACAAAGCACTTCTTAGATGAAGAAAAAAGGCTACCACACTAATAATGAGAAAAACAACCAAACAAAACACGGTATTACTGTGCTTAAGGGGCTTCCATCAGCAACTTTGTAGTAATACATGTTGATGTTTGGTTTTGGCTCTTTTGGGAAGCCCCCCACCGAACTCCCAAATAAATCACACACGGAGGCTTATTCTTAATTATGAATGCTCAGTCTTAGATTGGCTTGTTTCTAGACAACTGTCCTTAACTTATTCCTCCTACCTTTTGCCTCTGGGCTTTTCCTCTTCTCTTACTTCTGTGTATCTTACTCTTACTCCATGGCTTGCTGTGTCGTTGAGTGGCTGGCCCCTGGCTGCTCCTCTTTCTCTGGTTACTTCTTTTGTTCCTTGATCTTTTCTCCTCCCAGATTTTTCCTTCTATACAGTCTCTCTGCCTGCCAGCCCTGTCTACTTCTCTTTCCTGCCTTGCTATTGACTGTTCAGCTCTTTATTAGACCATCAGGTGTTTTAGACAGGCACAGTAACACAGCTTCACAGAGTTAAACAAATGCAACACAAACAAAAGTAACACACCTTAAAGTAATATCCTACAACAAACATATTTGAAAAGTTACTTCAAATTTATACATTACAAGTAAGTATAACATTAAAGAAAAAAAAAGACATTACAAAGAAAACCCAGGAATTACCATAAAGGTTGAATTTGTAATTAAAGCCTCACTCACAGAGTACCCTCAGCCCAGCTGGCTTCATGTATGAACTCCACAGAACACTTAGGATGAGTGTTTCCAAAGAAAATAAGCCAGAATCAGAAAAACAAATATACCATGTGTTTTCTCTTATAGGTGGAATAAACACTTAAAATGGTGTATATATATAAATATATGTGTGTTTGTATGTGTATTCATGTGTGTGAATGCATGGGGGTCATGAAACTAGAAAGTGGATGGTGAGGGGGAGGAAGAGATCTTACAGGAGAAGAGAAATGGAGAAAGGAAGAGATATATGCAATAGACAGAAGGGAGGGCTCACTGAAGGACGAAAGGGAATCTGTTAGACAGGGAAAGGGAGTCTGGAGAAGACCCTGGGGGAGCGGAACAAATGAGAACTTAACTAAACATAATGAAACATTGTCCAAAGATGTCATAATGAAGCTCTTTGCTTTGTATGCTAACTTGAAAAAAAATACTGATGTTTACAGTATTTTTAAAATATATGTGTTTTAAATGAGTATTTCTTAGACACAAGACAGCAAAAAAGGGAAACACTGAACGTTTTCATGAGACTGGAATAACTGTGCTATCAAACACTGGGAAGATTATCATGAACAGTTAATCTGACCGTTCCTCGGGGGTCTTTGTAGAGAGACTATCCAGACACATGCAGTACTTTTCTATTGAAGCTGTAAACAAAGGACGACCTATGTAGCATCTAAAGTGCAAGTGTTACAGCTCTGGAGGGAAAGGTATCTTGACTTGTTGGGAAGTCAGGCTATACCTGCAAGTGTTACAGTTCTGGACAGAAAGGTATCCTGACTTGTCCGGAAGTCAGGCTATACCTACAGCTGTGAAGGGAAGGTATCCTGGATACCTACAGCTGTGAGGAGAAAGGTATACTGACTTGTCAAGAAGTCAGGCTATCCCTGAAGCTGGGGTCCGGTGGGGTATGGTCTCCCTGTAGTGTATGGCAATCCTGCTCTTCTCTGAGAGAAAGAGCTGTTACACCTGAGCTCTGATCCACCCCTAAAGGGAGTTTTCCAGCGGAGGTATCCCTTTCTTCTTCTGCTCTGCCCCCCTAAGGGAGCTTCACAGCAGAGGTATCTGTTTCTTCTTAGCTCTGGCCCAAGATGTTACTTCTTCTGCTTCACTCTGCTAAGAGAAAAACCCCTGCAGAAATGTAACAATCTGCTCAGGCTCCACCCAAAAAGTTGTTACTTCTCCATTCCCAAGGGAGCTTCCCAGCAGAGATTCTGCTCTGCCCTAGCGAAAGATGATCTTCACCCAAAACTCTTTCAAACCAAAACTCTTTCAAGAGATTTATTTGGGAAGGAGTCCAGGAGATTGGCTGCCTCTGCCAGGGTGGAGAAGGACAGCTTATGACTGAACAGGCAGAGGGGCTTATATAGGAATTCTTAGGGGTGGAGTTTTTCCAGGAAAATGATTTTCAGGGAGGGAATTGATCAGATTTTTGTCTCCTTGAGCTTGGACAAGCTCAGATTGGCTAGATTTCATGTTCAGGGACTGGTTGGTTTTCTGCTCAGGGATTGGTTGGTTTTGTGTTTAGTTGGTCGGGCAGGTTTGGCTCTGCTTTCAGGGCCAAAGCATGTTTCCTTCACTGGCCCTCAGGGCCAGGGTATGTTTCTTTCACTGGCTCTGATTCCAGTGCCAAATTGTGTTTCTTTGGTTCTGGTTTCAGGGTCAAGGTATGTTTCTTTGGTTCTGGTTTCAGGACCAAAGTGTTTCTTTCTCTGGCTCTGGGTTCAGGGCCAGGGTGTGTTTCTTTCACTGACTCTGGGTTCGGGGCCAGGGTGGAATTCTGTGGCTGGTTTTTTTTGCCCTATATAAAGTATTTTGGATTCATTATCTTACAATTATATGCATTACAAATGGAGCTGAAATCTGTGAAGGCCATGTGCCTGCTGCAGGTTCAAGTGGAGAACCCTGACCCCTTTTCCAGCTGTCTGCCTGTCTTATCTCCACAGCCACCTTTATCTAAATGCCAACAACAGCAATCTAGTCCTGACTGTGTGCTATCCTTTGGACCTCTTCTGCTTCCTCTCACTTCTAAGGATTTTTTTTCTTGTTTCTGATTAATATGGATAATCCAGGCCAGTTTCCCGTTTTATGGTCAGTTGTTTGGCAGCCTCAGTTTCTCATTGCTGTATAGAATGACCTTCACATGTTCCAAGGATCAGGACATTTTGTGGAGAATGGCATTATTGTGCCTGCTATGATGTTATTCATGAACCTGGATGCACATAAATTCTGATAAAGTACAGAAAGGCTACCATATAGCCACCATGTAGGATTACTCCAGAAACCTTACATTGGTTTAGCACCAAAAGGATTCATACAATTTACCACATTAACAAAAGATAAATGATTGTCATGATTGTCTGATTAGATGTATGCAATGTTTGATAAAGTTCAACTCTATGATTTTAGACTAAGTGGTGATGCAGACATGTAATCTCAGCATTAGGAAAGCTGATGCAGGGTCATGAGTTGAAGGCTACCTTTGGCTACATAACATGCTCTGTCTAAATGAGAAAATTCTCACTTAATAAATTGGCTACAATTCAAAAGGCTGACAATGTCACATGATGGCAGTGTTACAGTGTCAAACCTTCTGGGAATGGTTTAGAATTTTCTGCTAAAGTTGATGATATGTGTGCCAATGACCCAGCATGGTAGATGTTCAACTGAAAAGTGTTTGTGGATAGGCTAACACACAAAGAATATTCATCATGGCAAATTCTTTATATGGATTAAAAAAATGGAAACAGCCCCAATTTCTATTTATGATAGAGTGGGTAAATGGTGTTTTACCTGTAATGGAGTGCTATGAAGTAATAAAAAAATCATTTAAAAAAATATGCAGATATTATAAGCATAATTCTAAGAGAAAAAGAAACATTAAAGAACAGATACTATATTTTTGTATTTGTAGAAATTTCAGAAAACAAGTAAATCTAAACCACCATTTTAGGATTGCGTGCTTAGGCAATAAGTTTATTTTTTAAAAGTCATAATTCCTGACCATAGAGACTGGTTACTAAGAAAGAAGAGATGGAGGTTTCTGGGGCTGTCAGTTGCCTATTTCTTCACTGTGGTAGAGTTACTTTACTATTTGTGTTGTGATAAACCACGTCACTGCATAGTTCTAGATTACATTTATTTGGCTTACAAGAGTAAAAGTATTTAGGAAGGTGTCGTCAACTCACATTTTTGTTTATATATCTGTGTGAGTGTATATACCAGTTAGCCAGAAGAGGGCATCAGGTGTCCTTTATCACTCTCCACCTAGTCCTTTGAGGCAGAGTCTCTCCCTGAACATGGGACTAGAAGGCAGCAAATCCCAATGACTTTCCTGTCTCTGCCCTCCTTGGAGTTACAGGTGTATGTGTGATGCCCTGCTTGTTACCCAGGTACTGGGATCTGAACTTGAGTTCTCATGTTGCACAGTGAGTACTCTTAACTGCTGAGCCATACCTATCCTATGAAGTATGTTAGAAGCCATTATGTTTACACAGTATGAGCAGCTACTGTTTAGAGTATGAGTATGACAGAGATGAGTATGGTTTTTACTTCTAGGTTCATCAGAAGCCATGTCATTAAAAAAAACAAAAAAAAAATCAAGAGTTCCTATATATACTTGTCTTAGGATGATCCCAATTGACTAAATCTAGCTACCTCATGTCTAGCTGGCATGGCTCTTGGCCTCTTGGACATTTCCCTGTACATCTGTCCCTGTTTACCTCTGTTGTCCAGATCTCTCTTTCCTGGCTTCCTTGGCTTCACATCATCTTTCCTCGGATATATCAACTCAATGCATTGGTAAACTAGTCCACTAATTATCCTCTTGCAATCCTAGTTGTTACTCTGTCTTTCAGGTCAACTTTGAGTCCATCCTAACACATTTTCAATGCCCCTGGGCCATCTGTTTATAATTTTCCCACACACAGGATGAACAAAGGGAATTAGATGCTGAAGGGATTTCCATAGGGCATGTCTACCAGGTAATCTAAAGTGCAGAAACTGGCGCTAAAATGGAGAAATTCAGCAAGGGGAGCTAACGGGCCCTGGGAGCCCTGCTTTGTCCATGACTGGCTAATGGCAGTCCCAGTCTTGTGCTGGCCCAGCGTAGGTAGACTCAGTTGCTGTGTGGTCATGATTACCATGGAGAGACATCATACCCAGAAGGCAGCATCCCAAAGACCTTCTCCCTGTCTTTTGCCTTTTAGGTTCTTTTGGTGAACCCCGAAGGAAAGGTAGTCTCAGTCTTTATTGAGTACTCATGGGTGAGCCCAGCCCCATGTACTGGACAGCCCCAGGCTCACAGTGACACAGCCCTGCTTCCATTAAACTCGGTGGATCACAAAACAAAAGACATAAAGAGGAGAAAGGGATTTGTGGGAGAGAGTGGGGATTGGCAAGAGTGAGAAGGAGACAAGAAAGGGTGGGGGACAAAAAGAACCAGAATGCAGACTTGTAGACATGTATGAAACTGTTAACACATTTAATAAAAATTAGAATAGAATGGAGGGAAATTAAGATAGGAATGACAGTTTTTAATTTTTAGAGCGTAATGGGTTTTCCATCAATATCTATTTTTAACCAGAACCTTGTTTTGATAGAAAAATAATGAGCATTATCATCAAAAAGTTTAAATCTGAGAAAGTATTGTTCAATATAAGCTGTCAACATGAAAGGTTTTTGCTGATTGTGGATGTTTGAAAACATTCTTCATCTATAGTGCCAAATTATATTTCAACTGTTTGAAATTACCATTGTAATTTTAGCAGTTGATGGACTCCAGATTTGATTTGTTCTAAAGACATTGCTTCAAAGATAGAAAAATAATAACAATTAGAATTTTATTAGAAAAATTGAACCCAGACTTGGCTTTCGGTTCAGTGTGCTATTAGGAGCCACATCAAATATATTGCTAACATGTCAAGTATATTCAACGCTCACTGAGATTAAGACCTGTAGTTTCACTCATTTATTCTCAGTCTACACATTTTTACTGTTTCATTTTACACAAAGGGGCCCCAGAAAAACACATACATCATAGACAATCTCCGCGTGATTTCATTCCTCCTAATTGTACCATCACAGCCAAAACAGAGCAAAACAACAACAACAACAACAACAACAAACAAAACATCCAACTTATTCCAGTTTGATATACCCATAGTCATCTAAGTCCTTATGTGTGCATGGAGATCACAACTGGCTTAAAGCCATATTCCCAGGCTGGAGGCAACAGTTCCAATTAGCACAATCTGCAGCCGGGCTGGGCCCTTGTCTATGGAGGACACGGTTCCTAGAGTGGCCTGAAAGGCTGGAATGTGAGACAGATCACAGATGTGTCACAGCCCCTCTTGCCAACCTGGGATCTTGGATAACTATGGAGTACTGAGTATCCCGGTCCTCAGTTTCTTCATCTGTAAAGTTGAATCCTACCTCATGCTGTAGCAATGACTAAACAACATAATGTAAACCATTTAACATGCTCTCTGATATACATCAGAGCATCAGACATGCCGGGCGGTGGTGGCGCACGCCTTTAATCCCAGCACTTGGGAGGCAGAGGCAGGCAGATCTCTGTGAGTTCGAGGCTAGCCTGGTCTACAGAGTGAGTTCCAGGAAAGGCGCAAAGAAACCCTGTCTCGAAAAAACAACAACAACAAAAAATCATCAGACACATTCAGCAAACATTTGTTGCCATCTATTATTTCTTTTTAAATAATGATTTAAAAATATTGTATTGTGTGTGCACGTGATTAGTGTGTGTGTAGCCTGGGGTGTGGAGGCCAACTGATAACTTTCAGGAATTGGTTCTCTTGTCCCACCTTCTGGGGTTTTCTGGGACTGAACTCAGGACACTGGGCTTGCTTAGCAATGCTTTCTACCTGCTGAACCATCTCGCCGGCCTGGCTTTTCCTTCTTGAAGGGCCGTGTCCCTAGTTCCTTTCACTTTTTCTTATAGAATATGTTTTGGGAATTTCATACCGCCGTGATGATCCTCTCTAGATGAACATTTCTCTTGAACTGCTATGTTAAATATAATTCATTTAGCATTAGGATAGAGTATCATGCATGCATTTTCAGGAGGTTGGCAGTGATTAAGAAGTATTTTAGGACAGTAGAAGTTGTAATATTGCTGTGAAATTTTCTCTTGGGTCCTCAGCGTATACACATGGTACTTTTCATTCTCCCTATCACACTTTCATGTTTATCTGGCCTATATCTAAAGGGTCTGTCTTATGATATGGTGGGGAAAAAAGGGGTTGACTTTTAATCACCAATTCCCTGAGAAGTTGAATAAAAGGAGTCAAAGAAGAAATGCCTGTCAACTCACTGGTGATCATTAGCTGTGATTTTGTGTCTATTTAATTTTGGACAGGTTAATTTTTTCTGATTCGTCTTCCTCATTATGCACTGCCTTTGGTGTCATTATTTTGTTTGATCAGTGATAAGTGCGAGTCATAACTACCGCTTTCAATTACAGCAGTCATAGATGAGCATGAGAAACGGTTCCGAAACGGTAATCATTATTCCTTTCCAAAACCTCCAAATGAAGTCTCCCCTGGGATAATCATGCAGTGTGGGGTGACTTTCAGAAGGGTGCTGGATGTGGATTGTGATTCTCACCTCTTTCCCATGGACTATTAAGCTGACATTTGAATTTATCCCGCAAGTTGACAGCTGTTCTGATGTGATTAAACCATGCCGATGAGCATTCAAGTGTTTCTTCAAAGTACATGCGAGCACTCGCTGAGAAGTATGGTCATCGCTTCTCATCTATAGGAGTGTTTCTTCATGCCAGGTTTTCCGTGGAAAGGAGCTGGCTTCCATGTTAGAGGAGAGGAACTCGTGGCTTGGAGTAAGCCTCCTTTTTGTCAGCTCATCTGTAGTTCTTCTCTCTACAACCTGATCTCGAGGTTCCTTATGCAACGTGTAGGGTTATTTTTCATGTTTGTGGTGGTATGATTATTCACTCGATTTACTATTACTAATGTGGGGAGGGTGTGTATGCCACGCAGAGGTGGAAGTCAGAGGACAGCTTTTGGGAGTCAGTTCCAGGAATCCAACTCACATTGTGAAGCTTCTGGGCTACACACCTTTACCTGCTGAGCTAGCTCTCCATCCACCTGATGTCATTGATCTTGTTTTCAAAGTCAAATGACGGCGATGATAGGAAACAGGCTTAACGGATAATCTAAGGGTTAATTCCCCTTCTGTCTTTGCCTGCTGCATACCTGCAGAGAAGCTGATCATCACTGATCTTTCTCTCTCTCTTCTTCTGATCAGCTAGAGCAATCACCCTTCTCTTAGAGGTGACAGATGTGAACTGTGCAGGGAGCCTGGGTTTACACACCGCTTCTATCATTTGAGAGGGCTTTGTGGAAATTCCACAAGCTGCTTTCCTTCACATCCATTAAAGAAAGAGCAAGATACCAGTTGTCCTCTTAAAAACGCCAGTGCTTTCTTATCACCGTGTGAAGATTTAGTTATAAAGTGCTGAGACAATGCCTGACATGGTTAATCCATCAGCCATTAGCCACCCAGGAATGCCTCTCAGACCCAAAACAGAGATAGTAGAAGGACAGAGGAAAGTCCAGTGTTGATGTGCCTATCTAGCCAGGCCATGAATTGTCTGAGACCAGCCCTAAACATTGTGTGTCTCAGGTAGCAGCACCCTATCAGTACAGGGAGTCATGGGAACGTGGGTAAGCATCGAGTGGAGCAAATAAAATAGGCATTCCCTCTTCTTCCGTAACCATTTTAGCTGAAGAGTTGAATGAATGTTTATCATGAATTTATATTTAAAAAAAATTCCTGATCCCCCATTGCTGCCTCTTACGGTGTTCTTAACTCCATTGCATTTTGACTCGTTAGCACCGGCATCCCCTGCAGGAGTGATGGAATGTTTTCCTGGTCTGCCTCTGCTTGGCTGGGAAATCCTCTGAATGCTTTGTGACTTGGCAACCCCTTGCAGCCCTGCAGTGTGGCTTTCAGTCAGCATTTTATATGTGCGGTAAGGTTACCTGGGCATCCCAGGGTGGAGGAAACTTATGGGATGATAGAAAGAGGATATGCTGGGGATGGAGAGACACTCTGTCCGGCTTGTTTTGGGATTCATCATCGCTCTTTGGTGGTATCTTCTGATGCCAGTTGCTTATCATTTCTTTCTTCAAAATGGTGGGCTGTCACATGGGTTATGGGTGAGTACAAGCAGCAACCCGGCTGGAGAATCAGTGTAGTGTCAGGCCTGCAACACACACCCTCAGTATCGGCTCCTCTCTAATTTACAAGGAAGCCCAAACTCATCCACTACTGCTCTGCTGAGGGTTAGGATTTCTTTTGTTTACATGTTTCCTTCTCAGTCACTGAGCAGTTTCTGCAGCAGAGATTTTTTTTTTTTTTTTTTTTTTGGACTTTCAGCCAGCAGGTGGCAACCAAATTAAAGCTAAGAGCGTACCTTATTTCAACACAGGTGAAAACATTGACTTTTGCATAACGGAAGTGACAGAGAATGGAGAGCTTTTGCAACTGAAGGGCAAGCACACCATGAATGCTCTCACTAGACCGTAGGTGGGAAAGCTGGGTTTCTTGTGCCTGCCTTTGATTTCAGTTCCTACATATCACTGTCATGCACCTTCTTAGGAGATTGTTGGAGGAATCACCCCGCTTTATGCAGCATTGTGTTTAAAGTAATGAATATTCCCTTGATCTGGCAGTTGAAAGAGCAGGATGAAGAGTGAAGTCATGAGTTGGTGCGATAGAATGCTTATACAGATCCCATTTCATTGTGCTTTCAGTCCCGGTCTGAGGCTATGAGTTTCGGATTATCTGCTGTTTGTGAGTTTGCATGTTTTGTTTTAGTTTTTCATTTGTAAAATGATGAAAATGTCATCGCTATTCTGAGTATTAAGGTAGACATGAAAACGCACTTAGCATAGTTCATGGCACCTAGTGAGCATATGTTGTGAGCTGCACATTTTAGATGATGTGTGCTATGCCTGTAGACACACCACTGATGGAAAGTGGTAGCCCATGTGGTCTGACTAGCCTTTCCCTTGTTGACTGAGGCAGTGGAGACCTAGGAAGATTAATTTGCATACAGTTACAGAGCCTATTAATTTTTTTGGAACACAAATTATGGGAAGCACAACTCCCAAGCCAGTAGTCTTTTGTATCTCAATACCCCAGGGTTACTTATTATTTCTAGCTGGAGTCTGGTGGTACTGAGCCTGACTTACCATTGAGGGCTAACTGTCCTGTTTTGAGAGATTGTGACTAGGTTGGGCAGTGTGGCAGGCACCATGATGGCTACATTCAGAAGTGTCCCAAATCACTATCACATAATACATGCTGCTGACATCCCTTAAGATTAAGTCAATCCTGGACAGAAGAGATAACCTCCCATACTAGTTTTCTCTTCCAAGGAAAAGTCCCTGCTGGCCACCTTTCTCTCCATTCGAAGACCATATCCACTAGCTATCGTCGTGATTACATGACCAGTGTCATGTGATTATAAGAATGGATAGTAGATATTTCTACTGCTGTTTTCCAGGGAAAGGAATCACTGACACTCATTGGCTTAGCAGCTGCTCTATAGGTTTGCTTGGGATTAACCAAATCCTCTAAAGGACTACCTAGGAAGGCAAACATTTCCCCCATTTAATTTGCTGCTGACCACTGTATGATATTTGATATCTGTAGAGGTACGGAAGAGCTGGTCAATGTCTCTGGTTAGCTGATGACTGTCACTATTCTTTGTATATAGCTGACAATGTGTGGCCTGTGAGTTACCAGACGATCAGTGTCAATCAACCGATCATGGACTTACCGTATTGGAGATGAAAGAAGTTCCGAGGTTACTGAGCACAACGTGGCCCTCCTTTTTATTTTAGTTCTAAATCTCTGTCTGTCTGTCCCTACTCCACTCCCCCCATCGTGTGTGTGTGTGTGTGTGTGTGTGTGTGTGTGTGTGTGTACATGTTCCTGTGCATGTGCAGGTGCATGCACAAAGGTCATAGAACATTAGATGTTAGTTCTTACCTTACTTATACCGTGTAGGTGACAGGTTCTGCCTTCTGTTGTTTGACACAGTATGCCAGGCTGGCTGGCTCATCAACGCTGGAGATTCTGCTGATTCTGCCTGCCATCCTGCCATTGTATACAGATGTTGGTTACTGGGCTGGAGAGATGGCTCAGAGGTTAAGAGCACTGACTGCTCTTCCAGAGGTCCTGAGTTCAATTTCCAGCAACCACATGGTGGCTCAAAACCATCTGTAATGAGATCTGGTGCCCTCTTCTGGCCTGTAGTCATACATGCTGTATACATAATAAATAAACAGATGTTGGTCACTGTACCTGACATTACATGGATTCTGGGGATTCGAACTCAGGTCTTCATGCTTTACCCAATGAAACCTTTCCCCAACCCCACAACCCTCCTTTTATACATGGAAAATCCCAGTATGATGTCATTGGACCACCAGCTCTCAGATGACCAGAATATTATTTTATGCTATTACTTATCGCAGAGATAACACATTTCAGTCATTTCAATTTGAATAAAATGCTCCAAACCCAATACAGCATAACTGATGGTGTTTGGAAACTAGAAACAAGAGGTTTACCTCCTCTGCTATGAACTTGTGTGTGTTACAGTACAAATTTATCCTCTTTTTGAGTCCTCTTTTCCAGTGTCAGGGTTTTCTCTCAGGCTTTCGTTAAACTCACAGGGCTTAGATTTACCACATACCACATGATAAATAGATCAGGAGACTGAAAAAACAAAATCTTAAACTCACGGGGATAAATGAAGTATAAAGGAAAGTGAGTTCTGAGTGGGAAGCATTCGGATGCCCTGTCAGAGATTCCATTTCATGTCAAGGGATAGCTGGTCCTAGAGCTAGACGATCTTGATCGCCTGTTTCCAGGCTAAACAGAGGAGGCAAGAACCCACAAAGGAGGTTTCCAGCCTTGGAATAATTTCAAATAGTGAAGTTAATAATGTCTCTAATGTCTAGGATTTATAAAGCAAAGGTCTTCTAAAATTAGGTACTTGTAATTTATAATTAGACTTAATTATAGTTGTTGATTAGTTGGAAGTGGTAATTTAATGCTGTGCTAAGGAGGATTACGGACTTTGTGTTCTTGTGAATTTTTTTTTTAAGCTTGTATACTGAAGCTTCAATAACACAAAGACAGGTTGTGACTATTGACAAATTAGTCAGTTCTAAGTGGTAATGATTCTGGATTCTTTACAAGGGGGCAGATAAAAGAACAGAGGGAAGGGCTGGAGAGATGGCTCAGCAGTTAAGAAGACTTTCTGTTCTTGTGGAGGACCTGGGTTCAGTTCCCAGCACCCACATTGTGGCTTGCACTATCC
This sequence comes from Peromyscus californicus insignis, assembly GCF_007827085.1. Taxonomy (NCBI): domain Eukaryota; kingdom Metazoa; phylum Chordata; class Mammalia; order Rodentia; family Cricetidae; genus Peromyscus; species Peromyscus californicus. The sequence goes on from NW_026294525.1 coordinate 34,111,443, forward strand.
CTAACTCCAGTTCCAGGGTATCTGATGCCCTCAATTGACCTCTGTGGACACTAGGCATGTGTGTGATGCAGGTATAATGCTCACACTCATAAAATAAATAAATCCAAAGAAAGAAAGAAAACTAGATTCCTTCTTATTTCAGAATGTATAAGTAGGCACTGGATTTCCTTCTCAGGCGATAGAAGGTTTTATTAACCATGACCAATTCAGTAACGGTTTACTCTTAACTACAGACTTCCAACATCTATCCTACCAGGGAAGAATTCGCCTATCAGAAATCTGAATATACTCCATTTCTTCATTGTGTTCTCAGGGTTGTACTAACGCGCCTGCCTGTGCTCTGGAGAAGCAGGGCACCTGACATCCTGTGTCCTTGGCCAGATCTGTGGCATTTGGAGTAGCAGCAATATCAACAAGTAACTGTATCCCTGGTATTACTTTGAAGACAGGGTGACAGTGAGAACTTTCTGCCCTCAGAGAATGTAGAGTTTGATGTGGTCTGTATATGTGGCAGGTGAGGAAGGCTTGAGAGAAAGATAAACCACTTCAGTATGGCATGGTAGAGGTAGGATGGAGGGCTAGAAGTACTGAAAAAGAATATAAGAGAAACAACATGATTATACAATGAAATGTCACTCAGATGTCAGTGATTAGCCCTTTCTAGAAGGTGTCTGAGAGAGATCTAAGCTAATGCCTAGGTCTTCTATATGAGAGCACACGAAAAAGAAAAAGCTTTAGCTTTAAGAACTATTAGGCTCTGATGGTTTTAGTCACACTTATTTAAAACACCTAAAAAAAAGCAGTCTCAAGCAATTGTTACATGGGACAAGGAAGCAGGCAGGAAGTGGGTATATACTTTCCTGCAATGCTGACTTTGACCCAGTGTGTTTGGATTATTGGACCCACAATTTTCTCAGTGTAAAAGTGGGTCACTTTGGGAAGTGAGTCTTCATTATAGAGTTGGGATTCATTATTAAAAGGTTATACTGCTGGTTACCATGGGGACACCTGTAAGTCCAGTACTCATGAGTTAGAGGCAGGTAGATTTGTTTCACGTTTGAGACCAGGCTAGTCTATGTAGCAAGTTCTAGGGCAGCTTGAGCTACATAGTGAGACATATTTACACCATACCCTCCAACACACACGAAGTATTCCAGAGTTATCATCACACCTTTAAAGTATAAGAAGTCTAAGAAATATTCATGCTTAATATTCGCTTGCTGTGAGCACAGCACAAAGGTCTCTGAGCCCACAGATCTCCAGGGAGACCAGAAGTATTAAACGCTTTGGTTTGTCTTTCCAGTGGGAAATATGTAAAACCTGTTCTTCCACCCAGAAAGCTGGGAAATGGAGGTGGTTAATACCCTGGTGATCTGCGTCATCTGTTGGGTCAGGCCATGTCAAGCTCCTGTAACTAGGACAGGAGGCAGCTAGTAATCTGAATAACTCTTACAGCCAGGGGCTCCCTAAGCTTTCACAACCAGGACCCAGAGATACCTAATAGTTTAAATGACTCTTCCATTATTTATATAGCCAGAGGCTGCCCCAAGCTCCCACAACCAGGACCAGAGGTTGCCAATAGCCCAACTGACTTCTACACTATCTATATGACTCAGAATAGGCCAGACCCTTAGGCCCTTAGGCTAATACAGGTAGCCTATCTCTAGAAACTATCTTGGAAGAAATGACATGTGCCCCGAGTTGAGTTTCTATGTAATTACGCTTCCTTATGCACCAGGGATTGTATTATGGCAGGAAACTTTTATTTTCCAAATTATAGTGTTTAAATTTGTTGGGAATAAACCACCTGGCATCAGACTCCCAAAAGTCTTGGACCGAATTTTATTCACCTCTTTGTGGATCGCATCCCTGCCTGCCATGAACCATTGCAGGGTCCCTCTCATTTCATTTCCAAAGGTAAGACTAATTTACTGCAGAGAAAATATATGAAGCCCCTGTATGATTGCCTTGGATCTGTGTTGTTTTCCTTTGTCAGATGTAATAAGCATGCAGGCATCTTGGTTACCTATTTCTCCAAAAGCCCTCACAGTGTTTAGAATGCTGTAGTGGTTCTGGTTGCTTTTGTACTCTATGGTTTCATTAGTCACACAAAAGGATGCTCAAATCTGACCCTGTCGCAAGGATTTCTGGGTTACTCAGTGAGGCAGCCAGTCTTGAAGATGAAGAAGGATACCTAAATAAATCTAGAGTTGGAGTTGTTGGGCCGAGAAGACAGCAGTCTGTAAAGTGTTTGCCTTGTAAGTATGACAACCAGGGTTCAATGCCCAGAACCTATGTCAAAAGAGAACCAGGCATGCTAGCACGTGCTCGGTAATCCCAGCTCTGGTGAGGTGAAGACAGATAGATTCCCGGGGCTCTCTGGCCAGTCAACCTATTACATAGCCTAGTTAATAAGTTCCAGGCCAATAAATGAACCTGTCTTAATTTAAAGAAAAGGAGGGGAGTGGCTCCTGAGGAATAACACCAAAGACTATCCTTTGGCCTCTATAAGTAGGCGTGTGAGCATGTGCATATGTACACACACACACACACACACACACACACACACACACACACACACACCCTACCTGAGTAGGGGCTGCCATTTTGAAATGAATGCCAGTTACTATTTTTTGTACAAAACAAAAGGGGGTAACTACCTGTAACTAACCTGCTCTGTGTGTTTATCACAAAAAGGTTGATGCGTGTTCCGCTCCCAGAGTGACCTCCATTGCGTGTGCTCTCTTACCTTTTCTGTCAACTGTTCTCATCATCAGAACATTTAATTACCGTTTATCAGTAACATGCCTCTTTCCTTGAGGGTCAGAACAGTACACAGAATTTTAAAAGATTATTGACTAAATACATGCATATATTGACAGTACTTATCTGTATTTACATTTATGAAAAATACAAAATACCTACTGAAAGAATCAAATTTGGTAAAATTATCCTGCACAGTGGCTTTCCTCTACAATCACAGTACCCAGGAGGCTGAGGTGGGAGAACAGGTAGGGGCATCATCACCACCATGAGTTTGAGGTCAGCCTGAGCTACCTAAGGAGGTTCCAAGCTAGTCTGACCTATAATGTGAGATCTTGTCTCAACACCCCATCCCCCCAACATTGGTTACACTGGAACATTTTATTTCTGTGTTTTATTGATCCTGCGATGTTTCTTTTATTCATATTAGTACTTCTCAAATTGGAGTGCCAGATATCATTTTTGGTATCCATAATATTATTGCCCATGCTATTTATTTACCTGCGACAAGCAAAGTGATGAATAATCATACACCTAACAAAGGGGAGCTCCTTTAGATTAGGGAAGTTATCATGTCACTACTAAACTCCCCTTAAAAGTCCCCATGATGTTTTGTATGTAGGCTAGAATAATGGAAAATCTAGACTTTCAGATCAAAAGAATTTTATTCTGGATTCTAGCCCTGCCTCCTTTCTTTGTGCCTTTCCCTTTAAACCTGACCCACTGATCTTTGAATGTGGTGGGGGTGAAGCGCTGGTGTGAAGCAGCTGCCTTGTGGAGATGTTCGAAGAAGAGTAGCCAGGGATGCCCATCCTTTCTCCCCAGGCCAGTTGTACTCCAGGACAGCCCTGCTCCTGCTCTGTAAGAACGCATCATTCCCACAGGCTCCAGAGCAGGAGCTTAGCGGCACCAGTGAGTGAAGACAGAGGCCTTCCAGGAGCCTTTGGCTTCAGACCCTCCCTTGCTCCCTCCCACAGGCTTCTCCCAGGCTGCCGCTGTTGAGTGCTTAAGTGACTCCTATCCTGATAGCCTACTTGAACAGCCGATGTGACAGCTTCACACAATAACTTCATAGCCCTAACAAGCACTGCATCCTTTTTGGGAAGAATTTTTACCTCTTGCCCTTATCCTGTAAACAAGGATGGCCTCTGTTTAAATGAGAGGAAAGGGAAGAGGGAAGAGGATGTTGTATCACCTGGCCTGCTGGTTTGGGGGAACAGATGTTTTCCTTGTTTCATTGTTCACAGAGAATGCTTTCAGGATAGGATAAACTAAATGCTCAAAAACACTGTCTTCCGTGAATCAGCTCATACTTTTCTGGAGTATTAAAAGACGAAACCTTCTTGGATGGATTGGGGGGGAATCATGGATACTTTAAGACTTCTGAGTCTAGCCTCAAATATATATATTATATATATATATAATATATATATATATATAATATATATATAATTTTAAGGCACAGTTTTGCTATGTAACTAGCTATGGCTCACTGCAATACTCACTATATAGCCGAAGCTTGCCTCGAACTCTCAAATGCTGAGATTACAGCCAAGTGCCAGAATGCCTATCATTTTCAATTATGAGATTTTATTTTGCTTTAGTGTTTTTCAAGTAGGCTACACAGTGTCAAATAACAGGAAATAGATTTATTTCAGTAATAAAATATCAAGCCAAAATGAAGAAGATGCTGGTGGCTGCCATAAGAAGTTCAAGTTCGTTATTCCCTGGCTATCACGGCTTGGCTGTGTGATGCCCTGGTTCACCTTTAACAGCATCAGCATGGAAGGCAATCAGGCAGTACAGGAGAGAAAAGAGTTGGAAGGGCTTCTCAGGAACTTCACAGCTGCTCGGTAAGTTCACAACTCTTTAGCCTCAGATCACAAAACAAACACAAAAGAGTCTGATGTTAAATGCTCCAAGGAGACTCCCCTAATAGAAGTTAAGCATCCTTGATAAATGACCAAATACAACATTCACTAAGGAAGACACAGGAACAGCACACACACACACACACACACACACACACACACACACACACACACACACACACACACACACGCACACACAGGCACACGCACACACACACACAGGCACACACTTTGGGCAAATTACTCTCTTGGGAAGAATGTCTAGAGATCTGAAAGTTCAGTCATGAAAGCTTTACTGCGTTCCCTTCACCTGTCACAAAGATAGTTCCTAACCACGTCTTCTGAGGCCTTCCCACTATGGAGTCATATCAGAGCAGTTCCTGATGTTAGATATCTACATTCATCCAGACTATAAATTTGTATAATTGTGTGCACTCTTCCAGTTCGTGAAGATTCTTTTGCCATGATGTCCCTCTGCATCATCCCTGCCTTGAGCAGCTCAGGCTGAGTGGAGGAGATGAGGTCCCAACAAGTCTGTCACTGCTGAAACAGCGCCCCAATGACCCATACTAACTACAGTGACCTTATAGCTGATCTCTGTCCTCTGTCTTCTATCCGTGTGATTCAGAATCAGGCAGCATTCCTTCTTTGCATGGATCTGATTATGTTTCTACTCTGTTCATTCATTTTGGATTGTTTCCTACTGCTTCCAGAATATAAATATAAAATGCACTAGAAGTTCCTAATGGTCTGGTACAAATTTATTTATTTTTATATTTTTATATTGACTCCTACTACCTCCCCCTCTCCATAGCATACTCTTCCCAGCATGTTTTAGAAATTGACATATGGTAATCATGCATATTTATGGAGTATAATATGATAATTTATACATGTATACAATGATCAAATCAGTGTAATTAGCATGTCTATTCCTTAGTTTATCATTTCTTTATGTTGAGAAACTTTGAACTCTTTTCTAGTTCTTTATAAACTGTGTTACACAGTGTTGTGAACTATAGTCACCTTACAATACCAGATACAGAACATCAGAGCTAAACTCTTATGTAACTCACACCATGTTGACCTTGAACATAGACAGGACCTGTGCTTTGGCTTCCAGTGGTTGTCACTCTCTCGAAGGGGAAGGGAGCCTTGCTCTTCCACCATGATTCAATTCTCTGTTGCCATTGCTTTGTGTAGGTTTGCAAGCATTTCTCTAGGCATGAAGTAGTAAATGTTGTCATGCAGAAACCTTGGAGCAGGTGAATCACATGCAATGTTCAGTGGTGCCCTCTTCCTTGATACTTGGGTATGCCCTGAAATTATTTGCCTTTTATTTGACATGTTCTCTGTCTTAATATTGAAATGTACTTTTTTTTTGCACATCTGATCTAATGCTCAATATCACAAATAGTTACACTGTAGCCCACCCTCACTGAAAATAAATGTCAGAGGGCTGTGTAGTATCTAGCTGATTAAGCCTCTCCAGAAGTGTTTGTTAGTATCTATGTAAGATGAGCCGGCCTGTGGCTTTAATGGAGACATGGATTGTGACAGCAATTATATATATATATATATATATATATATATATATATATAGATATATAGATATAGATATAGATATATAGATATAGATATATAGATATAGATATAGATATAGATATAGATAGATGGATGGATAGAGGCAGGCTTGCTCATCTCAAAGCGCTTCATGGAGGACATCATTAGTGGGCAGGGCTTCCTCTCGGATAGTGGGGGACTCTGCGATAGCTTTATTCTATGGCTCTCATTCACATTTGAGGTGGTAGAATTCTAGCTCTGGACTGAAATCTTTGAAAAAACCTTTTAAAGAACATGTCTGATGGTGGACTCCACTGATTTTCTTTTGATATTCCTGTAATACAGGTACATTCCCGACAGGCTTGTGTGGAATAGGGTAAAGGCAGTCTCCCTTGACAGAAATCAAAGTGTCCCTGTTTTTGACTGCTTCACTGTGTGTGTGTGTGTGTGTGTGTGTGTGTGTGTGTGTGTGTGTGATGTATTCATTTCACCCACCACAGCTTTTGTTTTGATGATCTTTGCAAGGTTAAGACCAATATTGCTTCTGAGCTAGCCAGGCTTACAGTAGGGAGGATTTCGGAATATGACTCATCTTTCTGACCAAATGTGTGATTCTACTGTGTTGATTCAAGTCCTTGATAACTTAGAGAGAGATGCATTTCTCAGAACAACCTCACAGCGTGGAGTTTAAATTCAACGACTTGGAAGGTTATATTCACCTTCTGGAAAGATTTTTAAGACTGCTTCTGTTGAAGCAGAAGAGGCAACACGTTACCACATGTGTGTGTGTGAAGACTCCCAGAGATTTCATCACACCTAGGTTTTCTGCTTTCTGCCTTTCACACCAGTTGTGATGGGAAGCTGTGTTTTATGAATGTCCACTGTGTTCCAAACTATTTTATGTATGTACGAAAGGTATTGCCTCACTCTTAGAGGATGATGACCACATGGGATTTTATTATGTTTACTACTGCTTATTAATTCTTACCTGTAGGAATGGGATGCATTTAATATTACAGTGTAAGTTTTTATTGAGAAAGGAAAAATACATAATAGATCCTTTTAAAGAAAACTACAGAGATGAAATACTGGGAAAACAGACTGAGGGAAAGTTGGCTTACTTTGTAGTGGAATTCACTTGAGTTTTTTGTTTGTTTGTTTTTCTTGCTCTTTGAATTATAGACAATCTTAGAGTTTTGCGGAGATTTTATTTTTATTTTCCCTAGGAGGTAGGGTATGACACAGGAGTTTAAAAAACAAAGTTAAGCCGGGCGGTGGTGGCGCACGCCTTTAATCCCAGCACTCGGGAGGCAGAGCCAGGTGGATCTCTGTGAGTTCGAGGCCAGCCTGGGCTACCAAGTGAGTTCCAGGAAAGGCGCAAAGCTACACAGAGAAACCCTGTCTCCAAAAAAAAAAAAAAAAAAAAAAAAAACAACAAAGTTATTTAAAAGTGATTAGTTGGGCTAGCAAGTAGGGAGACTGGCCACTCATCCCAATGACCTGTGTTTGTCCCCGGAACCCATCTGCAGGAGAGTTGTCCTCCAACTCCCCACACATCCTGTGATGCACGCCCTCCCCCCTACACAAAATAATTGTTTGAATATGGATTCCTAAAGGCTGCCATCCATGCTTATAGTAGATTCTTTTGACTGTGCTGAGGCAGGTCCTGAACTTGAACTATTGAAGGAAAGTATATTGGTACTTTGGTACCAGGAGATGGAATTTTCCTGGTCTCTCCGTCTTGGCTCTATAACCATTTGACCTGCTCCTCCCCAACCCACCCCCTGCTGACCAGTAGCTGCTTCTGTAAAAAGAGTATCTTAGACTGGATGGAGATAACTTTTGGATAGCCTCAGCCCTATAATTTTGAGTCTCTCTTTAAAATTTCATGAGGCTTAGATCCTCTTGATTATAGCTGTGTTCTCAGTGCCTTGGTAACGACCAGAGGTCAGCAAAAATTATTAAACAGAAGGATGGAAAACGCTTTTCTGTGTATTTTCAGAGCAGATTTCAGGAGCACAAGCTGTTTTGGACACAAGGACATTTAAAGATCTTGTCTCCGTTTGAGTGAGAGCAGGGCATTTGGGGGAAATCCTTTGTAGTAATAAATCTAAAGAATGGTGGTTTTGAATCACTGTAACAATCTGTGGAAACTTAGGCCATTGACCTGGTTTCGAAGTGGGATTGCTATGTGTGTCCAACCAGGCTTCAGGTCGCCCACCCCAGGGTAGCCATAAAGCCCAACACAAAATTGTAAGGTGACTTAAAACACTGAGAATTTTTAGTGTGTGAAAAAAAAAATTTTTTAGCAGATCACATAGTTCTTGAGCACGAACCTTGTAGATGACAATGTCTGTTGCCACATCAAATGTGGGATTCTCTTGAATTAATTGTATTCCAAATTTTCTAATTCACTAGTTTTCCTGAAAATTCTTTCACAGAGAAAAAATGCAGCCAATGATAAAAGACATAAATTCAAGAAAGAAAACAAATCATACAGAAAGATCTTTTGTCCCCCTGTGACTCTAGGCTGCTATTGGTGGATGAGTCAACTTTAATAGATTCTTGGGAAATAAAGTCTTGCCACAATATCAAATTGTTTCGAGGACTTAAAAGTATATACCATATTAAATAAAAAAAGCTAACAGTTATTTCCAAGGACTCTGTATTCACACACACACACACACACACACACACACACACACACACTCAAAACTGAGTCAGTTATCCCAAATAAATTTCAAATAAAGCTTTGTTTTAAATTCAGGAATAATTTTACTTTCATTTCAGTAGCAGTAAGTTCTGTAAAGCCTGATTCTGAGTTCTGTGTGAGCAGAGGAAGTAAACAAGTCACATGACTAGCTCTGCTGGACTCAGGCCTATGTGAAGGCAGGCCTGTGTAGAATCCTCCAAGAACCAGAGTGGACATTGTATGGGGAAGTCAGGAATGAATTTCTGTTGAGCAGAAAATCCTGCAGAAGGGCTCTCAGATGTTTGTGTACAGAGACATGGAGAGGCTCTTCTCACCTATTCCAGTCCCCAAATTACATTCTATGAAACATGGGCTTCAAAGACTGGCTTAGTACTTCAGCTGCCAACCTTGGTGGACAAGGAGGCTGCTGGTTTTATAAAAACAATGCCACATGTTCTCTGTCTCTTGTTTTTAAAAAGATTGTTTTTATATTTTAATTATTGAATGTGTGCATCTATGTAGGTATGCAGGGGTGAGTGCCAGGTGCCTACAGAGACCAGAGCACTGAAGCTGGAGTTCTAGACAGTTGTGACCTGCCCAATGTGGATGTTGGGAACTGGACTCAGTTCTTCTTGTGCCTTTCACTACAGAGGCATCTCTCTGGCAACCATGTGCTGTATCTTTAAAAATGAAAGGAGTTTCTTATTTAGCTCAGCAGAAAGAATTACTATTGAATAAGCCGAGCTCCCCCACAATTAAGTTCCTCACTGAAATTACTGTTAGAGATTCCTCACTGAAATTACTGTTGAAAAGTTTTTTTTTTTTTTCTCTTGGAAGCTGAAGCTTGTCCATAAAGCACAAACATGTTTAGATATACTCTAGCAAATTACTTAAACGCTGTCACTAAAGAAGGGATACTAGGATTTCCCTGTTGTTTCTTTTTGAAAAAGATATTTATTTTATTTTTATTTATGTATATGTGTCTGTGTGCCACATGTGTGGGTGATCCCAGAGACCAGAAGAGGGCACTGGATCTACTGCCTCTGGACTTACAGGAGGTAGTGAACCATCCGTTGGAGGTGCTGGAAACTGAACTTGGGTCCTCTGGAAGAGCAGCACGTGCTCTTGGCTGCTGAGCCATTTCTCCAGCCCCTTCCTGTTGTCTCTGATGCCCCAGTCTGAGAACTCAGTGAACAAGGCCCAAGCTGCGATGATGCTGATAATCCCAGTGGTCCTGGGATAGTTTCTTTTGCCTTTAGACTGGGTCCTTCCAGAGAGCACCAGACAGGAGCATGTGCTTATATTGTCTTCACTCGAGAAAGAAAGTAGGGGTGTGGTGCTGATGTTGGAGGTGCCCTGGTGGTGAGTACAGCCTATAGGATGTTTTTAATTCTAGTAGATTACTTCTCCAGTTCTGAAGATCTCCCTGAAAGTCTAAGCTTCCGGTAAGCCTCACAGCACAAATTCCTTTGGATGGCACCAGTGTGTGCAGTTGTAGGAAGAGTTCTAGCCAGACAGTGTGCTTATTCTGGACGTTACTGTGGAACATTGGAACTGACTTCATTTGGAAAGGGATACGACCCTTTTAAAAACAAAACAACAGAACAAAACAGGAAATGGTTTTTATTTATATTTTCCTCCAAGGCACAAATCAACCCATCCCTGTTCTTTTTCTCTTTAATTTACTTTTTTTTTTTTTTTGAGAGAGAGAGAGAGAAAGGGGTTGTGCCCTTGGTGTGTAGGTCAGAGGGTAGCATGCAGCAGTTCGTTCTCTCCTTCAGCCATGTGAGGTCCCGGCCTTCACCTCCTGAGCCCTCTTGTTGCTTTACTCCCTCTTCCTGTACAGGAGACTTCCCCAAGTTTTCTCTCAACACTTTTGATCTGTCTGTCCCGCCACCCCCCCCCACCCCCCGCCCCCAACCTCTATCCAGGATGGAACCTAAACCCCTCAGCGGTTTCTTTCTGTGAGGTAGAAGCATCTCTGGAGCCTTTGCCATCTATTTCTAGATAAGACTTTTGTATTTGGACAAATCTACAGCTACAACTCTAGATTTTCCCAATTGTATCTCTATGCATATGCAAAACTCAATTTTCCAGTATGTGGAGCCCTAGAATGTTCTTCATTCATACTTGATTCTTCAGTTGTATTTAAAACAAAGCTCTCACTAAACTGAGTAATGAGGAGAAAGAAAACGAATGGAAAAGTTAGTCATGCATTGCACTTGGCTTTGTTGGACAGTGTCTAGTTTCAACATGACAAGTGGGTTCACCGTGGAGCCCTATGACCTTGACCATGGACAGTTGTGTTCTAACACAGGCCCTTTTCCAAGACCCAGTGCTTAACAAATCCTAATTGTCTCTGGGTTTACAAACTTAATCTGTCTGCCATTGCTGGACATTTTTTTTTTTCAAAAACAATGGAAGGATGTTGACAATGACCAAGGTGCTTTTGTTTCATTTCTATGGACAGAACACTTTCAGATAGGTTGTCTCTTAGAATGCCATACACCTCTAGCATTTTGACGTAAGAAACAGTTTCAAGGTACCAGAAAATACATTTGTGTGCTGGCTAGAATGCCAGTCTCCAACCCAGTGCATTTTTTTCTGTTTGCTTGAACACGATAGATTTGCTCTATGCTCTTCTCCTTGCTTGTCATCTACAGGGCTCTTTCCATAAAGGAAACAGCATCAGTACTGAGACAGCTGTAGCTTTAGCACTATCTAAGACTCACCAGACACACACACACACACACACACACACACACACACACACACACGCACACACGCACGCACGCACACGCGCGCGCATGCACACTGGCTCCTATCCTTGATTCTGCTACCTACAAGCTAGATGTCACAACCCTCAGGTCTAGAGTAGGCATAATTCTAATATATCTTTTAGGGTCCTCATATGAGTAAATAAGAAACCTTATCATCCAGGTCTAAAAAAGAATAAGTACACAAATATTAGCAAGCGTCATTTTTTAGCAGCAAACTCCTTAACTGTAAGAAAGGGCTTTTCTTTCCCTCTTAAATGTTTGCAAGAAGCCCTAAATTAGCCCCCAGCTGTAACAGCTGCCTATTATTCTGGGTATGACTCATACATATTTTCCCTGGAGGGACAGTTAAAATAACTTTGATAATGAGGTAGAAATGTTTGAAGCTGTCCAGATAAAGGCAGACTCATCCCTCATTGACCCAGATAGAATTAGTAACGAGTGACATTTCCAAGGAAGTCCATTTCAGTTCTGTGGACAGAATGTTTTTAGCTATAGTTCCTTTGCACAGAATTGACCAGAACGGAAGCTTTCAAGAATTATTCATGATAAAGGCCCAGTGAAACATCAGCAAGGCGGCATAGAAAACTCCTTTCTCATCACTCAGTACTACTCTAGATCCACTTTATCACTTAGGTTGAAAAAATAAAATTGTGACTGAGTCATCTATTCCAGTTCTTGTTATAACACATAATTAGAGATAGGGTTCAGTGTTGCCATTTGAATGACCATTTTCCAAATGACTTTGTTTCTATATAGGTTTTACATCACCATATAGAAGTGGATGATTTTCCTTCACTTACCGGCATTTCCTTCACTGATGTAGACTGATGAGGAGGGAAGATATTAATAAACGTGTTAATGCCCCTGCAATTTTGGTTTCTTCCCAGTCTAATTCTACATGACTAAATAAAGGCCCATGTCAAAATACGAACAGTTAGTAAAGTCCTCCATACTAGTAACACTGAACTTACGAATTTTTAAAATGAGTTTTGAACATGGTTGTCAAATTGTGAAACACTTCAGCACTGTATTGCTAACCTATTTTTAACAATTCATTTGAGTGCACAAATTACAGCTTTCTTCCCCCTTTCTGTGACATCCAGCACACCACATTTGAAGGGGATGAGTGAAATGCATGGTCCAACTGTCTTGATGTTTTTAATTACTTTCTAAGATGACTCATAACAGGAAGTGTTTGGAATGAGCTCAACAGCTTGGAAGATTCACATTTTCAAGGACATGAAATGTCTGAAATAGGAAACACTAAAGTGTATGTTTATTGTATTCTACTTTTTTATAAAGATGATCTGTACAAGAATGGTGGCTGGTAGAGAACCAAAACTGAACTATGAATGTTGGTAGAGTTAAGGTTACGAAATAAAAACACTCTTTCATTGGCCAATGTTGGTGGCTAAGTTTACTTCCATGATGACATAGTAAAATTCTGACACTATTTTTAACTCTCTTGAGCTTAAGTCTGAAGCTGGGTATACCAATCCTACTAGCTGTCTATCTGCCTGTGGCAGGCGTATCCTCAGACCAGTGACAACAGCACTTGAAAGAAATGAAGAGGAGCATGAGGAATTTCCATGTAATGAGTAGGATTCAAAATTTATAATGTTTTGGAGTTTAATCTGTATCACAGTTCATTTTCTGCCTGAACCCAACTATTACTTGAACTTGTGAAATAGTTACATTTTAACCTATGCATTATGGTTGATTTATTAAATAAGTGAAGATGCTATAATTAGATAGAGATATGACTTAATGACTGTTTTGGTTCCCAGTGGACAACATCTGTCATTATCAATTGACTCATGAGAGTTGGCAGTGTCCCCTGTGTGACACCCAGAGGCTGGAGGTTCAGTGAAGGAAGGAGGGAGGAGAGAAGAGAAATGAAGATATAAAGGAGGCCCAGGGAAAAGAAGGGAGGGGAGGAGTGGAGCAGAGAAGAGGAAAGAAAAAGAGAGTTTCCAAAACACAGAGGGGTTACCTTTAAGCAAGATGGTGGGATGGGCGGATGGTGGTGGCGCACACCTTTAATCCCAGCACTTGGGAGGCAGGGGCAGGTGACTCTCTGTGAGTTCGAGGCCATCCTGCTCTACAGAGTGAGTTCCAGGACAGCCAGGACTGTTTCACAGAGAAACCCTGTCTCAGGGAATTAAAAAAAAAAAAAGTTTCTGGGATGTAGGAACCCTTCACCATTTTTCCATACAAGGTCATTTAAAGGCAAAAAACACCCAGTTTAACCTATATACCTTCTGGCTGTCTCTTCCTGTATTTTTTTTTTTTTTATTTTACCTGAAATGGTAAACTCTTCAGGGGTACTAGTATGTGCATGGGAGCCACTTGTCTGGCCAATTTTAATTCCAGGTTGATACTGAAGGAACATGCAGATTCCCTTACCTCTTCCTCCATTTAGCATTGACTTAAAAGCCTGGGATACGGAAAAAATGAGAGGTCAGATGCGGAGGGAAGATAAAGAGAGACAGTGTGCCCCGAGGGAAGAAGGATATGTAGGTGAGGTGAAAGCCTTACTTAGGGCAGGAAGTGACTGCAGATCAGGGAACTAGGGAATCAGTGAAGGTTTGGAAGGAGTCACATCATCTCAGTAGCGCTGGGGTAGATTCAGTAAGTACGTGCAGAGTTTAGAGGAGGTGACAAGATGGGCTAAAGATCAACCCTAACAGTGGAGCCATCAGCCAGGTAGTGGCTCACACGTTTAATCCCAGCACCCAGAAGGCAGAGGCAGGCAGATCTCCGAGTCTGAGATCAGCCTGGTCTACAGAGTGAGTTGCAGAGCAGCCAGGGCTACAAAAAGAAACCCTGTCTTGAAAAACCAAAAAAAAAAAAAAAAAAAAAAAGTAAGTAGAGTGTAGCTAACACTAATTCTAAGTCCCAGTGGAGAGGAGAGTGCAGAAGAGAGCCCTCAGGAGGAGGGGTGGAAATATCTAGCAACTAATTGTGAAGAGAGAGGAAAGAATATATATAGTAGGGCCTTTTAAAAGCAAGATGTGGCTGGGCGGTGGTGGTGCATGCCTTTAACCCCAGTGCTCAGGAGGCAGAGGAAGGTGGATCTCTGTGAGTTCGAGGCCAGCCTGGGCTATAGTGTGAGTTTCTGGACAGCCAGGACTGTTTCACAGAGAAATCCTGTCTTAAAACCCTACCCCCCCCAAAAAAAAAAATTAAAAATAAATAAAAGCAAGGGGTGTGTGTGTGTGTATGTATGTGTGTGTGAGTTCACTGCAGACATGACAAAAAAAATGGAGATACATCAGAAGTATATATGTGTGCATATTTATTTATATTTATATATTAATTTAATATTTATATTTATATGTTTATTTTATATTTATTTTTTTCATGACAGGGTTTCTCTGTGTAGCCTTGGCTGTCCTGGATCTTGCCCTGTAGATCAGGCTGGCCTTGAACTCAGAGATCTACCTGATTCTGTTGGGACTAAGAGTGTGTGCCACCACCCCCAGCTGACAATGGATATTTTAAATATGAATAAAATTATTTTTCAGTTTTAAATAATGAAAAAAATACAAATCATATGTATATGGAATGGCAAAATCCTCTGAGGAATTTTAGCTAGATTAACCAAGAGTGGTCACAAAGATAGCCAAGAATTTTAGGTTGTGGCTGGAGATTTGGATCCTTTGGTAGCTTCCTTCCCTTGCAAGTTCTGGATCCAATGACCCCACCCCCACCCCCATACACTGGCAGCCACGGGGACAACTGGCCGGCCTGCTGGTGTATGCCTGGCAAGAGGATCCCAAATTTAATGTGGTTTTCAACTGGGTAGCAAGTTCAAGTTCGAGGCCATCTTGGCTCTCATGAGATCTTGCCTCAACAACAACAATCAGGGCAGAAAGATGGCTCAGTAGTGCAGAGCACACACTACTTTTCCAAATGGCTCCCGGTACCCATGTTGGGCAGTTTACAACTTCCATATAACTTCATCTCTGAGGAATCGGAAACTCTCTTCTAACCTCTGGGGTACCAGAACATGTGGCAGACACATAGACCTACAACCACACACATGAATAATTCCCCCCCCCCCAACAGTAATGACAATGACAACAACAACAAATCAAGGTGTCGTGGCGTGAACAGCACTTGGGAGGCAGAAGCAGGAGAATCTTGAATCTCTGAGTTTGAGGGCAGCCTGGTTTACACAGCAAATTCCAGGCCAGTCAGGGTTACAAAGATCCCATCTAATAGAGATATAATACACATAATAAGGAAATACGTATCAAGCAAAAAGTGTTTCAGTTCAGATTGCTACGTAGATCAGAGTAGAAATTTTTGTTTTTATTGTTTAACTTAGAGAACACAGAAAATGATTTTTGTTTGTTTTTTTGAGACAGGGTTTCTCTGTGTAGCTTTGGAGCCTGTCCTGGAACTCACTCTGAAGCCCAAGCTGGCCTCGAACTCACAGAGATCCGCCTGCCTCATGCCTCCCGAGTGCTGGGATTAAAGGCATGCGCCACCACCGCCCGGCAGAAAATGATTTTTTTTTAAATCACTTTTGAGCTTGCTTTTTCATCAAACAAAATAATCTAGATGGGCTTCAGCTGCCATTTACTGACTTATTTTGGTCGAGGTATTTCACCTGTCCCTTGGCTATAATTCTTACAATATTGATGTGTGTGTGTGTGTGTGTGTGTGTGTGTGTGTGTGTGTGTGTGTGTGCGCGCGCAAGCAAGCAAGCAAGCAAGCAAGCAAGCAAGCAAGCAAGCAAGCAGAAGTGCTCCTGGGCACCCGTCCACACACAGACATAGACCCCCCCCCACACACACACACACACAACTGTAAAATAATAGATTCTCAGTAAATGTTGGAACTTCTTTTATTTTGAGCAATACCTCTTGACAGGCAGGTCGTTAGCTAGATATTTCCCCCTCTAAAGAGTGTTTTGATAAAACAAGAGGTATGTTTGACATTCCAGGGTACACAGTAACACAATATTTTTAATGTGAAAGCGAAGCCTTTCTCGGGATGGCCAGATGGCACTGTGATGTTTGACGGAGGCTCCTCGGTTTTGCTGTGCTGAATGTTGACGCCTTGCCTGAAGGGGTTAAAGGAATGCCTTACTCGAGTTACATGAAGTAGCAGAAATTATCAGATGGAAACAGGCATGGGGAAAGGGAAAAAGGCCCTGTCCTAACCCATGGTTTCTTTTCTCACTAGGCTTGTATTTACACCGGTTAGCTGTTCTTACTTTGGGCGCAGGGACCACCACACAACACCGGGGCCCCCTTAACTGCTGCTGCTGCCGCCGGCTGGGATTGCCGGGTTTAAACAAAGCTGTGAGTCACCCACAGCCTGTGACTGCAGGGCCAGGAAGCCCTGCTGGAGAGGCCACGCCCCTCTCCCTGTGAATCGCTGGCCGGGACAAGGGAGGGGCTGGCCCTTGCTAATGAGCAAGTTGCCAAGGCGAGACAGGAACTTCATTCCTCTCTGTGTCAGGATTCCAGAAATTATGCCCCTTCTCTCATCATGAGCTGGCTCTCCAGTTCCCCGGGAGTTGTGCTAACCGCTTACCACCCCAGCGGAAAGGACCAGGTCGTTGGGGAGAGCCATGCAAAGGGAGGCGATGAAGCCACCTCCAGGTAAGGAGACCAACAAAAAAAATCCCCCACCTGGCCCAGGAACAAAGTGACAGGGAAGTTGTCATGAGGGAAGAGAATCACCTCTACACTTGAAGCCTGACCTCAGGCTGCAGCCTGGACCTTTGGCTCGTTCTTTGCATCTCAGCCGCTCCGCCGTGTGTGCAAGAGTCCTTCGGATTACCGGTGGAGGATGGGGGGACGTGGCTCTGTGGCTCTCGACCAGTTGCTTAGCAGGTGCATGGGCAAACGCTGACTGATCAAATGACTGTATCGGAAACACTCTCTGTGAGATGGAATTCTTGAATGGGCTCAAAACTCCGCTGGAACTGGAAGCTGGGAAAGTCTGCCAAACACTGGGAGGGAGGCTGGTCACTCCACTAGCTGTTTTGAGAGTGCCACCCTCCGCCCAGAGCGCTGAAAGCAGACCTCTTGGGCAAAATGCCCAAGATACTGGCCTGTGGCAGAGTTCACGCTCTTCAGTGTACCGTAGATTACCGCCACAGCGCAACACACCCCCTACAAAAGGGATTTCAAAAGGGAGTTTTTGTCAGCAGCATGGTTAATGTTAAATCACTTGATAGGCAGACAGGGTAAATGTTCTATAGACTATGGAGGCACTAAGAGTCATCTGGGTACTTTGTTCTGTTTTTCAAGGTTGGTTCCCGCCCCCCTCTTCCTCTCTCTCCTTAATGACCTTCTCCCTAGTTGAAACTTTTAACCTCCTGTCTTAGATATACATTGCAAATATTGGCCTGGAAGATTGCCAAATCAAAAAAAAATTAGTTATCAGCAAGTCTAATTCCATCTTGATGCTAAAAGTGATAATGAAAACATCATTGTTCCTGGGTGACTTAACGCCTAGGACTTACACGAAAAGAATGCCTCCTTTCATTGGTTTTTCCAAATCCCCAAACATAAGGACGTGGGAAAGTCAAAGGAAAGGCTGTAGTATTCCGGGTTAGATCTTGGCTGAAGAACTTCACTTCTCACATGTTGCCCATTGTATCGAGGCCATTGAATGAACTCATTTCCAAAGTTAAAAGGGAATGGCTGCCTTTGCGCCCCATGCCTTACCATTTTGCTTTCTGTTGTCTTTGGGGGATTATCAGTCGTTTCCATCCATGCTTCTAAACAACAGCAAAATATTCACCTTCAAGCAGCAAACAGCCAGTGACAGCAAACCGGTAGCTGGCCTAATTTGTCTTCCGCCCAGGCAGTCAAAATAGCCAGAACTGTGCAAGCTTGCATATTCTTCAGTTGTGTTGGATTCAGGCTGGGTGGGCCTGAGGACTGGAGCTGAGTCATGGAGGTCTTGGTTGTAAGAGTGAATGAAACTCGGGGGCGGGGGGGGGGGGGGGGGGGGGGGGGGCTTGTGTCCAAACCTCTCATCCCATTGTTCAGGCTCAAACCCCAGCAATTCCTTCAGTTGGAGCAAAGTTTGTTTGTTTTTGCATGAGTCGGCGGATGTTCTAGACACTTTTTCCTGTTGTCTGCACTTTGGCAGCTTGTGATGCGTGGTTTAGACTTGAGAGGGTTGAACAAACGAACGAGGAGGAATGGACTGTTTTCAACTATTGTGGAAGCAGAACTGAAGTGGGCCGTGGAGCAGGGCGAACAGTAGCCCATGCAGTGTGTGTGAGTGTGTGTGTGCGTGTGTGTGTGTGTGTGTGTGTGTGTGTGTGTGTGTGTGTGTGTGTGTGTATGGACATATCTCTAGGATGGCTCCAAAAGGCCTTTCTGCTGGCTGCCATACTGCTTACCCACCCTGTTCTGGGATTTGGTTTTTATGGGGGATAGTAACTGATTGGGGAGTGGGGGAGTAGATGGAAGATTTGTTTGAGGCAGGAAGGAGAGAGGAGGGGGTTACTCCTCATTAATTTTTACCCTGATACTTAGTGTAAATTATCAGCCAAGCAGAATGTAGCTTTGGGATGTACCTTGTTTAGCCTCGAAGGGGTTAAGGTATTAGAATTGGCGCGGAGTAAGGCTTGATGGAAGGAGGAGGGATTTGAGGGGTGGATCAGGAGTGACCATCTAAAGACAGTGATGTTGGTTAGGGGTGAATAGGATGTTGGCTATGGGTGGGCTGGTTGGCCGGTAGTTTAAGCATTAGGAAGATGCTCCAAGGTTTCAGTGATGGTTGATGCCTATTTTGTAAATAAAGCCAAGCTGGGCACCTGGGAGGCAGAGGCAGGTGAATCTCTTTGAGTTCGAGAACAGCCTGGGCTACAGAGTGAGTTCCAGGAAAGCTACATAGAGAAACCCTGTCTCCAAGAAAAAAAAAAAAAAAAGGTAAATACATATAAAGAGGCTAAATTAGATCCTGCATGTCTTCATATCTATTTAAAAGTAGCTGGAGGTAGCTTAAAATTCTGACCTTGCTTATCAAAAGACTCCATTTAGTCTAAATAATGTATACATTGATGAACTATTTAATCAAACAAATGGTTCAATACATATATATACACACATACATAATGCAGTTAAAAAAACCAGTGTTATGTTCATGATTTCAGATGTTTATAGCAAATGTTTGATTTTTAGCTTTCTCTTGCCAAGTCTTTCTTTATTGCTGTTCTGGTCTTATGAAAACTTAGGATAGTGAGAAATTAACATTTTGTAAGTAGTCTGATATCCTCAGATTCCTCGGATTCCATTATCTCTCTTTATCAGAACACACATCTAGATCCCAGGTTGAAGAATTCCTCTTACTCCTGGTTGGGGCTTCGAAATTATAGAATCGTGTGTGTGTGTGTGTGTGTGTGTGTGTGTGTGTGTGTGTGTGTGTGTGTGTGTGTTTTTTGTTTTTTGAGGCAGGGTTTCTTTCTCT
Organism: Peromyscus californicus insignis; assembly: GCF_007827085.1. Lineage (NCBI taxonomy): Eukaryota > Metazoa > Chordata > Mammalia > Rodentia > Cricetidae > Peromyscus > Peromyscus californicus. Next base: position 34,131,560 of record NW_026294525.1, read on the forward strand.
GTGTAGTCCTAGCTCTCCTTGAACTCACTCTGTAGACCAGGCTGACCTCAGTCTCACAGAGATCTCACTGCCTCTTGAATGCTGGGAATAAAGGCATGTACCACCACGCCCAGGTAGAACCCTGTTTTCTTATTTTCTTTTTTGTAATGCTTTTTTTCCCTCCAACTACTGGGACTTGAAAGAGCATGGTAGCATTAGTTTTCTGGCTGACTGTATACAAATGTTTCCAAAGGAAACCACTTTTTATGGGCAGCTATATTTACAAGACTTTATTTACTTACTTGTTTCCCAGGCCGGCCTCTTAGTATTTGCTTTAGGAAAAGCAATTTTTCAGCAAAACTGTATTACATTATTCTCTTGACTTGAGCATCATTTTAAGGGGGGGAAAACCCTGCTATGATTGCTTTATATGTTTTTGGTTTTGTCCTTTTAATATTAATGTCAAATGATATCTTCTGTCTTATTGGAAACTAACTCAAAAAAATTAATAGTTTAAAATGGGTTGGAGAATGAACTCTTTGTGTCTCTCTTGGACAAATATGGTGTTCCTTATATAAGGATTATCACAAACCTGAAACCCAAGGCTGGGAGACCAACATGGCTGGATTCACACTCTGACTGACTCTTATAATCATTATCAGTGTGTACCACCGAGAGTTCATTCAGTCTCTGCCTGGAAGTTGGATGTCACCAAAGTCCTCCCCTTGCTGAGACAATGAAGTTAGATAATCCATGCAAAGCCCATGGGGCAGTGTCTGGCTCAAAGCCAGTCTGATGCTTTCCTTAACACTTTATGCCCTGTAGAGTATTCTTCCTCAGTTTGACACCATGCTTGGGAATCTCATTTTGTCATGGGTTAAGAAATAGATGCATAGTCACCATTCTTAGTCAAAATGATATTGGAAGCTAGATGTGATGGTACATATCTATAATCCTGGCATTTGGGAGTGAAGGAAGATCAGAAATTCAAGCTAGCCTTGCAAACAAACTATCCACTACCACAACATCCAAATAAATAAAACAAATAAAATGACTTATGGGAAACTGGGTGTAGCTGGTAAACACCTATAATTTCAGCATACAAGAGGAACTAGGAAGATGAGGATTTCAAAGCCATCTTCAGCTGTATAACAAGTTTGAGTCTAATCTATAAAACTCCATCTCTCACTCACTCTCTCCTCATTCTAGGTCAAAGAAAAAAAGACATCGTAAAATGAAGATCAGTATAAATCTTTTCGACTTTTGAAATCTGAAAGTCCTTGGAAATGTGTTTTGTTCCACAGCAGTTTTGAGTTGGCCAGGAGACAGCTGCACATGGAAGTTGGGCATTGAAGTCCATAAACATTGATGGAATGTGGGTGGGTCCTTTTTTGGCAGCTAGACTCTCCCCTGTCTTCATACCTCCCTCCTCCACCTTAAGGGACTTTGCCCAGTAGCATGCCAAGCAGAAAGCGCTGTCACTTTCATACCCATATTTCAGCTTTAACCATGTTCAGGTCTCATCCATTGCTTTGTTCTATAAGCCTGGCCAGCCGATCACTCAGTTACTCCAAATACAATCTCTAAGTTGTCACTGAGAATCAGACAAATTGTCCTTTTGCTGGTGTTTCATGGAGAATGTGACCAGTTGCTTTTTCTCACTGTGACAAGTACCTGAGAAAAGCAAGAGAGTAAGGACTGTCCTTGAGTCCCACTTAGAGGCTTCAGCCCATGAATCCCCTGAATTTAGGCTTGAGTGAAGGGTAAGCAGCTTGGCAGCAGGAGTGTGTGTGGAGGAGGCAGCCAAGAAGCAGCAAGACAGATAGGAGTCTGGGTTTAGATTGAGCTGCCCAAGACACACCCCAAGTGGCTTATTTCTTCCTATCAGGCCTTACTTCCAGAAGTACTATTCCCCAAATAGTGCCACCAGCTGGGACCACAACTTCAACACATGAGCCCATGGAAGACATGTCATGTTCAAAATTTGTCAAAAAGTATGTCTTGGGGTAGAGAGAGGTATCCAGATGTCAACAATAAACCCTGAGCTGCTGATAGTCAAGATTAGCAGGTATCTGAGAGCAAGGGCTATTAAGGCAGAGAGGTCAAGAGGAATAAGCCATAGGTCTAGAGGAAGTCCTAGAGCAGATAACAGGGTCAAAGAGCCCTGCATGGCCAGAGGGCTGGGGAGAGAAGGAAGCTACCAGGCCGATGACGGCTGCTAGAACATTTGGGCTTTTTGATTATACTTTAAAAAAAAAGATGGGGTAACATGGAGGGGAGATGGTTTTGAGCAGAGGAAGGACACAGAGGAGACTTCAATTTTAAAAGGTCACTTTAGAACAGGGGGTTGATTATAAACTGTAGAAACAGCAGCCACATGTAGAAGGTAAAGGTAACAGCGGCCTGGGCCAAGGTCTTAGTCACTGCAGTCATGGAGGGAGTGGGTCATGAATTCCCTGAGGAAGAGTCTGCAGGATTTCCTGATGCCTGATGTATGAGCAAATGAGAATAAAGGTTGTCACAGGGATCTGGGTCTAAACTCTTATAAGGAGAGAGTTATCACTGCTTTAGATGGGGAAACTTCCTACAGTGGATAAGGAGGTTGTATTGGGAAGACCCAGAAACCAGCCTTGAATATGTGTTTTAAGAAAAAGACACGATTGCTTTTCTTGACGAGGTCAGCATTTTGTTTGTCTCTCTCATGGTGCTGGGGATTGAACTCAGGGATCTGTGCATGCCAGGCAAGCACTCTACCACTGAGCTGTGCAGCCAGTCCGGGACCATCATTTTTGTGTGATTGCCCATGGTATTTAAAAATCCGATGTATCGTGCCATTAGTAATTCCTTCCAAATTTGTATATCATCTGAAACTTTTATTATTTTGTGAAAGGGATACTTGTTAATAAGTTTTATATTGCAGTTAGTTAAAGCATATTTCCTAATCCTACTTTCACAGGATTTAGTGAGGAAATGCATTCTTTGTACCCATCCATGTGGTTGATTGTTTTCTTAGTCTTGCCCTCGACTGAATGACATAAAGACTTTAAGACTTGATGTCTTTGGTCTGTAGTGCAGAAGCCCTGCCCATAATTTCCTCTCGAGTTGTTAAGATGCACACACTCTTGACTGGGCAGATCTTACCTTCATTTAGGCAGCATTGCCTTTTCATTGTCCACATCTTTAAAGGGGGGGGGGGGGCGTGTAGAGGAAGTTATTTAAAGTTACCTTCATGGAACTTACTATTAAGTTTATGGTTTTTAAGTGTAAGGGTTAGTGATCACATACTGCATCCCAACCTCCTGCTCAACGATCCCTTGTTATTCATGCACACCGCTTCCTCCTCTTGCTGTGTGCTACGGCCGTCCTCTCTTGCCTCCTCTCCGTGGGGCTTGCTTGCTCTCATGGACAGCCTTATCGTTGTGATTTATTTCGTGGTGTATGTGGCCGACTGTGTGCGGCACCCGATGTGTGGACGCCAGAGGACAGCTTGAGGGAGCTGGTGCCCTCTTTTTACCACATAGATTCCTGGGGTCAAGCTCAGGTCCTCGGGCTTGGTGACGTGTCTCTCACCAGCCCTTGTTATTCTTTGTATGCGGTTCTACTAAGTGTTGAAGCAAGATGGACTCAAGAGTTGCTTGTTTAGCATGATACACAGGTTCAAGGATTGGCTGCACAGCAGCTGGACCTAAGTCCCCTTTTTTTTTTTTTTTTTCTTTTTTTTTTTTTTTTTTGGTTTTTCGAGACAGGGTTTCTCTGTGTAGCTTTGCGCCTGTCCTGGAACTCACTTGGTAGCCCAGGCTGGCCTCGAACTCACAGAGATCCGCCTGGCTCTGCCTCCCGAGTGCTGGGATTAAAGGCGTGTGCCACCACCGCCCGGCCTAAGTCCCCTTTTAAATTTTTATTTTATGCGCATTAGTGTTTTGCCTGCATGTATGTCTGTGCTAGGGTGTCAGACCTTAGAGTTAGAAACAGCTGTGAGTTGCCATGTGGGTGCTGGGATTTGAACCTGAGTTCTCTGGAAGAGCAGTCAGTGCTCTTAACCGCTGAGCCACCTCTCCAGTCCTGAAGTCACTTTTAGTATCGATGGAACACAAGAACAAATACTCTTTTTCTTTTAGTTCTCACTTCCTGTAAACATCAGTCTCCCTTATTTGGATAAACCCCTAGCATACTAGAAACCAAGGCTGCCCTGCTGGGAGTTCTTTCTCCATGCTTCCAGCTCTTGAATGAATGAGGTCTCATTATATCTGCTACCTTCTCTCCACTTCCTTATTGAGCTCTGCCTGAGCATCCTGAGAAAGCTCTCTCTGCCATCTTTGGGGCATCACTGTGTGTGCTCAGACCTGCAGGAAACACAGGCTGGCAGGTCTTCTTACCCTGCTTGTTTGCATGGAGGAGGAGGGTGCACCAAGATGGTGTGATGACAAGCCTCACTTGAACTTCTCCATCCGATGTTTATTCTCCTGGTCCAAACCTTTCATTTTTACCAAGTGCTTGGAGACGGGCTGTTTTGTTTGATGGGTCATGAGCCTTTTCATTTGGTAAAAGGTGGAACATAGGCTCATTATTAGAGGAAAGAGGGGATGCATTGAAGTGTCTGGAGTGAATTCAGGCAGGAGCAGCAGAAAGCGTGTCTAGATCTTTCTGTAGACAAATTCTTTTCAATGCTGCATTTGTCACTTTGAACTGGCAAGATATTTATTTATAGAAGTAAACAGGAACCATGGAGACTTATCTGGCCACCTCCCATATCTTGAGTCCTTTAAATACCAAGTCCACCAATCATTTGTGTAGAGAGAGTGGCAAACCTTGTGTCTTGCAATTGTATTTGGTAGCTGCTTTTTGGCTGAGAAGAATACATTTCTATAGGGGAAGTGGGGTTTATCAAGTAAAAGGATCTTGGTCACAGGGAAGGGATCCATTCTCTTTTCCGTCCAGTGACTGGTCATGTGGTATCACTTGTGACAAGCTTGCTTTTTCTTTAAGACCATTACTCATCTATTAACTTTATTGACTGATCGTTTCAGCTTGACCATGGTGGCTCTTCATGGGAGTCTTTCTACGTCATGTGTCTTAGAGCTAACTGAATCATCTTTTTATTAAAAATTTTAAATTGGGATTTTATTTGCCTAGTTCATCTTATTTTGATGCATCTATGTGGTGTGTGTGTGTGTGTGTGTGTGTGTGTGTGTGTGTGTGTGTGTGTGTGTGTGTGTGTCTGAGTGGGAGAGGGAGGCAGAGGGAGATATGAATATTCAGTGTGTGTATGGTGTGGTGTGAGTATGGAGGCCAGAGGAAGATGTTAGTCGCCCTGCTCTGTCACTCTCTGTCATATTTCTTTGGGGCAGCGTCTCTCCCTGAACTTGGACCTAGGTTGGTGGCCAGAAAGCCCCAGTATCCTTTCTATCTCTGTCTAGCACAGCGCTGGAATCAAAGGCATGTGAGTGGGAGTTACAGGCATGTGAGTGGCTACGCCCAACGTTTTTATGGAGTGCTGGAATTCAAATTCGGGCCTTTGTGCTTACACAGCAAGCTCTCTTACCCCCTGAGCCCCAGTTTAGTAGTAGGCCATAACCAGTCTCCAGGCAGTGGACTATTTAGTCAATCTGGACCTTTTTAGAGGTAAGGCCTGTGGATAGAGTAGGTTCCCATAGAAAGAATGTGTCATTTGTTCTAAGAAGTTTAGGACACAGTACTTTTATAGATTTCCTTATCTATGAACTCAGTATAGCAACACTCTTATTCCCTTCACCTGATTAATTCTAAAAGAAATTTAAAATGAAGTTGAGAATTACCAGAAACCATTTTCGGTGTCTTAGGTTGTTCTCCAGATCTTTCATTTAGCCAGAGCCCCGACATTTTGGTAAGATCTGCACTGTCGATACTCAGGTATAAGACCTTGTCCTCAGGGATCTTGTCTGTGGGTGGTTTCAGCGGACAGGTTGGTTAGTTGTCTTAGCAGAGGTCTTATTCCACTTTAGGCAGTCAGTGAAAGCTTGAATGAATCAATAAATGAGTGTGAGAGGGGAAAAGGTGTAGACATTGCACACACAGACTGGGAGCCAGACTGCCTGGCTGGGACAGTCTGAGTTCTGGGCTGAAGCCACAGCAATTTACTGATAGTCTGGGGGCATCAGTTTGTTTCTTTTCTTTCTATTCCAGAGCTGTTCTGGTATTGACTGAGTTAACTTGGAGCATCCTAAGGAGAGTGCTTGTCATAGAGGGCAGCTCCTTTCCTGTGGTGATGAAGGGCAGCGAGAGCCTGCTGCCTGTCAGTGAACAAACTTGGACAAGTATTGAAAAGCCGTTTTGAAGTTAATTTGTTAATAGTTTCTGCAATGAATGTTTGCTTTGTTGCACTTACAGAATAACATCGTTATCTTAAAAATCATTTTGGAGTAAGTCATGCATTTCAGATTGCCTATCTTAAGAACTATAAAGAATGCACAAAAAAGTGTCTTAAGGAAGGCTCCTAAGTATTGAAACATTAATGGGGTGACTGCTTCGAGCAGCTTTTGTTTCTTACTTTTGGAGCATGGAAACTTATAAATCATTCGTTACCTTCAATAAACTATGAAGTTATCTAGGTTAGCAAGAAAAGCTGTTTGTTCATGGGCCTCCAAGAAAAGATTGACTGGATTACCTGAGTATTTGCAAGTACATTACTTCATAGCTTACTGTATTTATACGCCCTGTTTTTGCCCTTAAAATGTAAATATATATTTAATGGGCTGCTGTTAACCTCATAAACAGGATGCAATTAATGCTTCCTGGAGCAGATATCCACAGATATCCCATCTGGTTAAAAAAAAAAAGTTTGAAAACATGGATGGCAGAGATAGCTCAGAGGACAAGGGCAGTTGCCATCCAGCTAACTGACACCCAGCTGATGACCTGAGTTAAGTTCCTGGGACCCTGCCCACAAGACGGAAGGAGAGAACAGACTCATGCAAGCTGTCCTCTGACCTTCGGGTGTGGAAACTTTACAAATGTTACCATTTCTCTCTGTGTGACCCACAATGCCTTTCTTCAGCTGTCTGTTATGCACTGGGCTGTAGATTTGGAGAGTGTCCTACTAGCCTGCACTTTACACTCTTTGCAAGATCCTGCGTATGAAATGTCTATAGGGACAGGCTGCTTTGCTTCCATCGCAGAGGCAGTAGTGGAAGTAACTAGAAGGAAGAAATGACGGTGAGACCCATGGAGGTCAGATCTGTGAGCCTCTTAAAAATGCAAAAAGCTGTTTTCTGTGGGGGAGAAAGAATGTGGACATGCTGCTGAAGTTCTGTGGATCCTCCAATCACCCAGTTCTGCCCATTGTTAATTGGTTCCTTTTAAAAAATTCTTCTGTCATATATTTACACCCTGACCACAGGTCCCCTCTCTCCTCCCAGTGCCCTGCCCTCTCAGATCCACTCCTCCTCCATGTCCCTTCAGAAAAGAGCAGGCTTCCAGTGATAGGTTCCTTTTTATTAGGCAGAAAATGCCACTTACTTGTAGCGCTGCTGGGGAAATGCATTCTAATTTCCCATCAAATTTAGAAATAAACTTTCTGAACCCAAATAAAAATCTTCAACTCTACTGACGTTTGCCATTCAGAGTATAGAGTTCTTTGCTCTCAGGTCATTTGTGTATTGAGAAATGAAAAAACACCTCTATCTTTTTTTTGTGTGTGTTTAGTTTTGTTTTTCTATAATATAATATTCCTTTCCAAAGTGTAAGGGACCTTGGAATAACTTCAATAACTATGTCTTCCTGTGTCCCCTAAAAAACTTTTTTTTTTTTTTTTTAAGACAAGGTTGAACTGGATAGCCCTATGGGCCTGGAACTCAGGCTGTAGACCAAAATGGCCTTGAACTCAGAGATCCTCCTTCCTCCACTTCTCTAGTGCTAGAATTAAAAGCGTTTGGTACCACGCCTAGCCTACCTTGGAAAAAATTTTAAATTCTTCTATCTATCATTTCTCTGTATGTGAGTGGGCATGTGTGCCATGGTGTGCCTGTGGAGGACAGAGGACAAGTGTTTGAGTAGATTCTCTCCTTCCACCCTGTGGGCCCTTGGGATGGGATTCAGGATGTCCTTGGTAGCAAGCTGAGTCATCCTGCCAGCCTTTGCCATCCATTTTGAAAGATTTAGGAAGGTGGAAATTGATAAATGTTCTTATGCTCCTATCAAATCAGATTTGAACTGGGGTGGTATCATTAATTTAGTGAAATAAAGCATGCTTTACCTCCAAGCTGCTATACACCTGGAGTGGAAGAGCTGGGGAGATGGCTCACTGGGTCAAGGCTCGCTGTGGAAACTCGGGCCTGAGTTCAGATCCTCAGAACCCATACAAAGCCTGAGCGATAGCAATCCCAGTGAGATGGGAGGTAGAAACAGGAGAAACCCCAGGGCCTTCCAGGCCAGCCTGTGTGGTGTACAGAGCAGGAAGCAGTAAGAGACATACACATGAATGGAACATAACATACACCCGCACTCACACAAAGATAAAACAAAAACAAAATAACTCCCATACCCACATTAACTTGGAACGGTAAGATAATCTTGGGATTTTTACAAATAAGAATTGTGGATATCCATGGTTTAGCATTAGAGAGTTGATGTATCATCTCTGAAAGCCAATGATATCAAGTATCATATGTATTTGAGGAAAGCAGTAGGTATTAAATATTATTGATGAAATGAACAGCATATTCAAATTCAAATTCCTAGTTGGGTTTACTTGGGTGAGATTTAGACAACTCAAACATTCTCTTAAGAATATGTAATTATAAAATATCTTAAATCTCATATATGTGAATATATAAGTAAGAATACATAAGTATAGAATATCTTAAATCATATATATATATAAATAAACTTTTGAATATCTGCTTCTTTAACTAAGTATCTACAGAGGTCTTTAGTGTGTAAAAATGATGAGTCTGGAGGAAAGCAAATGTAAGAATTCGTGCTTTAAACAAGGTTGCAAGGAAATTCAGATATATTCTAGAACCATGTTTTTTAGAGTACCTCTTTTAAAGGACAGAATTTTTAAAGAACTTTGGCTGAGTAATTGAGGTTCAGTTTGGCTAAGACAAGACAAGTTAGCTGCAGGAAGTTGAAAGGAACAAGCTATTTATAGGTGGTCTAGAAACATGTAACTTGATGAACGTGTTTTATAATTGATGCTTCACTAGGGTTACTCGTGTAGACCTGTTTATTTCTCTCTGTTCAAATAATACAGTCAAAGGCATCATTGTCATCTGATAAAAATGATTTGGGGGTATACGCAGATGTGTATAGTATTGGACACAGATGTGTATAGTATTTTATTTTTTTAAACTCATTTTCCTTGATAACAACTTTAGCTTTGAGGGCAGGGACAGGTACAGTCGTATTTCTAGACTATTTGAATTATGGCATTCTGAAATACTCTGTATTACAGTGGAGTTGGGTAGTTTTATATTTAGATGTTGTTGGGTAATTATATAAATCCCTTCCCATTTTTTTAGATTTATTTTTATTTATAAGGGTGTGTGTGTGTGTGTGTGTGTGTGTGTGTGTGTGTGTGTG